>NC_091119.1:106543762-107743762 GCF_040183065.1 Periplaneta americana | reverse complement strand
TCAATTATGATAAGAAATATTCAACGCATATGTTTTATCGTATCAATATTTTACATTTCACATTTTATCATTCATGTTTAAATTTTGCATTTATATTATTAAGAATTAATTTTAAATATATGGTCGTGTTTAATCATAATCCTACACAAGGACCTGAAGATGCTATTTAAGTGCGAAAACGTCGTCCCGTTTATTACTAGTATCAGTACTTTTTTTTTTTTTTTTTTTTTGGAGAAAAAGGTGGTGGATTCTGTGTAGAATATTTTATAGCGGACGGGGAGACGATTATTATTCACTGCACGGGAATTTTGTCGTTTTTAATCTCCTTTTCGTCCAACTAAGACTTTCAAGATCTAAGCGTAATTCAAAGAAAAATTATATTAATAACATAGTTATTCACACATATTTCCGTTCCATGATGAAAAATGCAACAAAAATGTGCCGGAACGCCGTTCCAGCGCGTTCCGCCAGAAAAAAGCACTGAATAGTACAATAAATAAGCTATAATAAAATGATAAACTACTGACGGAATCCTAATATACTAATTTTCATAAAGTAGAGACTTCGGTTCATAGAGAGATATGTCCGCAAAAGTAGTAAAGTTGTTGGTGCGAGGAACATCTAGCCTGTAATTTTTCCTTGACTACATGCCGTCTACGACAAAGGCTCCCTGGATTTAGATTTTCCTTAAAAATATATCTATGATAATTCTGTCGTCCTTAAGAAATCCGTCGTCTCCAGTCAGGCTTGAACCCGCTAATTTTGAATCCAATGCCAAGCATGTTAATCCTCCATTCCAAGGCGAACATTGATATGTCAGTTTTTGGTGAAAATGAAATGTTGCAATGTTGTGCATCCTGATAGTATCTTCGTATTTGACAAAAGATGACATGCATATCTCTATTTTTTTCTCTCTAATCCGTTATCATGAAACATAATTAGGCCTACTATGATTTTATACAATCGTTCAAATTTTAAATGCTCACTCCTGAAAAACTGTAAGAAATGAAATCACAGTTTGCCTTGGAGCCACAGAATTATTACTAGACCATTGAGGTAACAACCTGTATGTAACTCATTTCATACAAGAACTGGGTTAGAGGTCTAGAAAGAAAAAACAACCAGAAAACCAGTCTGTGCCAAAACATATCTTGTATGCTAAGATTTTCATTTTCATTTCTCTATTGTGATGAAGTCATGCACCAGACAATAATCATCGCAGGTCAAGGCCAACTCAGTTTGGGATAAAGATAAGAGTAGGCTATGTAATTAGTAAACAAAATAATTTAATTGCCGATGTGAGGTTACGCAGATGCAAGATTCGATCTGAAGACCTTCTGCACGAACAACAGATGTTCATATTTGTGTATGGCGTCACACACAGACCTTGATTGAGATAAACGATTTTGACTATATCTGCACCATCGGGAATTAGATTCATCCTTGACCTGTTCTCGGCGTCATGGCGAACAGTAGCGAAGAGCTCGTCCGTTGTTTTCCAAATACCGGAGCTCTGAAACTAGGTCATATTTTGTTACCATCTGTTACCACCGAGGGTCCCATTACAAAAGTAGGTACTAAGATCGTGACGCAACACTCCATAATGGTAACAATATACGTAGCCTATTCAGGTGCCATTTATTTCATTGCTTAATATAAATAAAAATTCTGCTGTGTTGTTTTGGTGACACTACAGGCATTTTCTCAGTATTGATGTTGATGATCGGATTGCAGTGATCAAGAGTAGAATCACAGTATAGTATATACAGTCACGAAGCTCAATAAATAGTAAATATGCATCCATAGATAGTTGCTGACCACTAGGATCGCTACTATCGCCTCATCACAGACAATGCGAAATAGTACCTGCACAGTCTATTGTTCCTAGTACCCTCATAAACTCAACCTTCGCGACTGTATATACTAGACTGTGGTAGAACGGTATTCGAAGGTGAAACTGAATGCTCTGATTAAACATGTCCCACAATGACTGACTGTATTAACTATTTACCATCTGCTGTCATTCGTACTGGTGACCGCTCATCAGCTGACTGAAATATAGTACAAGCACGAGTGGCAATTCGGAGTTAGGCTTCCTCTGCACTGGACTAGAAAGCATGAGCATCGCCCGCATCGCATCTGTGTTGTCTAGCAGGGGACAATGCTCCACGGCGAGCACTCGTCCTTGCGCTCTAGCGACCTTAAAGAAACTGAGAGCTGATTGCTGGTATCTATGACAACGCGTATGCAGTGGCGTGTAGTCCACCTACATTCACTTTTTTTAGTAGTTACTGGTCGTATCCATGACAACGTTTCTTCCAGTGGTATTCGTTTCAAGTCACATTTTACATTGGCGTTACTTGATTGTATCTGTGACAACTTGCATTGCAGTGGCGTGCAGTCTCTGTGCCATTCACTTTGTCTAGCCGTGTTAGCTAGCAATGTTTTTCGTTGCTTATCTGGCCATAATCTTGAACAGCTCGTATAAAGTGTTGTTACTTCACTAATATCTGTAACGAAGCAGATTTCAGTGGCATGCTGTGACAATTAACTTATACTAATTTTGTTGTTTCATTAATAAGTAGTGATGTGAAATGAAACACTTTCCCATATGGGCCGGGTATTTATGGAGATCGCGAAAATCACGACAAAATAGATATCCAATAGATTTTTACTAAGCTTTGCGAATTATGTGATTCTGATTAATAATATGCGGATAAAACAATCGCGACAAATCGCGAAATACAGTTATAATAGCGATATATGAACACTTTTGCGAATTATTACAATTGCGTTGTTTCGTAGCGAATTTCATATTCTGAGTTTTTTCGGATTTTTTTTTTTTCACTTGAATTTGTTATATATCCAAGTAGGCATTACATGGTATTACAGGTGTTCTGATTACATTAATGAACTCAAAAGACGGGGAATTCAACATTTCACTAATAATTTGAAAGTGTTAATTTGAGGGCTGCAAGTTTTTTTTAATGAATGTGTGTTAAATACAGTCTAAATCCAACAAGTATTGTCTATTGATCATACAGCATCTTTACCAGAATCCAAAGAACCTTTAATTTTAATTATTTGGAAAGTAATATTCATACCGAGTTAATACTCCAATTCCAAAATAATTGTATTTTCCAAAATGTCCATTAATCTCCATCAGAGTACAAATCAATCTCCAACAATCTCCGCCGACACCAATATTAAAAAACACAAATGATAAAATTAATCTCCATAAATACCTGACCCTGCCCATATATTTTTTCGGAAAATGTTCCGCCTGGCCAAATTGTTCTTTCTTTGCTCCCTTGATTACATGCTCAAGAGCTGCACATAGGCGTGTTTACTGAAAACAAAACACACTGAGTTGTTATAACGATGTGTGGGCGTGTATATTCGTCAAAGAATATTTACGAATAATTAAGTGAATCATGTGTGGAAAAATATAGCGAGTTCATAGCTCCAATATCAAAGAGTTGGTGACATTACTCTTTTGAATGACAAGAAAATTAATTAGATCGCAGATATGTTGTCCTTTAAGTTAATCTTCTGACTTGCAGCTGTCCGGGCTCTGGACTGTCACTTATACGTAATTAGTTTCCATCGCTGAGAGTCACATACCGGACAAAGGTAGTGATTTCTCTAAGCTGTGATTTCGGAACTGTAGTCACAGTCTGAACCAGTGACAAACCTATCACAGCGACAAAATCACAGATCTTCAAGTGACACCCTACCACTAGCTGCATATGTATTGCACACTCAATATTCTCATTAGTCACCAGCTTATCAAGTCGTAACTAATGTCAATACTAACTCCAAAATGATCGCCATTGTTTCGTCTGCTATACCTACCACAAACATTAATAGTGTTAAAGAATCAACCGCTGATGATTTTTATTTTCTGATAACTTTACTGATCAAATCTAAATTGGTATATAGCGCTATTTTCTCCACATGGGGCTGATGTAAGCCTATTATTTTAAAATGATTAGTTATTATTGTCTGAGAGAAACATTAATAATAAGTGTATGAGAACCATAGTATCAAAGTTAGACAACTCCATTTTTTGCGATTTCGAGATATTGATTGTTTTTCATAGAATTTAGTCTGCTGAATGCGAATCTGGAACTGTTTAGGTTCAAAAACGGGCAGAACAGAACGAAAATAGCACTTACTTGTGCGCTTTAGGATCAAAATGTAGACAACTCCACTGTGGCTTGGTTTCATATTAGGACAATTTCTTCAGTAGCCAATGAGAATCCCACATTCGTACCACCTTTTCCCATCATGCATCGCGAATCAAACATGGGATTGTTTATATAATCGGTTTGTGGATGAATAAGTACTATTTTACGTAAATTTTCTTAGAAACTGAGTTAGAAGAAACTTAGATTCAAAAGTAGACAATTTCACTTTAAATATGGTTTCGTTTGGTTTCAAAAACAGACAATTCCACTTTAAATATGGCTTCATTTGGTTTAAAAAAGAGACAACTCCATGATTTAGTTTCAGAGATGGACTTCACTTTTTAAACTTAAATTTCGACCCGAATATTAATTTCAGTCACATTTTGAGACTGAAAAAATATTTCTGTGACCCATGATAATGTAAAAATAAAAAAATGTAAGTATAACGGTGACATTGGTTTTCAAGGATCTAGTTTTCCGCCTATCCTGCAAAAAAAGCAAAAGTGGAGTTGTCCAACTTTGATACCAAGCTCCTCATATGATGTGTGCTTAGTGATTCCCCGACTTCATTATATCTGTAGATTCTTCCACTTCATTATTTTTATAATGCATTCATATCGGTCACCCACAGCAAGTGTGAAGTTCTACTGTCGGTGACTCAGGAGAAGACGAGAGCGGACTGAGGAGGAAGGGATGTAAACAGATAACTTATGACAACACGTTCAATATTTGTACTGTAGTAAGCGGAAACATTAGGTCTCCTTCTGTTCAACTTAGCTTTAATTTCCATACGCATTGTTACTCATGTTTCCTATACGAGTAATAACCTGGCTACTGGGATGCTTATCTGAGCGATGTTTATAATAATCAACAGCGATAGTCTAGAAGGTCACATTCTTTCCGCTCGTCTTCTCCTGAGTAATAGACAGTACGTTTACTATGAAACTCAGAAAAATCAATAAGCCAAAAGAAATTATTGCTTATAAGGGAAAAATGTTCATACAAACTTACAAGTTGTATCAGTACACTTAGTATAAAACTAGGCAAAATCAATCAGAAAAAACTTCATAAGGGAAAAATTTTCATCACTAATCACAAGGCGTGTGAAGATGATTTGATTGTTTATTAATGACTTATCAAGTGCGTGCAATTATATGATTGCAGAGTACACGCTACGACGAGTATTACCGGTAATTACTTTCCCACAAGGCTGTGTGAGTAATTTATAGAGTACAATAACTTATCTTTAATTATACTAGTTACCGGTACGCAACTTGTTCTTGATTCGCAGATGGGAAGACAAGTGGAAACGGCAGTGATCTATTTTCCGAGGGCGGATTCTGACAAAATTTAGGCCTATGCTGTCCCTCTTTGCTTATGAACTTTCTTTTAGAGTGCAAATCTAGTCTTTCAGGTAATGCTCCCTGTAAAGCAGATTTGAATAATTTCAAGGGAAAAATTGTTCCGGGGCCGGGTATCGATCCCGGGACCTCTGGTTGAACGTACCAGCGCTCTTACCAACTGAGCTACCCGGGAACTCCATCCGGGTGGAATTAGAATTTTTCAGACCTGATCTAGGTTGATTGGAAAGCTCTAGTTAGAGTAGCTACATAGTTGTCAATGTTGCCATTCCGGCGCCTAACGCTGGACCGCCAGCTCCCCTTCCTCAGACGAGATCCGTCACTGTTGATTTGTATTGTAGCACGGTTCATATGGTAATCATAGCACATTCCTTGCCGATGTCGATGTCATCTGTTCGAGGAAGCCCGCATTTGTTCCTCCGTGACGTCACGCTCCTTATCTCGTGCTCTTCTCTGAAGCCTGTGAATCGACGGAAGTGCCGGCGGAAATTGCGTTCGCCTTCTTTAAACGAATTGTTTCGTAACGGCGGCGCGCCGCTGGCCGGCTTCTTGGACGTAATGCACCCTCCCAGATGAGCATATCGTTGTCCTGACATTTTTTCGTCTTCTGTCATATTCTTTACTCGTTATAATCATTCGTTCTCATTAAATGAATGAATGAATAAATAATAATAATAATAATAATAATAATAATAATAATAATAATAATAATAATAATAATAATAATAATAATAATAATGCAATGCATTTTATAAACTGAAAAACAGATAGGCTTAATATTCGTAGCTGGTTCTACGAAATAATAGATGGAATAAGCAAAGTAGAAGCCTCAACAAACGAAATAGACCAAAGGGTCGGTTATTTGAAGCAAAAAGAAAAACGATGTTCGTTATGCAGTATAATAATATATATATATTTTTTTTTTTGCACTCGTCCTTTTATTTAGAGTAATTTTTATGCATTCTGTCTCCGTTCGTTCCTTTCTTCCTCTCTTTTCCTTTCTTCCAGTTTTCTTCACGTATCAAAATTCATATAGATCTGCGTGCCTGTTGGAGGCTGGCCACACTGGCTACTCGTCTTCCTATAGTTAAGCTGCTGGTTGAGATGACAAACTTTTGGTCAAAACAAGGTATTATTGTGATGTTCCGAAGTACGTATGATATTTCCGGGCAGGAATTCTGCATTACCATATTATGAAGGATGGGTGGAGCGGAGTGCACATCTGCACATACTGTGTTGGACATTGTGCCACTGTGACAAGTTCATGAGTATTGGCCGCTAAAGGGAAACTAAGAGGTGGAACTTAAACTGAGAGGATTCAATCCGGCATCGGAACTGGAATCTGGTGTGGCTTAGTGGATAAAGCGTCAGCACATAGAGCTGAAAACCTCGGTTCGAGTCCCGGTGCCGGAGAAAATTTTTCTCCGTTCCACCCATCCTTCATCAAAACAAGGTAGTTGAAAATGAATTTCGAAAGACAATTTTGGCCTACTCGGAGAAAATATGTGGGAGTGTCTGAATCACTTATGGCCAGTTTTTCCAAGTAATGTTTAATTTGGCTTAACAAATGTTAAATTAACAGCTGGTTTATTTTTAACGCTTTGTTAAGATGTTTTCCATTTTTCCAACATAATTTTGTTTAAAATAACCAACACTTAACTTTAACTGTCGTTAATACTATTCTAACTACTCAACAGCAGTTGGTAATGATTTTGCATATATAAGACAACTTCTTATTGGCTGATATTATTATTTAAATTCTGTACTGTAGAGTAAGTCATGAAACATGTGTAAAGTCGTAACCTGTTACAGTAGCCATGATTCATACAGTGCAGAGAGTTGATAAATGAAAGTTGCATTGACTACTATTGAATAATAATAATTATTATAATTATGGTTATATTTTATAATGCTAAATATGAATTTCTGTTTACAAAAATCTCAGCATTATGACCACCAGGTGACAATATTTACAGGAATGTGTGTGTAGTCAACTGTACAAAAAACTCCGAGGAGAATTCTGTATCATATAAAATTCTCTAATTCAGGTCCATGTATAAATTATATGTAATTTCGTCCTAAAGAAGCAATTGCTGCTGAAACATTTTATTATTTACTCACTGTGTGTTTTGAAGTACTATTGACATCGGCTATAGTTGAAGAGCCAATAACATAGAATCTAGAGTTAATAGTAGCTGGTGAATTGGAACAAGTAGCCTATTTCAACTTGGTAACATACAACTGAGTTTTATTTTAAGACATGAAAGTGATTATTATAACTACATACCGGCACCTAAGAAATATTAGTAAATTAATACATAATGTGCATTCAAACAACGAAACTTAATTGGTATATTAACTTTCACTTATTAGAATTATATTATAGCTAGCGATAAGATATGTTTGCACTGGCTTCAAAACAGAAGCGAAAGAGCTGGATTCTTGGAATTTATAATTTTTTTCTTTCCGATGGAAATTTAATTTTCCAGCAGGATAATCACCCCGCGCACACCGCCATAAACGTTCAAAGACGGTTCACGGAAAAACATGAAAAAGAGGAGGATTGACAAATATCGAGACATTCCACCTCAAAATCCAGATCAGTTCTGGGATCAAGTTCTGATTACCCGGGAAGATTTCGCTAAGGACCAGAACTATTTCCGCGATCTGGTGGACTCAATGCCCCGAAAATGCCAGGCAGTGATAGACGACGGTGGCATGTAGACAATGTATTAGATCCATTTGTGTATTTCTTGTATTTTTCTTTAATTTGTTTGTTTATCTTTGTTTTATTTCGGGAAGAAAATTGATTTCCCAAGAGTTTTTTAAATTCTCCTAGTGGAGCCAGAGTTGCGAAATAATTCGTTCCAGTACACAAAATTAAAAAAGAGAAGAAAGGTAACATATATAAAAATTAGTTACGTTAATAAAAAAAAGTTATCGCCGAGAATCGAACACGGGCCCCTGAGATGGCAAGTCAACTCGCTACTGACTGCTCCAAAGATATGACGTAACCAGCACGACGAGGGACATATAGCTGCTCGGCTTGAAGACTACGGAGACAACTCACAAACGTACTCGTGTAAATATTTTAATGTTCAGTTCTAGTTAATGTTTCATTTGGACAGATTTATCGAAGCTTGGTGAAACCGGCCCTTACTCTAAACATTCCTCAAAGAGAAACATTACATGTTATTTTCACAACTTTTGTCTGAACAGCTGTGGTGTTATCCGCCATGTTTAACTATTTGTTAAATGAGTTAACGGCCTGAAATCCTACATTTAAAGTTAACAAACGGTTAAGAATCTGTTAAGCCAAACTGGTGTTGAACAAATGGAAAAACTGTATTTAACAAACTGTTGACGGTTTAACAGTCGTTAAGTGTTCTAATAGTACTTGGACAAACCGGCCATTAGGCTTATATAGTGTACTGAAAGGGAACTCGTTTAACCGCTCCTCGGAAGAAATATTGCAGATAATAAAGCGAACATCTTTTAGTTGCATAAGATATTGTTTCCCTGCCACATGTCTGCCAAAGAAAATGAATAATTTTATTCATATATTAAGTAGTGGGAGTTGTTGAGATAGTTAAGAATGATTAATTTTTTGCCTACATTAATTCTTCCGGGAGCCACTTGTACGCTTCCGGGAAAGAAAATTCCTCCGGAAATATACCTGAAAGGTTCACTGATTCAATTTCCTGTCATCGACATCTCATACAACCTCAACCATTAACAGTCATGTCTAACAATGGCAATGCGAAGTAACAAGTAGTTACGTCTCAAATTACCGGTACCAGTTTAGTACGCGAGGCAACTTATATTGAACTGATGTGTTACAATTATTATTGGCATTAGTATCTTTAATTATCAGGCAGGATATAAGGAGCATCCCTAAACATTTTAACTTATGGGGTTAGGTACAGCTTAAAGCAGTAAAATTGTGAAAATATTGAACATTTTTCCCCTCCATTACTGTATCTTGTACAGTAATGATAATTAGTATGTGTAAAACACTGTCCTTCTGCTACTATATATGAAAATATATTTTTACGATTAAAAAAATTATTTACATTTTTTTTTCAAAATTCAGTTCACTGTGCAGTGATGAAGCGTTTCCCACATAACTCAAAAACTATCCAACATTCTGTGATGAAATTTTTTGTGTGTGTTTCTGCATGTCATATCTACAATATGATGTAAGATCACTTCTATACCTTTAATAGATTGTCTGATAAAAAATAAATTCATTTAAAATGGTCAAATAACAATATTTTCTTCTAACACAAAGATAAATTATTTATTAAGGAATGTAAACATGAGTTTCAGGAATAAAATAAAAGAGAGAGAACATGAAAAAGTTAACAAGTTTATGAGTTATGAGGGAAACACTTCATCACTGCACAGTGGACTGCATTTTGAAAAAAAATGCAAGTAATTGTTTTAAATCGTAAAAATATTTTTTTCATATAGCAGAAGGACAGTGTTTTACACATATCAATCGAGAGAAAAAATGTTGAATATTTCCAAAAATGTTACCGCTGCAAGCTGTACCTAACCCCTTAACGGACACTAGGGCTGAGTTAAAAAAAAAGCGAAAAAAAAAAAAAAAATTTTTTTCGAAGTTTTGTACGAAATATTCCTTGGGCACTTAGTGCGTTGCTAGTAAGAGGGTTTTTTTGCCTTCACGTTTTCTTTGAGGTCCAGGTGCTATTTTTTCTTATAGACCTGCTCCATATATCAGTATTATATTTGCGTTATTCTCGAAACTGCATTTTTAGGTGTTTAAAAAGCTCCATGCGCATGCAATTTTTACCAAATTAAATGAAATTATTCGTACACTACCGGTAAAAAGCTTTCGATCACCTATCACAACTATGAATTTACAGTTAAAACAAGGACTTCGTTTTGAATATTCTATCATATCATAATGCTAGAGAGAGAAAATATTTATTTTGTTGGTCTGTTTAGTTTTTCCGATGTGTTTGTACATTGAAATAAAGTATATAGTTGTTTTCATAGCTGATCGAAAACTTTTGACCGGTAGTGTACGTGCCCATGCATATATTATCTGTGATCTAACATCGAGAAATTTTAAATATCTTAAAATTAGAATTAAAATGATTATGTAAATAAAAAATATGAATAACTAATTGTTTCATTTTTTTAAATTTATTGTGCCTAAACTAGCCCACATATCATGAATTTTTTAAACGTTAAAATATTGCCCGTGAAACAGCATCCG
The DNA here is from genome assembly GCF_040183065.1 of Periplaneta americana. Taxonomy (NCBI): domain Eukaryota; kingdom Metazoa; phylum Arthropoda; class Insecta; order Blattodea; family Blattidae; genus Periplaneta; species Periplaneta americana. Next base: position 107,732,966 of record NC_091119.1, on the reverse strand, counting down.
TTTAAATTTAATGTTCATGGGACATTTGATTATATCACTAATTAATTTTCATGATTAAAATAAAATTAACTTCGAAACTATAAGTCCGATTACGCTGAAAAATTGTACACACCTTATTCTTGAGGCATCTAAAAACAGTTAAAAAGTCAAATAAATCGGATTAAAATTGTAAAAGTTTCCAAATTCAGACCTAGTGTCTCTTAATTGTGCTTCTATAATGGAGTGAGTTGCATGACGATTGTGCTTCCGGATAAGCGAGTCCATATCCGCCGTACTACGCATTCCTCTCTAGCCAATAATCGGAATTCTGGTGGTAATCTGTCACACCTCATAGATCCACTTAATTCGTCGTGTCTCCGTAGGGAAGAAATCTGGCGCTCCAGTTTATCTCTCCAAATATTTAAGTCGTTGTAGAATCCACCACCACTATCATCTACCAATCTTCAGACAAACTACGAGGAACACTCACCACGGACGGCCAATTCGAGGCGGGACAGACAAGTGGAACCCTATTTTTCGAATAATGAAAGGGAAACTGCGGAGAGTGTTGGTGGAATGAAGAAGAAAAACGAACTCCGAAAAAAAGAAAAAGAACTCACAATCTCACCACAAATCCAATGTCGCCATCTGCATCTCCACGATTTGAACTCTGTCGTCGTAAGCTAACGCTCTTTCAACTAAGTTACCAGGGCGCTCATTTGCTGTGGAAACAGACAAAAGAACTTGGCTGTTTTTTAACCAGCAGTGATAAGTTGCTATTGAGATATTAAAAAGAAGTGAACTCGTTTGTGTAGCTTCTTTATCTTTTGACGGCGTTGGTTTACTGTAAAAAAACAAACAAACGAGAGGTAGACAGAGTGTGCTTTTAAGACCCTACATGGAATGTGGGGTGTGATAAGCTTTTCCTCTTGCTTTTATTTTACTTCTAGTTTGTTAATCTTGGTCGTGTCTCTGCTCTAATGGCGGACACATTCCTATTATATCTGACAGAGTCTTGAGTACTTGTTCCTAGTTACTGTATGTTTTCGGGAAAGTAATTTTAATACATTTGTAAGTAAAACTTTTTCTTGAGGCTCCCAAACCTGAATAACTTTTGTTCGCTTTTTAAGGGCTTTATGTACTCATATGAATTGTATGACGTCTATAATAAAATTATTTCAATATTCGCATGCCGATATGCATAAAATTATTTTAGAGCCAAAATTAGCATTATTTATATAATTTGATTTTGGGGAAAAGTTCTCAATAGCTATTCAATAGGAGAGTCTTTACAGACACGATATGGAAATGTTGCAGAGGTCGTTTTGCTAGCTTGTTGCATTAATATTTCAGTACTTACTTACTTACTTACTCGCTGGCTTTTAAGGAACCCGGAGGTTCATTGCCGCCCTCAAATAAGCCCGCCATTGGTCCCTATCCTATTCTGTAAAAGTAAAGTAAAGTAAATCCATGGCACTACAGCCCGTGAAGGGCCAAGACCGACCAGCCGGCTGCTGACCTCACGTCCACATGCCGAAGCAGAGGTGGACGATCATCCAACCAGAATGGAGGCACCGTGTGGTTAGCACGATGATCCCACCAGCTACCTTCGTAGCTCCCCAAGTGCATCACGATGCTTGGTGGGCACCGGTCTCATACACTGGCAGAAATTTCATGAGAAAATTTCTTCCCCCATGAGGACTCGAACCAGCGCGCATTCCTTAACGCGAGTCCTAGGCAGGATGCCTTAAACCCCGAGGCCACGGCTGGGGACTTTAGTATTCTGTACAGAAGGAAAATCTTAAAATAGGCAGGGAATTCAAACAAAAATTCGTAGTTATCCATGCTATTGAAAAAGAAAGTCCATCCTTAACTCAGTGAACTATCGGGTTTTCACCGAAGAGACTAGTCATCGATCTCCTGAGGATTATATTTTATATACGTTGAAAAAAAGAAGAATAGTTTTTCTCTGAGTACTTTTGTTTGCAGTCACTATTCTGCTGAAGCTCTGCTATCATAATCTCATTCAGGTGAAAATTTCTGTAACTGAGAATGGCCGTTATACAAAAAGCCTATTAATTTCTCATTCGGTTAATCCCATCTTTGCACCTAAGAAGACTCATTGTCGTGTTATGATAATCTTCAGACTGATAGTCAGCCGACAGTATTTTTCATGGTTCATTCTTTCCTCGAAGCTGTTGAAGACGGTGCATCCATTAAATGTAACTACACAACTCGATGTGTGTTCCTTAAGTGTTTCCAGTTCATACGAACTCTTCCCCTTCAGACTGTATTCCACCTTCGATAGAAGTCGTCTTGCCTTCTTTTGTCTCTGTGTTACCAAGACAACTGATTGGCATGCAGTGCGAGTATGCATTAGTAGACTATGTTTTATTGTGCCGGGCGAGTTATCTCGTTCGTGACGTGTATGGAGTATGTATGACTAGGTATTGAGGATCTTGTGTGTTGTGTGTTGCAGCCCGTAGAAAGCAACAAACCAAGCCGCCACCATGGACGCGATCAAGAAGAAGATGCAGGCGATGAAGCTGGAGAAGGACAACGCGATGGACCGCGCCCTTCTCTGCGAGCAGCAGGCCCGCGACGCCAACCTTAGGGCCGAGAAGGTGCGTACGGACTTCCACAATTTGAACGATGTCTGTTACACTAACTTTCGATTGAATCTTTTCAACAGTTTAGATCATGGGTGTTCAAACGCCTATAGAACCAGGAGATGTTGCACGTGAAGCATGCTCTGCTAAGGTAAATAACTTTCCATATAAAATAGGAAAAACGACCTTAAAGAATATGCGCTGCGGTTTGCTTACGCCAGGGGTTACCTCATACGAGTTACAATATTGGACATCTATGGTCAGTTGAACATGTTCATATGCGACAAACGTCATAATGGGTATACATGAAAATAATTAAAAGTAGTAGCTAAGTTCTGTAACATAAATCACGACATTTCCAGTACGGGGCCCTAACTCATGAGGCGAAGAAGACAAGGGAAAGGAAGGATTTCTAAGTTCGGTTGTAAAGATCCCGATCAGTGGGATTTCTTGTATTCAATCTCTTCTCATTTTTATTTTTATTTTCCTGCTGTTCAAACTTTCTTTTCTACTCTTCTTTTCTTCCTGTTCTTCCTTCCCTAATTCTTGGTCTTCTACTACTCCTCTTTCTATCCTCTTTTCCTCTTTTGTTCTACCTTATAATCCTACACTTCCTCTTCTTTCCCTACTATCCTTCCAGTTCTCTTCTCTTCTCTTTGCATGCTTTCCCTTTACTACTTCTCTTCTCTTCTCTTCTCTTCTCTTCTCTTCTCTTCTCTTCTCTTCTCTTCTCTTCTCTTCTCTTCTCTTCTCTTCTCTTCTCTTCTCTTCTCTTCTCTTCTCTTCTCTTCTCTTCTCTTCTCTCACCTCACCTTACCTCTTCTCATCTCTTGTCTTCTCCTGCTTCCTGTTTTCATCTTATTCCTCTTCTTCTCCTGTTATTTTCCTATTTTTTCCTGTTTTTGTCCAAGTATTCACAACTCCGCTTTGTTCTACTCCTCTTCCGTTTCTCTCTGCTCATTATTTCTTCCCCTCTTTCTCTCTATTTTCTTCTCTAGTTCTCTTTCTTCCCTACTATTAGGCCTACATTATTTTTGTCCTACTTCTCCCACTTCTCTTACGTTTTCTATCCTCTTTCTACTTTTCCTCTTCTACTTTCCTTCTTCTCCTTTCCATCTTGTTCCTCTTATATTCACATTCTCTTCCTGTTATTTTTCTCTTTCACCTCTTTTCCTAATCATCTTGCAGTTCTATTCCTTTTCCTCTTAATCTGATGACGAGGGGAGGTGCAACCTTCGAATAGTCGTGATTTAATTTGGGGGAGGGGGCTATGGAACAATTCGAAACCAGATCTGTCTTCACACAAAACCCGCCACTACTCTTCCCTTGAAGTTAATACTGTGAGAAAAGTAGTCAGCTGTTGAATTTTAATGTTCAGAATTTATTTTAAGACTCTTTCACTTGGAAACAAAAATGCTCATCTATAAAATGGACATCGTATATAAATTTTATTTACATCATTTTGAATTTCATTTATGAAGGTGGAAAATATTCAGAAAATTATAGTCTCATTTTGAAATGAAACTTAATTTTATGTTGTTGAACCTTAATTGAACACCAAAATAATAGCATTACTGAATACGTAAATTGTGGAAAAAAAAAAGAATATTATGAAAGTAAAATTTGTAGTGAGCATAGTAAACGCACTTGTCTCCGCTGAAGGCTACGTTGCTTTTGTAATATTACACCTCTTCGTCTTGAACTATTATATTATTCCCGGCTGACGTTGATACCTAGGAAGAGTGTCCAGTACACAAATTCAGTTCATTTGATGTCTTTATGCCAAAATTGCACAAAATTATTATTTATTTTTAAAAAATCGGCTGTAAAGAGTATGCCTATCTCCTTGGATTTCATTGCGTGAGAAACGGTAGCCTATATATAATATGGTTTCAGCACATTTACTTCAGATTAATGATTACCTACAAAACTTTATCTCAAATACGAACTTTTTTCAGACAAATGTTTAAATATTAAAAAGAGAAAAACCTCCAAGAATTATTTTAAATAGTGTACCTATTATTGGAGAAAAATCGTTCCGGCACCGAGAATCGAACACAGGACCATTCAGCTTTGTGCGCTGAGCGCGCTTTCCATCTAAGTTATGCCGATACCCGATTCATGCCGATGTCGTACTCCTATCTTTATTTCACTTCCTTCAGATGTTTCTTCTCATATCTTCATTTTGACTCTTTGTTTCATATGTAATTTCAGCCATTGAACGCAACTGTCTAAAAACGGATTCAGTATCCATCGGTGACTGTCTTAATTGCTTTAAGTTTATTCAGGAAAATACTAAAAAAAGAAAACTGTTGTGTGAAATTGTGGAAACTTAATTGCATTTACGCAGAAACTAATTCAGTGTTTGTCGTGTAGCTAAATTTTCCACGAGTTCTTTAATACGCTGGAATGAATCACATTCCTTTTTGTCATGTGATGTCAACCAAAAATCAAGTTTGTTTATAAATTCGTCGATTTTATCTCTGGCTGTTGTTATACTTTATTAACATCTTGGCATCGCAAATTACCATTCAAAGCATGTAAATGTTAAAAAAATATGTCAGCAAGGAAGGCTAGTCTAAGGCAGGGGTACCCAACCGGTGTGTCGCGCAGTTTCATGGTGTGTGTCGCGAAATTTTGGAATTGAAAAATAAATTTTATGCCATCCAGAAAGTCTCTTTACAACGCATTTTTTTTTATTTACAACGAAGTCTTTGATATGGTACATTTTATTTTGAGACAGACTTTACCAATGAAATGTGAAGACCTGCAACAATGTTCAGTTCAATTTTTCTGTCTGGCGATAATTCGAATGAAAGTGAACATCTGCAACAATACTTAGTAATTCGTTTACTCTTCCCACTTAGTATGAAACAGAGTTTAGAATCGTCAGAACATATTGGTCAGTTTCAGTATATAGTAGGTACGTGTGAGCTGGTGATAAAACACTTTTGATAAAATAGTCGGACTATTTAGATTTTATCATGGACCAATTTTGAATTCGAAAAAGACAATCTGAATCGACTTCTGGGTTAGATCACAGCAGTGCTAACTCAAATAATATGAGCGAAAATTCCCTCAGCGTTCACAAAAACGTACTGCGTTTCGTAAATATAGCGATGAATACTTTCAATATGGTTTTACGTGGCGTGGAGATGAATATAAACAAAATCCCGAGTGTCTTATATGCAGAAATGTTTTGTCAAATCAGTCGATGGTGTCTAATAAACTAAAAAGATATTTAGAACTGCCGTTTTCAAAGTCATTGTGACTGATTGTTATTATTATATTAGTATTATTACTAATAAAAAACAAATAAGTGTGTCGCGATATCGTGGACGTTCGGTAAAGTGTGTCGTCAGTCAAAAAAGGTTGGGAACCACTGGTCTAAGGAACCAAAGAAAATTTTATTGGAAGATAGGTTTGCATTTTCCGATTTTTCATCTTGCAGGAACCGGTACATTAAAAGTTGGGTGTTAGCCACTGATTTTAAATAAAATGATCGTTGTTTTCGTTTTTACAGGGATTTGTATTTTCGAATGGGGTTAAGTACCGGTACGATAGTGGAGGCCGCAAACAAATGTCTCGCCTAAAAAGTGGGTCGCACCTTCAAAAAGTTTAATTAAATCAAATGGTTCTTGAACGCCTGGATATTTCAGTAGGAATATAGCACGACACTTTTTGTACGATTTCTTTGTAATATAAGTTACCTACTTATGATTTGTAGATTCGCTGTTCTAGTGGGTACTGCATTGCCATGAACTAAACTGTACTACACTGAATGTAAGTTAGCTGTGACGTCCCTTAAGCCTATGTCATCTGTCTCTACTATATATCACAAAACCTTCTCACGCTCAATCCAGGGGAAATGTACACATTATTTCCATGACACTTGCTTTCGATCCATAACAATAAAAGGCCTACGTAATTTACCTGAACGAAACCTGTTTCAGGCGGACACTCTGTAGTTTGATAACTGATAAGCATCTGTTTCTTCATATAGGCAGATTCTTTGTTCAGAGAAGATACGCAGAAATATAGTTATATTCTCTACAGCTCCACACACATTTAATTTATTCACGCTGCAAATTCACATTTCCTTTCTGCTGCATGACGTATAGAGAAAATATTTTTGTTCTGCAGAGGAATCGATTTCGAGATTTTCACAGAAATGCAGTGGGAGTTTATACCAACTTGGAAAAGAGTAATTTGTTTTTGAGATGTCGTTTGGCTTGTGTACAGCCTTTCCTTTGAAACCGTGGTCAGTATTCAGTGTTTATTCAAAATATTTATTTAATAAAAACATAAAAATTATTAAGTAAGGAAATAAAAGTATATGGAATATTATTTCGGATATAATTCTGGAAATTATTTATTTAATATTGATTTACATTTTCATTATTAGGCAATTAAAAGCCGCTCAATTAAAATATATCTTCAGACCATAAAAAGGTTGTTGTCTGTAATTTATTTTACATTTATCAACTACTCAAATAGGAGATGTTCTTCATAGCAACTGTACTTCGTCAGGTCTCTTTCCCTATCCGTTTAAGTCCATGTCCATTTGAATAAAATTTTCAGGAGGTAGAAAAACTGATTATCTTCAAAAGCGTTTGGTGTTTTGAAGTGATTATTTTTTATTAAAGCACAATAATAAGTTGGTATGTTTGATATACACGAATTTTATTTTTATTTAGTATTTTCCGGAAAAAAATCTGAATTGCGTGGACATGTAAGGTTTCTGCAGCTCATGACTATAAAATCTCTTTATTTCTTTAAAACAACTTTTAGGTGAAGAAGACGGAGAGGAACAATTTTCTTTATGCTGTAAAGAACTTTAAATCTATATTTAAGCCAAGAAATTAAAAAGTACACAGACCTTCAAAAATGTAAAATTATGTGAATAGCATATTTAATTCTTCAAAATTTATTTAATCCTGTAAAAAAAAAAAAAAAACAAAGAAAATTAAACTGAATTTTGTTTAGTTTCTAAAAAATTCCATATGCCCTGGATTTGTGGTGTTCCTGCAGTTTCCTCAAATTCACATTAACTTATTGCTGTGAAATGTACACTGAGCACTGGACGTGTGGAATTTCTATAAAGGTAAAGGTAGCCCCTCCACATGCTATGAAGGCACTTGGGGAACATGGAGGTAGAGCCCCATGCTTTCTTGATGTCGGCATTAGAATGAGGTGGTGTGGTCAGCACCACGCTCCGGCCGCCTTTTATCCTCAGGAAAGACCCGGTACTCAATTTTATAGGAGGTTGGGTGAACCTCAGAGCCGTTCTGGAAGCTTGGCAACGACAAGATCTCGTCACCACCCGGGATCGAACCCCCGACCTCCAGTCTACCTTCTGAGCCACACGGCGTACATGAGATTTCTGTATCACTTACAGCCAAATGAAAAACTGAATTTGAGAAAAATGTGACTTGTCGGGTTTCTGTAGTTCACGAATCACTTGTGATTTACGTTGCACATTTTTATTTCTATTGAAGGTTTGCGTCATACCAGCTTAATTAGATCACTCGCGACACTTTGTCGATGTACTTCCCACCAAGCCATGTGGTATTTTGTTCGGAACTGTTTTTTATATATTTAATGGTAAGCGTAACGCATAAGTGGAGATAAAAGTATTGGGGCAATCATCGGCAGCCATGCTGTTCAATCGCTAAGACAACCGCAAGACTGGATTCAATTATTAAAAAATGAAGTACGTGCAGCTATGAACTGTAGTTTCTGCTTGCGTTACAGTTTGCGTTAGTATACATGTCTGTCTTTTTTGTCAGACCGTCTACACGTTTCTCTTAAATTGTTTGACGGATTTAGAAATTATGGAGAAGTTTCTTGCATGCTCACAGTTAGTTGTTGCCAGAGATTAAAACAAGTTGAAACATTGATCTGACCAGTTGCCACAGTTTTATCATCATCGTAACTACAAGGATTAGATCATTAAGCCTGTTCCGTCTCCTTGATTCAGATTTGGTCACGCCATTTTGACGTGGTCTTCTAACATTTCTTCTGCCAGCTGGATTGTAGTAATGCATTCTGTATAGAATACGTTGATCTGTCTTTCGGCTTACATGTTCGCACCATCTTTGTTGAGAGATGCGTACTATTATTCATCTTAAGTTCTTGCATATTTTCTTGTTTCGCTTATGTTCAAATAATATCCAGCCAGAGGAATTAAAAATTGATTTTCCGCTGCTTCAATCCTTCTCTTTTGTGTTGTTATAGGTGTCCATGAATCTGATTTATACAACAATGTTGGAATGACCATAGTTCTATAAAACTTTCGGCCTATATGCTCGCACCATCTTTGTTGATAGATGCGTATTGTGTCTATGATACTATTATTCTTGCATTTTTTTTCTTTCGCCTATGTTTGTCAGAGAAAGTAAAAATTGCTTTTTCGCTGCTCCAATCCTTCTCTTTTGTGTTGTTGTGGGTGTCCATGAATCTGATGATTTTATCTGTTGGAATGACCACAGTTCTATAAAACTTTAAAGTTATATGTGGTCTGATCTTACTCATTATAGTTCGTTTCATCGTTCCTATAAACATTTTAATATCTAATTGTTTTTCTATAGGCCTATTGGTGAATTTTAAGTACATGAGATTGCAACCTAGATAAAAACCCCACTTACTCTATAACTCCATATTTTATTATTATTTTTGTTCGTACATTCTGTGTTGCTATGAAACGGAAACTTAGTTTCTTTTTTTGTCGAAATCACCATGTTTGTATTTGCTGATATTACTTAGCCTAAATTGTGCACTGCTATTTGCAGATTGTCTTCAGAATTAATACTTCCAGGAGATCATCAGCAAACGAAAATGTGTTCAGTAGTATGTTCTGGTTAGAATATTTTCTCTTTGTTCCATATGCCACTTTTTTGGTTGCAACGTTTGTTTAAAAAACATTATTGGCTATTTTAATACGAGGGAGAGTCAAAAAGTAACCTTAATAATTGTTTTATTAATTGAATATGTACAATAAGAGTACAAAACTTGATCACATTTTAACATAGTCCCCATTACGTTCAATGCGAGTGTTCCTGTTATACTATATTGAAAAGTGATGAAGTGTTTGTAGTGTTGTTGTACATATTCCATTAATGAAACAGTTATTAAGGCTACTGTTTGACTCTCCCTCGTACATAAAAATGAAAGAGCAATAGGCTATAAAATAAAACTTTTAAAATACTTTTATTCGGTGCACTGTGCAGTACCACTTCTATAAGTTTGGAAGCTTATTTATAATTTAAATTCTTACGTAGTAAAAAATATAATGGATATCTTTAATATTGCGCTATATATTTTTTTTGGAGACAGCATAGGCCTATATGTTATGATCTATCTAAATGAAATGACTGCAAATTTGTTTTAAAATGTTGTTATAGACAGGCGGATGCGCAATCCTGACAAAGATGTATCTACTGTATACCCGTTACGAACACGCAGCTTAATGCTACAGATTAAGCTTGCTGACGTTGAAGACAAATGACGATTGACACGCGCCGCGAAACCTCAAGGACCGCGTTGTCATGGAAACTCGTCAAACCAAAAGCGAAAATGAAAAATATGATTTACAGTTATTAGATGAAGGCCCAAATAAAGTGATCTCGCACCATACATAGACTGACTCATACATCAGAACTCTCGGCCATATACAGCGTATCCCATAAATGTAATGGATTCGTAAACAAATTTACCACTGGGAAATAATGCGAAACTATGACTCAGAAACAAATAGCGAGTTGTGCTGCAGTTTTGCATTTAATAATTATCGTTAGGTAATTAAAATGCATATAAATTCGATGTAGGCATATATATATATATATATAACTACTAAATATACATAGGCCAAATAGAAATGATTGGGACGAAATTGAAATACAAACTGCTGAGCCATTTATACCCGAACCCACACTTTCTGAAGTCGAAATTGCGATAGAAAATCTGAAAAATTATGTCTCCAGGTAGCGATCAAATTCCAGCAGAATTACTACAAGAGGGTGGAAGCGCATTATTTAACTAAATTTATAAGCTTGTACTTGCTATTTGGGAAAGGGAAATTGTACCAGAACAATGGAAGGAGTCCATAATCGTACCTATTTTTAAGAAGGGGGACAGGACTAACTGTAGTAACTTTCGAGGAATTCACTTTTGTGACGTCGTACAAAATTGTGTCCAATATTCTTTTGAGAAGATTAACTCCATATCTAGATGAAATTATTGGGGATCATCAGTGCGGTTTTAGGCGTAATAGATCAACTATTGATCAGATATTTTGTATTCGACAGATAATGGAGAAGAAATGGGAGTATAAGGGTACAGTGCATTAGTTATTCATAGATTTAAAAAAGGCATATGACTCGGTTAAGAAAGAAGTTTTATATTATATTCTTATTGAATTTGATATTCCCAAGAAACTAGTTCGATTAATTAAAATGTGTCTCAGTGAAACGTACAGCAGAGTTCGTATAGATCAGTTTCTGTCAGATGCTTTTCCAATTCCCTGTGGGCTAAAGCAAGGAGATGCACTATCACCTTTACTTTTTCACTTTGCTCCAGAGTATGCCATTAGAAAAGTCCAGGATAACAGAGAGGGTTTGGAATTGAACGGGTTACATCAGCTGCTTGTCTATGCGGATGACGTGAATATGTTAGGAGAAAATCCACAAACGATTAGGGAAAATGCGGGAATTTTACTGGAAGCAAGTAAAGAGATAGGTTTGGAAGTAAATCCCGAAAAGACAAAGTATATGGTTATGTCTCGTGACGAGAATATTGTACGAAATGGAAATATAGAAATTGGAAATTTATCCTTTGAAGGGGTGGAGAAGTTCAAATATCTTGGAGCAACAGTAACAAATATAAATGATATTCGGGAGGAAATTAAACACAGAATAAATATGGGAAATGCCTGTTATTATGTCGGATCGAATCCTCTCAGTTTAAGTTTCACCTCTTGGGTTCCCTCTAGTGGCTTACCCTCATGCACTGCGTCATAGATGTATGACAGTGGCACAATGTCCACACATGTGCAGAGATGCACACTTTATGAGTGACTAAGTGGCCGGGATCCGACGGAGAGGATTCGATCCGACATCGGGTTGGGAATCCGGTGTGACTTAGTGGATAGAGCGTCAGCACGTAGAGCTGAAAACCCGGGATCAAATCCCGGTGCCGAAGAGAATTTTTCTCTGTTCCAGTCATCCATCATCATATGATGACGCAGAATTTCTGCACGGAAATATCATATGTACTTCGGTACATCGTACTAATATATGATATGCGAATAATAATCAGTGATTTAAGACGGCGCTTACTCCGTCGGATCCCGGCCAGTTAGTCACTCATAACGAATGCACCTCTGCACATGTATGGACATTGTGCCACTGTCGTACATCTATGACGCAGTGCATGAGGGTAGGCCACTAGAAGGAACCCAAGAGGTGGAACTTAAACTGAAAGGATTCGATCCGATATCGGGGTGGGAATCCGGTGTGGCTTAGTGGATAGAGCGTCAGCACGTAGAGCTGAAAACCCGGGTTCAAATCCCGGTGCCGGAGAGAATTTTTCTCTGTTTCACTTATCATCATTTAATGTGTTTTGTTTGTAAACCGACGATATATTCATCTTTAAATATTTTATATATGAGAAATGAGAGTCAATTTTTATGTCGATTTTGTTGTTGATAACTTCTTAAATTAGATACTAAAACAGGCGTAGAATGTTTTGAAGTACTTTATACACACTTGAGACTTCTTAAGCTATTCATATTTTTGTGATATACCAGTATTAATCGAACTGAATGAAACTGAATATACACAGAATTTTCGTATTTTAAAATACAATCAATTTAGTTAAGATATATTTTTTCATTTTACTAGGATAATCGAATTAATTATTGTTTTAAGACAATCCCGGTGTAATGAAAGCACAGAAAAAATACACCGGTTTGTGCACACATTGTTTCGTAAAGAAAGCAAAAATGTACTATTTGAGCTATCATAGTTTATTTTTATCCATGTGTTCAAAATTAGCAGTTAGGCGACTTTTTTTCCTTTTCGGACTAGACACTTTTTAAAGACCAGAAATCGGGACAATCTGCTTCCGATTTCTCTATCCATATTACCGTTCTGCTTCTTGCACATTATTCAAATCGCCAAGATCGACTGTCAAAACTCGAGCTCCACGAAAATTTGTACGGAGAAAGATGATTCGTTGGACATATATGAAAGGGAATATTCAGAATTACAGTTCACGCCAGCATGAAAATCTTTACATAGCTCGGATATAAACATATACACTTAGATTTCGAAGTCAAATTCCGTCGAAAGATGGAAATAAAAACACTGTTTTCGAAACATTTTGCTGCAAATACTATTTCATCAGTATTAGTAATCATTGTTTTATTTTCTTAAAGAAGCCGTTAAGGTTAGATTTCCTGGACACAACCGATCAAAATAACCCGTGAATTAAGGTTCCGTAGATCTGGTACACGTCTGCCATCAGCTACTAAACAAACGAGAGCGAAGACGAATGACTGCGTAGCATGGCCTCCTTAACGCATGTGATGGATGCGTCTGTTAATGCTGTTGGCCTTGTGACTTGCTCGGAATGCAAATGCCTCTGCAAGACGGAATTTTAGGTTAGGAATGGCCGGTATCTGGGACTTTGGATATGGACTCAACATATTATAATTATGTACTAATAGTTCACCGTTAGATTACACAGCCCCTCTTTAAACGGAACAGAAAAACATTGAGTGCCACAAAGTTGACATATACAAATCTTTTATTATATCATTATCTCTGAGTACCGGTAACGTCACAATATGCGGTGAGGGGTAATAGAGATAGCAAAAGTTGTATTAATGTGTGAGAATAAGTATGTCTAAACTCTCATCTTACACTGAAGCAAGGAGTGACCAGAGCATTGGAATGAACGCAACTAGATACCTTTTGCTTTGATTTTTAGTAGCCTACTCTGACGCCCACGACCAAGCTAAGTCGCTTTAAATTGAACGGTCAGTCACCGGCAGAGATATAATGCAACATCTGTACTTTCTTATTACGCTATCTACGCGTTTTACAGCAGTTCAGTTCAGTTCATATAATTGAATTCAGTATTTACACGAACCACGAAACGCCATTGTACCATGTCCTGTATCAGTAGTTCCCAAACTTTTTGAAGGCACGACTCACTTTTGGGCAAGATTTCAGTTTGCGCCCCCTCTCAATACCGTATCGGTTCTTGACTCCATTCCAAAAATAAAAATCTCTGTAAAATCGTAAACAACTAAAATATCATTTTACTAAAAACCAGTGGATATCACCCGAAGTACGATTTTAAACAATAGCTTCCTGAGTATTTTCCGAAATAAATTCAAAACAGTCACAGATGGATAATGAATCCGCTGTGTTTAATTGGCTGAAATTCCAAAAAAAAAATATGTAGGAAAAACTCATAGAAATATGTACTATTGATGCAATGTTGAAACTAGACCTTTTTTTCGTAGTGTTGACCAGTTTTGCATCAAACGAATACCTCGATTTTGCAAAAGGAGCTCTTAAATTTTTTATAAAGTTTTCAACCTCGTATTCGTGCAAATTAAGTTTCTTCTCTATGATTTCCACCAAAACAAGCGCGAGAAATCTCGAATTTGGAAATGATATCACTGTATGTGTTTCGAATATTTAGTCCAGATTTAAGAGCCTACGCTCTGAAAAACAGGCACACTTATCACTATAGACGAGAATTTCATGCATTATAAAATCCCAAAATATGCATGCATTCATGCACTATCGAACTATGAAACATGCATGATTAAGCGAAAAATACATTAAAATATGCACTTTCATTTTTTTTTCCAAATGTCTTATTTCACTTCACTTTCTTTTGCACAGTTAACAACCTAACAACTTTTCTAAATTGGTTTCTCTGAGGTTCTTGCGCTTGTCAGTCAATATGTTTTTGTAGGCAGAGAATGACTTCTCTACATTGCAAGAAGTTATAGGTGCAAAATTGAATTAACATATTTGTGACAATGTCAGGTCAAATTCTTCATTCAAGTTTTCTCCACAAATAACCTTCTTCACTGAACAAAAGAATCCGTACCCCGGTTTCGCATTTATGGCCCTGTACAGTTTGTTTTTCGCCGCTACACCAACTTTCCCATGTGCATAACTGAGGGATGTATGGAATTATACAAAGGCAGTTTAGCGAATGATTCCAATCTTAGAAGAATCTAAATTGCTACTAGTACTGGAAAAGGGGGAGAATTTACAACCTCCCTGAAAGAAGGTGCTTTTGATCCAAGTTATTTGTCTGAAGTTTTCTTGAACCCTCTATATTTCCTCTCTACTATTCTTAAAATATCCTACGTAATCAATCCATTTATGACACGCAGTCTGTACAGAGTCCTGGGTAAAGAGTTGTGAAAGTGAACTTTCGTCCAGGGAAGATCCTCTAACATCTTATTGTGAAAGTGTTAACATTTTATTTCATTTTTCTGTTATTTAGTTATTTTTTCTTTTCCTCCTTCAATTCCGATTCCTGAAGTTAAAATAAGAGGTATAAAATTCGAGAAACTGAGGTGTCCACTCAAAAGCATTAAAACATGCATTTAAACTGAATATATTGTATATTATATGCATTATTAAGCTAAAAATTGCTTGAATATGCATTGTGCATGTTTTTATCCCCACAAAGTCCAAAACATGCAAATATGCATGGGAAAAGTACACATTTTTGGAACCGAAAAGTAATGAAATGGATAAGTACTCAGTTTGAACTATGTCCTATGTTCCTATAAAAATATGCATTTTCATGGAATTCTCGTCTCTACTTATCACATTCATTATTTTTTACTTGATAATTTCTGAAAGATGAAAGACTTTTTTATTTTTATGTTCAACGTTATATTTTTAATTACAAAATAAATATATGTTAATAAGGCGTTTTTTGTTTTATTTAGTAAATCATCTCGCGACCCCCACTTTGGGAACCACTGCTCTATATAGTCCCATATCGACATTGCTTTTGCTTCTGAATTTGATATCGGAACCTTTTATAATCGAAAATATGTACCGACATATTTACAAATATTGTCTTGTAAAGTAATCTCCCTTCACAGGCCTTGGAAGTCCACAGGAGCCAGGAGATTAAAGCTCCCACCTGTACAATCAGCATTAATGACAGTAGGATTGTCAGTCCTACGTGCCCTCCGCCTTCACCCCCAGGAGAATACCCCTGTTAGTTAGAGGTCTGAGTAAACCCTAAGGCCATAGTGCTGCCGGAAGGATTAGATCAATGAATGGAGAAAATCCATGGTCTCATCGGGAATCGAACCTACAACCTCCGGCTTGCAGCGTTACGTCTTAATTGTGACGCTACCGCGCGCATGAATACTGTCTTGCACTTAGTGAAATTGAAAGCGTATAGCAGTTCAGTGGAAATCAGATAGCCTAAAGCACCTTAATTCCGCAAGAATTCCTGGTGGTTGGTGCATTCACTTTTGTTCTCAATTACTGCAACATATCTTGAAACGATCAATAAATAAAGCATCAGAAAACACAGGATCTACGTATCCAACTTGATGACGATTTCATTTTGTTAAAATTTATATTCACAAAGGAATGCACTGTCTTTTGAGAGAGAGTCAAATCTATGGCATCGGAATCTCCTGTCAGTTCTCATCACTACAGTCTGGCAAGCAGATCGCCAGTCCTCACGGATAACGTTCTTGCCATCTGACGGCATTACAATGTGGCAAGTGATATTTGCGTAACTAGTGAATTATATATTTACGGAGGAGACTTGAAGCAATTGCTCTACAATTCAGATCAGGTTCTCTCCATTTCCTTAAATAACTAATTCACTAATTACGCGAAAAATCACTTGCCAGACTGTAGTGCTCACAGGTGTCAGTAACGGTCCTTTAGGTGAACTCACCACACACTGTAATATTGACTTGCGCACTTTTTCAACCTTAAAGTTCATGTCACATAATGCCTATGGAGTAGGCTACATATGATACAAACCAGGGTTTTATTTCGTCGTGGCAGTCCTAAACCTGTTGAAATCAGAAGAGGCATCTCTTTAGGATAATTCATTCCTACAAAATCTTTAATATCCTTTCAATTTAGGGCTGTCTACTGAGGTTTAGTTCTCCGAACTATGCCAAAATGTATATAATTTGTACGTAGAAAAATACAATTTTCACATATGTGTTGCGTGTGGTATATAGAGCGGCTGTAAACTGAATCTAGTGACAAGATAAAATGTTGGTTTGTTTCCAGTGCCTAGCATTAATAAAGCAAGTCGTTTGCTGCTAATTGGTATTATGTCAGCTAATATTCTTTTCTTCATTTTGTGCACGTGGTAGGCCTACATATACGTCATATGAAAGGCCGTCACCAATAGGATTTTGAATTGACATGTTCTCGTATTTCTCTTTAGATATAGTAAATTTATTACAATGGCTATACCTTCTCATCTGATGGAAATAACAGTTATGATTTCTTCCGTTCCTTTTTCATCCTTGAGCGGGATTACACTCGCAATACTTGAGTCAGGAGACAAGTGCGTTAACCACTAGACTACCTAAGACAACCGAAAATAAATGTTAATGTTAACAAGTAGACTCAAGTTCGTAGAAAGTAATATTACCCTACAAACCGATACGATTCGCTCCTTTATACTTACAGGGAGTTACAGTGGCATTGTATTTAATATGTTTGGTGTTTGTGCAGGCTGAGGAGGAGGCGCGCTCCCTGCAGAAGAAGATCCAGCAGATTGAGAACGATCTGGATCAGACCATGGAGCAGCTGATGCAGGTCAACGCCAAGCTGGACGAGAAGGACAAGGCCCTCCAGAACGTAAGTCGTGGTACCCCAGGTAAAGGGTGTGGCTAACCTCTACTAACAGGGCGAGGGCTTAGGGATGGTTGCTTTGTGGCGAGGTATACAAGGTCAGTCACAATGTTATCGACATACTCTTTTCACTCGATTCGAGCCAGGGTTCAGTTTTTTTTATTTTGTTTTTTTTTTTTGTTTTTTTGTTTTGTTTTGTTTTTTTTTTTTGCCACGTCCCGGATTACGTAATATTAGGTTCGTTCCAACAACAGTCAGGAACCGTCCGTAACCATTGTGAGCATGCGCAGTACAGAAAAAGCGTTCCAACACAATCCGAACCAGTCCTGAACCGGAAACATGTACTGCAGTCGGGCGTTCCAACAAGCTTTTGACACCGGTTCGGAACGGTCAGAAATAGTCCGCGGATTGAGGCATGTACGGAACAGTACATACACGAGACGCCCATGCGCATAAGCTCACCAACGTCTCCTGGATACTGAAGAAAGACATGCTCAAATGTTCACATCAATGAGGTGAAGATGAAAAGTGACAGTGCAGACGAATAATAAAACTAGAGATTTAATTTAAATTTTCGCCAAAAAGAAAGGGAATGAAATTATTTGGGTACTGAAATAGTTAATTACAATTTCAACATGCAGCTTTGATTAAAAGTATAATAAATAACGTACATAAATCAATAATTAAAAAAATAACTATTTTTAGATGAGAGTCCCCCAGTACACGACATTGAATTAGCGGAATTCTTGCCTTCCATACTTTTTGTTATCGTTTAATAGAAAATGATCGAAATTCTATTTTCTGCAATTAGAATTAGCTGCGAAATGATAATAATAAGCATCCTGTTATTACCAAAGACGATCACAGTTATAGCATCTCTGGATTTAGTACATAACGATCCGCGAAAGCGTTCCAACAGCGTCCAGTCCAGTTTCAATCCCATAGCAGATGCTCAACTATCGCAAACGCATAAGATGGTACAGGAACCGTACATGAACTGATCCATGAACCGATTGTTGGAACGAACCTATTGTTGACAGTTTTTCCGCTAATACATGGCATTGTAGGAGTCTTCAGAAACTTTGTATCAGTCTTGTTCCGATATGCAACGTACAATCAGAACAAGTTCTGTGGCAGGTTACGTGATCCTTCGCACAGTGTTATCAGTTTGTGGCGGTATATTTAACACTTTGTAACTTTTCTCATTTTCTTTTTTTTTTCTGTAATGTAAATTGCATTACATTTGTCAGATGAAAATAGCAAAGTCTTAAAACATAAATACATATTTAAGATATAGAATTGATTAGAGCTGTAACAAAATAATAAGTCCTCCTATTGTTGGACATAAATTGATAAAGCTGAAACACTTCACTGCATAACACAATTTATTTACTTTAATAATAACTTATTTTATGTATTTATATAGTGTTGATGAGACATTATTATTGAAGTCTGTACTCAGATGCGGATTTGAAGCTGTAGCTGCTCTAATCTGTAAAGCGCATGGTGCCCTTTTCCTGAAGTAATCACATATTTTGTATTGCAAATTTTCTTGAGAGCTAAAATAAATTCAAAATGTTTCATTGTGTTTAATACTTTGATGTAGTCTACGAGTATATGATAAATGGACAGATAAGCTTCTGTTTAAGGTTGCTTGCTATCATCGGAAAGTACGAAAAAATAAAAGAATAATTAATTAATTCATTCATAGTTTTCTGCCCAAGGGCTGGTCTTTCACTGCACACTCAGCATTCTTCAATCTTCCCTCTTTTCCGCCTTTCTTTCAGTCTCCGTGTATGATCCATATATCTTAAGACTTATCATCTGAGTTCTTCTTCTGCCACTGACTTTTCTTTTGTTCACCATTCTTTCCAGCGCATCCTTCAGTAGGCTGTTTCTTCTCAGTCAGTGAACCAGCCGATTCTTTTTTTCTCTTCCTGATCATTTTCAGCATCATTCTTTCTTCACCCACTCTTTCCAGCACAACTTTATTTCTTATTCTGTCTGTCGATAAAATAATAATTGGTCATTTTTTCATTAAGAACTGTTTAGCTGTTTTAGTTAATGTTTATACATTACGCGTAGAGATATACTGTACAATGCAGTACATAATTAAGTAATAAAATATCACTACAGTAGGCTTAAGCAACAGATAACTTATATTGGTTTAAAATATGCTATGGCCAAAGTAGGTACCTGAATTACCACTTCTTAACGTTTTTACTTTTGACTAACAGATGATACTTCTAGTTTGAAGTTTTATGAAAATACATTCAAATAGAACAATGCGCGATGTTCTCATTCACAACCAGTTACAACTAGCAACGTCCAGACCAGTGCTTCTTGCATCGCCTTCACCCTCTTGACTAAGCAGTTACTTTGAGTTTGTTTGTACATCGAACTCACAACAGTTATAGGATCTTCTCTTTTATATTTCTTCATTATACCAGGAACCTCTATGAGTACATGTTGTAGAGGCGTTATGTTTGATCAGTTACTTACACAATTAATAAACTAGAAATTCGAATAAGATCTGGTAATCTCGGTAATGAAGAATTTCATTCAGAAACTGTGTCGCCATTTTGTATAATAAATGATTGTAGCGTCACGTGTGGTCTATGTTGCCATTGAAACAATAAGCAGTAATGAACTGATTGAGTTATTGCAACATTTTGACTGATCTTGTAATAGTGTACAGACTGCTTTGGGTTTGGAAGCATTGCTGTGCTAACAGTACGATTATTTAGTCCTGACAGTCGCCGACAATGTGCGCCTGGGTCAGGCGAGTCCATTAAGTTACGCCAAGGGATGTTCAAGTTAGTCAGTCGCTTGCCTTCAGAGCGATCGAATGTCACGCTTCCGGTAGAGCCGTGTGTTTCCAGTAGGCTACAGTTAAGCTATACTACATTTCTTTACTGACCACTCACTCTTATCTCTACTCCTTTCGCGTCGCTGAGCTATCAGGACTAAATAATCGGTCTATACATATAATTCATCGTCATAACGTTGATATTATATAAGCAACATACGGCAAGTATGTGTTTACTTGCAAATAATTATAAAATTGAGTATTTTTACAGATTAGCCTACGGTTCAGTGTCTATTTACGTATCATCCAAATGCGAAACATAAATAATTGAGTCAAAGGTTTGCGATGGTTAGTCAATTTCTTGACGCGCTACCAATAACCTTCCTTCTTGTGTTCAACATCATTGAAACTGTTTTGGGAGAACATTATTATTGATCAGGCCAAATAATTCTAAAATTTAGTATTTTTACAGATTATCCTTCGATTTAGTGTCTATGCACGTATCACCCAAATACGAAACAAAAATAAATAATTTAAAGTTCAAATTTAAAGAATATTTAACCAATTAAAACATGAACATTGTTATTTTATGGACAGAAATGAAAAAATCTGTCCAGTTATTACTAAGGCGTGCTGACTTGCCTTGATGGATACGAACTTCACTATTGCTTTGAAGTTGCGCACATTGGGTTCGAATCTCGCTTGTTCTGATCGCCTGGTTGAGTTTTTTCGTCGAGTTTTCTCCAACTCCAAAGGCGTAAAGCAAATATCAGGAAATCCCACTGCGAATCCTCGAACTAATCTTTCCAAATATTGTTTCTTCATGATCATTAAAATTCTACTGACGCCGTATAACCGTGCGGTTGATACAGCATCATTAAATAAACCCATTAAGGGGACACATATGATTTTTAAAACTTCTACAATTTCCATCCAAAATTTATTAATTTTAAACTGCACAAACATGCCTACAGTATTATCATCTGTACAAAATTTGGTGCCATTAGGGCTAATCATATTTTTTAAATAATTATTATATTGACGTCACTAAAAAGGCTCCTTGCAACAAAGTTTTCTAAATTTTTAGTTCATATTGACTCAAAAGCTTGAAAATAGTCATGGAAATATAATTTAATTAACTTTTGAGCTCAGTCTAAATAAAGAGCCACAATAAATTTTATGTTCACAATAACTGCCAGTTCTTCTCTCTGAACTCTTTTCATCCTTGTTCAAGTGTACGTTTACCAAGGTCTCCCAAGCAACTGTGTATGCGGCGAGAAAGAACAGCATAACCGAGAGCGCGACATGTCAGTCAGTCACGGTGCTGCAGCGGAAAATGAAATAATTTTAGAAAAAGGTTTTCTAATACTTTTTTGTTAGCGATGTAGTGATAACGTAGAATCTCAAAGGAAATTTTAATCTGTCAGTTATTATGATGTGTGGAAGAGTTTTTGTGTGTTTATCGTGACTGACTGACCGTAACTTACATTACAAATAATTTTAATGTTTTTTAAGTTACTTAGAACCTTAGGATACTCCAAATATTTTTATATTTAGTTCAAGGAAAGACGAAAATATGATATAAAAAAGAGAAATTGAAATAGAACAAATTTACGTGTCCAAATTTTGATATTAAATATACATTTCCTTACATCATTTTTAAGTGTTTGCAATGTGACAAGATCTGCAGCAAGTTATAGACTAAAACAAAGAGTATGTGAGTCATTAGTTAATGGAATAAGTCAACTTAAAGTATAAAGAAACATATTTCTTCAACAAAAATATTCCCACGTTAATTTAAAAAAATCACATCGATATGACATTTTCATGGAATCGCTCTCAAAAACTTGACCGTTGTATGGAATAGGTGACCACCCAGCATCGTGATGAATTTGTGGAGCTACAGCGAGTAGCGAAATCCTCAGCTCATAGCTCAAGTGCGATTTCAACCCAACTTGTGCTACGCGGTGAGCTAAATGTAAGAAGCCCTCTTGCTGACGTTGTCCCTGGCTAACATCGAAGTAGCATCTGCAAAGGAATGCGGATTTAACGTTTGTGGGATTCTTGTCCCTGGGTTCGACTCCCTGTGCAGGAATGTTTAGGCATTGTCAATGTTTGTCTTACAGTTGAAGATCGTCATATGTGTAAGCCAAGTTGAAAAATTAAAACCTCGAAAAGAACAGACTCCAAAGAAACAAAAAAATGTTCATAATTTGTGAAGTGATAGATATAGTTTTCTACGTACCGTTACGCTACTGGAAGTCTTTATTATGTTTTGAACTGTTCAAAAATAAACAGAAACGTATCTAAGCGCAGCAAAGCCGCTATTGGTGCCGATCCAAGTGAAAGTTCAGATTTGCGTCCGTGATAATGTTATCGATGATTGATAGCAATTTGTTCTATGAGTTATCATGCAAGCGATTATGGTAATGAATGCGTGATATTTTATGACTTGCAGTAGCACCGCAATTCATGCCCATATTCAATTTCCTTTACTGAGTTGCAACATGCACGACTCTTATGCGGATGCCCTTGAGATAAATTTGTTGTCTTACAGTTGGCTTCAGAGCAGAAGTACCTTACACTGTACTCAGTGCCATCGTATCGAAGTTTACAGTGCGTGACTCGTTTATGTAAACAGGTACACATGTGCGTGTTGTATCTGTGACAAAGATGTGTTTATCTGTGTTTATCGCCGCCACCACTACCATCCCTCTGCTATTTCTCCTTCTCTTATTTCCACTGCTCTCCTCCCCACATTTTATATTCTTCACATCTGTAAGAAAATAATTGTTTTACACTGAACGGATTATCATGGAATTTGGTTCCGAAATGGTCTTTGACACCAAAAACTACTTCTGGATGCTCTCCATCATTATTTACTATTTCGTCGTTGTTTTGTCAATAACTCCTATGTGCTATATTTATCGATTTTCAGATTTTTGCTCTATTAAATAACTTGAATAGCGATACAGCAAATAATACAATCTCCTGTATGTAATTATATTTCTGTCTTTCGAAAATGTAAGAATTCACAATCTTCTATGCACTACTGCCATAGAAGAATAAATGTGTTTTTTCTTCCTACTGAAAAAAAATTCATATTTTGCACATAGGAGTTATTGCAGGAACAACGACGATTTGTTATCATATTTATTCTAGATTTCTTACTGGTATATGTGCCTTCATTAGCATTATACCGTGGGACACAGAAGTCAGTTGATAAATAAGAAACATTATTCTAATTCAGTCATTGACAACCGGTGTGCCGAGAGAAAATTAATATATTAAAGGTTGTCGTAGTAAACTCGAAGAATAAAAGCGAAAACAGTTGTAAAAAAGTGAGTCCACAAGAGTCAACATTCAGAGAATGCGTCACAAGTCAATATTCAGTAAACAAATTCCCTCCAAAAACCCTTAACATTCCCCACTGGTGTCGGCCTCGGTAGCGTAGTCGGTATAGCGCTGGCCTGTGCTCGAGGTTGCGAGTTCGATCCCGGCCCAGGTCGCTGGCATTTAAGTGTGTTTAAATGCGACAGACTCATGTCAGTAGATTTATTGGCATGTAAAAGAACTCCTGCGGGACAAAACTCTGGTACACCGGCGACGCTGATATAACCTCTGCAGTTGCGAGCGTCGTTAATTAAACCATAATTTGACTTTTTCCCCACTGGTTTAGATTATATAAATGTGCCGCGGAATTTTAAATTACACTTTTAGTGTGACGCATGTTGAAAAAGATTGAAAAACGCTGCGTCAAATTGGAAATACACAATTGTATACAGCGTGTTCACTACCGTAAATGTTCAAAATGTGCTCCATTCGCCTCTTGAGTGGATCCTCTCTTCTTGCATTTTGTGTAAATGCTGTAATTTATAGGAGTGAAAACGTGCAAATTTAAATAGTTTTGTTTACCGTACCATGGCCTACTTCAATTTATGCACTGTATTCATTTTACAAATTTCACAGAAGCTAATTCAGGAAAACTAATAAGGAGACAAAAGGTGGAGAATTCTAGCTGCACAAAAGGGGAATAAGCCTATGTATTGCCAACATAACAATACAAATGAAAAAGGTCACTCAGATTACGGATAACTTATCTTGGAGGGAACGCGTCATTATGTTACTTTGTACAATAATTGTTTCAGTTTTACAATTAATAATGTTTCCCATTTGTCAACTGACTTCTGTGTCATACAGTATTATGTGTGCTTTTATATTTCTAGCTCAGCATAAAAAAAAAACTAGCCTTTTAAAAATGTACCGTATACATTTCGAGCATCATTTTGGTAATCATTCAAAAAACTGCATGAACATTTTATACTATGTATGTTGTATGTTATCTTAGATATTCCAACTTTTAAAATAAAGTATTACTTCGTTGTAATGAATAATGCGAATTCTTGTTACATCCATTTTTTTCTGAAACATTGGCCTAAATCAGCGGTATTCAACCTCCAGCGGTACGCGATGGGTTCTTAGGGAGTCCCGTAAAATTTTAAAAGCATATACTGTTCATAGGCCTATTAATCATGAAAAACTTTGAGTAATCAGGGACAAATTTAGGTTAGTCGCAAGACGAGTAACCTTGTTAATATTTATTAATATGATATGCTATAATGCATTATTTCGTAGCTAGATTCTCCTTTTTATCATTTCAAACTTATGATATACTACATTATTCTGAATGTTATTTTCAAATTTATTTTGTATGTAATTGGTTGTTGTTCAGCCAAGACAGGTTTGAACCTCGTGTCACCAATAGGACATCATTCATTAGGCAACTAAGCCAATAGATAATGATGTGACTAGTTCCTTTCCCGCCATTGCATACATCGCTGGCTAGTAACATATTAAATTAATCAGACTTCAGATGTATACAAACAAATTGTTCTTCCTTGACAGATATTGTCAGGTGATATGTACTGCCTGATAATAGATGTAGCTACGTATGTATCAAACAGAACCTCAATCAGAGATATGTAATTATGTAATACTTGAATTATGTACAGACAACTTTGGGATACAGAAATGATGGAAAATTGTCTCGGGCTACACGGAAAGGAAAGGTTGAATATTTAACTTATCGAGCAATTTTTAGTTAATGAATGTATTCTGGCATTATGTTACATTACAATAATATTATTAGCTCTACGAGAAGAATATCGTATGATCAAAATGGGACTCTAATACCAAATTTAATGAAAATCCGTTCAGATACAAACACGAATTAGATAGGAGAACAAATGGACGCACGTAATGTTGTGCTGGCCACACCTTAAGCGCCAGCGCATTCTTCGTGGGCTTTGCCAACAACATGAGCATTTCCCATGATGTGGCAGGTAAGTCTGGAGCCCTTCCAAAGCCTTGAATTAGGGAGGACAATGACTTGGAAGTACTATGAACAATTATTATTATTATTATTATTATTATTATTATTATTATTATTATTATTATTATTAAGTAAATAGTTTTAAATGCATGCTGTTTTATCTACCTATATTATTTAAAATCTAACATTCCTCAGAAATTTATTTTTTAGTTTTGTACGTAATCAAAAGCAGTAATATAACAATTTCTCTTCTTAAAAAATTGTGTAATGCCTACCTGCCAGCAAAATAGAACTGTCAGATTTTTAGGTAACTAAGGTCACTGATAGAACAATAGATAATATATGTACTGTACAGTCTTAGAAAAAAGTTTTGTTGCACAGATATTTCGTAAGTCCCAGAAAGGAGGTAGTGCGCATGTTCAGAGGAAGAGCGACCTGGTTCACAAGAGAATGACTAGTTGAGGTAATAAAATTAGTTTTGTTTCGTTGTATGTCTAATCATGGGCACTGCCTGCTTTTTGGGACTTACGAAGTATCTGTGCGACAAATTTTTTTTCTAAGACTGTACATGAAAAACAAGCGATGATTAGGAAACCAACTCTGACCGATGTTCAAAGGGGAAAAACAACTGAAGTTTAAATTATAAAACATCGAAACATGACAAGGTGAAAGTGAAACGAACGTCGTTAAACAGTAGAGAAAGCAAATACCAAGAGAGCCGCATTAAATGTGAATATAGTAGATAGTTTATTGCTCTCCGGGTCGCACTCTGGAACAGAATACATTTAATGAGTAGATGTTGGCAGCAGATAGGCTGTGACTTCTTCCATCACAAACCACATCATGGTCCTTCTAATCTTCTTACGTGGAAATTTTCTTCCATGAGAACACAGAACTCTGAACTTCGAACTTTGAATTACTACCTCTAATAAAATATCAGTCAAGTTCTCACTCTCGCATCCCTAGACACTACAAAAGCACACAAATAGCAGAACAGTTTAAGCTTTGCATTGTATTCATATTGAAACGATCTTTTCTTGGAAATCATCATGTAAGTAAATACGAAATTTGGACTGTACCTAATCTATGTATGAATTGTCTCATTACTAATACGATTGCTAGACACAAATTTGCAAATCCCCGGCCATAGCCCGAAATAAAAACAGTCATCCAGAATTCTCATATTATTTGCAGGAAATTCGAAGTATTTTTTAATCCTATGATATAGAATGAAGTAATATGCTGTACGCGAAAAATGTCGTTAGATAAATGAATCTGTTGTGTTCTTTTTTTTATTCCTATTCCTTACTAACAAATAGTCATCCCAAATAGCTAATCAAATAATATTATGGTCTCTTCTGTGTTCCGTGTGTAGGCCTAATGCTTTACTCAGCTTACGAACAAGTTCTTTCAAATGGAACCGGCAGTTCTTGTGGGATTTATAATAATAATAATAATAATAATAATAATAATAATAATAATAATAATAATAATAATGTGTTGCGAAACAGATTTTCCTCGAGTACTGTGATTTCCCATGTCATTTTAATACTGTCATCATTGTCGTATCATTACACTGGTTTCAATTAATTTTTGCACTTTCGAAAGATCGTTAGGTATGAGAATTCTTCTAAACGTAACTAATTCAAAAACGAAAGTAATATATAGGCTAATTAATCCAATTTATACCATTTCAGTCTTAATATTTCCTCGTGTCGAATCACGGGAAAGATGATAAAGAGTTTCAAAGAGAGTCCGTTGTAAGCTTTGACGAATTCAAACTTCTTCCATCACGGATGAAGTGTCGCTACTCAACTACGTTAGTTGGGCTGCCTAAGTATAAGGGGAATGTTAACGAAATTTCGCCAGCGGAGTAGCCGAAAGTTTTATGAGCAAATTGAGCAGGTTAGTGGCGGTACGCTAATCCACAGCTGAAATTATAAACTTTAAATATTTGTTGAAGCTTAAGCTGTCACATTTTCACTAGCAAGATATTTTTCATGTTATAACATAGTATTTAATTAAAGGACTTAAAAATCACGTTTCATCTTCAGAGTAGAAGTTATCTGAAAATAGCTAGCACTTACATTTATCAAATTATACACCGTAATTGTTTTCTAGAGAGACGGGCAAAAAATAAATATCAAACTGAAAGTAGTCAGTTTTGAATAAACAATAATGAATTTCCCACTTTCTAAAAACTACTTGAGCATTTTCCAGAATTAGTAACACATTGATAGTAATATTAGACCCTTCAGTGTCATCTGTGGGTTGAGGGATACGAAATATTGCAGAAGTGATCTGTTTGGTTGAAATTTGTTTCTTTTTATGTTTTATTCCATTTTTTCCGCAAATCCTCCCCTCTTCCTCCTTATGAGTGGAGAAAAATCCCGTTGTTGCCTCGGTCTTTCCAGCCACACATGAAATGATTTCACCAGCTCAGAACTCTCAATTCCCCTGGGAAACGTAATCTTGAGCTAATTTCGGCTCCCCCCAGGGTCTCGTGGTCTAAAATTAGACCGCGTTAGAGCGAGTTCGCTTCGTCACGTGTCCAAATATGGTCCAGAGGAAGATGCTAACCTACACCCTTTGAATTATGACGTAAGAAGTAAGAGAGGGGTGAGAAAACCCCCAACTTTTCCAGCATTTGTTCGCGAAATTTATGAATCTCATATATAGCCCCATCTGGAAGAACTTCAGTATAGTTTACGTGTCAGCCTGCGTTTGTTTGTGTTGGGAAGGCATTTAACAGTTTTCACTGTTGTGCTGCGTTAAAAAATCAACTGGAGCGATGCTTGCTACGCGCAGACGTGAACGGCGATCTTCTCACTCAAAAATAACAACGGTACCAACACCGCCGTCTTACGGGAAAGTTAGTCTCGGTCGAAGGAAGAAGCTGTACGATTCGCAGCACGGCACCAGCCACTGTCGCGGCTCCTCGCGGCCAGTTCGTCACTCAGCTGGGAAACAGCGCGGCCGCTTGGCGGCGCTCGCGTCTGTGACCGCAAGGCCTTCAGTTCAAGATGGCAGAGACTGTGTGGTGAAGGTTGTATCGAGTATGGCCGACAATAACACGGGCAGACGTGGTTTGGAGGCAACGGCGCAGGCTTCTAGAGGACGTGGCATCCATCTACCGGCGGGAATTCGTCAACAATTGACTGCGAACTATCCGCAACAACTGCAGGCCGCCTCTAACAATGCTACTACTAGGACTAGTGTTTCATCAGAGTCACGGACCAAGACGAGACGAAAGTCAAAGCATAATGAGAACGTTAGAAGTGAAGAAGTGCAACAGAGTGCTAGTAGTGTTGTTGATAGTGACTTCACTAGTTCCAGTGTTCGCCCTGCCGCCGAGGGAAGTAGTCATAGCGACCAAGAAGAAACCATAGACCCCGATCCCGAGACTGAAGAGTTGGCAAGACTTCGGTGTCCGAGCGAAAGAACTGAGGTTATAGCAGAAAGAGAAACGCGACGTAGGCAGAGAAGATGTGCAGACTATCCTGGTTTCGCCTTCGGTTCTTCGATATTTGGTTCCGACACGATTATGAAATTCAACATCATTCGAAACGAACTCCAAAACATTAAAAACTCTCAATTGAAAAGGGTTAGTACACATGGTTATTTTCCTATGTACAAAGCGTCACTGATCAGCTGATTTGAGATACTAGCTCGCTCTATCTGACTTTCCTCTACTTTAATCCGTCGGGATGGCATTTTTGTCTCGTGTCGTAACCCGCGCTCACGTGACCAACGGAGGCGGAGCGTGTCGCCGTGACGTCATATCCTGCCTCGTATGTACACACTCGGAATGATATATTACAGATGTTTTTAAGTGAATGTTTTGATAAAATTTGAACGCTAAAATACGGTTAATTGCAATACAAATGCACATATTTCGGCTTTAAAGTATTTTCTATATCTTTTTGATAGTTTTTTTTTTCACGGTAACACATTTTCAGTATTCGTGTCAAAATTTTGACAGTCCTTGTACAATCTGGGCGGAGCTGTCGTATCTACATTGCTCCAATGAATGCTCCGTTTTATTTATGCATCAATGCAGTAATCAAGGTACCCGCATAAACGAACAAAATTAATAATCGACCCAGACGTAGGAAATACAGTATGCTAAAATTATGGTGAAATATTTATGATTTGTTAGTTACGTCCCAAAAATGATGTTCATGTTTCAAATAATGTGATCGTGGTCAGTGATTTAGTATTTCGTTATTTTAAGTGAAAGTAACAATCACTTTATTTTATAATAAATATTTATTATTTTAAAATTAATGCTTTCAATTCACACATTTTCCTGAATTTTATATGACGTACATGTGTGTTTAAGTCGGAAGTAGTTTTTATGGTTTTATCTTTATTTTTTTTTAATTTCCACAAATTCCTGTCATCACTTTTGCATTATGGTACATTAAAACTTTATGAAGTGTATCTCTCATAAAATGTACTTGGATTACTATAGAAAACGTTATGAACAGTCATTAATTCGTATGATTCAAGTTAATATATATTTTTTTATAGTTGCACAGACTGGGATTTATGCCAAATTTTAACACATCGTACTTTACAATAAACTCTAATAGCTAACTGTTGAATTTGCGGTAAGTACTTTCAAAACAAATACGTTTGGGATGTATCTCACACCAGATGTTAACATAAAAGTACAGTTGTGTATATCGTATTTTATATTAATCTCTAATGGGTCACTGTTGAGGTTGTGAAAACTACTTTCAGAACAAAAGTATGAACGATATATCATTCAAAAGATTCAGGTACACTTTTATTGTTACTGAATGTGTGTATTGATAGTGTTAATTCATCTACTCTTAATCCATATAAAGCTCCATGCTGATAGTTGTTTCAATGTGATTTCTGGAATGCAAAAACTTGATTTCTTAGAGAATTAGAACATAAAGGAATATCATATGAGGTCCAAGGAGCTTGAGTTTTTTGTTTTCTTAAACGCAGCACTCACAGAGTGAAGAATGTATTGCGCTTCCGCCATTTTTAGTCTCGATGGAAAAGAATCCCTTCTAGTTCTGATAGAACTGATCATAAGATTCTTTCTAAAAGTTGTGGCAAAGGTAGGATTCCTAGGCTCCGCTTGAAATTGAATGCGTGCTGCATTAAAAGTGGAGGTTGGGGGAAACCGTCTCTTCGAAAACCATATCACTTCGGCATACTCCGGGAGCATTCGTAAGCAAAAGTTGGATTCATTCACAGTAGTGAGACTTCACTTATCTCATTCGCTGGAGACTTTTTTTGTTAGGAGTTTGTGAACTGAAGTTCGTAGAGAAATGAAACCAGCACGTTTTTTAATTGAATGTTGTTATTACAAGTACAAAATATTCATAGCAGAAGTTTTGTAGAATTGTTTATGTGTACAAAGTCACGATATTCATAATTAATTACGCTTTCCGGAAGTAGATTTTTATTCATAACTGTGCTGTAATTAAGAACTCTTGGGCATCAGTTGTGGGTCAGTAGACTTGGCTTGTATGAGGGCTGGACCCGGGCGGGTTCGTACACTTAGGCACCCTTTTATTCCATTGTGCGCCCTATGTAGGCCTATACGATGATTGTCCAAGACAGGTGGCCTGGATGACATTCGTGAATCGGACGCTGACAGGTGAGCCATCCTGCCTAGTTCCTGATATGAACCAGGTTCCATTTCGATGACGAGTAGCCTGATACGTCTCAAGGGCTCAGAGCCCCAAGCCTTCTATATCAGCATCGGAAACTCTTACTATCTCCAATATTTCATCCCAGCCTATTTTACTATTGCAGATGATAGATGAAATGAGGAAGAGACGGAAAATGTTAGTGGAATGATAGAGGGAAACGGGAGTGCCCAGAGAAAAATCTCTGCAACATTTGCTTTGTCCACTACAAATTTTATTAAGACTCAGCCGCTGATCGAACCCGGGCCGCCTGGATGGAAGATTAGCGCGCTAGCACTTTAGCAACAGACGCAGCGTGGATCAGTAGGAATGCAGACGCTTTTCCATCTACCAAGGTGGGAACTCCCTTCTTGCTAGTCCGTAATGTTCGACGACTGATGGGACAGCTATACGACAATAATAATTAATTTGACTGATCGATCTATTTCATATAAATGTTGTAGACGTGAACATTAAAATAGCAGCATCAAATCTAATGTAACTTAGCCAGATTTAAGTTTACCGTGAAACGAGGAGGCCCGGCTTCAAATCCTGGTGGGACAAGTTACTGGTTGAGGTTTTTCCCTCAACCCGTTAAGAGCAAATTCTGGATAACTTTCGACACTGGACTCATTTCGCTGGCATTATCACCTTTATTTCACTCAGACGCTAGAGACTAGATGATCATAGAAGTTGATAAAGCCTCTTAAAATAACCAATTAAAAACATTTAAGCTCACCTAATGTAAATTAGCTTATCCTACCGACTGATACGAAAAATAAACGGCAAGCGAGCTGAAGTCGCTTTCTGGCAGCTTAAGTGGAGTTTTTAAAGTAATTTTATTTATTGTAGCTTAGACAACTAAGGTGATATCGCGACATCTGTTGGAGTAATTAGCACGTGAAACTCTGAAGTAGTTATGTCCAGTTCACTTTGTCCCATACAAGTGATCTTTGACCGAGAAGTCTAGTTTCCTATGAGTATTTTTTGGGATGAGAGAGTGGGAAACGGGTTAAAGAACAGTAATATGATGATGATGATGATGATGGTAGTGGTGGTGGTGGTGGTGGTGGTGGTATAGATATAGGTAGTTCTTGTTGCACTGAATTAAATCAGTGAAAATTTCACAGAATTTGTACTTAAATACGTAAGAAATTTCATCACTTTACAAGTAACATAATTAATGTAGGAGTGCATTCACTGGATGCCAGACACGCTTCCTGTGTGGCTAAAACAATAATTGGCGGCGAATCATGAATGCATGTAACTCTGTTTTTAGTACTCCCTATTTATTTATTTATTCACAGAGTTGCAAATTTATTTATTTATTCACAGTTATAAACTTACAGTTACATGAGATTTCCATGACGAAGATCCAGGTTCAGTTCCCGCCGAGATAAGTGACTAACCTGTCATTCTGATTAGCCTCTGTAATTGAAAAGGATCTTTAAATAAATAATTTCCTTAGAGACCACAAGTTTGTCAATTAACATACGCTAACTTAAACATGGGAGGGAGCTGCATCCTTCGTCGCATTTATTAACCGAATTTGATAATGCCCGCTATACTCCTACAGGCGTGCAGAGTTCCAGCTGAAAGAACATAACATTATTTATATATTTAATTATCTGCATTTCCTGTAGGAGGGCTCTGTACGCATGTTAATGATTGCATGGGTGTACTACTGTACCGAAGTACTTGTATTCCTTTCCGCTTTTATTTTCTCATTGTATTGCGGTACAGAAAGAGATAGATGAATATTTAGAGATGATGATGGTATTATATACATATTATGTGTCGGCTGTTTTCTCTTCATATAATAGGCCTGTACAGTATAAAGTTATGAACATTTGTGATGGAAAAATATGTCAAGGAAATTATACAAGTGGAAAAGAGTATGAATGAAATTAGTCCCACTTACAGACATACATAAAAGTGAATGGCGTAACCTTTCTTTATTTCCATATATTGTAGCTATAAAGATACTTACTAATAACATTCTTCCAAATAGATACAAATCATGTTTAACAGTTGAGTAAAATGTGTGAGAAGTAGGAGTTTAATTTGCACGATTTATTCCAGTACGTCTGCAAATGGAATTTCGTTCATGTTATGTGAATGCAGATATAATACTCCCGTTAGTCGTGTTTATATTGTCCCTAATTCGGATTCGGTATTGCGCACTCTGAGTTCTTAATTCCCGCCGCGCCGCGCTCTCCATAAGGCAGGGGCAAGTTCCATACAACTTGTCTTTGGCAGCCAAACACTGCCATAAAAGGAGAATCACTGACGCACACATACATTCGTGCCCTTTATAGCTATTTTTTTTTATCTTATTCATTGCTTTCCCTTCATGAATCACGCGAAACGAGGTACTGTATGTGACGGGATTTCAGCGGTATTATCACGTCCACAGAAAAATTTATTCAGGAGTATATTTTTTTCATCCGATAAGCAACAATATATATTTTTTTTGTTTTCAGTTTTGTAAATCTGACACTTGTTACGAGGAGTAACTTAAAAAATATAAACGGACAAATAGTAATGTTTCTTTCGTGTTGCATTTGCTTCGATCCATGACAACAGAATTAAATATTACAAGGTTACATTTGAAACACTGAGAATATCATTCCTTCTTCCAATGTAGGAACTTCATTCCCCTCCACCACACCTTTTGCCGCGCCTAAGTACAACTGTCTGCGCGGAGTGGTACATAACAAGAATTTTATAAATTTGACACACACTGAATTCGAATGGGTAAATTATTTTTCACTTGCGGGACACAGGGTTGCATTAAATGAAGAGGACTATTTTGTTGTGGGTCGATGAGAGGCTAGAATCAGGTTTCAATTCCAGCATGGCGCAGTCCGGCCTAACAACCACCTTGCTCTGGCGTATGCATACTAGTTGTGCAGCGGTTCACACCGGATCGTTCAGTCGTTCTGTTTCGCCACCATCTTGAGTGAGAGAGAGATTCTAGGGCTGTGAAGTGTTGTGAGTTTTTAATTTGATTGTTCGGGAAATAGTAGAATAACCGATAACAATGACGACAAACATACAACAAGGCACTCTTCTCGACGTTTTGAAGAAGAAAATGAGGCAGACTAAGGAGGAGATGGAGAAATATAAGGACGAATGCGAGGAGTTTCACAAAAGACTTCAAGTAGAGATAATGCGCCGGGAGGAAGTAAGTACTATTACAAGGAGGCATATTTGTTTTGATCTCGTTGATACATTATTTCCGTTTAAGATAATTATGCATTAATACGGATAACAGACGTTTAATTCTTCCTGTAAACTCTTATGCGAGCATGGCGATTTACGTTAATGGCAGGTCCATTTCTAACCGTCCTTCGTGTCTCCAGCGGCTATTCACCTCTGGATCGATTGTCTTGTAGAGCAATTGAAGTGCATAACAAAATTATGGAATGATCTATCAAATTAATTATTATTATCCTTGATTTTGGTCGGTAATGTGATCGGTATTGGCGTCACTGTAGTTTTATGTGGGCGTTTTTGATGTTATCATTATCGGTAATCTTGTTCAACATGATAGGTGTAATACTGAGTATAATGCAATGATGATAACTGAAATACCATGCCCTTTGAGTTATCTGTGACCTTACATTATCTTCTCGACTTAAAAGTTAAATCCAAAGCGTTATGTGTGATTGTATATGTAGTAGCGTAGAGAGAATCCAAAAGTAAAAGTGGGTTACATCAGCAAGACATATTTAGGCATGATCTGCGGTTCTGTTCAGTCTTATGTTCATATTGCCATCAGAAACTTTTGCCATGTCTTGAATAGCAGATTGAGTGTATGTAGGCCTGTATAAATATCCTACCTTGTTATGTTCAATATGATGTTGCTTATTGCATTAGTCACGAAATTGCATACAACTTAATGTCGAGTTTTTATGTCTGCGTGAAGATTGTTTTTGTTGACAACACGTATAACCGTCTGTATAAATGTTAATAGAAGTATGACTAATAGGTAATTTAAGTTTCACTGCCCCAATGTTTACGGCGAACTAGTAATGGTCACATTTTAAATAGTTTTGAAAGAGGAAATGATACTTATATCGGACCTGTTTACCTTTCTTTTTCAGTCTTAAAATTTGGTCAAGGCTTTCAGTGGGTAACAAAGGATACAAAAAGCTAGATTTTATTTTCTGAACTGGTAGAATATTGGCATTAGATGAAATAAAATCTTCACGGAAGTTACACGTGGGGATGAATATCATGCACCGTGCTGAAGGAATAGAATGTTCAGTGCCATAACTTGAACGCGAAACGATTTTTCTACATACCTACATACGATGTTTATTTTACAGAGCATACTGATTTTAGACTGGGTGGTTTGTACTAAATGGAGTGCTTTGACTAGTAGGGAGTGAAGCTACTGCAAGTCCGTAGTACTGGTATGTTCTTCGTATGTTCTATAGCAGTAAATGAAGTTCATTTTGTAAGCGTTCGGGAATAGGAAAACTGTGCGATAGATTTGAATTCTTTTTCGCTTTAAAAAGGATGCAGTCTTCGTGCCAGGTAATACGAATGGAAAGGGTTGAAATGATTAAGGTTGTGATGGAAACTTGAAGGAAGTGACCCAGTTAGTAATTGTTGACAAGACTCTACTTTGTAAAGGAAACTATTATTGTGACAACCTTTGCAGGATTTGAAAATTCTGATCCTTATCAAGTTGTCGATGAATCAGTCGCATTCTTTTCAATGAATTAGAAACGCCATTTTTAATGTCATAATAGTAACATATCAAGCATAAGATTATTTAGTATGTTTTCTTTCTCTCGTTACAAATGTTTGGGACTACATTAATGCCGTCATTACCAGTTTAATAACAGCGTGCAAGCATGATATAGGGAATACAGGTACCGTATATACCTAGCCAGAATCAGTGAATTGAAGAATTTTTATTTATCATAATTTCGTATTTCGCATTAATTTTACGAATTTTGGGGTTTAATGTCCCTTTTTTTTTTCCAGCAAATGCAGAATTGTAACTGTCAGTTGAATATTTCGGCAAAATTGATAACAAAACATACCAGGTTTAGTATTTTAGTAACTTGTAAATCTTTATATAGGCTATCAATAAAAAATATCACAGTTACGAACATGCCAATTAAACGAAAGTTTGGTGATAGCGTGATACAGTAATTACATCGAGTTTGAAATACTTCAAAATACCACATTATTATGTAACTAATGACATTGTAACCACCATATAAACAAATTTTAGGTACGGTGAAAAGCTTGGAAAGTTCTGCAGGGTGTAAAATATGGCAGATAGATGGATAGATAGCGAGTTTTCTTAAGGTCGAGTATCAGTGACAGGTTAGATTTGGCTTTTTCGGGTTTTTGGTATGCCTTGCATAGGTCTATAGATACGTTTTTTGGTACATAATAATGCTTTCCGTGTACTGCAAAATGGTGGTACCACCATTAGGTTATGTCCTTGTATGGGAGGTTTATACAAGTGGACGCTTTATCAATTTTCATGTTAGTATTTTCCACTTTGCAGTACTTTTCACTGTAGGCGTACTTGAATTGTTTGTATGGTCGTTACAGTTTAATTAGTGAAGTAATAATGAGAAATTTTGAAGTACCGGTAGGCTATTTCGAACCCGAAAGTTTCTCCCATGGATTAGTTCTAGTTCAGAATTAAGAGGATTAAAAATAAAAAAAAAAAATGACAAGTAGAACATAAAAGTACATAGCCTATTCCTCCAACTGTAGATTTTTTAATCTTTTGAGAAACTGGGTCAGAAACTGATAATTGAGTCTTCGATCTTCGTACGCACCACATATGAGACTGACGTTTGAGTGTGTTGTGTTATTTGAGTTATTTCGTGACGAAAGAAACAGAGAGATAGTATGTAATAGTCGGTGGGTATGTAAGAAATGAAGGTACAGTATTTGATGCAAGTTTATAACTTTCGCAGTGATCACATCTTCAGAATGGTGTGCTACAATTTTGAGGTTATTTTCAATAGGCCTAATTAAAGTAGATTTTTTCCTCCCGTGTCTTGTGCGTAGCGGGATCGAAGATTCATCAAACCGTTATTCAATTTATAATATTTATCCCTATTGATAGTTGAAAATACATCGATTCCTACTTGTCTGTATTTAAGCCTTAACCATGCATACCCACTATGGTATTACTTTGGGCTTGTCGCATAAGAAATATGTATATAGCAGGCAATTAAGAATTGTTGAGGTATAGTAAACAGCTTTACTAGGTGGTTAATGTCTTCTTGCATCAGATGACAGTGATGGATATAGGAAGGCAGGGCCCGCATGTATGACTCAAGGTCATGCTAATATAATTTGTAGGCTAATAAGCTATTGAAATGTGGTATCGATAAAAGTAGCGGGGGAGGGAGAGGAAGTGTGTGTGTATGTGTGTGTGGAGAGGGTGGGGCAGTGGTTCACACACATTTTTATTGCAACGAACCTCTCCCAGGCCTCATTGTTCCTGGGAGGATGTTGCTCCTAGCGTACAGCGTACGTCAATCCAACCTGGACAAAATTGTAGTCTGTAGCCTTGATGCTAACGTACCATGGGCAGGCCTTCCCACTTAGTTGAGAGTTGTTCAAAAGTCCCCATCTAGGACAAGGTGACTTGGAAGGCTGACTTGAACCCAGGCAGGTTTGAAATCTATATTGAGTAAAAAAGTTAGTGGCTATGTGAATGATTTGGTTTACCCCCAACCGAAGTGAGAGGTGTAGACTGGGGTTAGAATGCTCTTAATTGTCGCATTTTTTTTTTTTTTCAAGAAATTTTCACTCCAGAATATTTGTAAACAAAAGTTAGTCGTTTGGGTAATCCACCGTGTTCTAGAACTTGACATTTCCAACGTTTCGGAACTACATACAGGTTCCATCATCAGGGTAAGACCAGAGGAAGTCGCCTGCTTTGTTGGGCTCCTTACGCCAGGCTAATTCGGACGACTAAAAAGCTAACTCCAATCACGGTTACTGTGAAAGCCTAAAAACTCATAAAATATAATCTTGTTTACGACTTCAAAGAACTAGGAATGAAATATAGCCTATTTGACATTTGATGAGGAGGTTAATTTGCCTTCTTTGAGTTCAGTTCTGTAGTGTATTAAAGGAATTGTGGCCAATGTAGTGGGACTCCATAACAACGCGGTCAGCATGAAAATTGGTATTCGTTAAAGGAGAGATTCGAACGCATAGTAGCTAGTTTCACAAAGTTTTAAGCATATGTTGTGCACCGATATAGCCTACATCACGGCTGGTAGGCGCAGTAGTTAACAAGGCACAAAGATGATGAGTATGCCGTTCGGGGCAAAAAATGCAGATCTCGAGGTGAAGTAAACCGCATATGAACGAGGTTCCTTGTTCGTAGCATAGAAAGGTTTAAATATTCAGCGGAGCGAAACGTTCTAGAACAGAAGCAATGATATGTTTGAGAACGACTGGGTGATCTCACTGCAGATTGAGTCTGATTCCGGATGCGAACATATTCATCGCCATTTTGATTCTTTGCAATTCTTGCAAAAACCAGTTTACTTCTTGATCAATGAAGTCGAAACTTCTGGTCAGAAATTGCGAGTTCATTATTATTAATTGTTTATTAACCTAAATCGGTATACATAAAATGTAAAGGTCATGACGAGGGCTTTGTGTAGGCAAGTACTTGCCTTTTTTAAGTCTCTACACTTGGAAATGATTGGTTAGGATTATGCTTCGGCCGTAATAACTGCAGGAAGGGCTATTATACTTGTTTAATCGGAGGTTGAGGTAGAGCCAGTATAAAAGTAGTGGCGAAGAAGTCTCCTGCTGGAATCTGTTACCATGAAAATTCATTATAGCTACAATGTAGATATGTTTTCTGATTTTTTTTTTTTTTTTTTTTAGTTCCGAATGTTCGGAAATTTAAGAGTAGCTTGATAAGCGGGATTTGTCCATTTTTAAACTACAGTATAAACTGTTGCGCGATCTAGTTTTCTTACCCCGCTGCACGTGGTGGACGGGTGTGTAGCGAATAGTGTGACTATTGTACGTAAACTGGCCTTGAAACACTATGTTGTAACTGTACAGCGTCCGTCTGATAGCGGGTCCCACTCTGTTCCGTATCAGTGCAAACTACAGGTGGGCGTGGCATTCTACGTAGGGAATTGTTTGCACTTCATTCACACAGATTGTTCTGCTAGTACACTTTTTCTCTTAAGTTTGTATGTTGCCAAATTATATCGCACTCCCAGTAAAATACTGGCGTATGTCGAAAATCACTATTACTTTCGTAAATTTTTTCCAGCACAGTTTTACTGGTTGGAGATATGAAATTCTAGCAGTGAAATAGCAAATTATCAAAGGATTTGGTACCTATATATAAAAATATGTTATAGCAGTATTTGCTAGGAAATGGTGTACCTTTACAAATCACAATTTTCGAGTTACGGACAATTTTACTGGGAGTGCGATATGTAGTGTGAAAGATTTTAGGTGGAATTAGTTAATTGGAGTAGTAGGTGATAGCAATGTGTAGGTTCTTGCCTTGCCTGATTGAAAGTGGATCAGCCTCAAAATACTGTTTGTAGTAGTTTACTTAAAGTGAAGAACCAAAGAAAACTTCGTTATAGAGTTAGATCATTTTCTTCCATTTAAAATCGTGTAACTAATTTGGTAGAGCATCTGGCTACGGACTGAAAGATCGGGATTTTCTCGTTGCCAAACTTCAGAATGACCCCGAGGTTCACTCAGCCTCCTAGCAAATTGAGTACCGGTCTTTCCCGGGTGTAAAAGGCAGTCGGAGCATGGTGTCGAGGTGAAGAAAACATGGGGCTCTTATCTTCATGCCCACCAAAGTGTCTTCATGGCATGTGAAGGGTCTACCTTCTTCCAATTAAAAATGAAAGTCTTTGTAATTTGTTCGTCCAGTTGTCATTTTTCAGCACCAGTAACGGGCAGACTACTGAATTTACTGTTAACAGTATTTTTGTACATTGTTAATTTTGGGAGCTGGCTTGTTATAATGACCCATATTAATATTTAAAAAGGTAGTCCTAAACTATGCAAAGATCGGGAATCGAAACTTAGATTTTCCAGATTTGTACAACGTTATTGTTATTACTGTAATGTCCGTGATATGATGCAGATTTGAGATACCTGTTGTTGCTACAATTGCGAATACTACTACTATCAATAATAATAATAATAATAATAATGGTTGGTGCCTAACTTCAAACCTAGATCATATAGCCTATATGATCTAAGCTTCAAGTCCACACCTGTGGAGTAACGGCTAGCGCGTCTGGCCGGGAAACCAGGTTTCGATTCCCGATCGGGGCAAGTTACCTGGTTGAGGTTTTTCCGGGCTTTTCTCTCAACTCAATATGAGCAGATTGTGGGTAACTTTAGGTGCTGGACCCCGGACTCATTTCACCGGCATTATCACCTTCATCTCATTCAGACGCTAAATAACCTAAGATGTTGATAAAGCGTCGTAAAATAACCTACTCTAGGCTTCAGCCAAGTATTCAATGTAGGAGGAACACGCCACGTATTGTTGTCCTTATTGCATCATGGGAGGTGGTCGGCAGTGCGCTGGTATGATGATAATGAAGCAGTGTTGGAATGCCGATAGGGGAAACAGAAATAACCCGCAAATACCTACCACCAAGCACCGTATTTGTCCACCATAAATTCCATTTGGATCCACTGGATTCAAACTCTGGTTACCAGCATGGAAAGCCTACGTTCTAGCCATTTGGCTAGTGGTGCGCCAACTACGTATACTACATAGCCTACATTGTGTCCCAAAAGTCGTGTTGGAGTTTCAGAGGATTACAGTTTTTGAATGAATAGATGTAGAAATGTATTGGAGCCAGATGAAAATAAAACTCTCAAAGTTTTTCGTCTGTAAGTTTGAGATACTGAAAGAAACAAAAGACGGTAAGAATGGAACAAATGCAATAATATTCATTGTTAAAATTGATTGTACAAGATGGGTGTCTGAAAAAAAAAAAGTGCAGTGTGTTTTGTGGCTGGCAAAATTTGAATCTGCGACTTGTTGAGCATATCCACAGCAAACTCACACCTTTTGTGATAATAATCTGGATGAAGTGCATGTAACAATAGAAGTTTATAAGGAGTCAGATGAAGATGTTTCTTTAAAGCTCTTTGAACTCTTTGTTTCGAAAGTCCTAATTGTCGGGCACTTTACGAACTGATTTATTTGGTCTCTGAATAGATGTTCTTCCTCTAGGCCGCCCTCAATTCTTTGTTACGTATTATATTTATATTTTATTTAGAAGTGATCTGTATAGCGCTAAATGCGCTGATCGATCAATAAATTATTAATAAACAAAAAGTAAAATGGTCTTTCGGATGGCTTCTACTGTACCATTATTTGTCGATGGTCTTCCAGCTACACTTTGTCTCCAATATTTTTAGAGTTCACTCGGCTAAATTTACGTTGTACACGAGTCACAGATTCAAATTTTGGCAGCCACAAAACACATTACACTTTTGTTAGACATCGATCTTGTATACTTATTAGGTTGGTGTATAAGTTCGTAGCGTTTGTTTCCCATGGCAACAGAAAATTTGTAATGAATGAAAGTACAGAAAAACGCTACGAACTTATCCACCATCCTAATAATTGTAACTGTGAAAATCATTGCGTTTGTTCCGTTGTTGTCGTCTTTTGTTTCCTCCAGTGCCTCAAACTTACAAACGAAAAACTTTTACTTTTATTTTCATCTGATACCAATATTACATTTCTACCTCTATTCATTCAAAGAATATAATCACTCTGAAATCCCACCATAACTTTTGGGGCACAGTGTATAATATGTGTCATAATTGGCTATGATATAACTAGCAGAGATGGATGGAGTGAGAAACATGATGGAATACGTACTGTTCAGAGATTTGATACAGTCCGATCATTCAGGTTGAAATTTACCCAGATTAGGTTAAATGAATGCAGTTAATTGTCGAATTTTCTTTAGAGTGGGCAATCATATGAATATAATCCGTATAAAAATCATCGGGAAATGTTTACGAACTCTTGCCATTTTATTAGGCATAATTTTTTCTCCTCAAATTGCAGTTGAAGTAAGTTCTCCATTATTCTG
Organism: Periplaneta americana; assembly: GCF_040183065.1. NCBI lineage: Eukaryota > Metazoa > Arthropoda > Insecta > Blattodea > Blattidae > Periplaneta > Periplaneta americana. The sequence goes on along the minus strand of NC_091119.1, from coordinate 107,690,557 downwards.
GAGAGAAGTGATCGTCATTAGGATTGATTCACAAAGTACTTGGTGGATATGAACATTTGCTATCGGCATGGTTCGTAGTAGTATCACAGTCTAGTATATACAATCACGAAGCCCAATACGTAGTGAATATGCATCCATAGATAGTTGCAAACCACTAGGATCGCTAATATCGCAGACAATGTGAAATAGTACCGTCACAGTCTTGTTCCTAGCACCCTCAAAACTCGAACTTCGTGACTGTATGTAATAGACTGTCGTAGTATGTTGATCGTAGGTATCGACGTGATTGCCTAAAAGCGATTGCATACGGTTTGAGATGTACTGGAATTTGGATACGATAGTATTGGATTCTTTTTTCTGAATCAAATCTTGGGCTTCACTGTATCGGAGTGTGAATGGTACTTTCTTAGATCAATGATCAGCCTCTTCTGTGGCTCAGATCATCTATCCAGTCGACCAGAGTTCGATTCCCAACCTGGTCGTGATGGAATTTGCAGTGGTCAGTGCAGAGTTGCAGAGGATTTTTCCTAGGTACTTCCGTTTCCCTCGTTAATTTCTCCAACACATCATCTGCAATAGTTAAAAATAGACTGGAGTGAAGTCTTGGGTGTAGTATGGGTCTCTGTTGGTGGCCCTTGGTTTAAGGCAAGGGATTGGTGCTTCGAGTTCTAATCATTTCTTATAGGACGCACAGTGGATCAAATGAACCTAAGTGCATGAATCCATACCGGGTCCGGGCCTTGAAAAACCAGCCAGACAGATCAGTCATTGGTTCATAAACTGGCTCAGAGATTCTCACGGGTGCCACGGAATCTGTTCATAATCAGAGAAAATTTTGCCTAAGAATTGTCGTTATTCATTTATTTTTAATATACAGATTTTTTTCCAGACGTTACACACACATGATTGTAACAGAAACATTAATTTTCTCTAATGGACAGATTTATTTTATGAAACAGACCTTTTCATTCTCGACAGGCACTGTATAATTGCAGTGGACTAACCTACTTGAAGTAGTGGTAGGTTTTAGTGAATACTTGGCTTACACTATTATTATACTACCTTTACGGTGCAATTCATTGGGTTAACCGATAACATACTCTGAAGTGAGACAAACGACCAACACGTTTGGAATTCACAACTCCTGAGATCTTATACAAATACACAAAGTCCTATCAGTTTGCCTCTTGTCAATTTTAGCAATTATTATTAACCGCATAGAAAACCTTGTAGTTTGAAAAGATTATTTAATTATTTTTTTACCAACCGCCCCTCCCGAGAGGGAAGGATGAGAAAAATTAACCCCCTACGAATGAATTTACAGACCCAGAGATGACCCTGCAGTTGTATAACAGTCATCAGATATATATAGCCCAATCGCATATACTAGCGAGTTCGTGAGATAGGCGTTCCCAAAATATTTGTGAAGTTGAAAATGGGAGAACTCCAGGAAAAAAATCCTCCCCAATTTTGTAGACCAAAAGTACAATATAATTCCATTCAGCGCCGGGAATTGACCCCGTGTCTGTTCAATGATAAGCTCCGAGGGGCCGTTGTTCAGCAATTACCTCCAGAACTGGTCTGACGAGCGCACTGACTGAATAGGCTATAATCTATTCTTGGTTGTAGCAGGTGCCTGCCGTGGGATGGACATAGTCGCTTATGCATACTTTTTGTTCAGGGGAAATAAAACTCGAAGCAATTCAAGCGTTGTATGGAGCCGTTTCGGTGCCGTGATCACCCCAGACTTTAAGCAGGGCCACCACACCCAGGCGTCAGAGCGTCATCATCCATTTGAATGAACATGGTACTTTATATACGCCTTGTCTTTGCGACCTACATACAGTATATAATCGATTAGGTCAGAGAATGGGTCACTGCCTATGTTAGCAGCGAAGTCTCATTTGGATATTATCTTATGGTAAAAAAAATTAGACATAAATGATAAGTTTCGGACTATTGAGACTATTCAGAGTTTTAAGGGGAACAGTAAAATGATAAAACAGTATTATTATGAGAATTTCAGAAAGACTAATCTTGATCTGTTTGGCGATAACCTAACCCATACTTTCAGTGTCCACCATAAATCTCAAAAGGATCATCAGAAAGTGAATACTTTGATAGACTTGAATCACTGGTTGAAGTGGCTAGTATGAAATCAAAATATTTTGAATATATCTATCCCTTATCCTCTCTATTCATTGCTATTGTATAGAATCAGCTGATGTTTAAAGAACATAAATCCCATTTTGAGAGATCGAGATAATCTTTTAATGACAGTGTCTTGCGAAATTGGATATTATGTGTCATCGATGCTCAATGATTTTCGATTTGTATGTCTTTGAGTCTTTGAGTGAATGACTAAAACATTTTGCTCGTTTAACGATTTTCTATAAATTTTTTTACTTGATTATTTAACGACGCTGTATCAATAACTGGTTATTTAGCGTTGATGGAATTGGTGATAGCGAGATGATAATTGGGGAGATGGGGGGCCGAGGATTCGCCATAGATTATCTGTCATTCGCCTTACAGTTGGGAAGAACTTCGGGGAAAAACCATCCAGGTAATTAGTCCAAGCTGGAATCGAACCCAAACCCTATAGCAACTCCGGATCAGCAGGCAAATGTACTTCCCCCTGAATTACTCCGATGGCTGTGTCAGTTAACGTGAACATGGAAGGTGAATTTATTGCTAACAAAGACCTTCATGAACTTCGCTATTTGGGTAATATTAATTACTTACATTTCTGAGATGGAAATTGGTTACTTTGATCGGATTATAGGCGAAAATTATGACGAGACGTTCAGAATTTTGACGTTGGCGAGAAATAGCTGATAAATTTTGTCTTGGGGCCATCTTATTATAAGTGAATGTTGTGCATTTCAAAGCCGTCGCCATCGGCTAGGTTTGAAACTGCGAACCTCTCGATTTGACGAGTATAATAATCATTCGACCACCGATCTGGAACTTGCATGATCAGATTTGAGGAAGACTGCGAGCGTTCAGAATAGATTACTTCGCCATCTTGCTGCGTGAGCAGGTGAAGTCGGTTCGCCACCCCTGGCAAAAGGATTTGGCACTGTAGGCTTGCAGACAACTCGTGGGAAGGTAAGCTACGCCTCGCCGCTTTGGGCGGACCGTACGCATATTGTGTAATGTAGAGAGTCTAGCCGGCCAGAAATCATTTCTCGAAAACTGTTCGCTCAGTTTTCATAAAATGTTATGTACCATTGAAGTGGATAAGTTTTTAATAATGAAAATGAAAATGGCAACTAAAGTTTACTGGAAATAAAATTAGTGATATTGAAAAAAAAAAAAAAGTTGCAATTTGAGTGAAAACATGTATGAATGTTCATAATGTGGAATGCGCTTAAAATTGAAAGAGTAAATGGAAGAATATTCTTACATATAATACGTCAGATGCATCCTTATCAGAAACTATCCTCGCTGCTAGTCTCTCCTTCGGCAGCACCGAGTAATGGAGGCTCGGAGAGGAACTGCAGCACTACTATTGAAATCAACCGCAATTTTCTCTCAATTTCTTTAAGCTATTGATGTAAGAGTCCAAAGAAATAAGTAGCCTGATCGGTATTTGTGTCTTTCTTGATGTTTTTCTTGTGAAGACTTCTCTGAAAAGTCTAATATATTTGTTCCTCATTTCCTGGGCTTCCTCATATAGTTTAACGGTAGGTATAGTGTTCTGTGACCTTCTGTCCATGAGCCAAGAGTTTGTGAAGGGTTGTAGGCATATAATACTTACTATTTGTGCAAGAATACAGTAAATGTAATTCCCTTGTCTCCCTTGCATATATGGCAAATGTTCGTTAAGCAATATTGTAAACCCGCAAGAAAAGGGTTTTAATATTATATGTGTAGACGACTTGTTAGATTTCCATATATTCCCGTAATATATGCGGAAATGGAAACCTCCGGAAAAATCTTTCTGCGGTATTTGCGTCGTTTTTATTGCGACTGGTTTGTTTCATCATATCAACAAGTAGTCCTCTTTCCTGCCTGAACCTATCCTATCTTTAATGTCTCGCACTAAATAATACGATGGATCTAAATTAACTGTTACAAGATTTTCCTTTTTCCTCAATTCCTTATATTGATTAGAGATAAGCTGTAAATTAGTAATCAAAGCGAGATCCTTGTTAGGTGACATAGTTGGTTGTCCCTGCAAAAATCAATTTTCACGTTTTTTTTTATCGCACATTGAAGTGATGGAAGTGAAAGCTCTCCTACAATATTGGCCGCATATCTTTTCCTAGAAGCTCTGAAATTCGTCTGGGTAGCAGAAAGCTTTTCTTCTGGCGACCTTCAAAAGTGGACTATTTTTTTTCTCCGTTTTGATCTTTTGTTCAGTTCTCCGAAAAGTTTACTTGGACATCCTCGAATGCTTGTACTAGCAGACTCAAATTGGAATTGTTTTGTAGTAGATGGCAAAGCATCGTACCTTTCATTCTCAGATTTTGCATCTTGGTTCAAACATAATGCATTCTATTTTAAGAAATGTTTCTCATTTCTGCTGTATTTTTACCACCGTAATCCAATTTTTAAGCTAGAAATCTGATTCATTTCTTCATTGACTGTGTAAATTGTCTTCAGAGCAATCTTCGAGACCAAAATTTAAATTATATATTTGAGAATTTCACTTTTCCTTTGCTCTTGCTTCACATCTCGAAAACAGTTCTCCGGGTAATGGAGCGCATGGTGTCTGAAAATAATTCATAGATATTCTGTATGCGTCTGTTGCAGAAGAAAATCACGACGTCTTGCTCAAAAAAGCGTAATGAATATCCCCACAAAATTTTATCAAGGTGACAGAGGGCTACACATTTTAAAATTCAACTCAAAATAATGTAATAAGGTAGAACTTCGACTCTCTGTATATCTTTATTCAGACACTTATTCTAGACAATAAGATAATAATTTTTAGCAAAAGAATTAGTTTATTTATGGGTATATACCTTCTTATAATATATCCACACTGTGTATTAGAAAAAAAATATATTAAATAATTCCTCACTTTGCATCATCCAAACACAAACTGCGCGCCTGCCTCTGCAGCGTAAATGATCTTATCGGAGACATGCAAATTTTTCTCTGTTGTGTGGGTCCCCTTCCAGATGTAAGCATCTATCTATACTTTGTTATATTTTGGAGTGTTATAAACACGTCTATATAAGAATTTTGCATTAAAGATAGGGGTGTGAAGAATGATACTTGATCGGCTAGCTGCTTGAAATTACACTCTGTGTTACGTTGTCAAACTTGTAGACCACCTGCTGTGTAGCATTGTACACCCCTGGAACAGAGTCATGTGCTGCTGCTGCTGCTAGAACTGCTTGTACTGTATAGATTCAAAGAACTCCTACTATATCGACTAGTTTCTGATAACCAGTGTAAATTTAAACAAGTTTTAATTCCGTCCTCACAAAATCGACTTGTAGTTAATGACGGCAATACGTTTTTGTGTTGCAGGAAACGTGGTTGTCGACTCGTCTGCCTGTCGATTTGTGTACAATCAGTTCTCCTAAGCAATTTGTAGGTTTATATTCGTTTTCAGTATTACGCAACCCTTACTGAAGGGCAGCTACGTGGGATTTATATATTGAGCCGGAACGCCGTCCCGAAAAAAAAATACATGTCGGAAAAATGAGGATGCTAACCTTGACTTCTGGTATGAATCCATTAGGCGTTTGTTAAATGAAGTGAGTTCCTGTAACTATTTTATACAAATTAGTACAAGCTATAATTTTTAGTACAAATTTGGTATTTTGCAGTCAAATCGATTCGTTGCATCTAAATACAGTACAACCGAAATCGTCCTGTAGTAGAAAGACTTCAAGTGGTAAAATCAGTGATCTTGGAAATAACGTACTTCCCATCATTATTTCGAAGCGTATTTATACAACGCCACAATGCCTTCTTGTCCGAGGTTGCGGGTTCGGTCCCGGCCCAGGTCGATGGTATTTAAGTGTGCTTAAATGCGATAGACTCATGTCAGTAGATTTACTGGTACGTAAAAGAACTCCTGTGGTACAAAATTCTGACACACCCGTGACGCTGATATAACCTCGGCAGTTGCGAGCGTCGTTAAATAAACCATATTTTTTAAAATAATAATTTATGCATTTTTAAAAATTGGACTCTGATCTGTTGAGCCACCACTCCATGCTCATACGGTTGACGTAGTTCAGGGCCACTAAACATACAACAGTACGTACATTTCCGATGAGGATGATATCTCCAATTTTCTCTCTCTTTCTGTTGGTAATTGAACCTGGTCTGCTGCATTTGTAGTCGGAAATTCTACTAGGCCGTAGTGAAGAGGGCAGTGGTATAATGGGTTAACCAAGAATCCTGAATGACTGTTACATATTCAGGGTATACAGATTTGTTGTAAATTTCTCTGTGTGCCTGGTGAGAATGGAGTTCGAGGGTGCAGTGCAGAAATTTTGGGATCAGAGTTGCTGGTTATGCTGCTGACAGTGGGGAAGTAATCCCCACAATCTCCACATTTTTCATTTGAAAGCTCGCAGGCACAGGTTGTGAAATTGTTTGCTATATTTTTTTACCGCACTTGCCGGCTTCCTCTTCCTCTGATATGTTTCTCTCGTCGGAAGTTGCCCGCATCCTCTATTTCGGTTGTGACACCATTCCTCTCTACCATCTCGCGAAAGGAATGTCAAGCACGGTATGTCTGCGAGAAATAGATAATCTTGTCACAAAACTGTTACACATTTTGTCATCTGACGGTATTCGCCCTTTCACTTGCTGGTTGGTGTCGGCCCATATCCCTGTCAGACTTGTCTCGATGCATTCAGAATCGCTTACCAAAATGAGCTTGGTAAACGACTCATGACTTAACACGCAAACCAGTTGTACGTTTTTCTCATAGATTGCAGTATCGTGACCAAGTCGCGTAACAGAATTGCCTTGACTGTTTTAATCATCAGCGGACATAATTGTGATGCTGCAAGAAGTAGATTTCTAGATTTTCGGTGATAAGAGTGTAGCGTTTTCAGCCTTCCGAACATTCTGTCTGTCTATCCGGTTTATGGACAGCGATTTCTCCTAAATTGTTGGACTTTTTAAAAATTCATATTTAATGTCTACGACTCAGTTCATTGGGAAATGATGCAGACTTTATTTGAAATCAAAACCACACAGTGGCTATCCAGTCTGACAAAACCAACGATGTCTTACGTACAAATGGCTTTTAAGGAACCCGGAGGTTCATTGCCGCCCTCACATAAGCCCGCCATCGGTCCCTATCCTTAGCAAGATTAATCCATTCCCTACCATCATATCCCAACTTCCCCAAACCTATTTTAATATTATCCTCCCATCTACGTCTCTGCCTCCTCTCGGCCCTCAGGTGTTTCAACTAACACACTATACGCATTTCTGGATTCGCTTATACGTGCTATATACCTTTTCCATCTCAAACGTCTGGATTTAATGTTTCTAATAATTATGTTAGGTGAAGAATGCAACGCATGCAATTCTGCGTTGTGTAATTTTCTCCATTCTCCTGTAACTTCATCCCTCTTAGTCCCAAATATTTTCCAAAGCACTTATACTCGAATACCTTAACCTCCGTTCTCTCTCAAAATGAGATTCAACGATGTCGGTCGACAAGTTTTATGTTGCGTGGAGAAAACTGACAAATAAGACAGGCGAATTAGTGTCGATGGAAAAATTACCATTCAGAGAATTTCATACTTTTCACAAAGTCCCAAATCTTCAGACGGTGAACAGGTAAGAAAGTGATGGACATCCCTATTTTGTTAAGATGAAGATTACTACTCTCTTGTGAAAACATGAGTATACTTTCAACATTTATTTCACTATAATGCCGATTTCCGTAAATAGAAAAATGTTAGAAATAACTGCAACATACGTAAATTAAGTAAAATGCTTTGCTATTTGGATTATGCGGGATGCCTTTTTTGTGCAATCCGGGAAACGAAATTGTATCTTGAATTTATTCAAGTCTGCTTCACAGGGAGCTTTACTGAAAGCTAGATTTGCATAATATATATGTTACTGTAGGTACATTAACCGGAAAACCACAATTTCAAGTCACACAGAGTTTGTGTGCACTCGATGTGGGTTTCTGGCGTATTTGTCAGCCCACTTGAGTTATATGGATAAAAAGGGGAAAAATTGAGACGGTGTCGGGTGAAGTTTCTGGGTAGCTCAGTCAGTAGAGCGTTGGTGCGCTAAGTCAAATGTCCCGGGATCGATACCCGGCCCCAGAACAATTTTTCCCTTGAATTTATTCAAGTCTCCTTCACAGGGAGTTATAGCGAAATTGTATCTTGTTTGAAGTATAACTTACTAATAAGTGACTCGAATACGTACATTTTAAATTAATAGTTGAAGAAACCAAATTATGAACTAACAATAATTCTCAATATGATACAAGAACTAAATTGTTATGGAGCGTGTGAGAAAATGTGTCATCTACGTGACTTCTTCTTTTGTTGTATGTCAGAGTTGAACAGATTGTTCAAACATTTAGGAGTCAAGCATAAAATAATTTTAAAATTTGCATGCTTCCTTCTAGAATGCAAAGTGGTTAATCTTGCCGCATTCAGTAGGTTACTAGTACAGCTTATTTCTTTTTCTTTTCTCTTAATGTGTCTGAATGCCTTCGTTTGAAAATACAAGTGTTCTGCTGATCGTATTGTCTCGAAATATTCAAGTCTTTAGACCAGTGGTTCCCAAACTTCTTGAATACGCGACCCACTTTTGGGCGGGACATTTCTTTGCGTAGTACCTAACCGCATTCGAAAAATACAAATTCCTCTAAAATCGAAAACTATGATAATTGTACTCAAAATCTGTGGTTACCACTCAACTTCTAATGTACCAGTACTTCCAAGACGAGAAATCGGCATATGCAAATCTAATTTCCAATAAAATTCTCTTTGGCTTCTTAAACACCTATATTGCAGATATATTTTTCGAACACTTAAACACTTTGAAGAGTAGCTTAGCTTGCAAGACCAAGATGTTAATAGTAATAACCAGAGACAAAATAGACGGGTTTATAAGAAATTTGATTTCTGGTCGACATCACTTGACAAAAAGAAATTAGATTCATTCCAGTGTATTTATAAAAAAAATTAATGGAAAATTTAGCTACGTACCGTATGATACAACAGATACTGAGTTCATTTTTGTGGACATACAATTTACATCCTCCCCATTGATCACATTCCTACTGCCTGCTCAAGTACGCAGCAAGACCAGCCACTTTCCAGGAATTCCACAGTATACGTTTGCGTAGGCATTTCTTCATTCCTACAGCCATTACAAGATCTTTGAACCAAATCCACCCCGTAATTTTCATTACCATCTCTTTCATTGCTACACGAAAAAAATTAAAAACACATCTTACAAATATATAAATGAGATTTTTAGGCTCTAAGAACTTAAAGTAGGTCCAGTGGGCAAAATAGGCATTTCATGGATCATATATCATCATCCAAGGTCACAGTGGATAAAATACGTGTTTTAGGCATCATAAAACATCTTCCAAGCGTTCATACTTTATTTCTATAGAAAAGAACAGGAATTTAACCTAAAATCCGAGGGCTAGTCATAAGTGTTGTAACACTAAATCCCCTTTCACATGGTGTTGATGGTGGTAACACTGCAACAATGCTGATGACGATGAGTTTGCTTCGCAAGGAAAAAACTTTTCTCGTAGAGATGACAATATGAAGTGGTAGCTTCTGCCCAATTATTCTGAATTTATACTATTCACTCATTGTGACTTTCAACATTTCTTCCTCGTGTTCGCAAATAAATTTTGCCTCGACATGAGTAATCGACTTTTTTATCATATCAGCAAATTAATTTTGTTTATTAATTATTGTATACGTCATAATTTAAAAATATATTATATTTATTATATAATATATTATATTGCACTGATATCAATGACATTTTAGCAATCAAATTGAACATTTTAGACGCCAAATTAACTTTTTTCGTCGTCAAGGCGATCTGCCTGGGAATTGCCCAGCTTGTTATATATAATTTGGTGTATATTGCAGGAAATCTGTCCAGACATGTATTGTTTCGAGTTTTGTATCTGGTACGTATTAAATTATGATGTACACTCGAAAAGGGTCAGGCTGTCCACTTTGTTTTCCGAGTCACTCATCTTTGTGAGATTTTATATCAAATAGGTAGATTACAAGCCAGGTTGTGATAATTGTAATTACAACATTGACTACTTCGAAATTTAATTGCGTAATTACGGTTTTCTCAGTTGATAGCATGACGCTACTGTGAGTTTTCACCTTTCTGTGCAACTGTGGTATGGTGCTTCAGTTTTAGAATAGATATTACGGACCCTAAATGTCGCCTTTTTTTTTTTTTTTTTTAATTGTATTCCCTGTCGCCTCTTCAAGGATTAAATTGAAAACCTGTAACACAAATTTCTTACTGTAGTCTTGTGAAAGTTTTATCAGTAATACTGTTACTTTATCTAACATAGATTTAGATAGTAATGAAATGACTAATTTCTGTTTAAATGGGCTTGGCCTTTTTTTTTTTGACAGCAGTCGAGAATTTGCTTTCAGATGTAAAAAAAAATAAGAATCGCTTTCTCATATGACGTGTCCTAGGATCGAATCCCAAACTGATTTTTTTCTCATTACTTGATGTGCATAGGACATCAAATAAAATTGAAGTGAAATATAACAAGTGTTGCAGTACACATGCACACATGCAAAATCGGATAAGAATAGCGGCCATACATAAAAAAATTAGCGAGACTGTTGTTGACACGAAACTAAGTAGATATTCTCAGATTTAAATTCGTCTTATTTTTAGTAACAGTGGTTAAAATTGTTTTTGATTTGAGGCTTTCTTAAATTTCCATATTTTATTAATAAAGACTTCTAAGAACTGGTCTTTGTAGGCTCGAATATTTAGTTTTAATAACACCCAGCGTTGTTTGTCGGATTGAAAGAGCTTCCTTCATAACCTAACCTAACGTCTTTAATTTCCGTTCCATTGCGGGAAGTGGTTAATTCTTTGACAGATTTCTGCGGCAAAAAAATTATTCAAGATAAGCTGTCATTGGTATTTTGAATACGCATTTGAGATGGAATATTCGCAGATTGTAAGTGCCATAATAAGGCCATATTTTTATATTGTTACCAATTAAGAGGGTAGTAACTATTTGAAAGATTGGGTCTTTTTGTTTTTTTTTTTTTACTTTCTCGTATTTTCAACAAAACATCCACAAGTAGCGGGACTCACTGGTCATGTGTTCAGTATGACTCGAAGCTACAGTTTGAGACAACACAGGCCAAGCATAAAACAAGACACGCACACTCGTGTGGGGGGGGGGGATAATTCCAAATTGAAGCAAGTCTGTCACTATTGCTGTCTCGCGATCGTTTGGTTTAGCTTTATGGTTGAAGTAGGTCATCGCAATTGCTAGCTTGACAAGGCACGCGCTTGCATTCCATTGTCTACAGCGGAGTAGCAGACGGAAATATTTGTGCACGTTCATTGGAAATGTGACAGAAGATTCAATCATTCAGTTTACTCGTATTTCCTCGAACTGCATTGTCCTCTTTGTGTTTTATTGTTTCGTAAATTACTCTTGTTCCATTTTATAAGTTGCCATATTAAAGTTTCATGGAAATAAAACTTATTAAATATTGTTTGTTGAAATTATAAAGAATTGTAATGATTAATGAACAATATCATGAAGTAGAAACTATGTTAAAATTACTTCACGTTCATCTTCATGTTATTCAGAAGTAATGTACTGTTAGACATTGATTCACTGAATATAACAAAGTGCATTAGACTGATGTAATTGTTGGGCAATGAGAAAATCACGAAAGCTGGAATATGAAGACGTGGTATTATATTAGTTCAAAGGAACACAGACGATAAGACACTGCAAAAAGAATCGAAACAAAAAACATTTAAGTTTAGAGCAAAAGCAAATGTAAATTTTAATTCGATCCTCTTTGACATACACTCGTTTTGATGACCGTGAGGTAACTTACAGGTATTATTACAGTCTCTAGCTTCGCGCTATCCACGCGCATTTGTTTTTTCCTAATTTTACTCTCCGACATGTTTACATGTATTTTTGGTGGTGTATGATGCATAAATAATTAGGAGCTCCCAACGGAAACACGACTTAATAAAATAAATACATACATAGTGTTCTGCCCAAGGGCAGGTCTTTCACTGCAAACCCAGTATTCTTCAATCTTTACTATTTTTACCGTGGAGGAACTCATGCCATGTCTGCAGTTTTTCTTGGGAAAGATAAATGCCGTAGTTTCCCGTTGCTTTCCGCACGCTACTCTCTCTCTTTCACATCTTAAAAGATCTCAGGGGAGCCCCAGCGTGGAGGTGAGGAGAGTGGATTTGACTAATTAGGCTCTCCGGACTTCACCGCAAGGGTTAAATATCAGTTCTATCAGAGTTTTTGACCCGATCAGAGACCGGGAAAACAGATTTAATAAAGGTATTTATTATAAAATGAAACTAATGCAAAAATCTAATTTTCATCTTCTGCGACGATTTTTTTTTTTTAATTTTCCGTTTAAGTTTTATGAATACTCTTAAATTTAATATCTAGTGCAATTTTATGATTTATTGTTAATGTGAGGTATAATACTACCAGGCAGTGTACTTCTAGCACTAATTTGAAATTTGCCCTCTTCACACGTGTTATATACAGAATGCTTAAAAAATAATCGTCAGTAATACAGGACTCGTCAAAGACTAAAATATTAAACCTAGGTGCCTGAAGGTCTTCGAAAATAGTCCATGAAGGATAAAATAATGCTATGCTCGTTCATAGCACATAGTGTAATTTGCAAGTTACAGAATGTTAATTAGGTTTAGATAGACGTTTTCAGTCGCTGTGTAGCTTTCCTTTGAATACAGTGTTGATGTTTTCTCAGCATCCCTTAACTAGATGGGCTAATAACGAAAAATTATAGACATTGAAAGCTTTCCTCCATAGACTTAGATTGTTGTTGCGTGCAGGATGACGTCATCGTCTGGACCAACTCGGGCCCAAGTGGGTGCTTGAGATGTGGGCTGAAAGGACATGGAAATGACTTGATAAATGTGAGGGGTGGAACAGTTTGCTTGTTTGTTTGGCACGGGGTTCCGTATTACGACCTTTATTAGTTTTGTCCATGACATTACGGTTGGAAATGGGTCTTGGAGGACTGAACACAATGCTTACGTAATATGCCGCGAAGGTCAGAAAATTCTCCAAATTTTTTTTTTTTTTACAATTATTTAATTCTTGTTCCTGTAACAGTGGTATGGACTAGCTGTTGGATTCGAAGTTCATTGGTTCAAACCCAACAAAGGGTGATAAAATTCTTTTTACGGCTTCCTGCAGGAGGAAAGTAAAGCTGTTAGCTCTGTTTGGCAAATTTATGGCACGTAGAAGAACAATACCTTTGGCAGTGGGCTTCAGGCAAAATTTGTTGGCAATTTCTCGCCTATATTGATTTCGGATGCTCAATAACGTTACAGTCTGCAGTTGAAAGCATCTGTAAATAAAATACTGTTGTTCATTGTTGTCTTTTGAAATGTATTGTTAAATATAAGTTTGAAAACGTTACATGAGGTTCCAGAAAAGTAATATTTGAAATAACCTGAAGTTGGTTTTAAAATAACATTCTGTTAATCTCCATAAATTTTTCGAAAATCTTCAGGCACCAAGTGTAGTGCTTCTGTCTGTGAAGAGCCCAACATTGTTGACGATATTTTGAAAATATGGTAAGGAAATATCAATCGGAAATCTGTCAATATGCATATTTTACATAGCTCTTAAGCATAATAGTGTTTTTTTCTTCAAAATTCGGACTGGGGAATGATGAGAAAAGGAAATGCGAATATTGATCGGATGATTCATTTTATTCTTTCTTTAGTTTTTCATTGTAGGGTGATTTACTTTATTCTTAATATAATCTTTGTTTACTGTACAAATTGATGCACTAGTCATTAGATTAATTACATGTTCGAATTAGTATGCTGTATAATTTAATCAACGTTTGTATGTGGACAAAATTTGTTTGTAAATTACTCTCTTGTTCTGTACTGTAATCGCCACTTGGTTGTTTCCCTAAGCTCTCATTAACCTCACCTGACCTACCATTGTTGTGTTCAAGTGTGTAGAGCTCATATTTCGCTCGATATCTCTGTGTAGTGATGAATAGATCTTTAGGCGTCTACATAGTTTCGTAATTGTTTTTGTGCAGGCTGAGAGTGAAGTTGCTGCCCTGAACCGCCGTATCCAGCTGCTAGAGGAGGACCTCGAGAGGTCTGAGGAACGATTGGCCACTGCCACTGCCAAACTGGCTGAGGCTTCACAGGCTGCCGATGAATCCGAGCGGTATGTATGCTGACGTGACTAATTGACTATTTTTCGGTTAAACTTTTACGGGCATCTTCAAGGTAGTATTTCCGAAGCTTGGTCTTTAACATGAGTTACATTTAATCATGCTTAATGAGGATATGTTGAAATTTGTTGAGAGTGATGTTGGCTCAGTCACATGACTAATTTCAAACCGACAAAAAATGTGGATTCGGATCAGACCAAGATGGGAATTTGTTTCTCATATTATGGGATCTTCTTTACCTTATACCAAATGAATGTATAGAGCCTACTACTTACAGTACCGATAAAGAAAAACAGGAAGTTACGTCTTTTTCCTTTCATCTTAATTTGATGTTGTGGTAATAGTTCTTATTTTAATCTTGTGTTCCTCGAAACTACAGATTAAAATGGATGTCGCAAAATTAATAAAACGAATAGTATCAGTTCGTGTTAGAAGATTAATTGGAAGATGAAAGAATTAAGAATTTAGCGAGTTAAGTACTTGTTTTACCTTGAAGTTGCTTGAAAAAGTGGGAAATCTTGATGCTATTGAACTAAATTCTAATTTCAGTTAGCAGATATTCATATTATGCATTTATTATAATTCCAGAAGTCATTTTTTAGTAATTAATTAGTTTATAGTTACCATAGAATAGATATTAACTGTATTACTTAAATTATATTATTATAAATATAACCAGACAACTTTACTGCCCTGAATAATTATACAAGATTGCTAAGCAAAGACAGTTTATTACAACTGTATGAAGTTTACCTTATAATTACTTCACTGCCCTGAATAATTATACAATAAACCGTTGCTAATTGCTGACAGTTCATTACAGCTGTATGCATTTTACCTTTTCATGAGAGCAATATGACTGTTTGATTTCCTACAAGTTGCTTTAATGGGTTTAAAGTTTATATTTGGAGTAATCATTACTTTAACTGATTTTCTTTTTTCATCAGCAGCACGAAGTCTTTGAGTACTTGTGGAAGATTAATAAAAATATAAGAACTCGACAATATATTGTGTCATTAGGACTATGATAATTTTGTCAAATAGAAACCTACCGTGATGTAATTACTAATTAGTATTACATACATCTTCCGTTCCCATTGGCAGGACTAGAACGAGTTTCTGCTGCGAAGTTGGGCGATTATGTTGAAATTATTTGATACAGAGAAAACTTGCATCATTTCTCCTACAACATTATTTTCATCACCACATTTAGGATCTCTCAGGAGTTGTTAAATTTTGTCCGATAAAAAGTTGGTTACTTTCGATTCTTACATCTTAAGTTGTAAAGTTAGAGAAACACAGGTTTAGCCAGAAACAAATTAATCCTATAGTTTGTATTACGTAATTGCAAATTTTGGACTTGTCTGTATTGTTGCTAAATAATATTTAAGTATCGTGTTTCTGGATAATGTTATCTCTGTTCATTTGGATACATTTTATTCTCAAAATTAAGTTTGTAATTAGCAGTAACATAGTTAATGATTGTCATATCGTCTTCTTATTAATAGCAGTATGAGTTTGATTTCTGACTTTAGAGAACAAAGTTTTGTTTGACAAAATTGAGTCAGGCAGATGTTCACAGGCATTGATCTGCCATCATTCCACAAATTTTCGTCTTACTTTCGTTGCCCTAGTGGTAAGTGTCATACTTGCCTGTCATTCCAACATATATCTGGTACACAAAAAGGGCATTCTATCTTACCAGCCTCTTGAGCGAAATACAGTTCGTGAGAAATGTAAGATTTAGAATTGTGGTTGGCTGTGCTGAACATTTTAGAGTGGCCATAGTGTGGCTATGTGTAACAATATGCATTGTGCTTATAGGATACGGAAGGCTTTGGAGAATCGCACCAACATGGAAGACGACCGCGTAGCCATCCTCGAAGCACAACTGTCTCAGGCTAAGTTGATAGCCGAGGAGGCAGATAAGAAATATGAAGAGGTAAGATCGGAAGCGACGGCTACGGCGTCAGAAGTGTCGGGTGGTGGAGATTCTTTTTCAGGGCAGCTGTGGAGCTGAAGCACAAGATGATGCAGGCACTGTCATATTTGTGCCCAGAGTGCACTCTGTTTTTTGTCAAGTACTCTCATTGTTTCACCCAGCGTGAGAGTGGATTACTTGTGTTGTGATTAGAAGTGTGTCACTGTGTGTGGGTACAGATTTTGCATCTTTCATCAAGTAAAAGTGATTTTTGGAAAGTGCTAAGGAGAACATACTAGGTCTTGCATAAAACAAGTGATCACTTAGGTGAAAGTGCTAAACAGTATATTTAATTCTTAACAAGACGAGGTTCATGCTGTGAAACCTCGTGACTTAAGTCTTTTTTTATATAATCTTTTATTCATATTTGTAAGTTGAAATTCTGGAGTTTGTGGTGTTACACAAAGCAAAACATACGAAAGTACATTTGAAATAATCCGTGCTACATTTTGTGAACCTAAGTTAAAGTGTTTGAATTGTGACAGAATGTACTGGAAACTTCAAGGCGTTTTCAGTTATGACTTATGAGGAGTGTTTTGTAGTTATGTGTTGGTTACAGCTATGGAGGTAAAAAAATTACAGTGCTCCTCGGTAAACTCGTGAGAAAGACTTATAAGATACGAGTATTGATATGTACATTTCTTTGTTCTTGCAAAATACTGAGGAACAAAAATTAATTTTGCGCAACTGGAAGAGAGAAGAAATACAGTTGGTAAATCATTGTGAGAGAGGTCGTTGGTTATATGATTAGAAGCAATTGTAACTGGATAGAGTTCAGTACAGTTACATGTGAGAATGAAAACTAACATTTGTGCATCAGGAGGTCATGATTCATAGATTGGTTAAAGAGTACTTTGTGGTTAAAATATTCTGCACTAACGACTTTATTATACTTTCCTTGTGCAACTTTAAATTTAAACTTAAAATCGCAAAAGTTTGAAAGAAATACAGTTTTAGGTTAGAAAAGGTTATATATTCTTTAACAATATTAATTGCATTGTGCTTTACTGTAATTTAAAAGATGAAAGCGGAGTTAGTTTATTATTTGAAGTGAATTTATTTACGAGTAATTTGTCTGCCATGAATGGATTAGTCAAAGCATTTCCTTTAATTTTCAGTACCCATATATACACACTGTTTTGTATTCTTCTCTGTATTTATAGAGCTGCTGTTTCTATGAAAGAAATGACGATTTTAATTCTTAGACACAAACGTTATATTGATAATTTGAGCTACCTCCTCATCAGAATAAAGTGGAACAGTTACATTTGTTGGTGTAACTTTTTTCTGCTTTGATCTGATATTGGAGG
Organism: Periplaneta americana; assembly: GCF_040183065.1. Lineage (NCBI taxonomy): Eukaryota > Metazoa > Arthropoda > Insecta > Blattodea > Blattidae > Periplaneta > Periplaneta americana. The sequence goes on along the minus strand of NC_091119.1, from coordinate 107,672,837 downwards.
CAGATAAAAGATAGGGTGTTCGAGAGTTAAGAGTTAGGTATTTGGGTGAGCAGGTAATAATATAATGGGTTATGTCCAAAATTTAGATTGAAATGGAGATTGCTTCCTCCTGGCGAGTGGTTTATTGTTTACTTTTTTATAGCTGGAAATACCTCTCCAAACGAGACGAATGAAATGTTTGATCTAGTTTTAGATAGAGGAAGGAACATACCTACTGAAACCTGTAGAACTTTCTTTTCTTTACCTGATGCTAAAGGTAGATCCAACAGTTGAAACGTATTCTTGAGTCGTATTCAGAGCAACAAAAAGTCTTCTCAGAAATAGTAGTTCATTAATAAAGAGCTATACTTTAATATTGAGAATGGGGCATAAATGATTTACTTTCACATACCAATAGTAGTAGCTGAAATAAATACCTGTTACATATTATTTGGTTATGTGAATATTTTATAGACACTTTTAGTGGTAATGTTTGTATATAATTAAAGGGGTATTAGGCAACTTTAAATTTTATTATTTGTAATTCTAAGTTTTGTTGTTTGGGTCCCACTATTTTTTAAACTAAGTTAAGAGTTTTTAGTGCTTAAGAATAGCAAGGGGCAAATTAGATTGGTGTAAAATTGTCGGGGATTTCAAGATTACACACCTGTATAAGAATTACCTACTGGTATTTATTAACATGGCCAAATTTGATTAAATACTTTGGAATTAGTAGCTTCTGAGTAATTACATGACCACCACGGTTTTCTAGTGCCCTGGGATTCCCCCAATTTATAACTTATGTTTGGCAAGCCCGTGGTCCAGGTGACAGGGGTTTCTCCAGGAGCTCCAGTTCTCTGTGGCATCCCAACAAATCTATCTCTATCATTTCATCTCGTCTCATTGTGGGTGTAGCATAGACCAGCCTCTTACGACGCACCCTGGGCAGCAACTGTCGGTAAATTGGTCTACACAATTGGCTTCATATGAAAAAAAAAAAAATGACGTAACCTGTAATAAGTTTTGTCAAAATTTTCGAGGATTGTAATTCTTTCCAACCCTTTTCGGAAGGGATAATTGTAATTATTAAGAATCTTGTACAGTCTGTTATGCCCTGTTTGCTGTATCTTTTCCCTGCCTGAAGAGAAAGAGAAAGAGACGTAGTACTCACTCTCTCTACGGCTACACAATAAGAAGTCACCATTTAAAAGGGACCACTTGTGTTTTCAACCCTCCACTAAACTGGCTTGCTCAACCTTCCGTTTTATTGCCTCTGAGACAAGTTACATCACATAGGGTATAACCACTTTTGACATTTCAAGCGGTAGTCCATTAACACATTTAATACATTTAACGTTGGTTGGTTTTGACAGTTGGAGTCTGAAAGGTACCCCATTTGGTGTGTTTATGCTTATTAAAATACGTGCAAGAAGCTTTTTATGCCTTCACAATTCATCACCTGTACATCTAAATGGGTTTGTCATTTTGCATATTTGAAATACAGGATTTGTATTTATTTAATTCATAACTTCGTTTATAAACTAATGGCAAATGGGTGTTACAGACTCCCTTAACGAATTCGTTCATTTTGAATTTTTTTCCAAAATGTCTAATAAAGCTATTATTAATATTGCGAGCCATTGATTCCCAGTTGGTAAAAACAAGGCCATTTAAAGAGCAGTTGTAGTTTTTATATAGTAATGGTCGTGTGGGTGAAAAGATACAGAAAGTAGAACTGTTGATCTACAGTACATCGAACTTGAATAATCTATCATTCCTATCCTTGCATGCAAAGGGAAGCTATAATGAAATGCATAAACATCTTAAATTTCATGTGAAGAGGGAACATATCCTATGTAGTTGTATGGTATACTAGTTTTGACAACTACGGTAATATGACTTCTTTGAATTATAGAGTATGGATCTTTCGTCAATTTGCAATTTTCCACTGTTCTCTTTACAGAATTTTAGCTCTGATCTGGCTTTATAAAACTTTCTAATTTCAATGTATGGATATAAGGTTTTGTTATTAATGAGCAATTCAGTTTCGTACTACACGTCCTTGACTGAAACTTCTTTTGTGATTGTATCCAAGTAGGTTACGTTGTACATAATTTTTATCTATGACATATATAAAGGAAAGTAGATATGGAACTAGCGTAAGCAAAAATTAGTCTACCATGAACATTATGAAATTATAGAGGAAAGAAAAGAAAATGTTTGTTATTAAACTTGTGGAGGAGGAAAAAAAAAAACAGTATGCCTAGTAACAGATTAACTGTTCTATGTTGGGAAGCCAGAGGAGAAAATTATGGCAAATCAGTTAATTCCTACATGCATTAGACTACTAAGTGATCAAAATCTAGAACATAGAAGAGTTTCTTGTTTATAGAAACAAAACCCAGTTGCAAAAATGGCGTAGGAGGCAGAAATAAATGATTAAGACTTTTTGACTGCCATCTGTCACAAATTACTATTATTTTTTAGTGGGTTATTTTACGATGCTTTATCAACATCTCAGATTATTCAGTGTCTGAATGAAATAAAGGTAATGCCTGTGAAATGAGTCTAGGGTCCAGCACCAATAGTTACCCAGCATTTGCTGATATTGGGTTGAGGGATAACCCCAGAAAAAAACCTCAACCAGGTAACTTGCTCTAATAGAGTTTCGAACTGGGGCCACCTGATTTTGCGGTCAGGCGCGCTAACCATTACTCCACAGGTGTGAACCACAAATTTGAATTTCATATACTGTGTGGTCGTTTTCAATTATCAGTGTATTCTGTCTTGTTCTGAGTAGATACTTGGCACTGACGTTATTGCCATCTGTCTGTCTAGTATGAGATTTGAAAAGGATTGAAAAGTAAAGGGGGTAAGCACCAACTAGACTTCTAAGAACTTTTGATGCTTGTGATCATGCAAGTTCTAGAAGTAGATTGTAACCTTCTGAAAGATTAACTTGTATACATAAATGTGTGTAGTATATTTTGGGATCCTTTGCTGTGAATTTCAACATTGTCATTTCATATCATGTTAAATCGAGGAAAGGAAATTGTGTGCAAATGTCTGTTCCAAATCTATATGAGAAATTGTTAGTGATGAGGTAATTGTTTGAGAAAGTACGAACTAAAGAATACAGTTTAATAAAAGTAATTGGAGTGAGAGAGCAAATATATAAATATGCGAGAAATGTTTCGAATTTATTTGGGTTTTAATGTAGAGAAATGTAATATTTATTTGTAGAAACCTGCGTACCATTGAAGGGTTGATGGGCTTTTCTTCTTAAATATCCGCGTACTTTGCATTAGAATACTTCATTGATGAAGTTTCAATTTATTTCAATGCAATAAAATTAACCGAACTAGTTGAAGTGCTTTGTGGAAGGTAATGAAAGTTAAGGTAAAATGTGTTTCAACATCCCCAAATCCAGTTGTTTTGGGTTTTGCCATTGGGAATGGGTTGGTGATATAATGGAAATTTTGACATCTGAAGGATTGAATGTACTTCTGTTACATATTTAGAAAAAGACGGGGGCAAATAGGGCTGGTTTCTATTCCAGAATTTTTTGTTATGCGTAGATGAGTATTTTGTAGGAAAGACGTTAGTGTGATTAACTGTTGTGATTTAGCAATTGTGGCAGGGGCCACATTGATTACAAATTTAAGAATGTGCAGAGAAAGAGGTATATCTACTACGTGTACAGTGTTTTATGTAACGACATTTTTTGTTCTTCACCAGTTCCCCCCCCCCCCCACATATATAATTTACCTAGTTAGCAACTTTTTAACTGCTAATAAAATAACTTTAAATATGACCTCTGAGAAATGAGTTCAGGATTAGGATATTTTGAAAACAAGACGTAGAAATATTTGTGGGTCTGAGAGAGTTCAAACTATGAGAGAAAGAAGAAAGCTGCATAAATACAAACGCCACTCTGTTCTTTTCAAAGCGTATTAGCACTATCAAAAGAAGGTAATCATTATGATAAGATTTGTGGTTTGTATAGGGCCAATTAGAAATGCTTAAAAAAATATTAATTGTAAAACTTGGGAGACAGTGGAGGGAAGGCTGTGTGAATGCCAAAATGGTGTGACGACAATTTTTTTTGGGGCTTCTGAGGGGAAATGGACTGTGAGGCAGGATCAATTTCAATCATGGTAGGGGTCATTATTGATTGGGTTTATGTGAGAAGGCAGTGAACATATGTATTAGTTGAGTAGCTAATTAATAATAAGTACTGTATTCAAGAAATGTGTTGGTAATAAAATTAATAAGTATTTGCAAGAAATGTGTACTTGCTAATAGCAAGTTCTTAAATTAATCCTAAGTTTAGTATGGAATTAATTCAACAATGTCTTTTAACGTGTTAGATTTTTAAACAGGTTATTATTGACATGTAAAGCATTTTGTTGAAAGAATGGTTGCTAGAATTTGTTAATAATTAAACATAAAATTGAAGATATTAAATTTTTCAACAAATTTTCTGTGAACATTGTTTTACACTAAGTTTCTAAGATAGTCAGTGTAGATACCAGCTAAACTGAATATTTGTACAATTTTTAATTTGTTGAAGCTTGCTGTGGTTTCATTAGCCTTTTTGAATTGATTAAACTGATAAAGACCGACAGTTGGCACAGTGCCTAAAATTGGAACAAATTGATGGATATAAATAATGAAAAGAGAATGTTCTGATGAATTTTGTGCTGGTTGTGCTATTAAAAGCTGAATATATTTTTTGTTATCGATTTATTTTTAGTAAAAAGATAGCAACACATTTCATGTGGCAAGCAAGTTTTCTCCATAGTTGGAGATTGTTCTCCTTAGCACAAGATGAAATTGTGTATATCAGAATTGAAAAATGAGTCCTGGTTGTGCAGTGAGTGTACTTGACAACTGCAGAACTTGCTCTGGGATATCACTTTGTGATTGTTATAACTCTGCAGTGATGATGAGGTGGTGGATTTTTCTGTTTGCTTGGCACAGAGCCCGTAAGATTCTTGAATCCAAGGGCCTGGCAGATGAAGAACGCATGGACGCACTGGAGAACCAGCTGAAGGAGGCCAGGTTCATGGCTGAAGAAGCAGACAAAAAATATGATGAGGTGACGCCATGCCACCTGCATGACCACATAACCAAACTTCAATGTTGTTTTAATTTAACATAACAAGACTTGTTATATTCTGATCACCATGGAACTTGCAATGAGATTTGTGTCATCATCTGATATGTACAGTCAGCCTGATGCAGAAGACATGAGAGTTAGTAAAGGGTAAAAGAGTTACCAATTGTGTACGAGAGATATACTATGTGTGTGGTTGGAATAATTTTCGCTCAGTGTGGAAATGTGAGCATTACATTTCGTCGATTCTTGCAGTATGTAAACAGTATTTGTATGTTCCATGGTGCATGCAGGACTAAAACGCATGTTTGTGTGTTTAATCCTCTCTGTTTCAGGTAACGTGTGGATGTACATCAATAACCCCATTAATGTTCGACGTTTAAAATCCAGTTTAACTTGTTCATTGCAGGATATTTTTAAAGGGGTAACCAAACTTCATTGTCAGTCAAAATTAGAGAGTTTGAAGTCTTGTAGCAATATTGTGCTCCCTTCAGCACAAGGAAAGATTTTGTTTAACAACAGAAAAGAATATTTATTAGTTGATTATTACATTAAAGTTATCAAATTATCAGCTAGCCTATATTATATTTGAGGCAAACTAATTGAATTGGTGGAACCACTATTTGTGAAACTGTACTCAAGTTCAGCCCTGGGCAAGTGAAAGACTTTTTCTCTTTGCTAGAATTCTCAGAATAGTTTGCGGTTGTCAGTCTTCTATGAAATGATTGCCAAGAGAAATTTCCAGAATATTCAACATAGTACTGACTATTTACTTCCTATTGCTCAGCTTCAGAAGGTTCAGGATTTAAAATTTGTCTCTTGAGGTACATGTTTATAACTCATACATTTAAAGTAGGTTAAAACATATTCTGAAAAATTTGCCCTCGAAATTTAATGTGTTACATAAAATTGGACAACATGTGTTATAAATTGATTTACATGAATTTTGGTTACTCTCGTAGCGTGTGTGTGCCTAGTTTATTATTGGCATGTTGCACTGAATGCAGATTTTATTTGCAGCAACCATATGAAGATGTGAAAACTAAAAAGTCCTAGTGACTTGGTTCACAATGCCACACAGATAGATTGCGTGTTTTAGCTATTATCCCACGAGCATATAGAAATAATTGAAGTATAAGAAATGTTTAAAAGCTTTACAGGATATTAGTGTATAAAAATCTTGTAATTATGGAATATTATTTTGTTAAAATCTTGCGTATATTTCTTTAATTTCTGAGAGAGTCTAGTTACGTAAATAAATGAAACATTTTTCTGTATGAATTCGTCTTGCATTTTCAAAACAGTTTCAGTCGAGAAACAGTACAGTATTAATTATAATTGAACCAATGCTCGGTTGATATCCTCAACCTAAGATAAAAAGCTAAGAAGGAATTAATCTACCTTAAAAAAAAATAAAGAAAAATGGTAATGAGAGTTTTATGGTTTTGAAAATATACTCTACTTTTTCGTTACATCATTTTCTGAGAATAAGAACAACATTCAGGAAAGGTTTACTACCAGTTTCGTCAGTGAGAACTGAGAACTTGCTACTGTATGATCTGTGATAGAAAAAAAAATGTTGAGGGGTAAATTAGGTTTTTCTCATTCTCTCCCTCACTAAAGGAGTGGGAGAAAATATTAAAAACCTTCAGATTTAGCATCATTGTAGTTATGTCCTGTATCACGAATAGATAAATCAGACATTGTCTAAATTCTAAATTATAGTTTTAATACCCGAAAAAGTATTTTTTTAAGAGTTCCACTTTATTTGAAAGGAACATGATTTTTTTTTGTACTGCGTTTCAATTTTGTTGTAAACATTTTTTTATTCTGCTCATCCCATTGTATTTGCATGAATTTGATTTGATTCTATTTTGTTAATAAATCCTTTACCATAGGAAATTTTGTGACCATACCACTATTTCACTTTAACAGTATGGTTTGAGTTGTAGATGTATAAAATACCTGATGCGTGAATTAACAGTTTCCATTGTAGTACGTAACTGTAATGTAAAGTTTTATTTTATGGCATGGTTGTTTCCTTTATAGTTTAATAATTAAATATAAACCAGGTTATTTTTATCTTCCTGTCAGATTTTTTTTTGTCCCCTCTCAAACAACTTGCTCAGAATCGAATTAATCATATTCTCTATTTACAATGATCAGTACTGAACAAAAGTTTAGCAACTGTAAAGACGAGACATCTTAGTCTTGTTGATGTACTATTTATGTACGTTTAGGACGAGTTGTTAATAAATACACTTGCTTTAACTAGCTTTTGTTACTCATAAAAGAATATCATAGCTTAATATATCACCTTTTACTTTTTGTAAATAGCACAGTGGTTACTGATATAGCCTTTTTTCATAATAAATTTTGTTTCTCAAACAAATTATTAGTGTCATAGCTTCAGGTACAGCAAAGCTTAATTTTTTTAAATAAAGTTTTTGAGATGTTTTCTATTTTAGTCGGAAATGTAATAATTACTGGTCCTTCATTGAAAACGAGATCTGCTAAGTTTGTTAATAGTATTCATTAGAAGTAAGGCACACAATTGTGTCATTTACAGTTCTCTTCTCAAAGTCCCATTTGTTTCCTGCTACTAATTATGGAGTAGATATAATTTATAAATAATGTTGCGTACCTGATCACATTGACGTTGTTTCGATGAAAGTATTTCAAAATACTTTAGTTATTGTATTTGGTGTAGGTATACTTAGTTCGTGATGTAAATCTGAAACAAAAGAGCTGAAAATTTAAATATTGAGGAGTAATAAAATTTTGAATTGGAAAATACGATGTCGGTTTGACCATGTTTCATTTGGCATTGTTTGTAATTATGACTGTAATCAATAGATTTATTCACTATTTATATCTTCGAATTCGATTAGAGAATTTATGCGGACACTATGCGTACACACCTTTTCTTGCAGCATTGAACATAGAGCAGAGAACTCGCAAAGTTAGGACTTCCTGACCAGACACTTGGACTAAGCAACACATGGTTTGGTTTGCAGGTTGCACGTAAGTTGGCCATGGTTGAGGCCGACTTGGAGAGAGCAGAGGAACGTGCCGAGAGTGGTGAATCGTATGTTTCAGTTGTTTACGTGTGTTGCATGCTCTATTCACAGATACCATATCACTGACTGTGTTTTGGGTGATTACTGATATTTTGTGTAATTCTCTGCTTAAGTGCTTTCCTGAATAAGATTTACTACCTGACAAATATTGGCTCATGTTCTACTGTTGTAGTTTGTAGATTTTTCGTGACCTGTGTGAATATCTGTAGAGAGAAATCAATTTTGATGCTGTGTTGTAGCAGTCACTTTGTTTTTCACTTCTTGATTATATCACACAACTTCTGCACTGATAGTGCGAGTAATCTTTAAGCAGCTGTAAAACGTCAGAATCAGACAAAACGTCTTGCTACTTTCTCGATTTCTGTCTAGGTTAATCAGTTTGGTGCTTGTATTCATTAGTAGAATCTTGTCCTAGTGAGATGTACATGTTTTCATTGAGTGCTTATTTGTATGCATTACAGATGTCAGGTTTGAAGGACTGTCGTTTATCTTCTTGATGAAGTTTGTTTGTCTTAGTCCATCAAGTAATTTAACATAAAGGTACGATTGATGCGGGCATAAAATAATTCTGACTCACCATATAAAGTAAAAAATAAATTACAGTAATGTTGCAAGAAGTTGATTTCAAGATTTCGAACAGAAACGTTTTGAGTATGCTATAAATTGTTTTGTTAGTAAACGGTCTTTTTCTCTTGCATGCAATATAATTTCATTGATGTTCAATAGCAGTCACGAGTTAGTTAACTGTAGAAGAAGTATGTGGCTGGAGTTTCAGAATTGTTATCTGAAAAGTAATGTAATTTATTAAATATATATAATAGTATAACGGGTTTCTTCCTTATGCTTTTTGCATAAAATAAATTAAACTGAGAAATGTACGCATCCAGTAATGCTTACTTGCAAGCAATAGTTATTACGAACAGAAATGTGTCTCTCAGACTAAAAACTTGTTTGTGGTGTGAAAATACTTTAGTTACTTGAGTAAACCCTTTAATAATTTAGAGAGTAGTGACTATCATGGCAGAAAGTACTTCCATTCTGTACCAACCTTTACATGATTTGTTAAGTTTCCATAGTAAAACTTAAAAGATGCTACGTGAAATTACAGTGAGAAAATATGTGTTTCAATGAATCATTTACTTTGAGATTGTTTTTAAAAATGCTTGCTGCTTCCCAAAACACATTCGTGCTTTTTCAAAAAGGAAACGTCTTACAAGACTTAGTAATGTTTAAATATAACGTAATTTTTAAGAGAAATTAATTTTATGCAGTGGAGATCGAGCACTCTTGGATAAGACATTATAAAATGCAGCACACATTTGGCTCATTGAAAACTTTGTTCATTACACAAAAGATCAGGAAGCCATTTTTAGTTGTCCTAGTAAAAATTGTAGAATATTATTTCCATATACTTCTACAACAGTTTCCAAAAGTTAAATTTCAGTATGTAATTGAATAATAATTTTTGAATATGTCAATAGACTACTTAAAATGAAGTTTTAGAGATAAGGTTAGGGATGAAACAGGCATATTTAGAAACTGCAATGCCGTTATGAAGACAAGTTGTAAGAAAATATAAAAGTTGCATGTAAGTTGTGTGTAGTGCAGTACAACATGGGCCATTACAGTAGATTGTGATGTGTTCTTAACAATGAGGGAGTAGCGTTATTTCACCTGTGGAGTTGTGCATGAGTGTGTACAGTAAACACTTTCTACTGGAACTGGTGGCACCAGGAGTCTTCTCATAGCGTCAGAGAGAGACATGTGTAAAGAGAGACAGTTGCTGTAGGCTCTCTCTCTTTACATATAATTGGTAGCACTTGAACCACTGCATGTATGTGTTGTTTGCTGCACTGGCTGCTCCTGTTGCTGTAGGTGGCCAGAAAACTGGTGTTGATGGAGCAGGACTTGGAGCGAGCGGAGGAACGTGCTGAACAGAGTGACAGGTGAGATGAATGCTTCTGTCAACGACTCTTAGATTGTAAAGTGCACAGGTTGCATGAAAGATATCAATTATCTTTGATGGCCTTTTACCTTTGGCAGTTAATGCTAGTTGGTCAGTGGCTAGCCCATGTCTTAGTACAGTTCTTCCTTAGACCATGTCCCTTTTTAATGTGGTGGTATAAAGTTTTATTACCAAGGTGAGAATAGTATGTAAGACAAATTTATTATCCCTGATTTTATGATGGTGAGAATATGATGATGTAGGTTTTTTTTTTTGCAATGTATGTTAACAGAATTTTGGTTATACTTCTCTCATGAGAAGTTAAGGATTTTTATCGCCATTGCCCTTTGCTGGATTTGATATAGAATGACAAGCACTTGAGAATAATTTGTAGCAAAAGCAGAACTGCAAAACCATTTCAGAAATAGAGTATCTTAAAACATCTCTTTTTCTTGTACTTCTGAAGATAACCTAGGTAATACTGTGCTCCAACCACGAGAAAGTCTCTGCCGGCTGAGACAAAAGGGAGTAATGCTGTGAATGAATGTTGATGTCATAAGATGTCATAAGGTCACACACGTGGGTACTCATATCTCTATTGTCTCGCTGTCACAGCACAAACAATAACATTGATACGCACATGTTTATACTACCCTAGTTACAAAATTAGATCACTGTTAATCTCCTGGTCTTTTAATCTCTCCATACAGGAAATAACAAATGCAGGAGAGCACATGGTTTTTAAACAGACGTTATAACGATAATATTATATATCTACTTCGCTCCAATACATGTCGCAATAGTAAGCACATTCTTTTCACGGTTGATCTCCTGGTTGGAGAACAGTAAATTCAATTTTTCAGAATTCCATGTATAATCACTGGAATTTATTGAGGCTAGAAAGATCTTAGTTCATCACATCTGCAGGTATTAGAAACAATTAAATGGGATTCTGACAAAGTCAGCAGTTGCCTTGAAAGTGATCGAGATATGAAACTCGAGATCCACATATGCTAATTCCTAGTGCAGAAGTGAATATGCTACTGATTGTGATAAGACGTGGACAACAATTATTAAGCGTTATTTGGTTGAAACTGTTTAATGAAGCATGCTGTTACAAAAAAATTCTGTACCAGAATTATATAAATCTTTTTTTTTTCCCCCCGAATGATGCTGTGTTTAAAATGTAAAGTCACGATATTAGGCTTGTTTCTTTTCACCTTGTAACAGTACTTTACCTTTTTAATTTGTTTTATTTTCTTTATAAATAAAGTGTCCCGAACTTGGGAAAGTGCCAAACCTGTTACACGAGTCTTAAATTAAATCTTACAAAATAGAAAAATTTCATAACATCTGCCTTGCAGAGTGCAATTGAAAGAAAATTGTTTATTTTATCAGTACGTTATTTTGACTCTCCTATTCTGTGTGTGCTTAACCTCATTTAGTTCAAGAGCAAGTGTAGAAAAAAGTCGGTTCCTAGCCAAAGGTAAAAGGCCTACAAAACTGGTTCCCCATCTTAAGATAGTGTACTGCATTTTAAGCAAATTCTTGTGCTTAGGTCAGTGCTTGTCATGTTGAATATGAATAGATTAGTGGTGGAATGCAACATTAGTATCATTTGGCATCATCTGGTTGCTGAGATACAAGTCTGTTTTGTGACAAGCATAATCTGTTGTTATTATCGGAATGAAGCACTATAGGTCTCTTTCCAAAAATGGTTTATTTCTGAATGCACCTCGCATTGAAAATACACACATTCATGTTAAGTTGGTCATTTACGAGAAAACATGGACATGTTCAGTATTTTATTGCACATTGCTGCTTGTGCACAACTTGATAAGGTAACATTGTAAAGCATGTGTAGTTACTTGTGTATATGAGTGTATGTTATAATATACTATAGAGACTTGATGATTTAAGTTAGTACATTGCCTGTACAATTGTAAATGGAAAATGGATGTTGGGAATGTGTATGTGATGTCCTTAGGATTGATGTGCGTGGTTTGTTTTTTATTTTTTGTTTTTATTTTTGTTTTTGTTTTTGTTGTGTCTGTACTGTCTCGTTAGCATTGGTTAGACATGTAAATCCCTTAAAATCGTCTGACTGCTGTGGAAATTTGAAGTCTCGTGTGTTACTTTTTTCATTGTTACAAATTTTGCACATTGCTACTGAGAAAATTTCCTGCGTGCATCTTAAACAAAGCATTTTTATTACAGTTTTGTGGTTATAGATATTAGTGACTTGTTTAGAATGTGAAATTATAGAATAAGTAGTTTATGCCTGCTATAATATGAGAATTAAATTTATTGCTGATATTCCATTGCTTAGCTATGCTTTGTGTATGTATAATCATTTCTGTTAAATATAAAATACATTTGTCTTAAATTTCTAACAACTAAAGTGAAAGAAGTTTGTTGAGAGAGAGTAGAGATAGAGAGAAGGTTTAATAGTTGTAGTTGAATTACTTCTGTTGATATAGAGCTGGGATGATAATATGGGAAAGAACAATAATTGATCTTAGAAGTTACCATAGTGTAATTGTTACAGGCATGTGAACAGTTGAGAATTGTGAGTAGGTTGTAAATTGATGTAAAATGTTTGTTTACAGCAAAATTGTAGAGCTTGAGGAGGAGCTCCGTGTTGTCGGCAACAACCTGAAGTCCCTTGAGGTGTCTGAGGAGAAGGTAAGCATTTTGTTTCGATTTTAATTTGTAATATGTACATCATGTTTTGTCAAAAATACTTTCAAAATATCTTGCTGTTTGAGTGAAGACAAGTATACATAAATCTCGCAATAGTGCAGTATTCTTGATAAGATGTGTGTATGTGCGTAAAATATTAAGAATGGATTAATTAATGTGGGGCTCTTCAAAATTTTGAGTTGATTATTTTTTTGTAATGCAGACTTCATACTAAGACAGAGAATCTTTAAAAGCTTATGTGGGTGTTTTACAGTATTTGAATAATTGCAGTTATTAATGAAATAGTTTAAATATATATTTGTCTTTTATATTGAGCTTTAACGTACAAAAGGACATTTGCCATTTAGGGAAGTACATATATTTAAAATTTTTAAAAATACTTTTTTTTTTAAGTGTCATAAAAAGTGATACCTTATTTTGGAATAAAGGTAAGTTGAGTGTTGTGGAAAGTCTTTATAATGATATATAATTATGTAAGAAAGCTATAATTATCAGAAATACATATTTTAAAAAAACTTGAAATCTATTATTTATTGGGCTTAGAAAAATATAGTGTAAAAAGCAGTTTCATTCATAAAGATTTGGTTTCGAAAGTTCAAATCCTTCGAAATTTTTTTAATTGAGCCTACTTGAGAAAATAATTTCTTGCTATATTGTATTCCTATAAGTATTCTAGTCGAACTGTGGATAATATTTCAAAGGGGAAGACTGAATGGCATTTATACCTACAGTAAACAAGTAATGGGTATCTGAGTTAGGAGATTTTCTGTCAACATCGTCATGGTGTTGGTGGCAAAAAAGGCATTGCACTGTTCCACAGTTAAACAACTGCCATTTTTATGAACACAAAAATCTGCACTTACCGTAATTTAAAGTAGAGTCTTGAAAGGCTATCCTTCTGCTGATGTCTATCTCACATTCTTTAAAAATGTTGGTAGCAAGAAGGCGAAGTTCTTGTTCTGTGATTTTGGTAATGTTTGTATGGATATTGTCTTTTAATTCATTTAGCATGTGTAGATTGTCGACATATTCTCTCTTTCATTGCCCCTCACTCGTTGAGAATTTAAGATGATATTTTCGGAAAACACTGGTCCGATAATTGTATATATTGTTTGGCTAGTGTATTCAATTAGAATTAGAGTTTGGCTGGGCGGAAGAGAAGGCCTACTGGCCCTAGCTCTGCCAAATTAAATAAATTATTAAATTATTATTATATGTTAAGACGAAATCAGGCTTCATCACTGTAAACACCAGTTCTGTACTAATAATCCCATCATGTACTGACTGTAGGAGCCATGTAAAATAATGCAATCTTGCTTCTATGTCTACAGTTTTATTTTCAAATGTACAGATGCTGTTGATAATCCCTGTTCGTTGTGCTAACTTATGAATAGACTTTCTCAAACTGGCTTCTAAACAGGCACCTGTCCCATCCAATTTGTCTCCAGTAAGAACATGTCTGTTCAGTTTTCTTTCTGTTCAATAGGAACCTTTTTCACGCAAATTTTTGCTACTAATTTGAAAATTGCAGACATAGTAGGTATTGGGGAATTTGAAAATTTTCTACAAAAGTGTCTTTCATATCTTCTTCAGTTTTCATGTTTAGCGAAATATCATACAGTATATAAACATGCTGTTCAACCGAATACATGTTTTCACAATGGTCAATGATGCTACCGAATGAGCACAGCTCGATTTGCCAGTTGGGAATGAGAGCTTGTTTGTATGCACGAATTGTGCTGTAATGGTACAGTGGTTACTGTATTTACTCTTTGCCCATCTCCTCTTATCTCAGATACCCGTTCTTTTGTTGAAAATTATTCACTAAATGATTTCTGTATTATTATTTGAAATCCTGATGCTGTCACCTGAACAACCCTCGAGAATGCTTATTTGTCTATATTGTTAGGAAAACTGTTGTTAGAATTTCACACTATGATTTTTTGCATAGATACCTGTGTATATTTGTTTGGTTTCTACTTGTTATAAACTGTTGCTAGCATAAGTAATGAAATGACAAAAAGAGACGTGGGGGTTATTCTCGAGGGTTGGTTGAGATTCAGACATTGTTGACAAGTGTTTGTATTGTTGTGCTAGGCCAACCTGCGTGAAGAAGAGTACAAGCAGCAGATTAAGACCTTGACTACCAGGCTAAAGGAGGTACCATGTCGTGTGACCCTTCCCTCCATCCGACTAACCTCCTCCTCCCTTGAGTGCATGAATTGTGTAGTGTGCATCTAACATGAAGTGTTGTTGTGGTTTTGTTTTCTTATGACCTTACTACTTCTAGGCGACCCAGCGGGAAGAGACATTTGAAGAACAAGTTAAATCACTTTCTGGATCACTGAAAGAGGTAAAAAGGACGTCTGAAGAGAAAGTGGTGCTGAATTTCAGTTGGGGGCGCATTGTTGCTGGGTGAATCGTCAGTTGCCAGCGCTGCTTTCTACTGCTTCCACAGAATTTTTGTTAATCCTCATCTTTTGGAAACTTTTTTTTTTTTTTATTATTCTTTAGGTTTCCTGATGTTAAATGTGGATTGATGAATCGGTCATGCAATGATTTTTATACCGTAAATACACTTTCTTATTTTGTTTAACAAAAAATGGCGAATCTACGTATGTTTGAAATTCTAATATTCTTATTTTGACATTGAAATAATACTTTATTCAACACTGTTGTTATAAAATTGCATTTAACATTTATTTCCTGTGATTAGTTTTCAATGGACATTCTTAATTTTTACATAATTCTCCTGGTTTCCAGTACATAATTGTTTTGTCTGTACTTTATTTTTCTTAGTTGAGACAGGAATATCTTAATAGATGTCTGGCATTTATTGTACAATTTAGTTTTCTGTATCAGTGTGCTTGTGTTACAAAGTGTAACATCGTTTCTATTTTATCATATGCTAAATTCCGTTTTCTTTATATCAGTCTATATTTTAACATAGAATTATTAGTCCACACCTGTGGAGTAATGGCTAACGCATCTGGCCGCGAAACCAGGTGACCCGGGTTCAATTCCTGGTCGGGGCAAGTTACCTGGTTGAGGTTTTTCCGGGGTTTTCCCTCATCCCAATAGGAGCAAATGCTGGGTAACTTTCGGTGCTGGACCCTGGACTCATTTCACGGCATTATTATCTTCATTTAATTCAGACTCTAAATAACCTAAGATGTTGATAAAGCGTCATAAAATAACCTACTAAAATAAAAAAAAAAACAGAATTAACTCGTCACTATGCCAGATTATCAGATAGTGATTGTGGTTATTATTTTTAACGGCTTGTAGTGTTTCTCGAAATGGTGCAATAGTGGCTTAAGAACATCTTACCTTCTCTTCATTCTTAAAGAGAAATATTGACCTGCTCTGTAGGTTAGAACTTGATGAAAATTGTTGCAGGGAGAGAAATTGCAGTCAGAATCAGGATGTGAAAGTGATTAAAGTGATCTTTTGGAAATTGCTAATATATCCTAACCAGTTCTTTAGTTCGTTAATATAATTATGTTAACTCTGAAGAAATCGGTGGTTTTTGCTTATTGTCTCCTGCTCTCTGCTTAGAAGAAAGACATATTGTGAAGACTTAAGTTTTTACATGTTGCTTGCTAAATTTCTAGTAAGATGTGTGTTGTAAGAATGAAGATCCAGGGAGGCACCTTCTTCTATATACTCGTCCCCCTTAAGTCAATTTGCAAACTGAGATGATCATGATTGTAATTTTGAAATAGAAAGCAAGGATTTGAAATCACAGAACTCCGTGCAAAGGAAGTGCTTCTAATACCTTACCTGTATGTAACCGATTTCAGTCCACATTTATATCATAAGGTCAAGCTGCTGTCCTTCTGGGTCTTTCTGTTGAACATGTCTTGAATTTTGTTTTACAGTTTGATGTGCACGTCTTGTCTGCCTGCCTGATTGGCTGTTGTTTTGTAGAACCTCTGTTGTGACATGTCCCAGCCTCAAATTCTACCATCTGTGCTCTATGTTGCGTCAAAAATAAATTAAATTCATAATTTTACTTAGAATACGTTTTATA
This sequence comes from Periplaneta americana, assembly GCF_040183065.1. Taxonomy (NCBI): domain Eukaryota; kingdom Metazoa; phylum Arthropoda; class Insecta; order Blattodea; family Blattidae; genus Periplaneta; species Periplaneta americana. The sequence continues at coordinate 107,655,978 of NC_091119.1, read as the reverse complement.
TCTTTGGCAGCATTAAGTTGGAGGCCCAACTTTGCATTGTGTGAGACTTTGAGGCAGCCATATGCCACAATAAATGTGTCCCATCTTCCATTCGGTTTATCCAAACTGGCATAGTAACTGATCTTTTCGCATGCCTGTGCTGTGATTTTAAAACCAAACTTTTTTATTGTTGTTGTTTCATGGTAATCCTCAAAATATATAACAGGCCACTGCTACCAAAGAACATTGTGAGGACAAAATTCATTTGATATCCGAAAAACTGACAGAAGTAAGTATTGTGATCGTTCTGTGTTGCATGTGTTCGGGTTATGACTTCTTAAGAATCACTGGGAAACGTTAATTCAGATCTATGCAGATATGTTCAGACATAATTTAAATAACAATTTTTCAATTGCTGGAAAATAATCGTGCCCAGTCTTAAAAAAGATAATTGTCTTTATTGGTTGCTGGCTTAAAGAATTGCAAGCAGAGTATGAGCACTTAAAAGTGATAAAGCGAAGTACAGCAGCTTCCTGAGTTCTTATGCAGCATGTGCAGTTTTTGTAAGATGGTCCATTTCAGCTCTCATTTGAGGATAGTGAGACTGGTTTTCTTATGAAAAATAATCATGCTGCATCGTCCAGTTGGACATCATTTTTTATCTGTACTTTCATTGGTTGATCTTTCTATTTCATTTCATTGCTGTCTTGCACAAATGCTTAGAGCTTTTATTTGCTTTGATAATGGGAAGTGCAGTATGGGTGAAGGATTAGCTAGAAAAAATGCTTAGATATGAAAAAAATGACTGTGATCATGGTGACGCATGGATGGACTGGGTTTAATTGATAATTTTATGTAATTTTGCGTTGCTTATTGATACTATTGCATTGTTAGTTGGGTGTCAGTTTTGACATAAGAATGAATAGTTAGTTTTATACAATGACATTTATTTATGCTCCATAAAACAAAAACAAATATGAATTAATGTAAATGTTCTTCTGATTTTTAAGGGAATAAATTATATGTGGCTAAATAAGTGTTCTGTTACCTACATTTTGTTTGTATAAAATTTGTTTTTGGCATGAAGTTTCAATTGCTTGAAATAATATCTTGCATTTATGCTTCAATTTTAGCTTTGCTAAACAGTGAAATGTTTGTGATAATAGCGTTTTGTTTTGCTTTGAGTATATTTAAGCATTGCCAGTATTTTACAAATAGTCTAAAACTACTCATAATAATACACAGGAATGAAGTAAAGTTAAATAAAGAGTATTTAATTAAGAAGCAAATTTCCAGAGTGGAAAGTATGTTCATAATTGTAAGTGGGTCATCAGACAAGAATACAGAGCTTTCACTTTCTTCAGTGGTTTTGTTTAAACTGTGTTTAGTGAAAGCATTTAAGTGCCTTTCCTGTTTATGTATTACATCATCATTCCAGCAGATGATGTCCCCACTAATTCTTTCAAGCCTAAATCATTTTTATTAAGTCATCATTTGTTGACATAGCTTTCCTTAATTTTCTGATAATACTTTCGTTAACGTAATACAACATTTTACCAAATAATATAACCTTTGATCTAAATGAGGGGTTGGAAAGCAATGGTGGATCATTAATGTTTAGGTGAGGGGTTTGGACTTTTTTCATTGCTGGTTGTCACAATCAAAAAAATTAAGACACAGCATTTCGGAGGGTGGTTCTCCCTTCGTCTTCAGGTGGAAGGAAGGAGGGAAAGGAAAAAACCTACTGTTGGGATCGTTACGTAGAGCTATTCTGTATGTACGGAATAGCTGTATGTAATGATCCCAACAGTAGGTTTTTTCCTTTCCCTCCTTCCTTCCACCTGAAGACGAAGGGAGAACCACCCTTCGAAACGTTGTCTTAATTTTGTGATTGTGACAACCAGCAATGGAAAAAGTCCAAACCCCTCACCTAAACAATATAACCTTTGTTTTTGTTATAGAAAAGTGTAAGTAAAATTGTTTTGCAAATAAATTGGGTTAAAATTCAGTGGTTTTGAAAGATAAGTGAGGAGGTTTTGGGGAAGTCAGAATAATAATTCCCCAGATCTTCCATCCCTTCATTTTTTTCACCTATTGTAAGACGTCTGTTATGTGTTATCTCAGAGCTGTCCTGGAAGTTCGACTGAAAAAATCCACTTCTCTACGCATATTTGAAACTATGTCTTTTCAGTTTGTAGTCATTCAGAATAGAGTTGCAATTGATTGCTTCCTTTTACATACGAAATTGCTTCTCAATATGAATGCAGACATTCTTTCCACTCTGCATAATAGAGAAATTGATATTCTGAAGTGTTCTTCTGAATTCGTCTTCATGATAGAAATGTAATGATAATGTAGAAATGATAATGTAGTAAAATGTTCTTAAAGATTTATGTATGGTTGTCCTCTTTCTGTCTTTTTGGGGGTGATTGGCATGAACATTTTAACATTTTACAGAATTGAAAATAGTTCAATTTTGAATGGAGTAATGATAGTGACTTCTCTTCCTCAAATTATTTATTTTTATTGCTTAAATATGATAGTCCTGAATAAGGTTCCTTCTTTCTTGAAAGTGTAGTCAGTTTTCGAAATGTTATTTAGATTATAAACATCTACCAGTATAGAGAAGGTCGTGAGGGAACTGCTTGAAAAGAATGTTCGATGTTAGATGTATTTGCCCCCAAGTTTTCAGAAGTTGGGCAGTCCTGTGTGTTGACTGTTTGCTGATCGCTGTGGATGTTCTTACAGGCTGAGGCCCGTGCTGAGTTCGCTGAGAGGTCCGTGCAGAAGCTGCAGAAGGAGGTTGACAGGCTTGAGGGTAAGTTGTGCAGACTTACAGCAGTAGTTGCCAATGCCACCAAGACAATACATTCTGTTTTCCTTCACTGCAGTGTTCATTATTCTCAGATTCTACTGTTTATCTGTATTATATAAGTTTTTTGGGAGATCCTTACGTTCACATCCAGAAATGTAAGGTACACTGTTGGATAGTAATAGGCCAGCATATAACTGTATTTCATTTAAAATCCGAACTCTTGGGATCATATGGCAGAGGAAGAAAAGTTCTGTGAAAAACTGACTGGTAGCTTCCTCTCCTCACTGCATATCTCATAGACTTCGTTGGAAATTAGAGCCAGTAGATGTAGAGCTATATCTGGTTCCATACCGTTATGTAAATATTTGTATGAGACAAAAGATTGTTTAGTGATTAGGGAAATATTAAAGAATTGAGGTTCAATCATATAATTTTCTAATTTTGATTATCTAAAATTTTAAACTTGTTGAATTCCTGCCATTTTTCTTTAAAAAGAACATTTTAAGTTTTACATCAGTGTAAAATTTTTCTCCATGCCAAATGTAGATGCGAGTTTTGAATTCAAATTGTTACCAGCAACTGCTTAGAATTGATAGGAGCTAATAAATCTCTTTAAGTGTTGTAAAAAAAAATGCAGATTTCGAATGAATGAAGTTTCTAATGCCAACTGTTTTGTTAATTGCAATTGAAATTTAGTTGAGGCTTAAATGTGTGCTTGGTTGTGAACTATTGAAAAATAGTTTGTTACAAAATACTGTTACACCATAATGAAACTATTCAGAAATGAGAGAACATTGCTTGTTTCTTTATAGTTTCAAGATGGCTTAAGAATCTGCAGGTAGAACAATGTAGTGAGCGATTTTTTAAATCACGAAGTATTGTAATTCAAATAACTTCTTTTCTTAAGGTGGCATTATTAATGTCTTATATATTTTTTTTTTTTCAATTTCTCTTTTACTATTGATCTAGTTTACATTTACTTCCATTTTTGTAGACATTTTGTAACTGGGCTACACTGTTGTAATGGACTGTTGTAAAGTTTTAATTTTCACATAATTTGAGTATTTTTCTTCCTGTAACTGGAAGGTAACAGTCACATTTAGGTATTAAAACTGCATTTAAGAAAGTGCTCTGATTTGAGATGTATCCATTTAATCTTGTGTGTGTCATGGGACTGTGTTGATACTTGAGAAATCTGCAGCACTCTCTAGGATACATCAACTGTTTAAATGTATAGTTAATAAGACACTCAGGTTTTTAGTTTCATATGCAGCAGAAGATTACGTAGTTACTGATTCAGAGACTGTAAGTAATGTGTTGACATCAGTGTCACTCGAAAGCTTATGGAAATAGCTGCGTTTTAAGGGGATAGAGGAGGACATTTCTATGGCATTTTTATGTAACCTTTGTTCTTTATTGGCGTTAGTTTGTGTGTGTATTACTGCAGTGCATGATATCCATACAGGCTGTTAAAAATGGTTTTCGGCATATAGAATTCATAAAGTTATTGAATTGCTTAGACACAATTTCCATTATTTGGCATAAGATTCATTCTTTCATTGCACATAATGTCTGTATTTAATTGAATGCATGATTTCGTGACATCAGTTCGCTGTAGAGATTCGAAAATTAATCCAGGACTTTGAGCAACAAATAATTGAATATACATTTATCATTAGTATCCAAGCAGGATATAGGAGGGGGGGGGAGAAGGGAGAGGACTTGCTTCTATGATACTGAGAGCTGAAGTAAAAATAATATACATAGAGCATCAACTGTGATGGTGATAAAATAGTGGGATAATTCGGTAGGCATTTGTTCAGGACTTCACTGACTAGAGTTCATTGTTCTGCTTTAGTGAATGCTATATGCCTTTTAAGCCAAGATTTTGTTTTTAATATCCTGTATAATTCCTTGGGCACATGAATATGTTGGAAATTCCCTGGTTTGCTTCAGTGAACATGCATAATTTTGCTTTCGTGCAATGAATCTGTGCAAAAAAAAATCATGTGAAATATATTTAACATTGAATTTGTGCTGATGTAATGGTTTCAGTAATATTCTTGAAAACTTTTTTTCGAGCATTCACAGCTATTGGCAAGCTTGAGTGCTGATGCTGTCAAAGAAAAGTTTTCTGTAATAACATTTTCATGTTGAACCAAGGAGTCATATGACGTCATTGCTCTTGTAATACTAATTGCATTTTCTGAAGTGAAATTGTTCAGTTTTTGCCTGTTTGTAGTCCTGTGTGGCAATGTACCTTCTAATGTTGATACTGTGATGTTGAGGTGAAATAATAAATGTAGTGGTTGAGTTCTTAACTTTTCTAACTTGTGTATCAAGTCCTAAACCAGAGAGCTTATCTGCTCATGCAAAACATACCATCTCAAGAAACAAAATTGTTTTGAATTTCATATCATCTAAGGAACTGTTTGTAGCAGAACATGTATTGTTCCTGAATATTATAAATATTGCAATTTTTATATATTGTGTAACTGGTTTTCATAACATAAAATATTTTTATTTCATTTTTAATAGTCTTAAATTCACAGTGTGAAATTTATTACGTATAAACGGTTTGTTAAAAAAAAATTGGAGTTGTTTGTGAGATAACATTTTGAGTAATGCAATTTCATATATGCCTATTAATTTCTCTTACCTAAATCTTGAATGCTTGGTAGATTTTTCTTGTTTGTGAAATGTTTGAAGTAGTTGTTGATCTCTCTGGTTGACTGCGCATTGTTTGCAGACGACCTGGTTGCTGAGAAGGAAAAGAACAAGCTGCTGCAAGAAGAAATGGAGGCGACCTTGCATGATATCCAGAACATGTAACCCCCCCTTGCCCCTGTGTGGCATAGACGAAGTATGGTGTTGCGTGCTCTGATACCCCAGGTTTGATAAGCATTCTCATCTCCTGCCCTAGCTGAAACATTCATGCAGCCATTCATTGCCAGGGTATTTTGAATTGCAAAGACAGTTGAATCAATTAGGGTGAAATGTAAGAATATGACAGGTGACTTTGTAAAAGCTGTAGATATGTGTTACGTCTGTCCAGTTAGCCATAGATGGTGGGAATTCTATGCTTCTTTTTTTAATATGATACTCTATATATGAATTCATCATTGCACCTTTGTTAAAGTGGAGATGAAACTTTTGCCCAGTAATGTTAGAAGCATTTTTAGGGAGACAAAATTTGAGTTCAAACTGCAGTAAATCTTGTCCACTGTCTTTTACTGGAAACCAGTAATTTTCACTGAATATTGAATGTTTAACTTGACTCCTTCAAAGTAGTAAATAGTTCCTGCCAAGTCGATAAAAAATAGGCATAACACTGAAAATAAAGCAAAATATTTTTTAAAATTTAAGTGGTGCCATGTAAAGGCAGCATGCATCATATTCCATATTGCTTTTACTGTTTGTACTTACCAGATAGTCATTACACTGGTTTTTCATTTTCATAACAGAAAAATGCTATCTTTTTCTACGGGAATGTGAATTATTTTCATTTCTCTACAGTTGCGCATAGTGATGGGAGTATTCGAATTATTCGATTCTTGTAAGTTCTCGAGATATACCTAGTATTCGAATACTTTGCTGAGATGGTAGTTGCTGCGAGAAGTGAAGAATGAGAACAGAAGTTCTCGAGAACACCAATTGCTCATTAATTGTATACATTTGGCTAACCTCGCTCACAAACATGAGGTAGTTGCGTGCATCATCTCTCTTTGTCTCTCCTTTTTCTTTCTCTCGTCTAATTACGGAACACAGAAATACATACAACATCTTTATTGGAAGTTGGATATAGCTACAGCATGTAATTAGAATAATAAAAAAATATAAATAATCATTATCACTGTCATATTGGATGTTGGATAAGAAAACTGAGAAGTGAGAATCTCCCGGTGAGTAATCAAATCGTTGTTCAGATGATTAAAGTATTCGAGAACTTTCATTCGAATAAATTATTCTATTCTTAATATTATTCGAGAATAGATTATTTGATTCATTTCATCACTAGTTGCGTATTACAAGTAAGATGTCATAAGTTTTATGTTAGGGTAATGACAATAAAATCTTTCACATCATAAGTTAGGACTTGTACCTCAAACTTCACGTGCAGTGTACAGTCTTGTTGCTTCGAATTCCCTCTCCCTTCAGTTTGTAAAATAGGTATCTCTCAACTAATATAAGATGGCGAAGTAAAAATACATGTCTGTTACTTAAATCTTCCATGTCACCATAGAAAAAAGTTGCCCCCATTTGAAAACAATACAGAGTTACCTTTACAGATTACTTTGTTTATACACACAAAATGTGGTAATAGCTCAAAATTTGGATACAGTATATATTCAGATGCATTTCCTTTGTTTTCCTTTTTGGCTAAAATAGCTGTGATGAATGTTTCAGGACCCAAATTTCATTCCCAGGTATCTGAACCTAATGCATGACAACTGCATGACTTTGTAGTTTTTATAACTTTATTATTCATTATGTTTTATATCAATTCAGTTTTTGTGTTGATAATAGTGATAATATTCTTTGTAATTTGGGTTTTAATTTTTAGTTTTCAGTAATTTTATTTTGTTTTCAAATATTGTCTGCGATTTTTATGTTTAATCTTTGTATCACAAACTGCTTTTATGTTGTTCATTTTCCAATTGCTGTTAAACCAGAGTTAAAAATTTAAATTAACTTTCTTTATAGAAGCTTACTTTATCAAAGCATTAAATTTAATGCTGATCTAAACAAATGCACATGTTCATTGGTACATATTATTAGTCTCACCATTCTTTCAAGCTATGTGTAATGATTTCTGTCACTTGTCACGAGCTTGAAATTGACGTGAAACAATGGCATATGACAAGGTAACTTTGATCTCGTGCATTTGTTTACTTCGTGACTAAACTTACAGTAGAAGTTGAATAGGTGTTGCAATATTACATTGTGTGTGGCATGTGTAACATTTTGTACACTTAGAAGCAGTAAGAATTCTTTACACCCTTACACACACAATATCAGACAAAATTTAAGCTAAATCCAAATCTCTTTTAAGCATACATTATAAACTATTGTATTTTTCTCTGAGGAATGTACAACAATTGATGTTTCGAGTGGTGTTAACTGTCCACACTTAATAGTACCTCTCCATGCTATTACAGCATTGCATATAGCATATGCGAAATACTTCGTCTGTATTTCACGTATTATAATTATAATGTTAAACTGAATGTTTCTGGTTATTACTGAGAGGGAAAAAAGTTTAATTTTTCGCTTATTTTCTGTTCCAAACATCTGGTCATACAGTAAATGTGTTTGAGGAAATGTTACTTTACCCAGCAGTGCTGAGTACCTTTTTATGAGGCAATAATAGTGAAGTGATGGAAAATTTGTAAAATTGTGCGAGAGGAAATAGTAATGCCCAAGGAATAGTTCAAATTTACAGAAGTTATTTTATTTATTGTGCTGATACATGTTTCCATATTTTATTTTATTTTATCTTATCTTCGTGCATTCAAAAAGTGCCATCACTTTGGACAGAAAAATATTCATTATGCATGTTGTCCTCCCCCTCCCCCCACATGTGCTTGCATAATATAAAATATTATAATCATTTAATTAAGGATTTTTAAAAAAATTTTAATAGTTTTGTTAGAATTGTTATTTTTATCTGATGGAACGATACATGGAATGTGGTATATGTTTTAAATTAGAAATATATTTAGTTCTGTAATATTCTAATTTACCATTCATTAATTTGTAGTTTTGTTGTGAAACTTGTTTTTATTTTGCAATTAAACTGGCATGGAGTGTGTTTTTTAATTATCGACCATTCCATTTTTCCTTAAAAAGTTATCCATCCAAATGATCCATCAAACTTGGGGGTTTCTCTGCCACATGGCAGCTGTAGATTAGTTGTTGTGTACTGACATTGCCAATTAATCTTGATGTCGTCTTCGCTTTCCAGATGAGCTGGTCATTGAGAAGGAGAAATACAAGATTATTGGTGACGATTTGGATTCTGCCTTCGTAGAGTTGTATGGCTACTAAACAAACCGCAACACCAACCAATATTAATCACTGATGAACTTAATGTTGAGTGTCGGCTCTCGGCCGTGCCATCACTACTGTACTGCTACTACTACTACTACATAATGGCCAACTGCATCACAAAATGGCTGCCTGAATGATTGCTTTGTTATTAATGCTATAAACCCAATCCTGGCGCTTATCAAGTATAAAACACAAATTATAGAATTCTTAACACTTCCTGTTCAGAGAATTCAGCCGACACAAGATTGATTTTTATTTTTATTTAATTTTTCTTTCTTTCTTTTTTTTCTTTTTTTTTTTTTTCTTTTTTTTTTTTTGCACCTTTTTTAAAAGAGAGAAATGTTATAATATTGTAACATATATATATTTTTTTTTTGTAGATTGTAAAATCATTTTGCTTCTTAGTTTATTATTAATTATTAGAGTAGTTACTGCTTCTCTTTGCTTAAGTAATCCTTCTCTTTTACTGACATGAAATGTCCTAAAGATATGTTAGAATGACCGGGAAAGGGAGGGGGGAATGACTGGATCATTACTAATTTCTTGTACAGATCGTGTAGGGGGATTAACACGTGTTACTTGATGGACACAGTATGAATCAGACTTCTTATACCAGTCTTTTCTGATGTGTTAAAAATCCCTGATTACTTATTGGAACTGTTTCTTACCTTCTTTCTTCCTGGGAGTTGTGGAATTTCTGACCAGGAAATACTGTGTGAAAGTAAAGAAAGTGTCCAGTATTACTACTATAATTATTATTTTATCATTATTTTACTCCATTGTAGAATGTATGTAGAAGTTTCTTGGTGTCCTTTCATTCTCATTTGTGACCACTCGCTTGCGCCATTGTTCACTCCGAGTTTATAATATTGATGGGTGCTTATGAGAGGGTGAGGTGTGTTGCCATTGTTTGGACTGAATCATGGTGTAACTGGTCACGATCGCGTCACTTCTCCACGTTTCTCTCACACCACTTGTTTTATTGTCAATCTCTTTGCAGATGAATTGGTACACGAGAAGGAGAAGTACAAGTTCATTTGTGATGATCTTGATATGACTTTCACCGAACTTATTGGCAACTAAACTACTACCAACTGTTCTGTGGCTCTTGTTCAGTTGCATTGCCTGGGTTCACATAGTGGGACAGCCCGACCTCCTTCAAAGGTGCTAATATTGGTGGAGTTTTAATGAAACTTTAAAAATTCACCATAATATTTATAATGACTAACAACACGACTATGTGGACCCATCTTGTAGTTTGGTCAACAAGAAAAAAAATTCAAGAAGTGTAAAAATTTAAAATATCTTATTTGCTATGTTTAGAACTTTTATTTGGTTGGTATAATTTTTTTCTCTGTTAATTATGAACTATGTTTATATTAATTTGTCTTATTTCTTAATTTGGGATTATTTATGGTTTTTATTAAAACAATGTATAAAAGATTAAAGAAAGAAAATTGATATGTTAAAGAATTGTATTTTCTTTTTTTGATGCACCACTGTTGGGACCCCAAATACCATCTTGGAGAAATAAAAGTACAATAGTGATGTCACGATTTAGGATTTATTTTGCTTATTTTCTAGGTCGGATGTGTTGAATGAATGAGAGAACACATTGTTCTACCTTCCCTTTCCGTGATCCTGTGATCCTCTGGTGATTTAGTGTTATCTGATTTCAAGACATTTTTTTTTCTCAGTCACAGATTTCGTATTGCATTATATTCAGTGGTAAGTTAATTATTTTTCATTTAAAATTGGTTTCATGATAGGAGATAGAAAATTCTGTTTTTAAAGTAATTGGAACATTGATTATTTTAGTTCATTGTTTTGTAATTAAAATTGTTTAGTTTATTATTTCATTATAGTTGCAGGTTTTTTGCGTAAGTCTGTGTAAAGACACCAATCTTTAGGGTTAATGCGAGTTTGGGATGTTAACATGATTCCTATGAGATGCAAGATCTCCATGGTATGCTGAAGTGTGGTGAACTTTTAAAAAAATTTGTAAAAATCTTTAGAATTGTTTCCATAGGAAAAGCAGTAAAATGAGTTTTAGGTTTTTATATGATCTATGCTCCTAAACTAAGCAACATCAGGCAAAATAATAATAATTTTTTCCCTTTCAGATCATAATCAACCTCTGCTAACTATCATTATGTGTATCAATTGTGTCTTTGTCTTTGTAAGGTAGAAGTATAATTTACTAACAGGCCAGAGACAGTACCAAATTGAACTTTAATAACTAAAAAAAGTGTATAGTACCGTACATCAAAAAGTATGTTCTAATTACTCATTTAAATAGGAGACTGGGGAAACTTAACTTATAGACAGTGGCAGATTTTAGCTGCCTGGTGACGTTATGTTGATTTTTTGGACAGAAAGATTGAAATAATATGAGTTAGCTTTTTCTAGTGTTTTCATCACTGGGAAATGAGGTTCATTATTCAGTTGTGTTTGTAATCGCTTGTAATATTCTTTCTCAGGTATGAGAACATGGAATTACTGCTGCTCTCCAAATAAAAGTATTATTCCTAATAACTAACTAATTTAATTGTCATGTTTCAGGCATAACCTGCTGCCTGCTTAAATGATACTAACGAAGAGCTTCTCCCCATTCTTGTAGCTTGTATAATGTTATTTCAATTACTGCATGATACATGAGTACTTCCTGAAGAGGAAGAGGATGTAACAAATTTTGTTCCGAGGTAGTAATTTGTTTTTCATGCCAATGGAGCTTCCTAACCCTTCTCCCCCACCCCCCTCCCAAAAGTAACTGCTATTTGGGAATGCAGAATAATATGGCTAGTAACAATCTTTCTATACTGCAGTGTTTCTCATACTAGGATATGTGAAAGCAATGTTGCCACCTCAATCAGTGTGACTCATTTTTAGGGTTTACTGAATGAGTCTTATTTTATGCATCTGTATTGAGTATGGGATTCACAGATCATTCCAGGAGCAGTGCGGCATTGTACGTAGATTTCAGTTTATGGTTATTAATGAATGCAAAAATGATGGAAAGGTTAATACTCTGCGGAATATTCGAACATTCTTGTCCACCACAAACTATTTAATGTTATGTGATCTTTTATTGCATTGGAGAATATGAGCTGTTTAACTGATGGTGTATTGACTGTGTTTCCAAATAACTTTAAGTTTGTTTTGTTTCCAAATAACTTGAAGTTTGTTTTATAGAAGCCTGTAATTTTACTGAAACGATCCTGCACTGTCAACTGGTAGTAAGAATGCTACAAAATGTCCATTTTCAGATATTTGTCTTGCAATGACAGGAATATATTTCGAATTTATTGCTTTCAGTAAAGCATAACTGATAAGTTTGTGTTGCTTACATATTCTCACGATGATACTGAAGTAGGCATAATAGTCCAGTAGGCTTTATTTCTAGTTGGAGAGTGGTAAACTACTGTATTTTTGTCTCTGTTTGCAAATACCTAGTTTCTTGTTTGAGACTAGAAATATTTCACATGGTTTTTTTCTTCCCCATTTTGGTGTTCAGAAGTGCTTTAAAGAGGTTATTGGAATAGCTCAGAAAATGCTTCTCGTCACATAAAAACAGACTCCTTTGCATTTGGTAAAGTGATCAACATACTCATTAAATTCTGCTCTTACACGACCTGGCATTTGACTTCGTGTGATTACTGTTTCCCCCCCATCGCCTAAATTCAGTGAGGATGTTGTAGCAGATAAACTTAGACTCCATATTGTATTCCCAGTAAAATAGTGTCGTAACCAAAAAATTGTGATGTGTAAAGATACGCAATTTTGTAGGAAAATACTGCTATAAAAATATTTTAACAAATAAGTACCAAAGCCTTTGATAATTTACTATTTAATTATTAAAATTTCATACTTCCAACCAGTAAAATAGTGTTGCAAAAAATTTACGAAACCAATATGTGATTTTCGACATACAATGGTATTTTACTAGGGCTGTGACATCTATTCAGAGCTTCTAATACTGCACGACTGTCTTGATATAAAAGTATCTAACTTACCATACTTCTGAATGCCAGTTTTTTTAATATGTAGCAAGAGTTCCTGCTTGAAAATTATGAGAATAAGAATAATTCTTAAGGCTTTAGAGATAGCTGAAGTTATGGCCATACATACCTAATCCATCTCATTAGTAGGAATGTGATTTTGATTTTTTTTTTTCCTCTTGGTGTGCTTATGTTTCCGTTATTTCGGTGAATATTTCGTGGAAGTATGAAGATTTGGGTTAATATTTTATGAAAATACTAGGATACTACATACAAAATTATTATTATTTACAACAACGTGTAGAAATCCAGTTACTAATTTTAATTGTTACAAATTTTCTGATTCTTAAGTTTACACATACTTAGAAAAAGCCTTGAAAAGTACTTTGACCAATCCATAAACCGGGGTAAGTTCAATCTAATTCCAAGCAGCAAATCTTAGACTGGTTTACAGCACTTAACAATCCTGCTCTTGAATATAAAGACTGAAAATAGTTTCAACATGATAAAAAACAAACTCGTTGATCAGGTAAAATATTTCTGTGTGTTGAAAAATATTCTCTCCCCATCAATATTTGAGACAGGAAACAACAGTATTCAAAACACGTTAAAGCAAAACTGTTGTGATCCTCATCTGATTCACAGAGGTTGTAAATTAGAATTAGTTTGCAAACTGTTTGGTCTCTGTAAAGATGTAGGATCGTTGTTTACAGAAGATGCAAAGCTTCAGAAAACAGCCAAATTTAATTTTTTTAAATTTATTTAAAAGGATTATCAGTTTTCGCGAGTATTTAGTAAAAAATATGTTTTCAGATACTAATTTCGTGACTACAAGGCTATTTCGTTCAAATAATTAGATTTTTGCAGTTAAATACCATTCATTTTCTAGATTAACTTTGTGAGATGTAGGTTTTTGCTAATACAATTAAATTTGCAAACATTTCGCGTATTTCGTTACTACAAAAAAAAAATCACACTCCTGTTCATTAGTTGTAAAGAAATAGGTTTGGATGTAAATTCCGAAAAGACGAAGTATATGATTATGTCTCGTGACAAGAACATAGTACGAAATGGAAATATAAAAATTGGAGATTTATTCATTGAAAAGGTGAAAAAGTTCAAATGTCTTAGAGCAACAGTAACAAATATAAATGACGCTCTGGAGGAAATCAAACGCAAAATAGATATGGGAAATGCCTGATATTTATTCGGTTGAGAAGCTTTTGTAATCCAATCTGCTCTCAAAAAATCTGAAAGAATTTATAATACAGTTATATTACTGGTTCTGTATTGTTGTGAAACTTGGACTCTCACTGTGAGAGAGGAACAGAGGCTAAGGGTGTTAGAGAATAAAGTGTTTAGGAAAATATTTGAGGCTAAGAGAGATGAAGTTACAGGAGAATGAAGAAAGTTAAATAATGTAGACCAGCAAACATTCAACTCAAAATAATTTTGATAGTCGCAGATAGATGTACTAAATCCGTTTTTAGAAATTCCAAACAAATATTAAGGAAAGAGTCATTGAAATACATCGTCTAGTGATTGATGGAATGTAGAAACTATAGCCTACTTCTTTCCCCTTCAGATTTGAGAAGTTCCTTTCTGGAAAACAGGCACATTTATTCTATAAATTATTTTTTACTTTAAAACTACTGAAACATTATTTGACTTTTACGTTTGACATTGTTTATGTTTCCCAATACAAAATAAGTATATGTTGATAAGGAATGTTTTGTTTTATTTTGTAAGTCATCTCACAATTCCCAGCAGCTCTTTACACGACCCCCCCCCCCCCAAGGGCTTGCGACCCATACTTTGGGAATCACTGCTTTAATCGAAAGGTAGTCCTTGTATTTTGTGTCATTAAAATTGTAAATATTGCCATCTTAAATATTCCGGATATTTCTAGGAATTCATATCCTAAGCTTTGAGAAACACTGTTATAGTGTGTTTCAGAGTACATAGCTTGAGACCTGTTGCCATTGCTGATAATATTAACCATGTGAACTCGTGCTGATAATATTGACCATGTGAACTCCCTGTAACGCCTTGTCTAAGCTAACAAACTTGCTTTTCCCCAACCCTGTATTCCTTCTGATTGCAGATGAACTCATGAACGAGAGAGATAAATACAAAGCGATTGCAGATGAAATGGACCAGACCTTTGCAGATCTAGCAGGGTACTGAGTGTGACAAATGGTATCTGGGTAAAATTTTGGAGCCTGGTCTCTCGCGTTTTGCAATATAAGATGCTCATGTGACGTCAGAGGTCCGTGTCTGTTGTATGTGCATAATTTATGGCTTTAGGTTTGGGAAAAATTATTTCCATTACAATAATTTTATCATTTACCTGACTTTGTAAATGAGGTTCTGGAAAGCTTTGAAGCAACTGAGCATGCATTTCAAAGTATGTTTCATTCACAATGAAAGTTAACCGTGAGCAACAGAAACTTGTGCGTGAGACTTCATCCCATTGGACCATGTTCAAAAGTACGTCTCATACATGATTATTTATTGTTTTCATTAATCATAAATCGGTGGGAATATTATTTCGCATCTATCTGACTATAGGAATGATAGCAGGAGAAAGAGAATTATCCAAAGAAAACCTACCCCAGAACTGCCTTTCTCCACCATAAATTCTGCTCTGACTTTTGAGATTTAATTTAAATCCAGATCAATTGTATAAATAGCTGTTATGTTAATCATAAGTGGTCATGCTAGTCGTTGAAATTATTTACCATTCTTACGAGTTGAAGTTGCTTTTACTAAATTTAACATGGAGCAACATACAAAGTCATGCACCATCGAATGTCATAAATAGGTAATTTTTCTTACATTTTGATTGCTTATAAAATGGGAATGGTTATGATTCCTTGAGGTTCATAGTACAGGAAGAAATATCACATAAATGTTGCAGTTTAAGGTTTTATATTAGCTTCACAGTTGAATTTTTCATTGTGAATTCAGACATAATCAGAAATAGCAGGAGTTAACTTTATAAATGCACATAGTTCAAATGCTTATAGTGAGAGGTGCAGGTGAGAATCATCCATGATTGATTTATTAATTTGTTCGTGGTAATGTCAGGTGTCCACACACAAATTCTTTATGGAAGTAATATGTTGAGGTGCTGGAGCTAGAGAGTGAACTGTTTTTACTGATGTTTGACCAGAGCATGTCTGATCAACGGCATGGTCGACTATAGTTGAAGACTTAAATTCTCATTTTGCACCTAAACTAAAGTTAATTATATCAAATTAATGAACGCTGTAAGGGTTTGCTTCTCAAAGAAAGTAAATTGAGAAAATTTATTGATATAAATGGTGTATTACTAAACATATTTCAATGTTATTGCAAACGCCATTTTTAAATTCAGAAACTCTTAAATTTTTATTTATATATTTATTTTTTTTACATTCTTTATTTTTTTTCTCTCCTATTCCGATTCACACAATCTATGCTCTATTTTATAAAATGTAAACAAGGTGTTAATTCCTTTCCAAACTGCCAATTACCAGTACCAAAGGTTTTGTGTCTTTAAAAACATGACATGCTTCCAGTATTGTTGCTGCAGAAAAAGAGATTGGTAGGTTGATAGACTTAATTTGCACTTTCTCTTGAAGTGTAAACTCAAGGAATGTTGTTTTATGAAGATCGTGAGCTCTATTCATCATAATGCATCACTATTACAGTTTTTTTGTGTGGACATGCTTGGTAAAATACATTGTACTGAAGGAAAGCTGTTAAAACTCGTAAACATGTTTGATCCTTGTTATGATTATCATTTAATCTGAGATTTTCATGTAATTTTTCTAACCTTCCACCAACACAGACTTTCAAAATTCACAGGTACTGGTAATTAAGAAAATACAAGTGAAAGTTTCCAGCTATCAAAGAAATATCTAATCAAGAGATTGCTTACTGAGTTTTGATCCTTTGTTAATTACGAAGAAAAGCTTACGTACATTTATATTACATTTTCCAGTAAAAACAAATTCAATATTTTAGATCATTTAAAACAAAATTTTACCTCAGCACTGAAAAGTTGGCACAAGATTGTCAAATTTTCACCTGAAGGAGTGACAATTTTTGGGCTAGTTTTACAATTAATCAGTGACATTACACTTTCATAAAAGCTACGAATATTAAATTCAGCAGGAAATCCAATAAAGCTAATCGGAATTGTATTTAAGATCATAGATGAAATTCATGAATACTCATCAATATCAGATTTAAAGCTGTTGATTCTTATGGGTTTTAGATTGATGATTTGTGATTGCTTTAGCAAATGACAGTCACATTAATTCTGGTTAATAATAAACAGTGTATTCAAAGGTCACTGATCATGGGGTATGTTCTTGTTGAAAAAAAGTGCTTAGTGGGACCGAAACATCTAGAAATGATTAAGTGCCGTATTCATAGACATTCTTAGCGTGCGCTTTTGGTGGATGATCAGCAAACTAACGTTTTTCGTATTCATAAACCAGTGTCAGCGATATGATATGATTCCTGTTTAGCACGCTCGTAGCCCGGGCTAGCGAAATGTCTATGAATGGCACCTTATATATTTTTACTAAATTTGAAAGGATGAGGATTATAATTGAGGGGCTTAGAACAAAAAGCAGTGAAGTGACATAAACCTAGTTTTGAGGAAATTACAGTTAAAGTTCTACATGCAATGGAATATTATACACTAGTTTGGTGAAGTGATGCCCATATAGCAGCACTCTACAGTGCGATTACTTACCTGATTTTATCCCAAAGAAACATCCTTTTGGGCTATCACAACACGCACTTACCTCATTTTTTTTAATAATGTCACTTACTTGCTTTTTGTTCTAAGCCCCTCAATTGAAATGTACCATGTTTCTAAGATATGAATTTCAGATGCAGTTTTCAGCTATCCAACTCTGCATTTGAAGTTTGCAATAATAATTAAATTCAAAATCTGAAATTATCTTTATCATTGTCATAATAATATCAGATAAGGATCTATAATATACATGAGAATAGTAAATAGTTTCCCACTCATTAATTCTATGTATATATCTTCGTCTACAGTCGCCTCCAAATCTTACTTAATATAATCTCCATGTCGGTAATGTTTTCAGTGTACAAACTTATGTAATACAGTGACAAGGAAATAATATATTACATGTGGACGAGTGCAGGCAATGCATATCTCTTGCTCATGTATTTTATTAAGTCATTCTTAAATTCAGCAGCTGTCGCCAACTTGTCAGAACAGTTTGTGATATCACAAACATTCATTAATAAAAAATGTTGATGGATTTAATGCTGAATTAGAAAACAAGCCCATTTACTTGGACTTTCTTTCATCCATCAACGAAATTTAGAATGCAACCATATTAATGAACATGTCCATGTCACACACAACAGGTCAGAGATTTTTTCATTGCAGTTATCGCTAGAGCTTGTTTCCATAATGTACAAACATTGAAGGACATGTTATACAACTTTTAAAATTGTATTATAGAACATATACTTATGGCATCAAACATGTTTAGTGTGTGACAGAAAAGTGTTAGAACTTTGTGTGAAATGGCACTGTACAGATGTGGCAGCAGATGCAGCATTCTTATTTTGTTAAGGAAAATTACAGATAGAGACTACAGAATCAGAGATAACAGTATTAGTGAACAGAGTAGTTCACACTACATTTTCATATCAAATTGTGGACATGATTTCCAAAGTAACTTGTGGGTTTGTATGAAGACCTCGGTTGTACTGATATGTGGAGCACAAATCTGAATCATTCCTTGTAAGTTAAACCCAACTAGTGGTAATAGATGTAGTGAAAACTCTACCATGGGATTTCCTCTAGAGAAGTAAAACATGAGTTTCGGTTCTTGCATGTAAAATAATTCTGCCTGTGAATGAGAGGACTTACGGCAGGATTAATACTGCTCATCTCTAGATTAAAATTCATATCTGCTAACATTGCTTATCGTGTTACAGGAGTTCATGATAATTATGTCATCATCCAAACAATGAAATTCTTCAGATATTTACCATGATGATAGGAATGAAATGAGTTCGGCTTTAGTTATTAACCAAGTAGCGTTTAAAATTTTGTAATATCTTACGTAAACAAAACTAGTTTATTCAAGCAAATAGCTAGTTATTTTCCCTTCGCAGTTTCTTGAATGTGTCATCACTCCTTTTGCTTACCAGTACAGGCCTGTTACGTTCCTCGATTTCTGTTTTTACTTAGATATTAATATTGTGTTCTTTCTGGTGCTTTATCGTAGGAAGTGTCCTAGGATTCTGAACTTACTGAGCAATTAACCCATTTGCTTTGTTGTTGATTCAAGTAATGTTGCTGCTGTCATGTCTGACATTGAAAGGTGTGTGATAGTGTGGTCAGTAACAACAAATTTTCTATTGACATTCCATACAGTACAAACTTGAATGTGTTTTTGTAACTTACCTCATGTAGTTAACTAGCACACATGGGAACTCTGGAATCCTATAGCTACTAGAATAGAGCAGTTGTCTATTTGTAACCATTCCAGACTATAGTGTTGTTTTGCTGAAGTATCTTGTGCAAATCAACCAAAAGCAATCCACACAAGATACAATTGCTTTTAGTTGTTTTTAATGTCACAGATTGGATTTTGATAAATGCGATTGAAACAGTTGCGAAAAGAAGAATGTAGCATGTTGAATACTTTGCAGCACAGGGGTGGACAAACTACTCTATCAATGTTCTTAAGAAAGATCAATTGAAGGTGTTATCTTTATCTTTCCCTTGCATTCAGAAATTGCGTGTTTGATTCCCTGAAGAATTATTTCATTCTCATCTTTCTTTTATAATTTCTTGTCAGTTTTTCATTGTGTCACTACAGTAGAACCTCGTCAATCCGGATTAATTGAGGGGGATAATTTTTCCTAATGAACGAAAATCCGGATTAACTGAAATAACCTAAAAGAGCAGTAGGTAATGCATTAAAACTCTGTTTACAGCAACAAAACACGACCACCGGCATAGCTCGGTCGGTTAAGGCGCTTGCCTGCCAATCCGGAGTTGTGCTCAGGCACGGGTTCGATTCCTGCTTGGGCTGATTACCTGGTTGAGTTTTTTTCTAAAGTTTTCCCCAACCGTAAGACAAATGTCAGGTAATCTATGGCGAATCCTCGGCCTCATCTCGCCAAATATTTTGCTATCACCAATTCCATCGATGCTAAATAACTTCGTAGTTGATACAGCGTTACCAAGTTAAAAAAAAAACACGCCTATTATACTTTTAAAAGGCATAGATAGACCTAATATACATAAAAATATTAATCACCAAACATCGTAAGATGAAGATTACAATACAATATAGTTCAGTACATATATTGATGTGCCTGATGGACCTAGCTCTGCATCACTCGAAATGCTTGCTGTAGAAAGTGATTTAAAATACTTTTCTATTCTGCTGGGAGTGGTTGTAGTATGCAGATACGTTGTCACTGTCACTTCCTTAAAAAAAAAAAAAAAAACTTTTTGGTTGTTAGATTAAGTGAAGTCCAAGTTATCATTGTCCGAATTAACGAGGTTATACTGTGGTATAAAAACAGCAGCAGATGACGAAACAACGAATTGTCATGGTAACTTCTGAGACTAAATCTGCTCCTTAAAAGTGTAGAAATGTTTCTAAATTCAATTAAATTTTCAGTTCTTTTACCACTTGTCAGTCCTACGTTTCACATATAGAACAGAGCTTGTGCAGCTCGACAATAACTGAGGGTTGCTTCCGAATGCTCCTAATAGGTGTATATTTTTTTGGTTTATGATTTTAATGTAGGCTTACTGCCATTATCACAGTCACATGAGATTTTCAGTCTATTCAATTTACCACTTAATCAAATGGCACAGCTAGTTCACCCCTGTTCTAAGAAGTGGGAAACAGGATAATAAGGCAAAGAGCATGTTTTTAAATATCGCATTTTATTATACTAACAATAAGATACAAAAAATATTGAAATGAGCAAGATAGAACTACTTTCATGTTCCATTTTTATCATTTACATAAAAAAATATTTTGTGTTAAATAACAAGGTTGTGGGTTTAATCAAATTATATCATTTAAGTAACTTCTAATTTTAACTGATCAATCAAATTTAATTATGCAGTCAATTGTCTGTATTGCTAAGTCTTGATATAATCCATTTTTTAGTGAAGTTGCCAGGTTGTTCACAGCTCTATTTCTACACTAAAGAGATAAAAATGGGTTTGGGAGATGCAGGAGTCGAAGGAAAAAATCAAAATGTGGTCTTACTGCAGTCACAATTGTCTTTCATTAGTACAAAAAATTCTATTATCTCTACGATTAGTTGAGTATTTGTCATTTATTATTTGATGTAAAATTTAGTAGAGTGGCAGCATATTAACAATAATTAAGTACCAGTAGTATTGTGGCTGAATAACAAACAATCTCGAGAAGTGTCAAGACTTCACAGCTTTCAACATAAATACTAGTACAAGAAATTATGTAATACCACTGCACTTGTAAAGAAATGTGTCTCAAGCTTTTATCGGCGTAAGACGACAGTCAGTGCACTGTAGCCTACATATTTTTTGTGGAATCCATTATCTCGACCTGCAGGGTGTAGATGTGCATATATATATATATATATATATATATATATATATATATATATATGCTTCATATGGAGCCTATTCTGCATGGTAGCGGTACCATTTATATTCATTCTCAGTTATAAGTGTGGTAAGCATTAGTAAAAAACAGACGTCCTGATTTCTGTATCTTCCTCCCAATACCTGTACTCCTTATTGTGACATACCTTGCTTCTGTTTTTCTTATGGCTTTAGCTGTTCATACCGAGATTGGCATACTTCACTTTACTTCTTACGTCAGAAGTCAGAAGGAAGTAAGTCCAAAAATCTCCATTTTGATATAATATGATGACGAGAGGAACATTTCACTTTGTACACAGCTTTATGACTTCTTTGAATATCGAAATATATACGCAACTATCAGTCCCTGCAATTCGGGAGTACCAACTTCAAAACAGGCATAAAATACTATCTCTAATCAAATATAACAGATTGATCAGCCTAATGGACTTTCAAGACAACTTTTATCAATTTCACTATGCTGCCATCTAGCGACTGAAAAGGAAGTCACATTATAATCCTAATGGAAGTGCATGGAGTAATAGCTTGTAACAATACTTCCATCTAGCGATCATTACCAAAAATTCATTTTCGACAATGGAGATCCTGGTGGTTGTTTTCTTTTATATGTTTCCATTTCATAACATAGGAATGGCCAATCTGATACATGATCAGGGCTACTACCGGTATATATGAATCAACCATTATCTGAAAATCCATGTTTTGGTGCTTGCTTACTTTTGCCTTCTGACACAAGACATCTGTAGTTACACAAAGAGTTGCTTTTGGGTTTTGACATACCTTTTGTAATGTGAGAAACAAAACATTCAATGCAGCTGATGTCTCCATCTCTGTGCATGCACTCTGCAACCCAAAATATTGAAAGGAATTCCTAAAGCAAAAATCTTACTGAATGTTACTTTTCTCTTTTGCTTATTGGTCTCACATTGGGGTATTTCAGAGTTCGGTTCTAGAAAACTTCTAGCCAGAAGTATTTTCATCCCTTTTCTTTCTCTGTTAGTCAAATTCTATGATAATACAATGCGTTTCATATTGTTCACAATTACTTTTCATAGCGAGTCACTGTTCTACACTTGCAATGAAGGACAGTTCTAGAGAATATGCAACACATTATATATGATCTTACAGATAGGCCTACAGCAGTAAGGATAGCAGTGTTGTATTTGCTTTAGATGTTCCATTGTAACATGCTCTGAAGAGATAAGTACTTTCAGAAGTAATGTATAGATGAATCACAAAGTGCAGACTTAGTTATTATCTGTAACATTTAATCTTATTTTAGTAGCCAGTTGTGATCACAGCCACAGGCTGTATATATTTGTGGGTTAAAATTTTACATGAGTAGAAATACGAAGTATTTTATAAAAAAATGAAGTGAGGTAAGTGTGTGATTCAGAAGTACATGTTGTCTGGGTTGTTGAATTACATGCACAGGGATTTTGATTTGTACTAAAATAGTAAGTTCTTTTGCAAAAGACATTCCTCAGTTAAATGCTCAATCTTCTCTCTCTCTCTCTCTCTCTCTAGGATTCAATTTGCAACCTGACCTCTCATCCTTGAGCTTTGAACCTTAACAGACATTAAATGCATCATTCCAATTCAAGAAATAGGGGCCATTTGTGATTGTTAGATGTTATATCTCTGTGACATGAACACTTGTGATCGACACTTATATTGTATAATGTATTCTGAAAGGAATTTTTATGTTTATCATTTATAATTTTATACTGACTTTGATAGTATCGGTATAAAGTGGTTGTTAGTCAAGAAAAGCTTGCTATCACTGAGTTGTTTTATTTGAAATGGAATGTTCTTGCCATAATCATTTCCTGCTAACATACATTGATTGAAAGTTCTCGTTTATAATACAGTACTTTAATTTTTTCATAATATTTTTTAGTCTAACACAAAGTGTTTATTATTCATTAATTACTAACTTTATGTTGTACTACCTACAAATTTGAATCGCAGGTTGCGTAATTAGTATAAGCTGTTTAACAGAATGGAGAGCACCAGATCAATGGCTAGAGAAGGTAAGAGATTTTTCTCTTTGCTGTGACTTTCAGAGGGTTATGTTGTTCACTCTTTTTATAAAAAAAGTTCCAAAACATGGTAGTAACCGCCTTCAACTAGTGCCACAGTTAAGTAATCATTTAAGTATGTTTTTCTTCTCATGGACATCGCAAACTGGGATTCGAATTAATGAAACTGCAAAGGAGGGGATAAGAAACTTCTCATTAACATATCTGGGGTTTTTTTAAGTTTTATGGTTAGAGTCTATTATTATCATCATCATTTTCATCATCTATTTCCTGTTTAACAAATGTTTGCTGCATTCTCTAGGTTGTCAAACATCACAAAATACTACAGTGATAAATAAACTTACAAAGTAAAGAATTAACATTAAATTTTGGTCTGACACAGTATTAAAACCAGAAGATGTGTAAGAAATGTTGCGACTTGTTAAGTCCTCTCATATTATTTTTCTCTATCTTCCCAGACATTATCTTCTAGACTTCTCTCTCATAGTTGACCAAATTCTTTGCTGCCATGTTATTTTTGGTCTTTCACTTTTTTTCCTTCTTCATTGGTTCCCATTCATATATTACAGTAGAACCCCGCTAGTTCGAACTAATTGGGACTGGAATCTGTTCGGATTATCGAAATTTCGGATTAAGCAGAGAACAGGAATTCCCTCCCCAGTCTTCACTGTTCACCGTTTTAGTTTGTAAATACTGTAGTACTGAAATGAGTTTCAGCAGCTCAAATACTTTCTTTCCTGTCTCTTGTCTTGTCTTTTTTTAATTGCATGTTCGGATTATCTGGAATTTCAGACTAGCAAGATTCTAAGATTTTACTGTAGTTTAGGTAATATCTCATCCGGATTTCTTCTGAGATGTCTATACCATTGTGTCATGTTTTTTGTATAATCTATAATGAAATGTTGAATCCTCATTAATTTTTTTAATCACGTTTCTTAATTTATTTTTCCTGGAGTCCACCACTGTGGAGTAATTGTTAGCATGTCTGACCGTGAAATGAGTGAGCCTGGTTTCAAATCCTGGTTGGGACAAGTTGCCTGGTTGAGGTTTTCTCCGGGGTTTTTCTCTTAACCCATTAAGAGGAAATGCTGAGTAACTATCAGCACTGGATCCTGGACTCATTTCGCCATCATTATCACCTTCATATCATTCAGACACTAGATAACGACAGCAGTTGATAAAGCATCATAAAATAACCTACTAAAAATCTCTCCTGAATATTTCTCCTGCTTGCCATTGAAGTCCATTTCGGTTGAGATTAATTAAATAGAGGGATTTTCTGGATGAAGAGAACATAGGTAATTTATAATTGGTGCATATATGCCAGTACAGTAGACTCTCATGCTAGAGTCTCTTTATAAGCAAGCATACTAGTGTAAATATGACTGCATATAAGTAAGCAGATTATGATGGCGGCATTTAGTTTATATCAGAAATTATGCAACTTGTTAGTGGAAATCCAACGTAGAAATATGCCTTTCTTTTATGCTATGTTTCTGATTAGGCCTATCTAAGTCTTTCACCATTATCAATTAAATCGTTTTCTCCAAAAGGTAGAATTACATTATCTTATATTATTATTTGAGTTCTTTACTGTTCGACCATTGAAGTTTGCAACTAATAAGTAATTCTCTGGAATTTATAATTTTTTATATTGATATCGTATCAAAATCGGTACCCCTCTTCGTGTTTTTTTAATTCTTAGTTGCTGCAGAATATACATATATGTATAAAGGAACCTTAAATTTCGCAACTTCCCCCTCGCCCTCTTGTTAGAATAATATCTTGCTTTATGGTTTCTGATTCCGAAATAACCCCTCATTTTATTATTTAGTCCTTGTGTATTTCAAATTCCAAGATTAATAGTCATTTTTCCTAGCTTATTTTGTGTTTTTAATATCCAGTTTTACTTTGGCCTTCTAGAATTTTTGGCTTTTTCCAATATGAAGGGAGTTGGCCTGCTGCATCAATCCCCAATCTGGTGGACCAAGGATTTTTTCTGGAATCTACCATAGACCAGTTGCTTTTTACTGCAGTTAAAACAGTCCGATCTACCCTATAAGATGCCAGTTTTGGTCTGCCTCGGGTATTAGGCCTATATATTTCCCCATTCTGGTACTGCTAAGCTTCTCCTATCTACCATCTAGTGAGGTGCCCGATGGGAGACTAACAAATTATTATTATTATCATCTCTTATTGGTGTTTGTGATTTTAAAGTCCATTTTAATGACCATGGCATCAGAGATGGTGTTATGATTTTGTAGTATCATAACTCATTCTTGCTCGCCTAATGTATCACTAAAACAACAATAGCAGCAGACAGTATTTCCGAGGGAATTTTCTTTCCCCAGTTGGTAATGAACACAGAATTGCAGAACTTGTGAAAAAATTCCAGAAGAGGGGGAATTCTTTGTTTTCCCCTCCCTCCCCCTTTCAATTCCAACAATACTACAGTTGACTTCTGTTGCTTTTCTTCATTTTCACTGTGGATAGAGATCAGGTATTGCCATCTGATTGCCCCAGTGAGAAATCTCGTTTGCTTGATGGTAGAACACGAGAACATCCGTGTAAATTGAACAAGGAATTCCTGCATTCCAAAGTGACAAAAGTACCAATGGTATGCAATTGCAGCTATACTTTATATTACATATGTTTGGGGACTGTTGTAAGTTATATTGTGAAACCGATGAACAAGGTTTTTTTTTTTTTTTTTTTTTTTTTTTTTTTTTTGGGGTGTCACCTTGCCGCACAATCCTAATCTAGAAGACCAGGATTTGTCTTCTTCCAAGTATTCTCATAGATGTGTTGATTTGTCGCATCCACCCATTGTCCTATTATCCTTTTTAAGGGTTTTTTCTCCCCTAGGTTAGAAGTAATCTTCTGTCTGTTCGACTGAGTAGACAGGGGGCCACTTTTTTCGGTTATTGTTAATCTTCATAGCTGTGTTAGTCACCTTTTGGTACAGTATTGCCCATCTCCCATCACAACACAGTACAGTTGAAAATTTCCCTTCACTGAGATATGAGATCTAAAAAGTATGTCCCATTCTCTCTGGTAAATTAAATCTGTAATATAATAGATAAACTAGTAGAATATAGAGACAATTGGTTTACACATATGCTTAGAATGGAACCATTTATAATACAATAAAGAAATATATAATTATAAACCTATTGAAAAACGAAATATTGTCAGACCTAGAAAATGCTGGAGAGAACAATTTTTAAATTAAACAAAATTTTATGGAAACCGAACAGACTAGGAGGTCTAATCCATGTAGTTTATGATAATAATGTTAGTGTTTTACGTGGAGGGATTACTACCTTTTTGAATTATATTACAACATGCAGGATCAGGTTTTATGTATTTTCCATCCCTTCGTCAGATCATCTTAGGGTTGATTTAGGAACTACTTACTACCTGTGTAACCTTGTGATCAGGATCTTTATCAGGTACCTACTACCATTGGCAAAGGGACCTGGAGTTTTCCGAGTCAGATAGTTTCCACATGCCATTCACATCTGTGAAACATTTCAGTCTGAGAAGAAAGTAGAACTCCTATGCTTTCTTGACATCTGATCTAAAAGGAGCTTTTACTCTATACAAATAATCCCTCGTTATCATTAAAATAGAACATCGAAGGTCCCCATAACTGTTGTGGAACTTGTAGCAAAGAGAAAAATGTCTTGATCTCACATTCAGCCGAACCCTTCTTCTAACAGCTCTACTAAATATATCACGGCTTCTCTTGTATTGAATACCAGTAAATCACTGTTTTCTGGACTGACTGTAGAATGGAAACTATTAACAGTGAAGGGATGGTTTTCTTGGCTTAGAAACAATAATTTATAGAAAGGTGTATATTACCTCAAGATGTATTATAGAGGGCGTAATATTTTACTGAAGGATGAATTATCTAAACAGTTTGTAGGATATATTGTTTTAAGAATTGAGTTTGTAATATGTACCTCCTGTTGTTCAACTTGGTTTAGGTGCCGAGTGACTTATAGCGATGTGTGATTTGTTGACAGTGCCGCATGATGAAAGGAAATCTGTGATGCTTTTCCAAATGGGAACTCGTCCATACAGTTCTTTTGTTCACAGTCACAACCATCAAGTGAAGTCGTTTTGTTATAAATCTTTTTTTGTAATCACTTGAATTTAGTAATGCACGTATTGCAATTGAACATGTTAGTGCCAACAGCAAATTGGTATGTACTGTACCATGGGTTCACATTAAAGGTGATCTTATACTTGCACTTGTCATTGCCCTTCATCAAATGGTCTTGTAACTTTGGACTATGGCAGCCAGAGATATCTGTGGGCATATGTTAAAAAAAAAGTGAGAAATGGTCAGAAGAATGGCTGTTGCTTTGCTCTATATTTTATTGCGTGAATGCTTTAGTTTCATTAGATTGTTAGGAATAACTGGCTGCCTGAACTGAAGGTGAAAGGCCTTTTTATGGGCGTTGGCTAGTGCTTGAGTAGTTTGGAGTGTTTGAGAAACTTAGAAGTATGCTGGAGACGCCCTCTATAATGTCCATTGTACAAGGTGAATGGAGGTTTTCAGCCACTCCTACCTACAACTACTTCACAATAGTTGCATAAGACATTCTGTACCACACTTGATAGATGGACTGATTTTAATAAAATCTTGGGAACAGCATTGGAGAATAGATCATCGGCATCATTGCCATACTTACGATGCTAATGTGGCAAGTTGAAGGAAGACTGTCATATTGCAAGGTCTGTGTGAAAATGAGCATGTACTTGTTTATTTTAATCATTATTAATTACATAATTCAATTATGGGAACATAGCGTGAAAGTGACACTTATATTCATTTGTATGCATTGCATATTGAACTGGGAATATATTATGGATTTCTTGTCAGTTATATATTATTTAAAGTAATAAGTAATTTTATTTTTAATATTGGTAAGCAAAGTGCACAGGAACACAGAAATATAATTTTGTTTTAATTCGAATAATAGCAAGATACCGGCCACATGAAACTTTTTAATTCATTCTTCTAGTGTTGATGAGTAACGTAAATCTGTTTCCTACTACTGTTCTGCTAAGGGCGTCTCCACAGTCCCTCTGAGAATATTGTCGGAGTGTGAACACAGTCTGGTACTGTCATGAAGCGGCTGAGCCTTATAACTTGTCAAGTGACGGATCATTTTAAAGATTCACTGCCTGTAGATAGATTCGAACCCAGAGTTACCCAGATACTCCCAGTTTGATTTCAGTTGGCTTTGCTTCGGCGAACTTTTTAACATTATTTTTTACTGATCATCTCGATCTCAAAACACGAGACGAGATACCAGCTGTAGGCTAAGTTAAGCACTTTTCACATGGCCTTTTTCCTAATGAAGATTTATTGTATCGTAATGTGATGACCAAAATATATAATTTTTTGATTACGAATCATTTTATATAAACAGTGCTCAGTGTGGACTAGAGGACATTATTGAGAATGTGCTTCTTGAAGATACTGGAGTTAATACTTACCAATATGATCATCTGTGTGGCTGCCTGCACGTTCAAATCAAAATCATTGCTCCTGAAGGGAAGGTAGCAAGAATTTGTTGATATATTTCTATTCTCCAGATTAAACAGTGGCACTAATACACGACTTTAGTCTGTCTGGATTGTTGCTTCGTTTTCTGCTTTCCTCTCCCACTATGAGCACTGGATATGCAATGTTTTTATTTTCAGCCAAGTCGACATCATTCCTACAACCAGTAAGACACGAGATGCAGGGATGTGTGAACAGTGACTCGTGGCATGACGGTTTTTTTTAATGTACACAAATCTAAAATTTATACTTTCCAAGTGTAGTTAACAGTTGGAACAGAAAGGAGTTGTATGGGTTAGGAAGCACTGCATTAATCACATACAGTCTGACTCAGACAGTTTTGTCAGTCAGTCAGTCAGTTTGAAACTTCATACAGGTCTACATCTGTTATTCCATCTGTGTACACGTTGACGGCAAAGAGGAAGGCAACCATCACTACAACTATTATTCACTTTTGCTCACAGTGAAAAATATTCATAGTACAGGAACTTTAACCTAAGTACCAATAACATTAAGTAAAAAATCTATATTAATTCACTGTGCTACTTCTTATAAATACCTTAAATCCGTAAATGCGTAAATAAATGAGAGGCTTCTCATTTAGTTTTTTTTTTTAATTTATTTCTGCCGCATTTATTCTTTAATTTATTTCCACTATATAGAGGAGACAGCCTTCAGATATCGAGGATAGCTGCGAATATACTAAATAAGCAGTCACGGATGGCCAATAAGGGGTGGTTCTCCAGCTTGAAAGTTGGGCGAAAGGCTAACAATCCATCACCGTAATAAACAGCTTGTTACGAAACCTCAAAATAAGCCTCAGAATGGGACTGATTCTCTTGCACGACCACAGCAAGAAATAAGGTTATGAGATTTGAAACCTGGAATGTTACAAGTCTATATAGAATAGGAGGGGTAACATTAGTAGCAAAAGAGCTAGCTAGATATAAAATAGACTTTGTGGGCATACAGGAGGTTAGATTAGACGGGAATGGCATATCACAAATAGGAGATTGTCATATTATGGAAAAAGGAAATAATCGCCAATCAGCAACAGGATTCTTTGTTCACAAAAGAATAAAATCAGCAGTAAAGAAGGTTGAATTTATCAGTGACAGGTTATCGTATTTAGTACTTAAGGGTAGATGGTGTGATATCGTAGTTACAAATACTCAGCCCCTATAGAAGAGGAAGACGACCATATAAAGGATAGCTTCTATGAGGAATTGGAACACACTTTTAATCAGCTATCTAGATATCACATGGAAATTTTATTGGGGGATTTCAATGCTAAAGTAGGACGGGAGGATATTTTTAAACCATCTATTGGAAAACAGAAGCCTACATGTGACTAGTAATGATAATGGTGTTAGGTTAGTCAACTTTACCACATCAAAAAATGTAATTGTCAGAAGTACAACATTCCCTCATAAGGATATACACGAATATACTTGGACTTCTTCCTCCTCTTCACGTAAATCGAGGGCGTCCTTTTTTATTCTTCTTGGACGGGATCAATTAAAATATTTTTGGGTCATTGCATTTCTAGTATCCATTGGACATGCCCAAATCATTGAACATTTCGACATTCCAGATGATCAACCACATTTTCTTGGATGTCAAGTTTTTCCATTGTTGTTGTTGTTCAGTCAACTGTCCGAAGACAGGTCTGAACCTCACAAGTGATACCAAGAAGGCACCACTTATGAGGCGGCTAAGCCAGGAGATAATGGGGTAGGGTGACCAGTTCCTTTCCCTCTCCACTGCATACATCGCCCACTAGCTACATAATATTACACTAGTCAGACTTCAGATGCGTACAAACAACTGTTCTTCCTCTGACACATATCGTCTACACTAGTCAGACTTCAGATGCATACAAACAACTGTTCTTCCTCTGACACATATCGTCAAGTGAGATGTACTGCCTGATAATAGATGTACATAATACATATCAACCAAAACCTCAATCAGAGTTTTCCATTATAGAGTCATTTCATAGAGAGAATTTCAAGAACGTTGTTCTGGTACTGATCCACCTGAAAGGACTACAGATAAAATAGTGAATAAACTCAAAACTAAGGCACTGATAGGCTTAATATTAGACAAGAAAAGAAGACGAAGACGTCATATTTTAATAGAAGAAAAGTTGGATGAGATCAGTGCTCAATTAGAACAATCACCGCGAAAATCTCTCATGAAGTTAGTACAAGAGGTGGTCAGCCGTACATCAGCACGTAATGCTACAAAATTACTAAAAACATAAAGAAATAGCCATCATTTTGGAAGCCGAACTGCGTATATCAAAATGCCTGCCTTGCATCAAATGGGAACACTTTCAACATAGTTTTTGAAAAGTTAGGCATTTTAGCATTTTCATAATTTTAAATTGTAAAAAAACTGTCCTTTCTATAGTTTATCTCGCGTGTTCTAGACTCATTTAACTAAGTGATCAGCGAGAAGCATGTGGGGAGCTGCACTGTGCACTATCACTTTCACTCTACTTCCACTAGTGTGGAAAGATAAGGTGTGTTTCCTGTCCCTTTGCCATTCTTTTTTCCAGATCTATTGAAGTATAAATTTAATATATTGCCTAAACAGGACTTTGCTGCAGTAAAACTTCCCTGTTCTTTTGACACATAGGACAGGGTTGCCAGATGTCCTGATTTGGTGGGACATGTCCCAATTTTCATATAAAAGTCCCGAGTCCCGCTTCAATTCGAGGCCGGACACAAAAAGTCCCTCCTTTAGAAAATTAATGTAATTTGTATAATTTTATCGTTACCTAGTAATTTTTTTGACCTAGGCCTAAATAATTACAACAAATTTAAATTGATTTTCTTAAGAATGTAAGTTTTCATATTAAAAAAAAAACTAATATTTTGGCAAGTGTAAGTTTTGCAACAGCTAATTCGGTGGTGAATATGGTATTTTTAAACATTTAAAAAGAGACGTTCATCACAAATGTATGGCAAAGAGAATGGAAAAAAGCTTGTTGAAAATGCTAAAGTCCAGTAATAAATACAGTACGGGTATGTAGGAATCTCTGAAAATGTATACTGTACGGTATGTTAAATTATTGATTTGGAGCAGTAAGGTGCTAAGGCACAAAATGAGTACGAATTCAGGTATCAGCAAATTTTATATCATTGTTATCAATTAATAAACATTAAAATTTAAATATTTTGTCACATCTGGTGCCATATTTTTGAATTTGTGCTTTACAATTGATAAAAAAACAGCTGGGGAAATCTCTGAGAGAGAAGTACTATTTAGTCATTAAGTTAGTAATAATTTGGCATAACATAGACTATTATTGCCACAAGCCCTTTAGAAAGATGCCAGAGAAACGTGATGTAACTTATAGTCATAAATATTATTTTGTACTTGGAAACATGTATTTATAATATATTTTTTTATTAAAATTTAAATTTTGACATTCATCTTAGTTTTTTCTACTGTATATAAAGGGATATTTTTTATTCTTTCTTTTTTCTTTTTTTTTTTTTTTTTTGTAGTCATGAAAATGTCAACTCTGCCCATATTCATATCATTCTTTCTTTAAGACAAAACGTAAGCACTGTACCCTATATTATGGTAGAAAAAGAATGTCCCTCCTTGGTAGATCTAAAATCTGGGAACCCTGACATAGGAGACTTTTCTCAATCCTGAAAGTTATTAATTTACTAAATCTACTCACTGAGACGATAACACTGATATCTCGATAATTAATTAAATAGATGTCTCTTCTTAAACATTAGGATGTTATAAGGCAATGTCCAATCTTCGGGGATAGTATCTCCTTGGAGAATTTGATTTAATATTCTAGTTATACTCCGTATGAGCTTGACACTTCCATATTTCATAACCCCATGGGTACTGCTCTGGGACTAGGTGTCTTACCATTCCGTGACCTTACCAGGTCACCACTCACTTCTTTCTCAAGAACAGGGCCCTCTGATTCTTTACAGTTGTCATCTGGTGCATTTTCTTATAAATATTCTCTTCTCTCCTCAGTCAGAATATTTTCATAATGATTTATCCATGATCCCATTGACATTAAAGGCACTGAATTTATTCTGTTTCTAGACATTCTCATTCTTCTGATGGCCCTCCATGCTTTAGCTGATCTATTGAAACCAAATGAGTGATTAATTTCGGAGCATATTCTATTCTAGCTTTTGCCTAGTTTTCCTAAATTTTTTAACAAAAATTCAGAATTGAAATTGTGACATTCCTCTATTCCAGGGCAGCTCGTCCATAAGAGCTGCGGAGCTGCAGCACTCCCTGCTTTAGCAGGAAAATAAAAATAATATTTATTTTAACTTGTAGAAGAATTGTTACAGCTTTTATTGGTAAATTGCTTTATTGCGCGTCGACTTTACTGGGATTGACACTGCATTTAAAGTCGTTCTGGCCACTGCAGGGTGAGACAGCTCATAGAGAGTGTGTCTTACTCGGTCAGGGGGTAGAGAGGTGAAGGGAAACAGAGGGAAAAGGCCGCTGTTTAAAACCCATATTTCGCTGCAGTGGTTGCAGAGCCAGGCGACAAGGGAAGACCTTTCCTCCCCTCCCACACCGCTATTGTAATGCTGCGTCAAATGGATTCTCTATTTGCTTCGAACTTAATGACATTTTTATTTTATCTTCACATACTTATTCTTGTAGAATCTTATCGCGTTAATATAACGAAATTAATATTCTCTTTTGCCTTATTATTACGTATATATCCAGCCTCCAGCAGAACCTAATATTTGCCTTAACTAAAAATGATTGCACGAGTAGAATCCTTTTGATATAGCACGTAAGATACGAAAGAGACTTCTTTTCCAGTTTTAGAAAATTGTTGCCCATCAGTATATCTGAGTGTTGCTTTGGTGTGACGTCTTAATACCGCAACTTAACCAGTGCAAATTTGTAAGCATGAGTGTGTGTGAATTACAGAATATTAATTTTATTTTTCTCAACTTTCCCTTGCGGAGAATATTGATGTAATGAAGTGAAATTAAAGGGTCGTCCGTTACCCGACTTAAATCTTACTTAAGCTTCATCCAGCCGAAATAGTGCATATATGAAATTTACGCTAAGCATTTGTGGTTACGTGGATGCGAACAAAAAAATTCAGTATTTTGTTTTCCTTGCCTCCTCTTTGGTGGTGATGCTGCATGGACTAGGAGTGGTGTGACAGATTTAGGACATTTGCACCTAAAAATTAAAAAGCACGAATCTTGACAATCTCACCTGAAAACTTTTGTTTCATTGGCTATGTTAGGCAAAAGTAATATTTCTACTCAATTATGTGAAGCGAACAGAACAAACATAATCAAGAAGTGAGGAAAAATCGTGAAATTATTTTAAAAAGTATTAATTTATCAAATTTTGTGGCCAATATGAACTTCCCCTTAGGGAACATGATGAAAAAAACGATTAGAAGAACCCTGGTATTGCTACAGTCCGTGAGTAATCTAAACGAGCCTCTCAAAAATTATTTGGAACATGCCGCTGTTTAAAGGTAATTCTAAAACAAATCAGAATGAACTGGTAGATTGCTTGTTGAGTGTCTGCCGATCTGAAATTCAGACTGAAATCGATTGTACTAGTTTTTTTTTTTTTTTTTTTTTTTTTTTTTTTTTAAAGCGATTATGGCAAATGATGCCACAGACATCTCCTAACTAAGTCAGGCAGTTTTGGTTTTTCGATATGTAGTGCATTTATTTTTGTCCTATACTTATTAGTAATGATATCAAGAAGTGAAATTTGTATGTACCAAAATCTACTGCAGCTCCCCCAATCCACAAGTTCACGAGCCGCCACTGCTCTATTCGCTTCCAAAATTCTAGTACAGGCAAATTTAGATAAGCAGTTTTCTCTTCAGAAGAAAAGTAATTGAGTAAAAGACTCCATTCATTTAATACTGATTCTTGGTTTATTTTTGTCTTATATTTATCAACTAATGAAGTAAGTGTGATACTAGACCTTTCAACAATCTTACTGACACCTAATGCAATTTTTGGATCTAGAAAAGTCAAATAAATTACTTTTATGCTCGACCATGCCGAAATGTAGTAATTATACACCTGGTAGCAGTCCTTTAATGCATGTCATTAAAGTACACCTACTCATTAAAGTACAGATCTTCAGCCAATGACAACTCAGCTTACAGGTGTTCAGCCAATGACAAGTCAGCTTTGTACCGTTATAAAACCGCAAGTATCGATTATTCTCGGATATGCAATCGAAAGAGAATTAGCGAAAAGTTACGGAGGCTGGAAATCCAATACTGTCGCAGAAGGTTATGTTCTCTTACTATAATAATTAGCGTTAATTGTAAATAATATTCAAAATAAATCCAATTTGTCATCTCGTTTTTCAATGTCGAATTCAATAATCAAGGTTATATCAAGTTTAAAGGGATTACATCAAGGTCAATGACATTATTGTTCCTCGGAAAAAATCAATACTTTCGCGTCTGCGCACATCTCACAATTCACGACCTAGAACAAGGTCACTTCCGATCTTTTCAGATAAAAAAAAATGTATACATCTGAATAATTTCAAGTTAGAAATATGGTCGAGCATAAAAAGTCGTATGAAACTTGCCTATAATGGTAATTAAGACGCTCGTATGAATATTATGAAACTCGCTTGCGCTCATTTCATAAACATCCATACTTGCGTCTTAATTACTATCATTATAGGCTCGTTGCATAATGTACTAATAATATCTTGTTGAAGGGGCGATCTTTTCAAGAACTCGTTGAAAGCTACTTGATAGAACTCCAAACATCGTAATCTGAACTTTTACTTTGTCATCAGATGGTTTTCTTGTAAAAACACTGGTAATTCTGGGAACATTTTTCAACTGTAATGCATTTTTTATGCGAAGGCGTGGAGCTGTGTCTTTCTAATTCACTCTTACTGGCTGATAGTTCCTTTTTGCAACACAAACATTTTACGTTATAGGGATCATTAGATTTAGCCAACCAACCTTTAAAATGAGGTTCCTCCAACCATGATTCAACGTATGATTGTTTCCGCCAAGATTTCTCACTTTTAGATAAGTCTTTCCTGATTTCATGTTTTTTTTTTCGGCGTGGACGATTCTTCTTGAGGATCACTCATTGTACCAATAAAATAAACATACCCTTATACCAATAAAATAAACACACGCTTAAAAACATCAGTAATATAAAACTAAGAAAATAAGCAGACACTTAAAAAATATGAATTTAAAATTATGGTCATAATGTATAATTTTCCCAGCTGTTAACACAAGAACTAAACTACAGTAAACTTATATTCCTAACATACTCATGTTCGCAACAATCTACTCTCTATGAAGTACTGAATCGATTTGAATATAAAGCAGGAAGACGTAAACGGCAATGGTAAATGACAGCCAAAATTAGTTAATTTAATGAATTAAAAAAAAGCCGCCCTTAAGAAGGGTTCAATAGATCGGCCTACTAATCAATTCATAACGAACAATGATTAAAAACAATAATGTGACAATTTGAAAGAAAAAAAAACATTGAGATAAATGATAAGAAAACATAGGAAATCATTTACAATAAAAGTTTCTTGGGTACAAATGATTACTAATTATAGATAAGGATGATTTTAACTCATGAGATCCTATGGCATCAATCGTTGCATCAGAAATTTTAAATTGTTTAAGTTGATTTAAAGTTTCTCGCGGGATTGTGCCTCGGGGACCGAACATCAGTCCAAAAACTGTCCAATGTGTGATGTGGTATTGTGCCCCGAGATGCTGACAACAAGACTCTTATATGACTTGTTTTTCACGACACACCTTTTGTGGCTGTTGCTCATGCATCTCGGGAAACGGATTGTGGGATCAAGAATGACACCCTTATCCTTCTGCCGATCAATTATGATGATATCAGCACGTCTAGTAGAGCCATCAGAAGAGACGCAACCAACCTTCTCATGAACCTCATAGGAAGCATTCTGACGGATTGAAGCTGCGATGAGAGAACGAACCGTGTTATGTCTGTTGATTCGGAGCAATTCTCCATGATGGCAGAAACCCAAGACAGTAAAATTAAAAAAGAACATAAATCTTGATCATTTTTATTTGAATCACTCAACTCTTTGAACTAAAATTATATTGTGGCAACCGTGCTGGAAAGTTCTCGCTGCCTCGGGAGTCGAGCACGCGTCCGGCAGAAGGGAGGGTGCGCGGGAAGGAAGGCGGCGGAGAGGGGAGACACAAAGCTGCGAGATGCTGGCCGCTG
The DNA here is from genome assembly GCF_040183065.1 of Periplaneta americana. Lineage (NCBI taxonomy): Eukaryota > Metazoa > Arthropoda > Insecta > Blattodea > Blattidae > Periplaneta > Periplaneta americana. Next base: position 107,618,586 of record NC_091119.1, on the reverse strand, counting down.
TGTGGGATGAGAGAGGAAGGAGGCCAACTGCGGCGGAGAGTGGAGAAACTTCTGGAGACAGATTGTTGTAACGAAACATCCAGAAAATCTAAGGTTCGAGAATGTGTGACTAACACATAAAAGCGCGAGCATTTCAGAACAGAAGTCAGTTTTTGTGAAGCAGCAAGGAAGCCAGCCTTCGAGACCAGGGTTCGACGCGAAGAAGAGCCGCAAAGCCAGTTGTAGTTTGGACAGCGAGTTCAGTTTGTGAATTGGCAGCGCCCAGGTGGAAGCAACGCGTCCAGGAGTCTTGCGTTCGTCGAGCCGTGAGCTGAGTAACTGTGGCAGCTTCCAGACAGAAGCAACGCGTCCGGGAGTCTTGGGTTCGACACGCGAGTGAACTTGAGTAACTGTGGCAGCGTCCAGGCGGAAGCAACGCGTCCGGGAGCCTTGGGTTCGGCGTGCAGTGAACTTTATCTGAAAGTCTTGAGTTCGAAGTTCAGTGGACTGTCTCTGGAAGTCTTGGGTTCGATATACTGTGAACTTGAGTGAATGAGCTAGAAGAACTAGCCAAGGCAAACGAACTGTGAACTGAGAACTGACAATTTTGTTTTGTAAATAGTGGTTTGTGAACATTAGTTGAGATTAGGAGTACATTGTTGTTCTCAATAATCCACGTGAATTGTCATTGTCGTCTGTGGAGTGCAATAACGAATACTGTGTTGCTGTGTGGAATACCCATTGTTGAAGGGAGTGTTTAAATTCAGAAATAGAAAGCCATTATTGTTATGAATAAAAGGTAACATTATTGTTGAATTAAAAGTCACAATATGTTATAACGACCCATTGTTGACAAACCATATATTAAGCATATAATAGAGTTTTCAGTGTTAAATCACTTTTATGTGCTTTTAATAAAAATTAAGAAACTCATTTTATATCTGAAAAATAAAAAAATAAAATAAATAAAAATATTTTTAAAAATATTTAAAAATGGAAAAAATGAGAACGTGTGAAAATCCCTACATTTTGTGTTCTGTCAAAAAATTCCTCAATCCCTTTTCGACCATAAAATCCCTCAACCTGGCAACACTGGTTGCATTTTGAATTTGGCACTGCATTTATTTATTTATTTACTAGAGCTTCCTCAAATTAGAGGCTGCCATTAGACAAAGCATACAAAACAATACAAGAACAAATAGGTGATGAAAGTAACAGAGTAAGGAAAAAAGTAAACAAGTACACAAAGAAACGAACAATGGCAGTATACAGAATAAAAAAAAAAGTTACAAGTAAAGAAGCGATGCAAGCTAATAAGAGAAAGAAAAAAGATAATGTTGCGCTAGTTTTTTCAGTACACTGAATTAGAGTCCATGTAGATGGTTACATAAAAGTTTGACTGACTCTCTAATTATGAGGAGGGCCAGTTCATTCAGAAACTGTTTGAATTCGAATTCCAGATCAGCCAATCAGAGAAATGCATTGATTGGAGGTTGCACAATTATGTAACTATCCACTTTCATTATCGCAATCTCTCAGGGAATTATCGGAGTTAACTAGTGTGGATTTTGTTGTTCATAATAATTCCAAAAAAAAAAAAAAAAAAACAAACAAACAAAAAACCGATCAATTTATGAGAAAACCGATATATTATACGATATATTTAATCAAAATTTCGATATCGATATATCGAAACGAAAATATCGGTATTTCGTAAAAACCGATATATCGTTCCCATCTCTACATGCAACGATCATAAAAAGGAGATGTGCAAAGAGCCTTCTTCAGTAACCGATCCACTCCTCATAATAATACAAACTGTCATTGTTCAAAATAATAATACATTACTGTTCTGTCGGAGTTACTGATCTTGTGAGGCGAGCCAAACCGTATGTATTCATTACGAAGGTTTTTTTGCAAAGGGAAAGGCGGTTAAGTCAGTCAACAATGAAGAAATTATTTAGATGTTGGCGATGATGAAGATTACCGTGTTAATTTCAGCTCTTCTTGTGACGTGCGTTCATAACTCAGACTCTCGTAAGTAGTTATTGTATTCCTAGATTTGTAGCTGTGGCTATGTTGTCCTTATTTTGTTTAAAGATGGAAACAACAGTGAATGATGTTTAAAAGTGAATAAAATAATTTCTAGTGTTTCGAGAAAAATACACTTCATACTAATATCATTCTGCAGTTTAATACATTATAACCGTGTTTCACTTTAACATTTGTGCACTTTCCAGTCGACAAAATCGCATAGCGAAAATAGTTCAAAATTCACCATCAAACGTCATTTTTAACCCTCTTATTAATTCTGTATTACTGACATTCAAGCACAGATTCAAAATGGAAGCTTACTTTTCAAATTTAACAGCTTTAAATAAATTCAGTCTTCCGGGTACTTCATGTGATTTTTTTGTGCTATTATTAGCCTCGACTCTACGAACGTGAATGGCATTAGTGTCGAGAAGTGTAGACCATAGTGGAAGCGCCTGCACTGTGTGCTCACAAGAACCCGCACAACATTTACATTCTACCACTGCACTTTATCTTGCTGGTTAGTGGACTGGAGTCGTGCACAACCGGTTCGAAAAATAGAAATTATAATAGCTATTGAGCGCCTGACGCTATAATTCGAGTTGTTTCTCACTCATTGTGGGTGGACGGCAAAGGCAAATCACATTGAGCCATGTAAGGACGCGTTTACCATCGTGTAGGCCTACCATTTGATCGGTAATTCTTCCTCTCTCAGTACATTCAGTCATCCATCCATCCATCCATCCATCCATCGACTTATTATCCATTTATAGGCCTACTTCGATTCATTTATTTATTCATCTATTGATTGATTCATTCACTGATTCACTGAGTGATTTATTACTTCATTGATTCATTAGTTGATTTATTCATAGATTAATTGATTGATTCATTCATCCAGTCCATATTACAATTGGGTACTTTCAAGGGCAAAAATATGCTTCGTGAAAGTACAAGCATTTGAACTTCAGAGTACTTTTCTTTTTGTTAATAACACTCTGTCTTCTTAAAAAATGATTTAGGCTATTAATGAAATAATAATGCAGTTGTTTAGAGTAATTAAATGGATTATATATTAACTACTGTTTTAGAGGTATGCGTTTTGAATTTAAAATGTAAATATTGTATTAGAATGTAGGCCTATTTGCTTATTTGCTCTTCTCCTTAGTGAGTAATTGTAATTTATTTTATTCTTGCATTTATTTACGCACCAGATTTCATAATCTGCATTACACTTATTTCCTTTGTTGTTAGTGGTGTCCATTTGTTCATTAAATTTATGTATTAGTTATGAAGATAATTGTATTAAAATTTTCATTGTTGTAGACCTATATCAAGCAAACACATTTTTTAATAAGACAAAGTAAACTTCCTTCAATTGTTACTCCATTTGTTTACTCTGAAAATGTCGGTTTCATGTATGATTAAGTGCGCCTGGTGTTCTGTCTAACCTGCAAAACGTAAGGGGTAAGCGGTTGAAAATAGAATATTAGCTCGGATGCCCCACCTTGACGGATGTTCTCTAACCGGTCGAATATAAACCGGTTGTAAGCGCTATTTTGCAGCTCTCTAAACTGAACCTTGTTGGATTTTGTATTGCTTGTAGTATGATCATTATACTCGTAATAAATTATGGTGGAGAATTTTTGGGGTGCTTTAGAGGAACAGGAGTAACCGTAGAAAACCTTTGCGTTGTCTACATCATGGGCTTATAAGTTCAGGGTGAATCGACTGAGATTTGAACCCGGTCCTCTGACTTATAAGCCCAGAGTGCTATGAGGTAGTTACTGTGAATATTAATTGTTGTGTCTTCGTGATAAGCAGCTAATCGCGAACTATGAATTATAACAAATCCAACGTTTGCAGTAGCGCTAGTTTGTTCTGTGAATTATACACTAACAAATATTTTGAAGTAAATATGTCTTTAAAATCAGACCGATGTATGGGGTACCAGGATGGAAACGGCGATGTAACATGATGATGCAGGGTGATCTATTCCGACATCATAACTTCGTGATTAATAACACGATTGAAATAAATGTTGTCTCGTTCGATCGGATATACTACTGCGATGCGAGCACGAATTTGGTGGGGGACCGCGGCGACTGGCGACCATATTGAGCATGCGCACCTGGCCAGTAAGCCTAGCCTATAGAAGCTGTTCCACCGTAGTCGAAGCATGATCTTGTCAACTCTCGCAGGATAAGTGAGCGGCAGCAAGTGGGAGTCATAAACCTGATTCACGCGGGGATAGTTTACAGTAGTCAAGTGCTTTAAGCATCTAAACTTGACATCATATTTGTGATCACACGGAGACACTAAACTTGAAACCATGTTCCGCGCGCTGAATGTTGTATGCTTGGAGGTACATTTTTTTTTTTTTTTTTTTTTTTTTTTTTTTGCGAACCACTTCTTCATTAATGTTATGGACACCTTGTTCTTTAAGGTTTCGTAACAAGTTTCGGAAATAATTCCCTCTTGTTTAATTTTAATTTTTATTATTATTAAAGTATTTCTCGTGCTATATATATTCCACGGAAGTTCGTCCATCTCCTGCAATTCTAAAAAGTTACAATAAGGGGTGTATATATTGTATGTATATATATATATATAATTTTTTTTAAATTTATTATGACTTTTGTAAAGGTACACAGGCTAGGTGCCCATCAAAGCACCTTCTTCACATAAATATACATGAACAGTTTAACTTATAATTTATTATTGCTAATGATTCACATGAGCAGCAGTTATAAAATAGTTATATGCAACTCATTAGCAATAGAAATAAAATAAATGAAAACATGACAGAGATGTAGCTTATAATTATTCAGTATTGACAAAAAATAAGACATTTTATAAATTAATAATAAATTATAGGGCCAAAACAAGGGAAAAGTTGTGATATTTCTTCCGATCTAGAGATATTAAATGCCAAATTTATATATTTGGAGGGATATAAACTTGAATTAGTTTGAGTATTTAAGCGGAATCGGTATTATTTTTGTTCATAATTTTCTGAGAAATATCATCGAGTAAGTCATTCTTCTGTCATTGAAAGTATGGAAATAAAAAATTCGTCTCAATAATCTAAGTAGTTGGGATCTGGAATGGACAAGGTATTTTGAATATCTTATAATACAGGAACCAAAGGAATTTATTTTGTATCAACTCGATAGAATGAACGTTGTTTTTGCAACGAGCATTCCAAATTAATGTAGCACATTCCACTTGCTTCTAACCAGGTGTAGGCCTAACCTAAAAACAGGTGGTTGCTTGAATAATTTCGAATTACAAATTCAAGTGATTTGTAAGCAGAATTAGTAATTGTTAAAATGCGGAGTTTGAAAGTTAAATTAATCTCAAATTCGATACCTAAATGAATTGGCTATTAATTTAAACAATCACACACTATCCACAATATCTGCTTGCAAGTTGCTAAAAGTTAGCATTCACATGAGGAAAGTGTTGATCACGTGACGGGAAAGTGGACACAAAAGTTGACGAGTCGTCAACTCAAATTCTGCTTGATTGGCAAGTCACAACTTAACTGTCTCGACCATATCACACGGGAAAAGTCGAAGGAGAGTCTACTTGCTTCAAGCACTTGACTCCTGTAAACTATCCCCGTGTGAATTGGCCTATAAGGAATAGACGCATTTTCGTCTACAGCGCATCATGCTTTAACCACCGTGGAACACTCATCAAACGGTAGTGGTATGTAACAGACGAGTCAAAGTAGCGCTCAGTAGTGAGAAGTACTACACAACAAGAAGAGGAATGTACAGTGCTAGGCCTTAGAGGTAAACTAGGGAGAAGAACTTGGAGGCATGAGGATTGACATTGAAGTATACAGATTAAAAATTGGTGCTTTCAACAGCAATAGAAGAAATACTGGAAAGAAACAAGAATGTGGAGGAGACGAGGAATTAATATGAGCAGTGGCGGCTCGTGAACTTGTGGATTGGGAGAGCTGCAGTAGATTTCGGTACATACAAATTTCGCTTCTTGATACCATTACTAATAAGTATAGGACAAAAATAAATGCACTATATATTGAAAAACCAGAACTTCCTAACTTAGTTGGGAGATGTCTGTGGGACCATTTGCTAATCCCTAAGAAAAACTAATACCATCGATTTCAGCCTGAATTTCAGGTCGGTAGACACTCAACTTACAATCTACCAGTTCATTCTGAATTGTCTTAGAATAACCTTAAACAGTGGCATGTTCCAAATGATTTTTGAGAGGCTCGTTTAGATTACTCACGAACTGTAGCAACCCACGAAACACATGAGGGTTCTTCGAATCGTTTTTTCATGTTCCCTAAGGGGAAATTCATATTGGCCACCAAATTTGATACCATCAATATTTTTTAAAAAATAATTTCACGATTTTTTCTCACTTCTTGATTATGTTTGAGAATTCTTGTTCTGTTCGCTTCACTTAATTGCACAGCAGTATGAGTTGCGTAACATAGCCAATGAAACAACATTTTTCAGGTGAGACTGCGAAGATTCGTGCATTTTGCTTTTTAGGGGCAAATGTCCTAAATCTGTCACATAACTCCTAGTCCATGCAGCATCACCACCGAAGAGGAGGCAAGGAAAACAAAATACAGATTTTTTTTTTTGTTCACATCCACGTAACCACAAATGCTTAGCGTAAATTTCATTGTTATACTTCCTTACATATATGCACTATTTCGGCTGGATGAAGCTTAAGTAAGATTTAAGTCGGGTAACGGACGACCCTTTAATTTCACTTCATTACATCAATATTCTCCGCAAGGGAAAATTGAGAAAAATAAAATTAATATTCTGTAATTCACACACACTCATGCTTACAAATTTGCACTGGTTACGTTACGGTATTAAGACGTCACACCAAAGCAACACTCAGATATACTGATGGTCAACAATTTTCTAAAACTGGAAAAGAAGTCTCTTTCGTATCTTACGTGCTATATCAAAAGGATTCTACTCGTGCAATCATTTTGAGTTAAGGCAAATATTAGGTTCTGCTGGAGGCTGGATATATACGTAATAATAAGGCAAAAGAGAATATTAATTTCGTTATATTAACTCGATAAGATTCTACAAGAATAAGTATGGGAAGAGAAAATAAAAATGTCATTAAGTTCGAAGCAAATAGAGAATCCATTTGACGCAGCATTGCAATAGCGGCGTGGGAGGAGAGGAAAGATCCCTTGTGGCCTGGCTCTGCAAGTCACTGCAGCGAGATACGGGTTTTGAACAGCGGCAGTTTCCCTCTGCTTCCCTTCACCTCTCTACCCCCTGACCAAGCAAGACACACTCTCTATGAGCTGTCTCACCCTGCAGTGGCCAGGACGACTTTGAATGCAGTGTCAATCCCAGTAAAGTCGACGCGCATAAAGATTATGCATAAGATAATAGTACATATTCCCGGCTAGATGAAATATAAAGCAATTTACCAATAAAAGCTGTAACAATTCTTCTAAAAATTAAAATAAATATTATTTTTATTTTCCTGTGAAAGCAGGGAGTGCTGCAGCACCGCAGCTCTTATGGACGAGCCGCCCCTGAATATGAGGATTAGGAGTTACATTGGCATTTCTTCTAATAATCGGCGGAGTAGAACTAAACCCCGGTCCTCCAAAACATTCAGTTAAACCATCTCAGATGTTAAACAGCGAAATGATAAAGGCTGAAATAAATGAGTAAAGGAATTAAATTAATTAAATTATTCAGACACTCAACGATTTAGTTCCCCAATGCATGGATTTCGTACAACCATCAACGCGATTTCAAACACTCTTCAACAAGATAATGATAAATTACAAGTTAAGATCAATAACCTAGAGTTACAACAACGGAAGAAGAACTCAATTATCTTTGGCCTGAAAGAAGAAATCATTCATTCATTCATTCATTCATTCATTCATTCATTCATTCATTCATTCATTCATTCATTCATTCATTCATTCATTCATTTAGTATTTTGCTCAAGGGCAGGTATTTCACTGCAAACTCAGCTTCCTCCAGTCTTTCCTATTTTCTCCTTTCTCTTCGTTTCTTCATATGATCCATATATCTATATGTTGTCTTTCATCTGATATCTTCTTCTGCCAAGAACTCTTCTCCCATTCACCATTCCTTCCAGTGCATCCTTCAGTAGGCAGTTCCTTCTCAACCAGTGCCCCAGTCAATTCCTTTTTCTCTTTCTGATCAGTTTCAGCATTATTTTTCTTCATCCACTCTTTCCAACATAGCTTCATTTCTTATTCTGTCTGTCCACTTCACACGTTCCATTCTTCTCCATATCCACATTTCAAATGCTTCTATTCGCTCCTCTTCACTTCGTCGTAATGTCCATGTTTCTGCCACCTCACAATGCCATACTCCATACAAAGCACTTGGCTAATCTCTTCCTTAATTCTTTTTCCAGAGGTCCGCAGAAGATGTTCCTTTGTATATTAAAAGTTTCCTTGGCCATTGCTATTCTCCTTTTGATTTCTTGGCAGCAGCTCAAGTCGACTAGCACGTCGCATCTACTTCACATATTGCAAGAATGCAAAAAGGGAAATAATCATGCAAAGAATTCCATAGATTCCTCAGTTCTGCCCGTGGGAAAATAGGTGTAGCGGCGAAAAACAAACTGGACAGGGTCATAAATGCGAACCCGGACTACGGATGAAGAAGGTGATTTGTGGCGAAAACTTGAATGAAGAATTTAACGTAACACTGTTACAAACATATAGGCCTACTTATACTTAATATACAATTACAGTTTAATACCCACAAATTGTTCGATATTATGATACATAATACACAAACTACCACTCCCACCATAAGAGCAACACACCCCCACCCCTACAACTGACGAATGCAAATAGCAGAATTCAAGATCAACAGTAGTTCGTGGGACACAGATGAAGACGCAACACCGCGTCGAAACGGGCCTTCTGTCCAAGGTATATAACCTTTTTTTAAAATAAATTTTAACACTTTTTAATGTGTGACTAAACAATTTTAAGTGTTACAAATATGTTCATTCATGTTTGCACCGTAACTTCTTGCGATATGAAGAGGTCATTATCTGCCTCCAAAAACATATTGACTGAACCTCAAGAAACCAATTTTTGCTAACTGTGCGGAAAAGAGTGAAGTGAAATAAAAAATTTGGAACAAAAATGAAAGTGCATATTTTAATGTATTTTTCGCTTGATCGTGCTGTGTTTCATAGTTCGATAGTGCATGAATGCATGCGTATTTTGGGATTTTATAGTGCATGAAACTCTCGTTTCTATTGATAATGAATGAAGGCCTCATTGTATTGCAGAGGACGCGGCACTGAAGCGGCTGCACTGTGCACTGGGGTTGGATCACAGCTCGGATTGCCCGGTGGATGGTGGCTGGGGAGCATGGAGGAACTGGGGCGAGTGTGTGGGGCAGTGCGGAGAGATGGGTCGCCGAACGCGCACGCGCACCTGCAACAATCCGGTGCCTGCGTTTGGGGGCGCCGAATGTCACGGACCCCGCAAGGAAACCGAGAGTTGCAAACTGCCAGGTGAGAGAGCGACCCACAGATTCAAGGAATAGTTCAAAAGAGAACAGAGAGTAACTAGTGAAGAAGGGATGATGCATTTTCAATAATTTCAAATGGAATAAAGTGGCGAAAATTTCTCGTTCTATACACACTGACTTTAAAGTTATGGAGAGACCAAAATTGTGTTTTTGTGTATGTATGCAATGAAAGGGGAAAAGAACTGGCATCCTACGCATTATCTCCTGGTTTAGTTGCCTCATGAGTGATGCTTTGTTAATGTCTCTTATGAAGTTCAAACCTGTCTTCGGACAATTGATTGAACAACAATAATATGGGCCTATTTATTGTCAAAAAAGAAAAACATTATTGTAGATCACATTTCATAGATTCAAACCTCCTTTTCAGGTTGCACTGAGGACCAATATGGTAAATTGGTGGCAGGGGACCCCCTGAGGGCGGAACAGTTCCAGGTGATCCAGGCCGTCCATCAGCGAGTACCGGCTCTGTCGGACAGATGTCTCACTAATGAATGCCGCTTCGACATCGTCCAACAGACGCTCAGAGATGGAGCCGTGAGTACAACGCATGTGGAGTACCTCGATAATAATTAAATGTTTTTTTTTTAATCCAATGCCACCAGGTTGTCTTTTCGATATTTTTGGTCTTCTCTCCTGGCCGTGGCTTAGTTGTAACCCACGTCTGAGGTTGGGGCACTTGGAAGGCGGAGTTACTTTACCCCGATGATGTGATAGGATGATTATGATAATGTGGTGCCAGGAGAGGTCTTAAGTCTAAACTTACAGGACAGGACATGTAGCACGTATGGGCGAATCCAGAAATGCATATAGAGTGTTAGTTGGAAGACCGGAGGGAAAAGGGCCTTTGGGGAGGCCGAGACGTAGATGGGAGGGTAATATTAAAATGGATTTGAGGGAGGTGGGATTAATGGTAGGGATTGGATTAATCTTGCTCAGGATATGGACCGATGGCGGGCTTATGTGAGGGCGGCAATGAACCTTCGGGTTCTCTAAAAGCCTTAAGTAAGTGAGTGAGTGAATGAGTGAACACATTGTCAGAAATTCTCTTAGAATTCTTTTTTTGTTCCTACACGTCCATGAAATTGCCCAGCAGAGAAACGTACCTTTGTATAGGTACCGGAACCAATCTCTGCACTTGGCGACAGTTGCACGAACCGTTACAATGCATAGGCGAGGAGGTGGAGTGAAGCAAGGGGGCTGCGAGCAGGTAGTGTTCTGATAACAAACATGGGACGGACCAAAATGTAACATAAGCCAACTCACGACCAACGTTTTCAGTTCAGTTCAGGTCCTTTTAGTGCAGATACGGAGATGTAACGTAGCTGTGACGTACGCCAAATGCACAGATTGGTCCCGTATCTGTACTTGTATTCTGCGAAATGAATAGTAGGGAGCTATTGAAGACAGCTGGATGTTTATGTCATTGGTGACGATGAGCTTACTGCCCACACTCCATACTTTGTTTTGAACTTGCATTTCTCAACTTCTCCAGCTCATAGCAGTAAGTCATCCTTCGATAAATTTCACTTTGGGCAGATTGAACTGCCGTATAGGAGAACTTTAGGGAATATAGTATCTGAGCAAATGTACAACAGTTAAAATTGGAGTGCGTTCTTAATGAATTTTAAAAGTATAGTAGAATGGCTGTAATTTTACGTTAACTCTTCAATATTTTGTATTGCAGATGAAGTATTGGAATGCACTGCACTGTGTCAAACGTCGCGTGGGTTGTCCAGGTTAGTCAACAGTTAAAAATAAATAAATAGATTTATTTTTATTACGGACTTTCTACAATGAAATAGTTTCCCTTCACTGCAAGCTAATTTTTATTGCCCATATTTGTCTTATTAGCAGCATCTTTGCCTGTCAAACCATGATAATCCATGCTTTGTCAAATCCGATCGTCTATATCTTCTAAATTTGGTTTTAGAATTAATCATAACACTATCGTACCATCATAATTTTTATTTCTTGTTGATGATCAAGTAGTAATTTTATTACACTTTAGAAAGTTGGTTATTTCTGTATAATGGATAGGTACAACTAAAGAAGAACGAAAATGAGTAAAACTTCCGTGTGCTCATCACGGAGCATAGAGGGAACAGGTGATTAAAATTTCTATAATTTTACTACCTAGACAGTTTGAGATGAGTGAATGACGACGTAATGCTAGGAAATTTACGGAATAAGGAAAATTCTTTCGAATTATTAGTAAAGAAACTCTATTTACATTAGAACTGCGTTACGCCAGAAATTGACATAGACTTACCTAACTTTAAGGCTCGGAGGATGTAAAGAATTGTGCCCAAATATCTGTAGTGCTCGGGAAAAGTGACACAAGTCAGTTTCCACAAACCTTTTTTGAAAATTTATTGACAACTTACGGAACATCTGCTCGCTTGGAAAAAAAATACATAAGTATTCCTCCCATTACAATAATTCATACAGAAAAAAAATCAAATCGACATAAACCAGTGTAAGTTGTGAATAAATTATCAAAAAAGGTTTGTGGAAACTGACATGTCACTTTTCCCAAGCACTGCAGATATAATCAGGAAGGTAAAGATGAAGCGGAATAATGCATCTATTGTATACCGAGTAATAATAGTCGCCACTTCCAACAAGTAAGTAAAACTAGCATTCCTAATTTAATGCATAGGCTACATATAGAGCAATCATATAAAGATAGGCGTTCCGTACATCGAATCGCACTCCTCGGACGAATCGCACGAAACGGATATTTAAAGTGGAGTGCGCTCTACCTCATCGCCTTATCGGATTCTCTATCAGCTGTTTGGTTTAAAACATATCTCGTACGACAATGATATTGAACATTTTGAGGTTAGGACTATTAATTCTGAGTGATAGCGAGAAAGAAATTGTAATTGTTGTATGCTTATTAATTGAATAGGAAGAAACGAAAGAGATATCGGTTACATAATATATCGTCATTGCTTTTATGAAACCTTCTATGTGACAACATAGAAAATAATTTTTCAGGAGGAAGAAAAAATTAATTAAAAGTCAATAGCCGTATATAAGAATATGAAATAATTCAGTAGAAAACGTTGGTGGCCCGGTAATAAAAGGAACAGGTTATCCTATACTATTTGCAGATGACACAAGTATCATAATTACAGACAACAAATTTAGACGACTATCAACAATATACCCCTACTAGAAACATCAACCAACCAAATTTCTTGGTATATAATTATTCGCAGTTTTCTACAAGCGAAATAAGTTTTCAGTCTGCTATTTTGGCGCGACACTGAACATGATACAACATAATAGTAACATATATTATTATAATATACCGAAGTACATATGATATTTCCGAGCAGAAATTCTGCGTCATCATATGATGAAAGATGAGTGGAACAGAGAAAAATTCTCTCCGGCACCGGGATTTGAACCCGGGTTTTCAGCTCTACGTGCTGACGCTCTACCCACTAAGCCCAAGGGAACCAAGAGGTGGAACGTAAACTGAGAGGATTCAATCCGACATCGGAATGGAAATCCGGTGTGGCTTAGTGGATAGAGCGTCAGCACGTAGAGCTGAAAACCCGGGTTCAAATCCCGGTGCCGGAGAGAATATTTTTCTCTGTTCCACTCATCTTTCTTCATAATAGCAACAGTTGAGCAATTAAAATTGATTTATTAAAGAAGGCCATGATCACACGCATCGAAAAAGTTGCTCATCCGAGAAACGTGGGCGGATTTACCGAGAGCCGATGCGTGCGATACGCGATTACAAACATAACAATTACAGCAAAGATTGTCTTTTTCCGATCCGTGCTATTCGTCCGATGAGTGCGATACCTTACCTTAATGTAACAACTAATAAATATTAGACTAACATCATTTAATGTAACATTAATAAGTGCCGAATAGTGCATTGAAATGCGAGAGAAAAATTGTTACCAAATGCAAAAAAAAAGTTAATAATATTCACATTGCAAGTTCCGAATTAACCTAATTTAGATGGCTGAGGAGAAAGGGGAAACGGCACACTGCACTTAGAATTTAAAAATATAAGACCGGAAACGAAAAAAAAAAAAACAGAATTAAAGTACCCTTACCCGATTCCCCAGAAGCATAGATTAAAGGTTCCAAAGTTGCTCGAGTCCGGATAGTAAATGATTCCGCTTCAGAATGAACTCAGGTTAGCTTCTCTACACGTTGACTCAGACAAATAGAGGGAATGGAAGGTAAAAGGTGGAGAGTAGTAAAGAAATGAAGCTGACGTCACAGGCTTCCAGGCTCCCATGGGCGTGGCCAAAGGAGGGATGAGGGGAAAGGGGGTGTGGTCAAAGAAGGGATGTGGGGAAGAGGGCGTGGCCATATGAGGGGAAGGGGATATGATCAAAGGAGGGATGAGGGGCAGTTAGCGTGGCCAAAGGAGGGATAAGGGGAGCAGGTTTGTGATTGGTGAATGGGTAATTGCAAGCGAGCGGTGTGGGAAAGCGATTGACGAATGCGTCAAAAGGTAACAAACATCCCGATAGACAGTCATGAAGTTAAATTGAAAAATAATCATAATATGTATACCGGTATTTAAACAAAATTTTTAAAATTGTGACCTTTCATTTCGATACAGTCTTCAGTTCTTTTGTGCATATTATCGCACTATAGACTATTGCATCTAATTCCAATTACCAGTTTCGTCCTTCGTACTAGTAACTCAGGTTGAAATAATTCTACTCTATAAAAGAGTACCTTACGAACTGTAAACTCAATCTTCACTTCTACCCGATTCATATGGATAAAATTGCTCCTTTGTGAAAATAACTCCGCTCCAGTGAGCTCAATAGTAATATGCATCTAAGGAAACCATGAAAAAGTTCAGCCAGATACTTTGAACCCATGATTTCCCAGAAGCGAATCTCAAACTCTCTCGGTTGTGTATCATAATCTATTTATAAATCAATAATTTCCATTTAAATACTTATATTTTAAGCCAACAGGGAGAATTTGATCCACTTCTTTTTATATTTAACTAAAATACCATATTAAACATAACGATAATTATTGTAATGTAGATTTCACATACTATCACTGAGCTTATTGTAACGTGAGATGAGTGATAGAGTATTGCAACATTAAAAGACACACAGCTAATCGTATGTTTCAATGTTAGATTCACTTATAAGAAACACGTTTGTATTACTCTTCGTAGTCTGAATATGGAAGTAAAATAAAGAAATGGGGTATGTCTGTTTGTACCCATCCAGCGTATTACGAAAAAGATTCCATTTATTTAAGGTGGTCTTGCACAACAAACAGGGGATATTATTCATTGTGACATTAAAATACACACAGCTAATCGTATGTTTCAATGTTAGATGCACCTATAAAAACACAATTATTATTATTATTATTATTATTATTATTAATTCTGGAGATTGACTAGTAATTATAGGTAATTATTCAAGTGAGCATTTACTTGGATTTTATGAACCTCCATGTAAAAGAAGATGTGTGCATGAGCGTCTTTAAATAATAAGAATAGTATATTTTATCTACTTTTATTTACTCGTAATAAACTTACAGTGCTTGTGCATAAACTTGTTTTTAGTTTCGATGCGAATTGGTTCGGCCATTATTGTGTGAAAAGGTAACATAGACAGACAGACATACATACAAACAAACAAAAATGTCAAAAATACGATTTATGGTCTCAGGATGGTTAATTATACATGTTCTGTATATCCCTTTGTGCTTTTAACAACTGATGTGAGAATTACCAGTCTGCTCCGCGAATGTACTCTAAATCTAACAAATCATGAGAGTGAATTAAAAGATATTTGAGAATGCATCACTGATGAAATGCAAGACATTTTAAAGAGACATTTAAGTGAGTACTCCGCTTTAAAATTTAACATATTTGTTGAGCAAAATTTGAAAAATTCCCATAATAAACTAATACTTATTATTATTTATATACCTTCTGTGAACATATAAATAAAATGAAATATTAAAAGTTTTTTACAATATGGTGCATGGAGCATTTTGCACTTTGATAAGAATCATGCGTTAGACTTATGCGTTACGACGTGTAATTATAAATGTAAACACCATTTATTTTTGGAAAAGTATTTATTATTATTATTATTACTATTATTATTATTATTATTATTATTATTATTATTATTATTATTATTATTAAATTTTCTGCGGAAGGAGTAAGATGAAAGATTTTACTGCCTTACTGAAACCTTTCCTCTGACTGTGGTTATGCGTCAATCTATCTTGAAAAGTCCAAGTCTTTTTATGTATATCCCTTTGTACTTTTAACAACTGCTGTGAGAAATTACAGTCTGCTCCGCGAATATCTGGAAACAGGTAAAAGATTTTACTTCCAGCCATAGATAGAGTATAAATCATGCTAACTTTATGTATTTATGCCTCTTTAAATACAGCAACCAGGTGACTGTTGAAGTGAGTTTTCTCCATTGTTATTATGTTGTACATTTTATTCACTTCTAATAATCATAGGTCATTTTTGAAGTGAGAATTGAGTTTTCTCCACATATTTGAGTAATTTTATTCATTTCTACTCACCTTTCCGCTATTTCATCTTTTTGAATTCGATTTGATGCATTGTTTTACTTCCACCAAGGTGATACACTTTCTCTTTCAGGTACTGGTTGCGTGCCTTAGACAGCCACGTACAGTCACTGCCATACTGTCGAGGACTCACTTTCACTTCCACGTGCGGGATTCACCTCTCACACAGATGGCTAAACCGACTGCGTAATACATACTCATACATATTTCACAACAAAAAATTATTTTCAACTGGCCAGGGAACAGGCGGTGGTCGAAAAAAATAATACAAGTGTCAAATAAGACCTATAGGAACATGTGTATTCGAAACATCCACACATATCGAGTGATTTACCTTGGCACTTACGTAACAAGAGCTTTCACTTTCAACTTAACAAACAATGGACCTTGAAACTTATGTAACACAGCTTTCACTTCATTTCAACCTTCTCTCCATGCTCATTCGTCAATCGCTTTCCACACCGCTCGCTTGCAATTACCCATTCACCAATCACAAACCTGCTCCCCTTATCCCCCCTTTGGCCACGCTCCCTGCCCCTCATCCCTCCTTTGATCATATCCCCTTCCCCTCATATGGCCACGCCCCCTTCCCCACATCCCTCCTTTGACCACACCCCTTTCCCCTCATCCCTCCTTTGGCCACGCCCATGGGAGCCTGGAAGCCTGTGACGTCAGCTTCATTTCCTTACTACTGTGGAGGATAGAGAACTTTTTAAGAGAACGAAAGGTAGAGGACAAAGATGGAGAGAATGGTGTACTCAATTGGGCAATAGTGTACCCTAACTGGTATACTACAATAAACAGATGAAAAGAATATAAATGGGAAACATTTTCTCGTAATGTCAAATAAACGATTCTGATGTTGTTCATTGCTGGTTACAGAAAATATAAACACACAAATGAAATAAATAACTTATAAAATGAAGCTATTAATTAACACAGTGATTGCATATAGGCCTACATAAGTAAAGAAACAATATGTCAATAAATAAAAACATCAACAAATTGTATCGGAAAGACAAAAGTAATACAAACAGATATGTAAATAAAATTACCAACTAAAATAGATATCAGGAAAAGTAGTGTAATTATTGTAGCAATTAAGGTTTTGTATACAATGTGCCCCAAGAGGGAAGGTCAATCCAGTTTACATGAGCATTTGGTCTATACAGAACAGAAAGGCAGTCATAATAACGGACATTTAGAGCAAAAAAGCATTGTCAAGAATAAACCACGGTGATTGTCTTTGATCTAAGAAGTTACCAATATTATATATTTGGAAGGCTCTGCATTTTCTATAAGTGGATCAGTTAGAACGAGCTGAGAAATTTGATATGCATAACTCAATATTCATTTTTCCTGCAGTTACTGGGTTTTACTTAGGAGGGCGGAATAGCCATTAATGTTTTATATACAGTGTGTCCCAGAAGGGAAGGTCAAACATAGTCATTTAGAACGAAATAGTTTATATGAACATGTGGTATATAGAGAACAGTTGTTGAAGTAGAGCTGTTTGAATATAAAAGTTAAAAAAATATGAAAACCTTACTTGCTTCTTTTGTTTTATTTCATGCTATTTCTTGTTCAAGTGACAAAGATTCTACATACATTCTAAAAAATTCACAATCCACCTTAATACATTTTTGAACTCATGCGAGAAGATGACGTATTGCTTGTCGAAGATCATTCTGACGTTCTTTACGGCGACAACAGCATCTGTTATGAGAGCAAGCAGTTCGTCTCGTGTATTAACTCTCCTGTACATTTCACCCATAAAATTTCAAGGGTTTCAGATCTGGAGAGCTTGGTCTCACACGGTGCCAATAATGAGAAGGAGCTCCGTCATGCTGAAAGTACATAACACGCTGTTTAGCCGAAGTAATGTCTTCTAGTAGCTCTGGAAATATACATACAAGTCGCCGGTACTTTGGTCCATCCACACGATCGTCTAAAGCAATGGTTCCCAAACTTTTCGAAGGCGCGATCCACTGGTAGGGTACTTAACCCCATTCGAGAAATGCAAATCTCTATAAAATTGAATACAATGTTACTTTTACTCAACGTTTCATAAATGGTTTACATTAATTACTTTTATTTTAAAACATTGATAAACCGCATAATGTTTGCTTTTAAATCACAATCATCATAATACAACTCCTATGCTTCTACGTTTATCAAAAGCACATCTCGTGTGACGTCATACAAGCTGAACCGTAGCTAACGAGAAAGACAGGCAACGACGCGAATCGGAGTCACATGGTTATCTCGGTCTATACCGAATCCACTCTTAAAACAATCCGCGTCAAAAGAAACCCATGTGGCCAGTGACGTCGCCAGGATCAGAGCGAGGGGGGGTGAGGAGGGGGTGAGAGATTTAAAAATGAGGTGCGAGCTGCAAAAATGTGGTACATAAAAAATCCAAAATGTTCTTTCATGCACTTGCGCGCATACTATACATCTGTTTATTATTATTATTATTATTATTATTATTATTATTATTATTATTATGCTCATCACATCCATTACGATACACTATGGGACGTAGTTTTATCACATCCAAGAAATTGTTTGTTTTAGTTCTTCAAAATAATTTATGCCTACTATTTTGTTAATAAATTTCCCTTTGGGGTGCGGAAAGGGCTGCTCCGATTTTTTATGGGGTGCTTGCACACCCTTTCGCACCTCCCTAGCGACGTCCCTGCATGTGGCCAGCTCGCGTTTCTGGTTATGACGCCGAAGCACAATGTATAAGCAATAAGCGCGCGAAAAAAGTAGATCCCGTCATTAAATTAAAAACATGTCTCCTGAATATACTTGTTATTCATCCGCAACTGAAATAATAATATCCAAAACACAGAAATGATTATAAAATGTACCTATAACTCTGAGATCAATACTTACAACTTAAAATAGTTTATTGCATAGGCCTATGCATGATATATTTGAGGGCGACAGCACTTCAGTCGCTTGTGATGCAACAAAATGGATGAAAGTGCTGGCTGGGTCTTTTGTTGCTCTGTCGCCAAACTGTTGCCGAAACTCGAACCCAATAGTGTGATAATCATGGACAATGCTCCTTCTCATAGCGTTAAAGCTGATCGGCTACCAAATAGGTCGTGGTTAAAAAATGACATTATTGCCTGAATTGAAGCAAACTATTCCGTGTAATAAAAACATAGTAAAAGATGAACTTTAGCGAATAAGTCGAGAGGAAAATATATTGTGGATTCTCTTGCGCTACAGGCTAACATGACAGTGCAGCGACTGCCTCCTTGTCATTGTTTATTAAATGACTATAGAAATGATATGGAATCAGGTGAAGGGTTATGTTAGACAGCGCAACACAACGTTCAAGATTAGAGATGTCGAGGTCTTGACTGAGGAGCCAATTAAACATGTGACTGCAGATGGCTGGAAGAAATGCATCGAACACGTTATGAAAGAAGAAGCTTTGTTCTGGGAGCTGGACAATTTTGAGTGATAGACCTACTCTTGTTGATAAATTAGTAAACAGTCTTGGTGACGAAAGCAGCTGTAGTGATAGTGACGAAAGAACTGAAAATTATACAGATACGGATAGGATAGAACCACTTCCGATTAGAACCACTTCCGGAATCGGAATAAAAGGTAAGTGTTGCAAATCTAAACTTTTTAAAATTATGGCGTACTTGTACTGCGTATATAATATACTGTGTAACAAATTTTGTTTGTTGAAGTCTAAGTATGTAGATTTAATAAATCTTTTCACAGAGTAATACGTAGATTTAGTAACAGGTCTGTAAGTAGCAGTGCTGCCCTTCTTTGCTAAAGCATCTGCATTCTCGTTTCCCAGGATTCCACAATGGGATGTATCCATTGGAATACAATTCTTTTATTGAGTGATATTAATTGAGAGAGCATTTTAGTTATTTCTGCTGTTTGAGATGAAGGTGTGTGTTTAGAGACGATTGATAGAATAGCTGCTTTGGAGTCTGACAATATAACTGCATTCCTAAATTTATTTATGTGGCATAGAAGATTCCTGAGACATTCACTTATTGCAATGATTTCTCCATCAAAACTTGTTGTTCCATATCCAAGTGATCTATAAAGTGAGAAGAGACAGCACGTAACACCTGCACCGGCACCTTGTTCTCTGGAGATCAAGGATCCGTCGGTGTATAAATGAAGCCAGTTTTGTGGAGGGTACCTAACATTAATTGTCTCTAAAGACAATTGTTTCAGTATTTCAATGTTTACTTCTGATTTCAGTATTTCTTCTGTTAAATTTAGATTATATTCTATATTTAATAGAGTTAAAGGGTTTGGTTTAATTTGTAAGTTTTATTTTAAATTCGGGATATTGATTTTCTGTTTTAATTCTTGAACAATGGATATGAAACTTTTTTGAGTTTTCAATCTACAGAGAGGACTGTATGAATGCCAATTGTTTCCTGGTAATCTGATAAGTTTTTCATATTGAATCAGTGCTTTATATTCTATT
Organism: Periplaneta americana; assembly: GCF_040183065.1. Classification (NCBI taxonomy): domain Eukaryota; kingdom Metazoa; phylum Arthropoda; class Insecta; order Blattodea; family Blattidae; genus Periplaneta; species Periplaneta americana. The sequence goes on along the minus strand of NC_091119.1, from coordinate 107,597,955 downwards.
GTCATTTTGATACTGTTAATATTAGTGAGGAATCTCATAGAATCTATTGGGGTTGTTTTGATTCCACCAGTAATGAGTCTGAGAGCTTGGTTTTGAACATATTCTATGTCGTTTATGAAAGGTGAAGTAATTAAAATTTCTCCGCAGTATATCAGCACTGGCTGTATAAACATTTTGTATGTAGTGTTCAAAGTATTCCTAGAGCATCCCCATTTCTTTCCTGCTAGTCTTTTTAGAAGGGAGAATCTTTTACGAGCTTTTTCAGAAATGTATTTCAAATGGTTGCTCCATGTTAATTTACTATCGAAAATAACTCCAAGATATTTGGATTTCATATATATATATATATATATATATATATATATATATATATATATCATATAGCAGAAGGGCAGTGTTTTACACATACTAATTTTCATTATTGTACAAAATACAGTAATGGAGGACAAACATGTTAAATATTTCCAAAATTTTACTGCTTTAAGCTGTACCTAACCCCTTAAATTACTGACTAAACCTCTTACTACTATTAATACTATTAATAGTAACTAATTCTATATAGAGTACGTCACATTGTATTTTACTTCGTTTATTACGCTAATATACTGCGTACCGTACTTACATCACATGCCATAATTCACTTCACACGTGCTCCCTGTCAATGTGATAGTAATTACGGCGCGAATGGCGGAAGGATGCAATTGGGGTTTGTTTATGTTAGGATCATATTAACAGTGGATGGACTTTAGTCATGGCCATAATGACAATCGCCTAATATAAATACATGTTCAAAGTTCTAAAAAACAAAGGAATTGCTGTATAAAAGTAATGTTAAACGTGAATTTAATTATAAACTTATTCAATGTTGGCCATGTTATGATTAAGAATGTAACGTCTACATTCAAACAGCTCTATCACAGTCACGAAGTTTGAATTGAGAGTACTAGGAATAATAGACTGTGCCGGTACTATTTCGCATTGTGATCAGGCGATAGTAGTGACCCTAGTGGTTAGCAACTATCTATGGATGCATATTCCCTACGTATTGAGGTTCGTGACTGTATATACTAGACTCTGGTTTATCTCGACAACGGTTTGGTATAGACCACATATTATTCATATCGATTTTCGTCCAAAATGGCCGATATTATGATATCCCAGAATATTGACCTTTTCTGTTGGGACATCATCTTCGTGTTTATTCATTGTGGTGTAGATAAGGCCATGAGGCCTTCTCTTGTACATCGAGCGAAGTAAAAAGTAGAGAAAGAATGTTTCAGTTCGTGGTGGCTGGACTCAGTGGAGTGCCTGGTCGCCCTGCAGTGCCATTTGTGGTCTGGGCAGCAAGTACAGGCGACGAAACTGTACTAACCCAACACCTTCCACTCCCGATCTGTTGTGTAAGGGATCCACCATGGAGAAAAAGGACTGCACTGGGGTAGCCTGCGCGCCGAGACAGAGTGAGCAAGTAGTTACCGAGTTAATTTTATGCGCGTTATTAATTAGGTTACAATAAATTGAAGAGTAAAAGTCTTGTTAAGTCGTTCTAGACCAATATATGTTAGTTGTATATGATTCTTATGTTACGGAATAGCGATAAAAACAAGACACTCTGTCTATTTCACTTTACATGAAATATTGCAGTTCGATTGAGTGCTCTTTTTGTTACAGATGGAGTTTGGTCCAATTGGGCCAAGTGGTCTGATTGCAATGTGCAATGTGGACCAGGCATCAGATGGAGGCGAAGGGAGTGTCTGAAGAAACCAGAAAAAAGGGAAGATAATGAGGAAATAAATAGCTGGCAGAGACGTCTTAAGTTGGAGGAAGCAAAATATGGGATGGGTGAATTAAGAAAACAAGATAGCAGGAAGGGTAGGGAGATAAGAGAACATGAGAACCATATGAATGAGGAGGTAAAGAAATCAGAAGAAAATAAGAACAAGAATATGGAGAAATCAGAAAATAGTATGATTAAAGAGATAGGAAAAGAGAACGGAATGCTTAAAGAGATGGAGAAAACGGACATCATCGTGGGTAATTGGGATAAACCAAAAACCAGAATGTATATGAAGATGGATAAAACAAAGAACAGATTGACAGAGGAAGTGAAGAAACCGGAGATGAGGAAGGATAAGATAGAGAAAGAAAAGGAAGGGGTGATTAAGAAATTGGAGAAGACAGAGGTCAGGATGGATAAGGTAGAGAAAGAAAAGAACGGAATAGTTAAGAAGGTGCAGGAACCGCACACCAGGATGGGAGAGATAGAGAGACCAAATTACAAAATGATTAAGGGGCTAGAGGAACCAGAAATCAGGATAGAACGGATGAAGAAGCCATGGCATAGTAAGAATGAGAAGACTCTCAAACCAGATTTTAGGATGAATGAAATAGAGAAACCAGAAAATAGGGTGGTTAAGGAGGTGAAGAAAACAAGTACAAAGGCGAGTAAAGAGGTGATGGAACCGCAGATCAGAATAAATGGGAAGATAAAAAAGACTGAGGACAGGATGGATGACGTTGACAAACTAAAGAATAGGATCATTAAGGAGGTGAAAAAGCCAGATATACGGATGGATGAGATGGAGAAGTCAAAGCACAACGTGGATATGAAGAGTCGAGAGATAATTATTACGGAGGCGATGAAACCACAGATCAGAGTAAATAGGAATAAGGGGGTGAAGAAATTGAACATAGGTGAGAATGGGGTAGAGAAGCTACAGAATGGGATGTTTAAAGAAATAGAGAAACCAGACAGGAAAAGTAATGATTTGGAGAAACAAACGAAAGGAATAATTAAGAAGGCGGGAAAACCAAACTTTAGGATGGATAAGGACAAAATGAAGAACAGAATGGTCATGGAAGTAGAGAAACCAGAGATAAAGCTTATTGTGAAACCACAAAACAGAATGTGTAAGCGAGTGGTAAAACGTGAAGTCAGGATGAACGAAATAGAGTTATCAGGGAACAGAAGAATTAAAAAAGCAGAAAAATCAGACATGAGGATGAGTGACGAGGACGAACCAAAAAACAGGATGATCATGGAGGTAGAGAAACCAGAAATAAAGTTTATTAAAGAAGTCATGAAACCACAGATCAGAAAGTGTAAGAGAATGGAAAAACCAGAAGTCAGGATAAACGAAATAGATATATCGGAGAACAGGATAATCAAGAAGGCGAGAAAATCAGACGTGAGGATGAGTGACAAGGAGGTACCACAAAACAGGATGGTTATGGAGGTAAAGAAACCAGAGATAAAGCTTTTTAAATATATCATGAAACCACAGATCAGAATGTGTAAGCGAGTTGAAAAACCTGAAGTGAGAATGAACGAAATAGTGTCATCACGGAACAGGAGAATGAAAAAGGCAGAAAAATCAGACATGAGAATGGGTGACGAAGAGGAACCAAAAAACCGAATGATCATGGAGATAGAGAAACCAAAGATAAAGTTCATTAAAGAGGTCATGAAACCACAGATCAGAAAGTGCAAGAGAATGGAAAAACCAGAAGTCAGAATGAACGAAATAGATGTATCAGATAAGAGGAGAATTAAGAGAGAAAAGAAAGCAGATGTCATAATGGATAACGATATTAAGGAACCACAGTTCAGGATGAATAGTGGAGTAAAGAAACATGAGAACAGGATGGTTGAGCTAAATGAAACAGAAAAAATAACACGTGAGGAGGTGAAGATATCAGAAAAGAGGATAGATGAGGTGACGAAACCTCGTAGGTATATGGAAGAGGGGAAGAAACCAGAGATGAGGACGGATAAGGAGATGAAGGAACCAGAGAACAAGGCGATTAAAGAGATGATGAAACCACAGAGTACAATGAATAATGGAGTACAGATACCCCATATCACAATTCTTGAGGTGAATAAAACAGGGAACATGACAGATAAGTTGGTGAATAAATCAAAGAAAAGGATGGATGAGGTGAAGAAAACAGAGAACAGGACGCATGAGGAGGAGAAAAAATCAAAGAACAGGATAATTGAGAAGGTGACGAAAATAGAGTTAGGAAAGGATGGGGCAAAAAAGTCAGAGAATAACACGGTTAAGATGTCTATCAAACCAGTGATCAAAACTGATAAGGAGATAAAGAAACCTGATATAAGAACGGAAGAGATGAAAAAACGAGACAGCATGACGAATAATTACGTAGATAAAACAGGAGACAAGACAAATAAGGAAATAGAGAAATCAGAGAACATAAATGATAAGTTGAAGAAAGTAGGAAACAAATCGGATAAGAAACCGGAGAAGACAGATGAGGATGGTAAGAAACGAGAGAACAGCACAAATAAAACGATGAAAAAGGTACCAGATAACATAACAGAAAAGAAAATGAAGAAAGTGGATGAAAGAATAGATAAGGAAATGAAGAAACCAAAGATAGTGATGAGTAAGATGATTAAGGAAGAAGAAAACAGGTTGAAGAAGGAAGTGAGGAATCCAGGAAACAAAACAGTTGAGGAACTAGAGAAGAGGACTCATGAGCATGACAAGAAAGTCAAGACACCAGACAACATTATTCACAAAGAAATAAAGAAAACAGACAATAGAACTGGTAAAGAAATGAAGAAACCAGAGACCGTGATAAATGAGAAGATGAAGGAACAAAAGAATAGTTTGAATAAGGAAGTGAGAAAACCAGGAAACAAAACGGTTGAGAAACTAGAGAACAGCACAAATGAGGACGGTAAGAAGATAAAGATACCAGAGAGCAGAATTCACAAAGAAATTAAAGTAGACAACAGAACAGATAAAGAAATGAAGAAACCAGAGATCGTAATGAATGAGAAGATGAAAGAGCAAGAGAGCATATTGAATAGGGAAGTAAGAAAATCAGAAAATAAAACAATTGAAAACCTAGAGAACAGGACACATGGGGGTGTTATGAAAGTAAAGAACAAAACAAATGGAAAGGTCAAGACACCAGAGAACAGGATACACATGAAAATGAAGAAAGTAGACAACAAAATAGATAATGAAATGAAAAAACCAGAGATCATGATGGACGAGAAGATGAAGAAACAGCAGAATATGTTGAACAAGGAGGTAAGGAAACCAGGAAATAAAACGGTTGAGAAATCCGATGATAGATCACATGGGGATGGTAAGAAACTAGAGAACAAAAAAACTGAGTTCAAGACACCAGAGAATAGGGTTCGCAAAGAATTGACAGATAACAGAACTGAAAAGGAAATGCAGGAAGCAGAAAACAAAACAGATAATAAAATGAAGAAACCAGATATCATGATGGATGGAAAGATAAAGAAACAAGAGAACAGGTTCACTAACGAGATGAGAAAACCGGGAAATAAAACTGTTTTAAAATCAGGTAACAGGACACATGCGGATGGTAAGAAATTAGAGAACAATGCAAACGAAAAAGTGAAGACACCAGAGAACAGGACTCAAGAGGAAATGAAAGAACTAGGTTACAGAACAGAAAAGGAAATTAATAAACCAAAGAACATGATGGATGAGAAGATAAAGAAGCAAGACAACAGGTTGAATAGGGACGTGAGGATACCAGAAAACAAAACTGTTGAGAAATCAGGGAACAGAACACATGAAGATGGTAAGAAACTAGATAACAAAATAAACGATAAGGTCAAAATACCAGAGAACAGGATTCACAAGGAAATGAAAGAAGAAGATAATAGAGCAGCAAACGAAATGAAGAGACCAGAGATCGTGATGGATGAGAAGATAAAGAAGCAAGAAAACAGGTTGAATAAGGAGGACAGGAAATCAGAAAACAAAACTGTTAAGAATTCAGATAACAGGACACACGAGACTGTTAAGAAACTAGAGAACAGAATAAAGGTGAAAGTCAAAAGACCAGCGAACAGGATTCACAAGGAAATTAAGAAACCAGATAACAGAACTGCAAACGAAATGAAGAAACCAGAGATCATGATGAATGAAAAGATGAAGAAAGAAGAGAACAGGTTGAATAAAGACGTGAGGAAACCAGGAAACAAAACTGTTGAGAAATCAGAGAACAGAACACATGAAGATGATAAGAAACTGGATAACAAAACAAATGATAAGGTCAAAACACCAGAGAACAGGATTCACAAGGAAATGAAGAAAGCAAATAATAGAGCAGCAAAGAAAATGATGAAACCAAAGATCGTGCTGGATGAGAAGATGAAGAAACAAAAGAACAGGTTGAATAAGGAGGATAGGAAACCAGGAAACAAAACTGTTAAGAAATCAGATAACAAGACACGTGAGAATGTTAAGGAAGTGGAGAACATAATGAACGAGAAGGTCAAAAGACCAGCGAATAAGACTCACAAAGAAATGAAGGAACCAGCAAAGGAAATGAAGAGACCAGAGATCGTGATGGATGAGAAGATGAAGAAACAAGAGAACAGGTTAAATAAAGAGGTCAGGAAACCAGAAAACTGGATGAATGAGAAGATAGAGGAACCAGAGAATACACTGGATAAGGAATTGGACCTTTCTATGTATTCTGGTAAGTGGTAGGTCTACTAAGAGTTCCTTACTAATACATGATTATGTGACCATCAGTCGATGTTCTATTTTCTTGTTAAAAATAGGCCAGATTGATTTTAAGACACAGTATTGTTTTCAAGGAAATATCCAGAGCCATCTACATAGAAAGCTGGAGCCTTGGGTCGGCAACACTGTAAATAACTGTCAAGCAGAGGCCTACGATACAAAATCACGTGTTTGTGTTAATGTCGATTTTCAATGTAAATGAATGTTATAACGGGCTATGAAAAGAGAGCAGTTAAAGCTGCTTGAGTAGTGGTTTGTTTATGAAATCAAACCATATACACGTCCGCCCTCCCCAAATAGGTACAGTTCGATTCCAATGTATGCACACTGTTTGTCAGAGTAGCGGAGAATTTCAAATATCACTCTTTTTCCGCTGCGTAGCAGGTATAAACTAATTTTTAAGAATACGCCATAATAGCTCATCTTTTGTCGCCTCGGAACTTGATTCACACTGCATGTTCCACATTTTGAACTTTGTCTGGACCGTGTGTGAAACCATCTCAGTATTCACACCGTTTTCTACGGATTTTGGTCTATCACAACATTTTTTTATCTGTCACGAAATTGTCTCTTCAATTTTTTACAAACTTCCACAATGACGGTAAATTGCAGGAACCATACCTTAATCCATTTAGAGTTCTAAATCGTCTCAGTAAGCTCGATTAGTGTCTACTACATTGACAGTAACACTGAATAAAGCCAATTCATTTAGCAGAGGCAAGGCCATTGTTTTCTGGTGTGGGGGGAAAAACTTACTCAAGAATAGTTGTAATTCCAAACAACGCAACTAAAAACTATGCCTAATCAATGATAAAATACACATTTTTGGCCAAATTTTTGTTACAGTGTTCATAAAATCGATAAAATAAATTAGAATTGAAGGAAATATAGTACAGTTGTATGGACACTTTTTATGTCTGTTGAGCTTCTTAATCATACATGTTTCGGGGAATGCTTCCCCATTTTCAGTGATATCAAGACAAAGTGGTTCCAGATATTTTAACTGTGTTCCTGCGTGTTCAGTTCACATCATGCTACGCAGGAACACAGTTCAAATATCTGGAACCACTTTGTCTTGATATCACTGAAGATGAGGAAGCATTCCCGAATCATGTATAATTAAGAAACTCAATAGACATAAAAAGTGCTCATAGAACTGTAGTACATTTCCTTCAATTTTAATGTATTTTATGCGCTAGAGATGTATGCAGTGCACACAAAATTACATAAAACATTTTATGTAATCCTTGTCCTGCGCCGTCGGGGTGTAAGGCATCGTTCCTCAACTCGCATCACGGAATGAGTTCTGGTTCGAGTCCTCATGGGGAAGGAATTTTTGTAAAAAAATCGACCAGTGTTTGGGACTGGTGCCCACCCAGCATCGTGATGAATTTGGGGAGTTATGATACGTAGCAAAATCCGGTTTCGTAAACCAGCTATAACGACTGAAGGAATCATTGTACTGACCACACGTTCTTGTTGGATGATCGTTCACCTCTGCTAAGGCATGTGGACGTGAGGACAGCTGTCGGTTGGGCCTTAGTCCTCCATGAGTGTCGTGTCACGAATGATGATTTGATTATTACTACTTTTTTTTATCAATGCCACCAGGTTGTCTTTTCGACATTTCTGGTCTCCTCTCCTGGCAGTGGCTTAGTTGTAACCCACTTTAGAGGTTGGGACGTCTGGAAGGCGGAGTTACATTACCCCGATGATATGATAGGATGATTATGATTATGTGGTGCCAGAAGAGGTCTTAAATCTAAACTTAACGTAAATTCCAGACCATGTACGAACACAGGAATAATCGAAGGAAATAGTCGAATTTAAGGAAAAATTCCTGTGATTGAACCGGGAATCGAACCCGGGACTTCATGAACTATAGCCAGAATTTCTGACCACTAGACCATGAGACTGGTCATTATTATTATTATTATTATTATTATTATTATTATTATTATTGGTAGTCTGATGGTTAGGCCTACGATGCCTGCTATTAGAGACGAGGTCTCAAGTTCAAAGCTGGCTCAGCACAATTAATCTACAATGCGATACGATTATTTTCATGAATATCGTCGAAAGATAAATAATAATACGAGTCCCGTGTCGCATAAAAATATAAACAATTTTTAGGATTTGAGACTTTCCCGGCGTTGGATGTGTAATAATTTATTCTTCTCGGATTCTCAGTCAGGTGAGTTGGATTGTTGCTTCCAGGCTTCCGATGACTAGCTCTGCCATCTTCTTCAGGGACTGAAGTGCCGTAGGACTATGCCTAGCCGGTAGACATGATCCCACCGCACTTGAATCCTTGAAGAAGATGGTAGAGCTAGTCATCGAAAGCTTGGAAACAACAATCCAACTCACCTGGCTGAGAACCCAAGAAGAAATTGTTGCACACAAATTTTTGTCCCTGAATGAGAGGATTGTAAATAAAATTCACTTACAATTTGTTGTTCATGTCAAAATGAATCTCTCCTTGTCATCTTCCGCGTCTATCCTATCATTGTGGGTGCTGAATTCCCCATTACATGTACCGTGATTTCAGAAGTGAATTCTTCACGCTGGCAGACTAAAGAATTTAGGATGTTCTAAATTACCAAATTTGAAGGCGTTAGCCACCAAGCAACAGATATCACTATGTACTACGTATTTTAATGGATGGTGTAATGTAGCAGTTGGGTGAATCACGTATCTTGGTTACAGAATCACTTGGCAGCGAGGCGCAGCGACCCCTGCGTGCTCTCGACAGCAGTATGTGTTCAGGACCCGGGCAGGAGACAGAGGAGTGCCAGAGGAAAGACTGTTCAGGTGTGTTCTAGTAAGTAGCGAACGGTAGGACTTGTGTGTATGTGTCCGTAAGTAGGGGAAGCTGTTGTGCCTAGGGCCAGTTTCTTAAATTTCAATTTTTTTAATTTTTGTACAAGTTTTATAACGTTTTATTATTAACTACAGTATCTTTGAAGTGTATAGTATCTTGAAAAAAAAAGTTTTAATTAAATAATTTTTCGTGTACATTTTTAAAATTTTTTTAAAGTGCCTGTCCCTAGGTACATAAGGGTGATATACCTTGGGACACAGAGTCGTGTACCTTGGGACATAGGATGACATGGGGTTTTCCCTCAACCCAATATGAACAAGTGCTGGGTAACTTTCGGTGCTGGACCCCGGACTCATTTCACCGGGATTATCAACTTCACCTCATTCAGACGCTAAATAACCTGAGCTGTTGATAAAAGCGTCGTAAAATAATTTACTAAAAAGAAACCTACTAGGATGACATACCTTGGGACTTGGTTCAACATAATATTAATGTAACTGATATTTATTAAGTTTATAATTATACAAAATACAGACAATTTACTGTTTTCTAATTATTATTAATGATAGGTTTTGCCTTTAAATTTAATGTAATAACAATAGCGATAATCTTTCTGAGTTTAAGGTTTTAAAATAATTCTCAATTTTCTTGACAGAAAACAATATTAGGCTTTCCAATTAAATGAATGAAGTTTGATCACAATATCCTCTGAAGGAAGGTCAAAAAATTCTGATTGCTCATCATGTAAAATAAATAAATAATTAAATATGACAAACTTCTTTAGATACTGAACTTCAAATTTTGTTTCACAAATCTTCTTACAAATTCTACCGACAAAAAATTTATGATTAGTCTCTCTTTCCTGCCACACAAATGAGAACAAAATTTTCTTCTCTTGTTTCTTCTAAATTCGCTTGAACAATCAACTCAGTGTCATTTACAGTTGAAATGGAATCTTCATCATCATTATCATTAGCACTAACACATTCCTCGGCTCATTTGCAGTTTCTTCTGAATTATCCGATCTGGAAACAGAACTTGTGGCTTCAACTTCTTCCGTTTCTGAACTTTATCCATCACATTTCTCTTCTGACTCAACTTTCTTTTTCTTTCTTCTATATCGGTTTTCTCTGGCGTATCTGTTAAAGCACTTGTCTTTCCTTTTTAATGATTACGAATTATTCTTTTCCTGGGAGGAGAATAATTTAGCTTTGTCGGGGTTTGTCTCTTGGTTTTTAATTTTCTGTGTGGCATTTCGACTGAAGCTGAAACCCCATAAAAGTCATTGCTGAATACTATTTTTGATTACTCATTTATTATTTTAAAAATATTTAAAATATAACGAGGTTCACCTCAAGGCAGTTGTCCCCAGGTACACCGTCCCTAGGTACATGAGGAATCGGTAAAATAAATCTCAGCAAGTTTTCAATACTGATGTTAGGAAAACAAGCCAATAACACATGGATTCGTAGCTAGAACAACAGGGTTTAAAAATATAGATTTAAGTTTTTAATCGTGTATGTAAAGAATTAATTATAATATTTCATTAATTTAAAAATTACTTACGTTTCAGGTTCAAAAACAGATTTTTAAAAATAAAATCTCTCCAAATTGCTTCAACAAAAATTAAATCATTCACAGAACAGCTGAATGATGAAATTAGAGTGGTCAACTGCGAAAACAAAAATTCTCCACATAACCTTGAAAATAAACCGAATGTCGCCAGGTACAACTTGTCCCTAGGTACAATAGCTTCCCCTAAGTGTACAGAAGACGCAGACGAATGTTTTTCGGCATGTAGACCATACAGGCATATCTTTTAAGTGTACTACTGCCGCAGTTAGGAATGAGATGAGTCAGCGACCTTACTGACACTAAATAAATAGAACGTTCCATAAAACACCAACGGGATGTAATGCGAGTTGCCCCCGACCAGAATGTTTATCCCGCGGATTTTAGTGAAGTCAGAATAAAGGGTGGTCCACAATAAATCGGAAACGGAAACGACAACGAGAACGAGAACGGAAATATTGTTAAAATAAATGTATTTAAATGTGAGCATTCACAGTTAACGAAAATGTTACCGAACCCGGGAACGGGAACGTGAAAATTAATTTTGAATATTGACATTTAAATACATTTATTTTAACAATATTTCCGTTCTCGTTTCCGTTTCCGGTTTATTGTGGACCAGCCTTTACTCGTTCTCTGTCGGTAGATATTTTGGCCGGGAATATATACCTCGAGCGGACAGCGGCTTCGTCCGGAACCGGGAAACAGTCTTGAACGTTGAATAGAGGAGCAGTAACTGGTAGGCTATTTCTATTTGGCATCACCGAAGCTAATACACCTAATTCTAAAACAAAAGTTCTTGATAACATGACATGAAGGAAATAGTAGGATAACAATGAAAAATGCGGGTGGAATGAGAGACTCTGATTCTCCAATTTTTGCACCACGAGTAGGTTACTTCAGTCAAAGCCAGGAATCAAATCCGAGTTCGCGGAATTATAAATTCTCACTTTAGCGCTGAGCAAGCGTACAGTTCCAGAAAAAAAATGGCCCGTTTGAATTTTCCAAGTTCCAGTTTCAACGCATTGCGCATGTTCAGTGCTCCAAAGCAGTGACACACACGAGGTCGCTTTGGCAGTTACTGATATTAATTTTACATCGATTTTCGTCGTAACCCGAAAGGCAGTTGAAAAGAGGCGACAAAAATTGATCTATCCTTAATAATAGATGAGTATTTATAAATCGTACAGTAAAATAGAATGATGGTAAACGAAATTAACCTGGATAATTAATTAAAAAATAACTCCGCGACAGTACCCGAACTTTGAACTTATAGGGCAGTATTCATAGACATTCTTAGTGCTGTCTTCCGGTGGATGATCAGCGAACTAACGTTTTTCGTATTCATAAAGCAATGAATCCTGTTCAAGTAACCAGTCGATAGCCGGGGCAGTTTAGCACGCTCGTAGCGCGGGCTAGCGAAATGTCTATGAATAGCACTCTAGTCTGCGAGCAAGCACGCTAGCACAGAGCTATCGGAATACTTGCGATTAATTGTCATAATTGGGGTTGTACTGTATCGCGTTTGTTTAATAATGACTCTTGGGCATTAATGTGATATTAGTTTCAGATTAATTTTTCTTTATTTTTGCGTTAGTTGTGAAGTACCTTCCTATTAAAATAATACTGGATTGAATACCGTTGTCAAATCGTTGTAGTGTGAATCGTGCTCTGTAAGGATCAAGAGTCAGATCATTTTTTGTTTCTGGCACAGTATACGACAATTTCATACTAACATTTAAAAAAAAAGTGACAGGAGGTTTATAGGATCCCTGTAATTGCTTGAAACGTTTATGTTCTCTGTTGGGAGTTATTGCGATATTTATGTTTCTAAAGAACTTGTTCTTATTTATAAGGATTGTGAATATGAGAGTGAATAAATTTAATCCAATTTCTATGTTTTATTAATTAGTAATTATTGTTTTTACGTTATTTTTTCTTGAATATATCTGTCGTCGATTTGCAAAAGGGGACACGTCCAAAATGACAAAGTGTTGGGAAATCGCAAAAAAAAAAAAAAAAAAAAAAAAAACATAATAGACTTAAAAATTAAAATGTTCATTGATCATGAATGTATGTACCCATAGTGATCTAATTAGAAAAAATAAATGAACATTTTAATTTCTTAACTTAATTATAGTTTTTGCGATTTTCCAACACTTTGTTATTTTGGACATGTCCTCTTTTGCAAATCGACGACAGATATACTATCTATACAAGTTTTTATAATAGAATATTACTGTATTTCCTTTAATCTAAATTGGTTTGTTGGAGAGCCGCTAGTACGGGTCTATGATAAGAGAAATAAGAAATGTAATTCATGCAAGAAAGTAAGTCTATCCTTCTAGCAAACAATATGCCAATACACTAGTCTGATCCGTTGCTAAATAAGGACGTCAGCACATTGTGACTAACTCATTGCGTCTACACCTGTGGACACGGTTAGCGCGTCTGGCCGCGAAACCAGGTGGCCCGGGTTCGATTCCATGTCGGGGCAAGTTACTGGTTGAGGTTTTATCCGGGGTTTTTCCTCAACCCAATATGAGCAAATGCTGGGTAACTTTCGGTGCTGGACCCCGGACTCATTTCACCGGCATTATCACCTTCATCTCATTCAGACGCTAAATGACCTCAGATGTTGATACAGCGTCGTAAAATAAACTACTAAAAAAATAAAATAAACTAACTCATTGCCGTTGCTAAGCATGTAATGAAAGTAGATGTTGAAATTTCCGTAAGATTTTTTCTAACTGACTCTCGAGCATAAATGTTTCATGAAAATAAAAAAAAAACAACTCGTGAGCAAACAAGCCGGCGTTCGAAATGTAATACTTTAATTATTATTGTCACCGTGTGTGTACTTTGATGAGAGAAGCTTACTGAACATAGGATTGCCAAATTTACAGTAGGCCTATTTCTGAGATATCTGGTATCATCCGTATTTTATGGTGTAGTGGATGGTGGTTGGTCTTCGTGGCAAGTGTGGAGTTCCTGCTCGGCGGAATGCGGTCTGGGCGCCCAGGCCCGGAGCAGGACTTGCAGCGCGCCCCCGCCTCAGGGCTCCGGCAACCCTTGCTCCGGACTCGTCACCGAGGTGCGCCACTGCTTCGAGCGACCTTGCGCAGGTAACTTGCGAACACGGTGAGTCGAGGTAACATTCGTTGCCAAGGCAATTCAGACACAAGACAACACATGTTTATCTGGAAATTCGGTGAGTCAAGACGAAGTATGTTTCTTATCATTAAAGCAAAACGTATTGTCGGTTTCATGGTAACTTGATAAAACAACACATATTTCAATATTGTAACTTCACGAGTTGAGACAACACGAATTTCCATAGCAAGTCGGTGAGATAATGAAACACACATTTCCATGTTAACTCACAGGAAATGAAACGCACATTTCCATTGCCACTTACTAAAGCAGTGGAAGTTACATTCCATAGCAAGCCGATGAGACAATGAAACACACATTTCCATGTTAACTCAGGCAGGAAATAAAACGCACATTTCCATTACAACTTACTGACACAATGGAAGTCACATTCCCATAACAAGCTGGTGAGATAATGAAACAGACATTTCCATGTAGACATTTCCAGGGTAATTCAGGCAGGTAATGAAACGCACATTTCTATTGCAACTTAGTGAAACAATGAAAGTTACATTCCCATAGCAAGTCAGTGAGACAATGAATCACAGATTTCCATGTTAACTTAGGCAGGAAATGAAATGCACATTTCCATTGAAACTTACTAAAACACTGAGAGTTACATTCCCATAGCAAGTCGGTGATACAATGAAATACACATTTTCATGGCAAGTCGGTAAAGCCTGGTTCAGACAGTGCGTGTTTCTGTGATGGATTTCAAGGTGGCTGCGCGGATGGGTAGCCTGCGTGGTCACTTGCCGGGAGTAATGCGCTCTGGTGGCTCCGTGGATGGCTAGCTTGCTGGATTTCGGGGGTAGGTTCCTTGCTATTTTTCGTGATGGTTTGCAGGCTGGAAAACAAAGATGATCATATAATATCACCACTGAAACCATGTCGCCATGTTCGTTGTTTTTCAACTAAACCTGTTTTTTTCTACATTCGTTAGTTTCTAAGAAACGACAATTAAATATCGGACTTTAGCTGTTTTGCACTTATGGCTTAATTACTTTATTACGACATTTACTACTGTTAATGTAGGACTTTAGTTGTTTTCCACTCACGGTTTAGTTTCTTTTTGACCATGAGTGTTGGCAACAGATGAAACAGCAGATGATTTTCCAATTTGAACTGTGAAAAGAGCCAGCTCCGTGTGAACAACTACCATCATCGTAGGCAACACGGGAGCCAGCCAGTGAGCACGGTGGGCAGCCATCAGTGCAGCCACCTTGGAATCCATCACAGAAACTAGCACCGTCTGAACCAGGCTTTAGACAATGAAACACACATTTCCATGCTAACTCAGGCAGGTAATGAAACGCACATTTCTATTGCAACTTAGTGAAACAAGGGAAGTTACATTTCCGTAGCAAGTCGGTGAGACATTGAAACACAGATTTCCATGTTAACTGAGGCAGAAAATGAAACGCACATTTCCATGGCAAGTTGGTTAGACAATGAAACACACATTTCATCCTAACTCAGGCAGGTAATGAAGCGCGTAATTGTATTGCAACCTAGTGAAACAAAGAAAGTTATATTTCCCATAGCAAGTCGGTGAGATAATGAAACACAGATTTCCATGTTAACTTAGGTAGGAAATGAAACGCACATTTCCATTGCAACTTACTGAAACAGTGAAAGTTACATTCCCATAGCAAGTTGGTGATACAATAAAACGCACATTTCCATGGAAAGTCGATGAGACAATGAAACACACATTGGCATGTTATCTCAGGCAAGAAATGAAACACACATTTCCATTGCAACTTACTGAAGCAATGAAAGTTATATTCCTATAGCAATTCGACAAGGCAATGAAACGTACATTTTCGGCTAATTTGGAGAGAATTGGAAACACTCCTTTCTATGGCAACTCAGTGAGAAAGTAAACACATTCCTAAGAAACGTCAGTGAGACGAGTAAATTTTCATACAAAATATATACATTTACATATCAACTTGTCGAGTAAATGAAACATACTTATCCATGACAACTCAGTGCAATGTGAAAGACGTGTTTATATGACAGTGAGTAGATCATTGAAACACATATTTCCATGGCAACAATGAAGCACACATTTACTTGGAAAGTTGGTGAGAACATGAAACATATTTTCACGTAAATTTGGTTAGACAGTGAAACACACATTAGTGAGGCAATCAAACATATATTTCCCTGGTAGAAATTTGGTTGAAAAATACATTTTAATGAGGAAATAAAACACACTTCCATGGAAAGTCGGTACGATGAAACATATTTCCATGGTAACTTAGTGAGGAATGAAACACATTTCCATTGCAAATTGGTTAGAAGATGAAACATATTTCCACGACATCTCTGTAAGGCAATGAAAATAACAATTGTCATGGAATCTCTGTAAGGTGACATTTCCATGGCAAATCAATGACAAGGCAACACGCGTTTGTATAGAGATGAGTCATGGAAATACTCTAACAGCAAGTGTTTCAGTCGTGACGAAGTCAGAAAGCGAACGACTGCTCAAGATAGGAATCAGGGTTCAGTTTTCATTCAATCCTGTTCTTACAAGGATAAATCATCTTTAGATAAGTCCCGTCCCGATATTCGATCCGCTCTATCATTATCATTCACCTATTAACATAATTATGACGGATCTGTATGGCGCAGTGAAGACGCACGAGGTGGTGACTCTGACGGGGAACGGTGCGCTGCTCTACACGTCGTCTGGCCGTCCGTCGCGTCTACTGCATATGTACTTGCGCTTCCTGCCACTTAGTTCGTTTGGTGTGCTCGTGCACCGCTATCACGACACCTGCATGGGGCCTGGATGCGATTATGTGACACTGTCGCTGGAGGGCGGCTTTCTGGTGTTGAGCGCTCTGGTGTCGGGCTGCGCCGCCGCAACTGTTAGTACAGACAAACTTCAGGTGAGTTCATTTAATAATAAAAGAGTCAGCGAGATTTTTAGTGGCTGAATTTATCTTAAATAAATAAATAAATAAGTAAATAAATAAATAAATAGATAAATAAATAAATAAATAAATAAATAAATAAATAAATACACATACATACATACATACATACATACATACATACATACATACATACATACGTGTTCTGCCCATGGGCAGGTCCTTCACTGCAATCCCAGCATTCTCCAATATTTCCTATGTTCTGCCTTCCTCTTAGTCTCCGCATATGATTCACATATCTTAAAGTCGCCTATCATCTGATATCTTCTTCTGCCCCGAACTCTTCTTCCGATCACCATTCCTTCCAGTGCATCCTTCAGTATGCAGTTTCTTCTCAACCAGTGATCCAACTAATTCCTTTTTCTCTTTCTGTTCAGTTTCAGCATCATTCTTTCTTCACCCACTCTTTCCAACACAACTTCATTTCTTTTTCTGTCTGTTCACTTCACACGCTCAATTCTTCTCCATATTCACATATCCACCCCTGCTCTACTGCAACATTTAGAATTCGCAAGTTTACCTTCTTTATTTTTCTTCCGACAACCATGATCTTCGTCTTGTTTGCATTTATTTTCATCCCATATTGCTCACAGCTGTCATTTAGCTCCAGTAGCATATCCATTAGTATCGTCTCCTCTTTTGCTAACAACGCTAAATCATCAGTAAATCTTTTGCTCTTTATTCTTCTTCCTCCTCCCATGTTCTGAAAACAGTTTTTCACTAAATCCTCCAAGTAGATGTTGAACAAGGCAGATGATAAAGGGCATCCTTGACGTACTTCTCTCCCTATTTCGCTTCCTTCAGACATTTCTTCTCCTATCCTGACTTTGGCTCGTTGTTTCATAAGGTAATTCCGGGAGAGTTGCCCCACTTAAGGATTTTAATCGTTTAAAAATTTAACAAACCAAAGCAGATATTTTATTCGTGTGTTATAGCAAGTGAAATACATTAAAGGTTTGTGTAAAATATGAAACAGTCGATCATTCGTACACAATAAGTGGTAAAATAAAAATTAATCAGATACGATATCACTGTAATATACACACATATAGGGGAGAGATGCCCCACTGTGGTAATTCCCAAATTAATCTATTAATTTGATAAATAACACTCTAAATAATGTTGCTTATTTTATTTTTGCAATAAGTTCATTTTCTGAGCTCGTTTTTCAGTGCGACCACACATATGGCACTTAGCCCACATGTTACGCAACTTCTTGCAGGAAAGTCACTGAATCCAATCAACAACGTCCTTCATTTGATAATAATTTTCAAGGCACTCAACAAAGTATGAACTATCTACTTTGTTTCATTTCACGACACTCTTTTCATATTTTCTCCAAAAGTGTCTTCTATATCTACTAGATTTTGAAGAATTTGACTTTGAGCTTTTTGGAACTGGGAGGCTTTCATAAATGGTGTTTCCATTTTTACCTCCACATGTAACGCGTTCTACCGGTCGCTTTCTTTTGCTCACAGCAAAAGATATTGCTGGCACATAGTTTATTTCATGAAGGGATTTGAAAGGAGACGCTGTCGCTGAATTTGCCATTGTGGCAATTGAGCCGAAATTACAACTTTTTATACCGTTATCATTAGAACTTTTAGCCGATAGTTTTCTTTTCTTTGAGATTTCCTGAAGAGGCACAGAAAGGAATTCTTACAGCTGTGTTGTTGATTGGTGCATCATAAATACTGAAGAGGTGCTCAGGAACTGCATCTGGATTGAAAGCATAGAAACCTCTGGCTCGAAATCCAAATGACCTCTCTATTACTACCAACCCAGCATTTGTACAGTTTTCTAGATGGATAGTAAGGCTTGCTTTTTATAAGCAATCCATTGCTGTGATTCTCTTCTTGAAATAATGCTTCAGGGACTTAAAATGTGAGCGATCAGGAGATTGAAGTGCCTGAGTTGCATAGGTTGGTAGGCAAACAATTGTGATTCATTATCCTCATTCTAGCTTTTTATGTTACCTAAATGTGCTGAATGTTCATCCAAAATTAAGAGAATCTTGCCAGGATTCTTTCTTGGAGTAAAATGTTCCTTCCATTGCTTCATAAATAATTCTGATGGAACATAGGACGACTTTGGATTCATATAAACCCGCGTTTCTGCTAGGAATCCGTCAAAAACTTCCATTTTTCTTCTCAAACATGGCCGGTGGAAGAAATGTTCCCTCCGAATTGCAACATGTTATGACAGAATCACTTCCACCTTTGTCGCTTGAAGTTAGGACTAGAACATCTTTGGATCCCTTTTTCTCAACCACTTTTCCTTGTAAATTTGTTTAGCTGGATGCCACTTTCCTCTATTTTATATGGCTTTCCTACAAATTGCGTTCACATAGAGTTGTTTCCAGTAGGTCAAAATACTGCTTGACTTCTTGTCTCGACATACCTTTACCTCTTCAGAGAGATGGATGATCCTTCTGACTGCCTGACAAGTAACTCAAGGTTTCGCTCTAGGAAGAATTCAGCCATTGGATGTTTCTTGAAGACTCCACTAGATTTCAGTCGGTGGATTGTTCTCTAAACAATTCCATAACAATGCGATGCTTCATCAATTCCCAATTCCCCAAGAAGTTACAGTAAGATTGAAGAAATCTCTGGGATTGCATTGACTAACGTTTGGTCGTGAAATGTGTCTTTCAAACACAACTTTGGACATCCCTTAAAATTTTGAAGGCCCTCAACTTTGGACACCTATTGAAAATTTCGCTGCAACTAATTTAGAATACCGGTATTCCTTAAAATGTTCATGGATTTCAACTTTGGACACCTCTTGAAAATATGTGATCCTCTAGAAAGTTTTGGTCATCCTTTAAAAATTATTGGCCTCTAATATATAATAATTCTATTCTAATATAATAATTCAATTAAAATTCCAATAAATGCAGCAAGGACACTAATAATAATTAGTTATGTACGGTAATATCACTCTTAAGTAGGTGGGGCGTCTCTCCCTCAAACAGGTGGGGCATCTCTCCCTTTAGCATGACCAATACGCCTTATGTATTTAAGGGTAACCGTAATGGACAAATACTTCATTTTTTTTTAGAATGGAGTATAATGCATGTACTTGTCAAATATATTGGATTAAGCAACATATACATAGCCATTATCCCAATTACGAAATTTGAAAAATTATAAATATTATAACAAAGCTTACGAAAAACAGCACTTTCTTTTTCTATTCACTTTTCACAAACAAAAAAACCATCACAAAGATTGCACTGCTTGCCTTCGAGGGTCGTATACGAATTAAACAAATGGTCCCAAGTTCGATTCCTTAGAGGTTTTGAGATAAGGAGAAAAGGAGGGTGGGGCGACTCTCCCCGTGGGGCATCTCTCCCGGAATTACCTTATATAGATTACTGAACAGTCTCCTATCTTTCCAATCCACACTTATTTTCTTGAGAATGTCCATCAGTTTGTTTCAATCCACTCTGTCAAATTCCTTTTGTAGGTCCACAAATACTATATAGGCTACACTTCTTTATTCTTCTCTAGGTATCTTTCGCCGATTGTTCGTAGTAATCCAATTGCATCTCTTGTACGTTTTCCTTTCCTGAAGCCAAACTGTTCTTCTTCCAACTGTCCTTCCATCTTAGAATATAAACGCCGATTCAGTATTCGAAAGAGAATCTTCCCCGAGTGCGATATCAGGCTAATAGTCCTGAACATATTATTCACTTTATGACATTAATTCTGATGTAATGTTACTGGCTCTGACCCTTTTATTTTGTGAGGGTTGTTAGTAATGATGTCGTGGAACTGAATGCGCAGATGGCGGAATGGCACAATGTCTTATTCACGGTGGAAGGCACAGCAATAACGCTGCGAGTGGACGACACGCCGGAGCGAGCGCATGCGCATTTCAACTGCGAGCCTGTGTTACCTCAGCTGGACCAAACAATGCGAGTTGGCGAGCGCTTCAAGGGACAGATTCAGCAGATCACATTGAACTACAGTCCACTGCGCCTACGCAGGGAGGCCCTGCAGGTGAAACGCTATTATTTCTTGTAGTATTAGAAGGCGCGGATCGTGGGCATAGGTTCTAAGGCAGAGCTTTCTCTAAAAAAATTCTAGAAAAAGTATCTCAGGATTATTCTTATTTATAACACATTTTTAAACACCGTATCTTCCCTATAACTATGAAAAAATCCTTACCGTGTTTTCTATTCAAAATTAGATACGATATAGTGAACACATTAGGCTATAGCAAGCTTGCTTTAAGAGAAAGTCTGAGGCCAGTAGAAAAGTACCAATCACTCCACCCCACACCAAGTTGCACAGAAGAACATATGGTTATGGCGCTTCCAAAGAGTTTTTATTTCAATTTTAATTTATCACTGATGTAATTATATAATTGTTGGGAGATATTTAAACTTTTAGTTTAACGAGGTAGAATGTTTTATTTGGATCATTGTTCGTAGCCCATATCATCTGCATAGATACTAATTTTTACCTCAGGTGGAACAACATCAGGTTAAGTCATGTAACATTATATTAAGAAATAACAAGAAAGTTTATACTAGAAATTTTAATATGGGTCTGTATAACGCGGCTGAGTGATTTACTGGTGCGAACTGCGCAATGAACTAAATGTGTTGTACAACAAAACTGAGTTCGGAAATGCGTCTGGTGCATTAGCGCTACTGAACTGCAGTTATGAAAATAATCTTTTGGAACTTTTACCCGAAACTGTAAAACTGCTACTGATAATTGTCGCAATACCAATGACTACTGGAGAAACTGAACGTTGTTTTTCAACTCTGAAAAGGATAAAAACTTTCACGCGAAGTACAATGAAAAAGGCAGACTTTGTTGCGCTTGCAAAGTGTTCGATGGAAAAGCAATTGCTGACATCACCAAATTTCAACGAGTTCGTGATTAATCACAAGGGGAGGAGAGCTCACTTTATCTACAAAATTATAAATTAAGATAAGCCTGCATCATATAACATTTTAATATTACCAACATTTGAAGGGTGCTCTGCAATAACAAGGTATAGTCGCCACAATTAATGTATCAAAATAACAAATCCAGTAAAGAGATTTTGACGGGTAATACATGAAACTTAGACATATGAACTATCAATAATACCAATTTAAAAACGCAGATTTGCAAAGGCCTTTCTTTGTTAATGAAAACAATGTTACTTTTACTTACTGCCAAACACCCACTTCTTACACATACCTTGTTATTGCAGAGCACCCCTCATTTGTGCGTTTTTTTCTTGTCATCATCACTTTGGTACTTGAGAGCCTCCCCTAATCTTGAAACCACGAACCGCGCCTGAGTATTAGTGTTTTGTGATGTACATTGTTGTTAGTACACCGAGTCCCACTTAGAGGAATCGAGAAAGAAGTGATAATTTCAAGTGTAAATAATGGTTTATTAATATAACTTTTTACATAACTTGATGTAAAAACTCTCCGAGTTTCGGAGAATGCTGAATTCAACTCGATGTGTGAGCCTTGAGTTGCTCTGCAGACATCTAAACGACGGTATTCAACCTCCCGCCAAGTGTTCTGTAGCATTTGTGGAGTCACTAGCGCAGCTGCATTTGTGATGCGTTGTCTTAGTTCCTCCAAAGTGTTAGCTCTGCTTCTTTAGTACACAGCATCCTTCACAAAGCCTCAGAAAACAAGCCCAAGGAGGTCAGATCGGGTGACCTGATTGGCCAGGCAACTGGTCCTCGTCTTCCGATCCACCTCTCCATGTATGATGAACACGGCGTTGTACTCGCGTAATAGATTTTTCTTCTGCTAGCCATAGCACACACTGAACTTTCTGATGTCCACATGTTGACTATGACGTGTTCTCCTATAAAATGGCGCCAGACTTGTTTTAGCAACAAACAAACGAAAGTTACGTTTTCAGACTTTGTTGCGTAAACCTGGACAGTTTCTCTATTTTGTCAGATGTAAATCACAACAATATTTTTATCTGGTATTAAGTGATGAGCATTTATTTCTCGATCCCTCTAAGCGGGACACGATGTATTTGCATTGAAAACAAACTATTTCCTTACCTGAGGAAGGACATGCAAGCCTATAAAATCACCACGCTACCTTATTGACACTCATGCCGATGAAAGACATCTTGACTTTATCTTTTACATATGAGTATCTTTAATTAATTCAAGCTGCGTAAGCTTCCATTACTGAAATCACGAAACAGTAGGAATGCAGATAGTGAGACAATGCATTTTTGCGATGTAACTGATTATGAAATTATAACTATATTTTATTCAGACTACTATTGCAATAGACAGAAAATACAAAGATAGAGGACAACTTGAATGAACCCCAATAACCTCAGAGTTAGTGCATTACAGGCAAATTAAAATTGGACATTGTTATATGTACAGTAGGTTCCACGAAGTGCAAAAGTATGAGATTTTACGAAAATGAGATTTTTATCTAAGGTATTCAGCCTTTAGTCTAACTTTTCAGGGTTATTCATAAGTTGGCCAAAGTTGGCCTGGTTGGCGTAGTTGGTATAGCGCTGGCCTTATATGCCCGAGGTTGCGGGTTCGATCCTGGGCCAAGTCGATTACATTTAAGTGTGCTTAAATACGACAGGCTCATGTCAGTAGATTTACTGGCATGTAAAAGAACTCCTGCGGGACAAAATTCCGGCACATCCGGCGACGCTGTTATAACCTCGGCAGTTGCGAGCAACGTTAAATGAAACATAATTATTTAATTTAATAGAGAAAAAACAGAAAGAAAATAGAGGGAATAATATAGAGGAAAATTGAGGGTTAATATAGAAAGTGGAGAAGAAAACAGAGGAGCAAGTAGAGTAGAAAGTCGAGGAAAAATGCAGAAGCAAATAGAGGAATAATACTGGAAAAATAGAGGAAAAACAGAGAAGAAAAGGGGAGAGAATAGATGAGAAAATGAGGGGAAAATAAAGCGGAAAATAGAGGGAAAATAGGAGAAAATAGACTTGATAACAGAGGGAAAAACAAAGAGAAAATGGAGACGAAAATTAGCAGAAAATGAAGAAATAGAAGTAAAAATTCAGGGATTATCGTTAATTTCTCCTCTATTTCCCCTCTATTTTAACTCTATTTTCTTCTTAGTATTGGCTATATTTTCTCCTCAATTTTCCCTCTAATTTCTCCTCTACTTCCTCTACATTTTCGCTGTTTTTTCTATTTTCTCTAATTTTTCCCTAAATTTTCTCCATATTTTGTCCATATTTTACCACTAATTAGTCCTCTATTTTCCCCCAATTTTGTTCTCTATTACCTCTATTTTCTCTGTATTCGTTTTATCCATTTTTAGTTTACTCGTTTTCTCCCTTTCTCGTTTATTTGTTGTCTTTTTCCCTCTTTCTCTCGTTTAAAGTATTTGGTTCATATTCAGAACCACTTTTAGCATCCCCTGTGGTTGATGGTCCTTCATTTGGACTCATTATTTCTTCTTGAAACAATAACCTCTTCCTATTCTATTTTCTCCTCTATTTTACCACTAATTTGTCATATATTTTCCCTCTATTTTGTCCTCTGTATTATCCCTATATTTTAGCTCTATAAGTTTTATCCTTTTTTTTTGTAGTTTACTCGTTTTCTTACGTTCTCGTTTCCTCGTTTCTTCGTTGTCTTTTTTCCCCTTTCTCTCGTTAAAAGCACTTGTTCATATTCAGAACCACTTTTAGCATCCCCTGTGGATGATGTTGTTCATTTTGACTCATTATTTTTCCTTGCAACAATAACTTCTTCCTAATAGGAGCCATTTTCACAACACGAATGGCGATTATCACTATCTTGACTGAAGTGAAATGGTGTCTCTATTTTCAAATTGTTCTCACAATCTTCATAGATGGCAGATATGACAAAACAAATTACGTACATAGACAGTAGAACAAAGCAACATTCAAAAAGTGGTTTCATTCATATATGATCCATATTGGCACTTACCATTGTCTTGCCCCAGGGCACAGAATTTAATGAGTCGCTTTACAGAATGAAATGTAGATTTAGCAACAGGTCTGTAAATAGCTGTACTACCCTTCTTAGCCAAAACATCAGCATTTTCATTTTCCAAAATTCCAGATATATATATATATATATATATATATATATATAGTAACATGGTGACTAACATTTATGAATGACGCTAAAATCTCAGGGAGACGTGTCGCAGCAGGTAGGTGCTGCACCCTACTCTACTTCCAGCGCCACGTACCAGGTGGCCGACAAGGAAGAGGGCTTCGTTCATCTAGTCGGCAAGGAGACGATCCGAGTGCCCTGCCCAGCCAACCCCGACAACTGGCAGGTAAGTGAACACTTGTAACTACGGTACAGATATTCCATCTCCGGAGCGGCAGATTTTGTCTTAATTCTTGGACTATCATTGACATTCCGAATGCGCCAATGATCTGTTCTCGCTATTCAGCTCGTCATGGGTCTCATTAAATCATTACACTGAACTGTCTATGACGTATGACATTGGCTGTAAAAATAATTTGAAATGATGATGCTGTGAACTGATGTTGCTACGATTACAAAGGATCCAACTGATAATTTACTCCTAGTAGGCCTGCACCATAGCGCCATAGTCTAACATACCATGCCTACGACTCGCGTTACAGAATGTTTGATGAGTGGAGAAATTTTCACATGAAATTTCGGCCAGTATATGGAACTGGTGTGCACCCAGCATCATGATAAACTAGTGGAGCTACGATAGATAACGAAATGCGATTAAGGAAACCAGATATAACGGCTAGAGGAATCACTTTTGGTTGGATGATCTTTTGAGGCACGTGAAAGTGACGCAGCCGGCTGGTTGACCTAGGTCCTTCCTTGAGTGTCACACTACTGTAATAATTTCTAAGCCAATGTTTTAGGCAATTACTGCAAAACTTTGAGTAATACACTATAAACCTACAGCCTACTTCCAGTACCACGTCCGGAAGAGTGTTTGTTTCCCTTCTAATTTTCCGAAGATTCTAGTCACAGACTATAGTTTTGGGATGACATCGAATAAAAATTATTGTTCCAATGATTATTCCTTGGATTAGTTAAGCTTTGTTTTCTTTCTTCTCATACTGCTTTTTCAACTTTCTCCGTTTTTCCTTTCTTTTCATAAGATCCTCTTTCTTTTTTATTTCTACTAGGCCTATAGCTTTTCTATCGTTTTCATTTGTCTTCTAGCTGTCTGTCTGTTTGTCTGTCTGTCCGTCCGTCCTCCGTCCACCTATCTATCCAGCTATCTATCCACCTACCCACCTATCTTCCTTCCTGCCTGCCTGTCTGCCTGCCCACGTATCTACCCACCTATCTACCTATGTATATTTCTTTCTTTCGTTTTCTGTTATTTCTTTTGTGTCCATTGTATTTATTTTTCCTTTTATCTTTCCTTCCATTTCCCTTAATCATCCCTGCCCTTTTTCGTTTTTTCACTCCTTGTTTTGTTTCTCTTTTCTTTTCTTCTTTTCCCTTAAACTTCCCTTCCTTTGTTTCGTTTTTTCATTCCTTCTTTTATTTCCTTTCTCTTTCCTTTCTTTTTTCCCCTTCATCTTCCGTTCCTTTGTTTCGTTTCTTCATTTCTTTTTTGTTTCCTTTTCTTGTCCTTCCTTTTTCCCATTAATCTTTCCTTCCTTTGTTTCTTTTTTCAATCCTAGCTTTCTTTAATTTTTCTTTTCTCCCCTATATTCTTTTATGTTTGACTTATTCTCCTACTCATTTTGTTTTCATTCCGATTTCTTCATTTGTTTCTTTTTTTGCGCCCTTTCGCCATTTCTCTCTTTTTTATTTCTTTCCTTATTTGTCTTATCTTTCTCTCTTATGCTTGTCGCTTCTTTTATTTTCCTTTGTTTCTCCATTTCTGCTTTTTGTTTCCTTTGTTTTTCATTTCTCTTCTTATTATTTATCTTCATTTATATTTCTTCCATATTTTCCTTCCGCTCTTATTGTTTGCCTTTACTTTATTTCGTTGCTTTACTATGAGTGCCGGTATATCTTGTATTCTGTAGGTGGAGTTGGCTGTGAAGCCTGAGGACCAGAACGCATTGTTACTGTTCGTGCCCGGTTCGGCACGTGGGGACCATCTGATGGCGGCGCTGGTGGGCGGCCGCGTGCGTCTCAGTGTCCGGATGGGCGGTAACAGCTCCGATGCGGAGAGTACTGTTGAGGTTCTGCCTGGCAAGTGGCTGCATGTGGTGCTGGTTCACTCGCTGAAAGACGGCGATCTGGGTCTATCGGTGAACGGAGACGCTCGCGTCGCTCTGATTCTGCCTGACAACACCTCCTTGGACGCCTTGGCCTGCAGTGGTAACATGGTCATCGGGGACGTCTCCGGAGATATCGAGGCACGGTCAAGTAACATTGTAGAGAATTTCCAGCTAAGAGTATTGCTGTGGTGCGTCAGCTCTATAGCTGACATACAGTACGAACGCACTTGCAGTAAATCATTCACTCATATCACAATAACAATATCATTCCTTTCTCTCTGGATGGATTGCCAGCAAGAAGGAAAGTCATGCGACAACGATTATATTTGTTGTTTATTTACATGGCATAAATAATTTAAACAGTTCAATATACTTTTCCGCTTTGTTAAAAAACAGTAGGCTAAGTATTGCTCTTCTGAGTTCATATTGTCATTCTGTTATGAGGGCAGCACTATTCATAATGCGAGCGACAAATTCGTCTCGATGGGTGGTATTCATAGACATTTCGCAGCACGCGCTACGAGAGTACTAAACTAGCCCCGGCTATCCACTGGTTACTAGTACAGAATTCAAATCATATCCTATCGCTAACACTGGTTTATGAATTCGAAAAACTCTGATAATCCACCGAAAACCCGCGCTAAAAATGTCTATGAATACGGCCTTTTGTGTTTATTTTGATTTTGTACACTTCGCTTTTCATATCACTTCCACAGACAAAAATCGACAGGAGTAAGGTCTAGGGACCTTGGTGACCAATGGACGTGATCACAGCTGCCGATCAATCGTTCGGAGAATCCGATGTCATATCTGATGACTATAAACAGCTGTTTCTCTACATCCATCATAAACAGTGCTGCCCTCATACGATCTCAGAAGAGCTACACGTAGTATTCCTTTGTACATAGTCAATGGTATTACTTAGTCATTTCTCGTTCTTTCATGGCGTTTGTAAGGTTTGTTATGTGTAGAGTTCTGCCTTTGGTCACCTAAATGCTCCAAGCAAACCGCAGCACTGCACGTGTATAAGGAGTATAGCTCCGTGGCATCACACCTAATCTGTACAGTGCTGTTCAGTGAATGAAGTACGCGGTCAACACGCCAAAACAAACCGAAGGTAGGCATTTGACGATCAGTACTCTAATAGAAGAATTTGGTAACGAGTATTTCATGCAGGAAGAAGAAAACATTTTCTGTAAGATATGCAACATAGAAATAAAAACCTACAAACGGCGTTTTATAGAGAAAAATTTCAACACGAAAACACATGTTACACTTGTAAAAGAATTGTCCACAAAGCATGGAAACGCGCTTTCCACTTCCGACTTTCCCGCTAATCGGTCTGAATTTTACAATGACTTGTGTAAAATGTTGATATTAGCGGATATTCCATTTGAAAAGGTCGAAGATAGTCACTTTCAAGAATTCATGGAAAAATATACAGAAAGAAAACTTCCTTGTGTAACAACATTACGTAGCTATCATTTACTGCCCTGCTATGAAAATGTGGTAGCTCGCGTAAGGGAATCTAAAAATGTTTATGATAATTCGTTGTAATTCATAGACGCTCGTAAAGTTCATAGAAGATATAGTTTTGTTTAATGAGATGTATGTCTTTTCAACTAATAATTCCAACCTGTATGACGTCTACTGTATGTAATTGCAATATATTTATTGTAAAAAATATTTGTTTGACTTAAAATAAATAGTTTATTCTTATTGAGTCTTACAAAATAATAATTTGTCGCATGACTACTGTAAAATATATCGTACCCACTGTTCACAACGTACACACAGAGACGCAAGATGTAAATACACAGTACAGTACCGAGGAGACTGATTCGCCGCTGCTTGCACTGTTTTGATTGACAGGGTTCTCTGTACACAGCGAGGTTAGAAATGCTCGACTTATACCTAACTTGTATCCAAAGTGACTAAAGGCAGGGCTCTAGTTATGTGTATCATTTAAACAGCTGTAACTCCATACCTATCCCAAATTGGATAAATGTTTATAACAACTTTTTTTTTACTCAGAATAGTCTATAAGTGTACTACATGCATTGCATTAAGATAATGCCCCAAAGGCGAGCTGCTGATCAATGCTAGACATCATCGTGTACGACATGCTTTGGCGACATCGTTAAAAACTTTAAATTGGGAAATTCATGAGGAAGTACATTGTGTATCATCAGATGGTTCTTTTAGACGGGCAAACACTATTGCTATCAACGGACGCTTAAAACGGGCTCTTGTTCTTGACCCTACTATCCGTTTCGAAAGAAACCTAAATCAGGCCACCGAGGTTGATATTGAGAAGAAGTCCATATATGAACCTTGTCTGCCGTATCTTTCTCAAAAGTACAACGTCCCTCTTAAACAATGGTCCGTCATTGGTTTGCTGTTTGGCAGTAGAGGTTCAATCACAAAATTCACATGGAATTATCTTAAGGAACTTCACATTCCTTTTGATTCTGTAATGTCTATTCTTATAAATATTATCAAGGATTCTCTTCAAATATTACATCATCATCTCTATTTCAATTAATCAACTTATATTTGCCTTCAACAATTAACTTTCTTTTTTCTTTAATGTATCACATCACATTATTATACATGTTTATTGTATTCAGGACCCTTGTGGTCACTCAAAATTCTTTGAGCTGATGTCTATAATTTAGAAATTTATTTATTTATTTAAGGTTACATACAATTTATAGCATTTTACTTGACATTTACAATAATTTGATTAATAGGCTAATTGGCTTCCAATTATTTTAGAATCAGTTATTGCCAACATATATGAAGAGTCCACTGCAAGAATGATGGATGTCACTTTCTTGTCGAAAATGAACCAAGACTGTCAATGCATAGCTTAAGACATATAGAATGTACGTAGAGAGTTATATGGTATTAACACTAATAGTCATTGTCCAGAAATGATCGGAAAATCACAGTTAAGCTTTGAGCGCTAAGCATTTCAAACTTTCAATTGCTTCTCCTGAAAAATTATTCCAAATGACATCCATCATTTTATTGCAGTGGACTCTTCATATATTTTTGTAAGGTTTTACTTTTTAGTTTACAAACTTCCTTAAGGCATTATCTTCTAATTTGGATTGTTATTATATTTTGCTAAAGTCTATAGGTATTACATATTTTGTAAAGCTTTTTAGGTACAGTAATTTATTGTGAACTGCTCAAATGATGAAGGCCAAGTTTGACCTCTACCACTGCCATCGTGATCTAGACCAGGCCGTAATGCAGGTTGTGTGACGTCACTCGATGAGTCGGGCTTTTCTATTTGAGTATACGGAGCTGAGTGAAATATATTACTTTATAGCGTGTCGGCGCTCAATTTTATTTAGTGTAATGTATGTATAAGACCCCTTCACACTTCTTATTGCATAATATGTTGCAGAAATAATTACAAAACTGTGTTATTTTTAATGTGAACGGAATTTTACATGGTAACATAACCTGGTTGCATCAACATTTTAAGTTTGGAATGGAAGCTATTTTGAGATTTAATAAAGAAGAATTATTTATATTGTGATTTTAATTTAGCACATCTACCTTCCTTACTTGTAGGTACATAATTTACCACAGTCCCTCCTATGAAATTAGTGTATGTACAGTTGTGTGTTAATCTGGTAGGTTAGATAAATACAATTCATTACAACCCAGTATAGCAGGGAACAAATAAATAATACAATTAAATTTTTATTCAATGTAATATGTGCATAAGTTCCATTTATGTGTTGCATAATGTGGCAGGAATAATAAATAAAACTGTGTTATTTTTATGTGAACAGAATTTACCATGTTAACATAACCTATCTGCGTCAGTATTTTAGGCTTAAGTTGAGAACGAAAACTGTTTTGAGATTTAATAAAGAAGAATATATTTTTAGGATAAACTTCAGAACACGGTTACCGTCCTTACTTATAGGTAGAAAATTCACCACAGTCCCTCCTATGAAATGTACATCCGTTATATTACTTAGTAGTGCTGAGGTATAGTTTCGGTAATTTCTGAACTGAAAAGAGTTGAATTTATTTTTTGTGGAGATGCATTTGATCCTATAAGCAAGGCATATTAAAATCCTGAACGAACCGAACTAATTTGTATATGCAAGATGTATGTATGAATACGAAGGGAACTACCTCAGCGCTAGTTTAGCCCTAGTAACATATTAAACTAATCAGACTTCAAACTGGAGTACCGTATGAAACGAATAAATACAATTGAAGTGTAGACAAATTGCATTTATAAGTTATACGTAGCATTATGCTTAATTATAATGCATAATTGCGAATATGGAAATAAGGCAAGTACTGATAGAATAAACATAACCTATAACTTCAACACATTAAAATATGCGTGCGATGCAACTGAAAATTGTTGAAACCTGCATAAATGAATGTGCAAGAATTTCGTAATGAAGCATGAGTGCTTTATTTCAACTAATTACAATTCTAGATACTGTAACAGTAATGAAAACTATAGGGTATAATTTTTCGTAATATACTATATCTATCTCGTTTTTAGTTCAAATTGTGTATATTATCAAACGTCGTATTATTTACTCGTATAATGTAGGTTATTCACAAACAAAAAGGGCGCAATAATTTAAATTTAATAAGACAAATACGGTAAACTAACAATAATGGATTAGACAAGAGTAACATCGGTAACGCTGCACTTAGGTCTAATCACAACTTACTTTACATGCCAGTCAAGGTTTCACTTTCACGTATATATTATTACACATATTTAGCCTACTGTTTATAAGACCAAAATTTCACTTAACCACGTAAGGGCGCAATATTTAATCGAAATAAAGGCAGGTATTACACATACGAACTTTGCCTGCAACAACGTAATTTTCACACCAAAAACAATATTATACCTTAAATTGTAAGTAAATTGTGTCTCAAGTGTCTCACAATCACTGTTTAAAATTTTACTGACGCAATTACACTGCATTTCAGAGAAATATATGTTATTCTTCATGCACTGCAACTAATTCATATGGTTGAAAGACCGCCCTTCGCGATCAGCTGTTAAGCGAGTCACGTGGTCTGCCTTACGGCCTGTATTAGATCACGATGGCAGTGCCTCTACGCATTAATCAAGCTTGTATAATTCATCTTTCATTTTCTCTTCTAGTTGGGAGCATTTTAAGATTATATGATTGATTGTCTGTTCTTCTTGTAGTCTGCAAGGGCAATTATATTCAATGTGGAATAATGTTGAATCTGTGGCGTTACGGTAGCAGTACATTCGGCTCCGACAGGTGACTTTAACTTTAATCTTTCTTTAACTGATGGGAAGTCCACCGCTGTGGTCTCATGGTAGCGTCTTCGCTCCCGAACCCAGCGGGCCAGGGTTCGATTCCTGACAAGTTGCCGGATGTGGTTTTCTTCGAGATTTTTCCCTCACTCCTATGGATGAGTATCAGGTAACTTTATCAGGCGCTTGCAACCCCGTTCATTCTCGCCACTTCCTTTCCTCCCTTATCATCCTTTCATCTTCATTTCTGGTTGTCTTACTTGGTTTTGAGATCGCGCCAGCGTGGCCCTCGGAAGCTGCTGATTCTCTCGGCCGGCCTCCATAGATATATCCAGAAGTGATAGTTGGCGATCAACGGGGGAACCCACTCCTCTCCCGCGGGAGAGGAGGCTTACACCTCAGACCGTTGAGGAGGAAAATGTGGGTGAGGCTGTTGGGGTAGAATGGTACACGAGTTTGAAGGATGTCAGGGACTGGTCGTAAGGGTGTTGGCGATTAGGTCAGTGCGGCGTAGGTGGGGTCGGGGGGGGAATGCTACTCATCCCAGGGGACGCACAATATGTTGCATGGGTTGTTCCACTCCCGTCCTCGTAGCGAGAAAATAAAAACTGATACGAAGAATAATTTGCTTATTCCTTCTCTAATTGAGTTAGTTCTCTGTTCTTGCCATTTTATTAAGCTTTTCTCTTTCTCTTCTGTTATTACTGTATTTCTCGGTATTTTATATTTAGAGGGCCGATTCATATGCACTAAAAACAGGCAAATAGGTTTGCACGTATGCACCTAAAACACTGTCCCTCCAGCTTCATTAGTTCTTTCCTTATATTTTCTGTGATTAGGTTGTGTTTGTTTCTGTTCTGCAATGTGTCCAAGGTTACTTTGCTGTCAGTGTTGGCTGGCTGACTTGCTTGATGAGAAGGATCCATACACTTAGACACGCTACACGCTTTGGCCCATTGTGCGTCCTGTATATACAACGATTGTCCAAGTCCGACAGGTAGCCTGGGTAGCATTCGTGAAACCGAAGTTTACAGGTGGGCCATCCTGCCTCAGCCCCTGATAGAGCCAGGTTCCGTCCTCATACGAGCAGCCTGATAAGCCTGAAGGGTCCCCGGAGCCCCAAGCCCTTCCTATATCAGCATCGAAAGCCCGTATTACCCCCAGGCTTCATCCCAGCCTATTTTTACTATTGCAGATTATGTATGAAATGAGGGGGAAATGAAGAGTATTCTTGGAACGATAAAGGAAACGGGAGTAACCCGAGAAAAAAAACCTTTGCGAAGAAGACCACTGATCTAGCACTTGAGCCACAGACGCGACTGCTGTCAGTGTTAACCATTGCATCTTCTGTGCCTCTTTTGTTAACTGTAGACTTTGTAATTGTATTTGCTCTTGTGCCTTTAGGATTGCTATCTGTTCTGCCTGATTGTTACAACTTCTTTTAAGCAGTTTATATTTAGATTGTTAGATGACCGTGTATGTACGTACTGTCTGTGTGTGCACGTGTGCGTGTGCACATGTATGTATGTGCGTGGTGACATACATGTAAAGTGAATCGTGTCTGACGTATGGCGAAAGTCAAAGTAAAATGTGCTACACTTCAAAATTCCACACAGACGCAGCTGAAGAAGGAGGATCCGGGCGTGATGCTGGATCCCCTGACGGGCGTGTTAGGATACCTGGCGGTGGATGGTACCGCCGAGGACCTTGATGCTCTCCCGAGAGTGCAGGACAGTGGCTTCAAGTTTTCTTCTCACACGGCCAGCATCGCAGGCAAGTCCACGAAGTTAGCATTGTAAGATCGTAAAGTAAATCGTCAAAATTTTTAGTCGCAATTAGTGAATTAGACACATCGTTCTCCCAGTGGGTAGAGCGTCAGATGCGCACAATGGAGACTGCAATGCTTGTGAAGATGAGTTTGTGGTGGGTAAAGGTGGTTCTGGCCAGAGTCTTCCTAGATACTTTCCTTTTACCATCATTCCACATATTCGCCGCCATCGCTTAAAGCTTACTGGCTACTGCTTCCTGGGGAAGAGTCCATTATTACCAACCAGCACGATATCTTACCCTTTGGCACCAGTAGGGGCTTCATATCTGACCAACTAGTTGAGTTGGAAACGATTAAGAGGAAAAGTTACAGCGGATCTTTAAACCCCATCCATTGTGTGACTACGTTTTTATTTTTGGGTAATTATTTTATTAATTTTATATTACATTTAATTTTAATGACAGGATTAAACTATATTAGTATAATGCCGTGTTATAGATTACTTATTGGTAATCTGTTATAATTGTACATATTATATGTTTCACACAGACACACATACAAAGTAGTACCTGGAGTGTGTTAGTGTTGATGCGATTGATGTTAGGCGAGATGGCATTTGGCGATATGAGGTCGAGGATTCACCATAGATTACCTGACATTCGCCTTATTTTTGGGGAAATCTTAGGAAAAACTCAACTAGATAATCAGCCCAAACGTGATTCGAACCCACTTCCGAGCGCAACTCCAGATCGACATGCAAGCGCCTCAGTCGACTGAGCTACGCCGGTGGCTACTTGTCATACTTACTTACAAATGGCTTTTAAGGAACCCGAAGGTTCATTGCCGCCCTCACATAAGCCCGCCAGCGGTCCCTATCCTGAGCAAGATTAATCCAGTCTCTATCATCATACCCCACCTCCCTCAAATCCATTTTAATATTATCCTCCCATCTACGTCTCGGCCTCCCTAAAGGTCTTTTTCCCTCCGGTCTCCCAACTAACACTCTATATGCATTTCTGGATTCGCCCATACGTGCTACATGCCCTGCCCATCTCAAACGTCTGGATTTAATGTTCCTAATTATGTCAGGTGAAGAATACAATGCGTGCAGTTCTGTGTTGTGTAACTTTCTCCATTCTCCTGTAACTTCATCCCGCTTAGCCCCAAATATTTTCCTTAGCACCTTATTCTCAAACACCCTGAACCTATGTTCCTCTCTCAGAGTGAGAGTCCAAGTCATTCTTATCATAAAATAAGCACACATTGAATCATGGTCATCTACCTAACACTGTGTTTGATTGCCTTTCGCCTGCATAACGGCAAGTACCTGTCGTGACATGGATTTCACAAGGTGTATCTACAGACCTGTGAAGGGATTTTCAAACACGTTGCTTGTATGGTGATCTGTAGTAGGCGCTACATGTATGTGTAGCCAGCTGTAGAACATGACTTAAAATAATATTCCACAGGTGCTCAATTGGTTTGACATTTGAGAAGTCTGGGAGCCAGTCCAAGTTATGGACTTCACTGTTTCAGAAATAGACACATCGAAATGTCGTAGTCCCGTAGTACATGTAAAAAATGATTTTATAAGCTTAAATACTCATACTAATGATTCTTATAATTCAATAGCATGAAATTATAACTCCTCGAAAAAGTGCAAATGCATTAACTTCAGGGCAGTAATGATAATTTAGCATTGTCATCGTAGTAATATCCACTACACGCGGCACAATAGATTTTTTTGTATTGTCCAGATTGATGAACTAGCTCCCGTCCCCTACACGCTGAGCATTAGACTTTCCATCTGTAGGAAAGCCTAACTTCTTTTTATTGTTTACTCTCTTTCATCTGTTCCCTATAGTTATTATAGTTTGAGTCTTTCAGTTTTCTTACACTTTCGCCACCAGACGGATGTGTTAGCAGCGGAACTAGCAACTGTTATTCAAAGGAAGTATCAGTAGGTGAGGAATTAGACAAGTCTAAATGTACTTGTGCAGATGCTGTTTGTAGTGTTTTTGAAGGAGTGGTAATGTCTTCTTCTTTCACATCAATTTTCGGCTAGAACCAGATCGTACTCAAACATGTTATCCTACAGTACGTCAGGATGTCAATTCTTTTACGTCATTAATAACATATAGCCTTTCGAATGAAAGCGAAGGATATGCCGAACCAATTGATCTTTCTTGTTTGTATCGAGAGTTGTGCCTTTTCCTATTTGTCCGATATCAATGAAATTAAAATATAAAGTTTAGCTAAGATTGGTTGAGTGGAAGATAAGTAGTTTCATACATGCAGACAGATACACAGGGAGAAAAATAGACATAAAAATAAAGTGGCACTAAAAAGCTCCAAGACCAAAAACACATAAAGTTTGATAGAGACAGTCGTCCAGAAGGACCACAAGCGAAATCAGGTAAAAGTCAACACATGTTGAGATCTTCCCAAAATATAGTGTCAAAATCTCCCCGAGATACACTTTATTCAAAAGATAACAGCACACTCGAAACAAAGATAATTGTTTGAGAGTAATCACTTTGACGCCTTCACTAACCTGTAAAATATATATACAATATGCAAATCTGGCTTCCGGGTATAAGCTCCCTGTGAAGCAGGTTTAAATAATTTCAAAGGAAAAGTTGTTCCGGGGCCGGTTATCGATCCCGGGACCCTTCGCTTAGCGCACGAATGCTCTACCGACTGAGCTAACCCAGGAACTATACGCGACACTGTCACAATTCTTCCCTTTATATCCACACGACTCAAATGGGTTGACAAGATGCCTGAAACCTAACTTTGAGTGCACACAATTCTGTGTGCCTTAAGTTGTGGGTTTCTGTTAACTTACCTACAGTAACGAATGTGGAGCATTCGTGCACTAAGCGAAGGATCCCGGGATCGATACCCGGCCACTTAACAATTTTTCCCTTGAAATTATATATACAGTAATTTGTGAATCTCTAATATCACGCACATCCAGTCAAAGTACAATAAAATAAATATGGTATATTACATTTCATGACCGAAAAGAAAAGTGTAAGTCACATATTTTATTGTGTTTATTGCCTTCTGTGAACGAAAAACACAAATTGAAGTCACGAGATTCACTTACACAGAGATTGAAAACACAGTCAACAAGATCGCATGTAATTCGATTTTTTTTTTCACTAGGACCAGTGCTGGCAATGGCTACTTTTCTTAAAAGTATCGAGATCTCCCAAAATAATCATAACAGAAAAATTATATCAGAAATTAGTACAATAAACACATATTTTATGGAAACTAATTAATTTATCAAATACTCAGATCATTGGATTTCTCCATTTGTATTCTAATGTGTCAGTAAAGTCTGTGATATTATTGAAATTTTCATCCGAAATGTAAACCTTTGAAAATAGATTACATACATTTACTTAAAAGCGCAAAATATGTAGTCAAATGTCTTACTTTGGAATTATAAAGAATACCTTTTCTGTGCAATCCAGGAAAAGGAAAGTTAACCTCATTATTTGGATGTGTATTAAATGCTTATGTATGTCTCTGAAATAATAGTTAAAGAAAATAAACTATATGATTTGTGTAAAACATGTATTGAGGAACTGTGAATCAACTCATTGACCTCACTTCTTGCACATGCTGGATGTATGGTTACAACCTGCAATTGGAATATTAAATTGGAGTGTCTATAGCCGTGTTTTCTATTCATGTTCGTGTACAGTAGTTGCAGTCCAGAGAGAGAGAGAGAGAGAGAGAGAGAGAGAGAGAGAGAGAAAGATATTCTCTTTCATTGAACCTTAATACTGGAGAATAAGTCACGCCATTTCAATTTGCATCCAGGTATAGCAATTACTTGTGAGTATCATGCATTACAAGGCTATTTCATGCAAGGGTTTTGCTACTAAGGAAGTGTGCACGGCAGTTCTGTGTAGCAAGTTCCTCTTCACATAACAGCGATGAATAAATTAATGCGTTACTTAGGAATGATACAATACCGGTAGCGGATTGTTCAAAACCATGCAGCAACGTGGGAAAATATTTGCTGTCAATTTGGTAGCAGTTAAATTGTCTGGCTGGTTTTTCAGGACCGAACCCGGATTACATCAATCAGGTTTTGAAAGTAGTCAATATCTGACAGACCCTTTACATTATGTACACTAGAATAGGCTACTTTTACTATTTACATTATCATAAATAATGTAGGGTTACAATGATCAAACATATTATTATACAGTATTGTGACAGCTGCGTCGGGATTCGAACGCGTGTCCGACAGGGCGCGCGGGAGACGAAACGTTGGTCACTTCGGTATGGCGGACGTAAGGGGAAGTCTGCATGCCGAGAGGGCAAGGGGAGGTGCACTACTTCGCGAGGCAAAGGGGGGACGCAAAGCTGGTGGTGCTTCGCTGTGCGAAGTGAAGGGGGGGACGAACCCCCCGAACAGAATCGTCCCGAAGTCTGTAGAACAGTGGCGGCTTCTCAAGGGGGTTGCAGGTTTGTACACCCTCCAGTAATGTTGCTAATCTCCCGGCTTTGGTACTATTAAAAATTTAATTTAATTTTACAATTTTCATTCAAGACTATCTGCAGCTGGCGTCTTGTTATGTACGTCTGTAGGAGCCTCCGAGCCTTTTGGTTTGCAGAGATGTTGAAAATCTAGGGAAGGTAGTTCGGCTAATGCGGGGACAGGGGGTTAGAGGCGTGGTCTACTGCTTTCCTCATTGAGAACGGTTTGTCGCACTCCCTGACATGGACACCAACGTCAGTGTAGAAGAAACTAAATTCACTGGAAAGTATCTGTTTCAACTAGACATTTGTCCGAAGTAATAAGCATGAATAATGTATTCATTCCGCTTGTGCAACGAACAGTCGCATATTACTTTCTCAACCTACATGCACACAAACGGCACGATACATAAAGGAGCTTGTATTTTGCTTTAAAGTTCTAAGAGTTGTCGTTCTGACAATAAGTGCGGGTATCTCCCGACAACCTACGAAAGCTGCATTTGAATATTATGAACGAAAACGTTGCACTTGGTACTTGGTAGCATTCTGATGGCGATTTTGTGCTCAAATGTTTTTCATGAGGGTAAATCGCAATATAGAGAGCTCCGCCAATGACCCCTTCCACTTTTGGACTTTCTGTATAAATAAGTATGCTTGTATTTAGTAATTTTACTTATTAATTGCATATAAATTAGCTTTATATGTATACGCCCTCAGGTATACACGATTTTAAACTTTAAAGTAAAATATGTTTAACTCCTCTTCGATATCCATTGTGCACCACCATATTTTCAAACCACCAGCCGCCACTGCTGTAGAAGTAGAAATTTCGAGCATCATATTTTCTCGTAACTATGGTTTGGTTATAAATTACGACACGCGAGTGAACTTGGGCAGTTTGTTATAGTCGGTGGACAGCAAGTCAGCCAGTCTTGTGTAGCAGTGAAGCCAGCTTCGAGACCGGAGTTCGACTTGAGTGTGTCCGCAGCTGTGTGAGCGTCCGAAGTCCTGAGTTTGAGTGCAGTGGACCGCAGTTGGGGGACCTGAGTTCGAAGTTCAGTGGACTGTCTCTGAAGGTCTTGGGTTCGAGATACTGTGAACTTGAGTGACCGAGCTAGAAGAACTAGCTAAGGCAAACGACCTGTGAACTGAGAACTGACAGTTCTGTTTTGTAAATAGTGCTTTGTGAACAATAGTTAAGATTTGCAGTCCACTTTGTTGGCGTGGGTTCGAATCCCACTTCTGACACCAGTGTAACTTTTATTACAAAACAAGAATGTAATTCTATTACTTAAACTAAATTGTAGAAAGTAATTACTGTTGAAATAATAGAATTGCATTCTTGTTTTGTAATAAAAGTTACAGTATTTACAAAATAAGTAGGCTATAGTATTATTAAATAAAATACCTTGTATTACAATACGCAACACTGTACATGAAAGTGTCGATAATGTGGGGTCAATGTAAGCGTACATTCTTTATGGCAGTGTAAATAGTAAAAATAGCGTATTCTAGTGTACATAGTGTAAATAATTTAAATTGTAAATATTAGTGTAACTGTTTTGTTCATGTTTTATTCTGTCCAAACAAATTGCACTTCGCTTGTATAGGACGCGCGTAGTCCAATTAAAAACTCCAGTAATACTTAATCTAGCAGCCTCGTGGGACAAAACTTGATCCCTAGTTATTATTCTTCGTCATTTTGTATTTCATTGAAATATTTAATTTTAGTTATTATCAGGGTGCGAATTAATGGGGGGGGGGGATGGGAGGATTCACCCCTGTTGGAAAGTTATCCCCCTCTATTAACATCCCTGCTAGGGATAACTTCTATCCCCCTCACGGAATATAATTGTTTTAATACAAGTATACTTTATAAAGTACAGTATAAAGTAAGCAAAGAAAATAATATTGATGTCTTATCATCACCGGCAAGCTGACAACAATAAATGACTTGGGAATTACACATCTTATCTTAAGCCTGCTCATGGATATAATTATTATTATGATCAAGATGCAAGACAAGCAACTCAGTGCGACCAAGCGTTGAGCCGTATCGAATGAGGATAATAATAATTTTATGTATGATATTCTCTATCTAGGATTCTATCTCCATCATTTGAAATTTTAATTCACACCTTGGTTATTATGCATAATTTTAATATACTGTTACTAATTTGTAATTTTAAGTCTTTAACAATGTCAGAAACTTGTGTACAAATCTCTTGACAACTAATAAATGGATACTGAATACTGATACTGGGAAGCTAGGGGTACCAGTAGATTAGTGTAACAACTATGTTATAGATCTGACATTTGAATGATGATGATGATGATGATGATGATAATAATAATAATAATAATAATAATAATAATAATAATAATAATAGTCCACACCTGTGATGTAATGGCTAGCGCGGCTAGCCGTGAAACCAGGTGGCCCGGGTTCGATTCCCGTCGGGGCAAGTTACCTGGTTGAAGTTTTTTCCGGGGTTGTCCCTCAACCCAGTATGACAAATGCTGGGTAACTTTCGGTGCTGGACCCCGGACTCATTTCGCCGGCATTATCATCTTCATCTCATTCAGACGCTAAATAACCTAAGATGTTGATAAAGCGTCGTAAAATAACCTACTAAAATAATAATAATAATAATAATAATAATAATAATAATAATAATAATAATAATAAACCATATAAAGTGTTAGTTGGGAGGCCGGAGGGAAAATACCTTTGGGATGGCCGAGACGTAGATGGGAGGATAATATTAAAATAGATTTGAGGGAAATGGGATATGATGATAGAGAGTGGATTAATCTTGCACAGGATAGGGACCGATGGCGGGCTTATGCGAGGGCGGCAATGAACCTTCGGGTTCCTTAAAAGCCATTTGTAAGTAAGTAAATAATAACAATAATAATAATAATAATAATAATAATAATAATAATAATAATAATAATTTCTTGCTGCGCACCAACAGATGTCTCTGCAAGCTATGTGAGATTACAGCAGTCTCT
Source organism: Periplaneta americana (assembly GCF_040183065.1). Taxonomy (NCBI): domain Eukaryota; kingdom Metazoa; phylum Arthropoda; class Insecta; order Blattodea; family Blattidae; genus Periplaneta; species Periplaneta americana. Next base: position 107,556,144 of record NC_091119.1, on the reverse strand, counting down.
GATGCGAAAGTAAATCATATTGTAGCAATGTTTCGAGAATTCTGAAGACTTTTACGGAGGCTCAAAAACTTTTGGAAGGCCCGAAACGGTTTTACAATGTGAGATATCCTAAGACACACAAAAATCAAGTAGTGTCACTTATTTTAGAAGATTACTCCTCATATGAAAATGTGTTCCAATTCTAATGCAGTATAATCAGACGGCTGGTTGTCTTCGTCAATAGAGCGAATGTTTGCGAAATGGAAAAGCGCAGGTACGATTTTGTATGTATAAACGGGCTTCATTTTTCTAGCACTCTCTTCAGGAGTCTCTGCCTGTGGTCGGTGTTATGCATTCGCACCCCACTTGATAGCAACTGACTATCGCAGATTGAACTTTGCAGTATAAACGCACATCTGCGCCTGTGTTAGGTGATGCGTACATTTTGTGAAGTATTGCTGAGGTCCAGCGGGTTCGTTGTCAGGTCTCGCGAGGCGCAGGTATCGAATTTGGTGGCTCCATCTGTAATGTGCCTTTGTTAATGGAATGGAGAGAGGGAAGAAGAGGGCTGGGAAATGGGAACTGCACTCTCGAAGATTGATACGGGGGTGGGATTTGGAGGCCCACTGGTACGCTAACTCCCAATTGCGACAATCAATATCTGGGGCTGGGGTAGGAAACACCCTCCACAAATTGTAAGGCCAATAATGGCTTGAGAGTAAAGACTTACAAGGTCAAGACTGTTCCTTTAGTCCTTTGTTCCTTGCTGCATTATTGCAATTTTGTATTATCATTCCAAAACAGCACTGAATGTCATGTAGGACTGTCACACGCATCCTGTATTCATTTCCTTCGGACAAGCCGGCAAGAGCCTTTTCAAATACAGTAGAACTCCGAATATCCGTCATCCTATTAACCGATTGGCGGATTATCCGACTGTCTATTTCTCGCTCTTTTTTCTTCAGAAATAAATAACTTACATGAAGTACTGTTTTATACATCATATTAGTAGGCTCTACATATGTTTTGTTAGAGAGTGTTATTACAAGTCTTTATCGTTACACAGCATGTCTACCAGGGGCGGCTCGTCCATAAGAGCTGCGGAGCTGCAACACTCCCTGCTTTGACAGGAAAATAAAAATAATATTTATTTTAATTTGTAGAAGAATTGTTACAGATTTTATTGGTAAATTGCTTTATATTTCATCTGGCCGGGAATATGTACTATTATCTTATGCATAATCTTTTTGCGCGTCAACTGTATTGGAATTGACACTGCATTCAAAGTCGTCCTAGGATCTGCAGGGTGGTCAGCTCATAGAGTGTGTCTTGCATGGTCAGGGGGTAGATAGGTGAAGAGAAGCAGAGGGATACTGCCGCTGTTTAAAACCTATATCTCGCTGCAGTGGCTTGCAGAGCCAGGCCACAAGGGATCTTCCCTCTCCTCCCACACCGCTATTGTAATGCTGCGTCAAATGGATTCTCTATTCCCTTGAAACTTAATGACAAAATTTTTATTTTCTTTTCACATACTTATTGTTGTAGAATCTTATCGAGTTAATATAACGAAATTAATATTCTCTTTTGCCTTATTATTACGTATATATCCAGCCTCTAGCAGAACCTAATATTTGCCTTAACTCAAAATGATTGCACGAGTAGAATCCTTTTGATATAGCACGTAAAATACGAAAGAGACTTCTTTTCCAGTTTTAGAAAATTGTTGACCATCAGTATATCTGAGTGTTGCTTTGATGTGACGTCTTAATACCGTAACTTAACCAGTGCAAATCTGTAAGCATGAGTGTGTGTGAATTACAGAATATTAATTTTATTTTTCTCAACTTTCCCTTGCGGAGAATATTGATGTAATGAAGTGAAATTAAAAGGTCGTCCGTTACCCGATTTAAATCTTAGGGGAGAGTCGGGTATTATCGGACATCGGGTAGTATCGGACGGTGCGTTTTTTTCATCTACCACCATATGGTAGTACCTGAATGACATTGTTACGTTTCTCTATGCGACATTACTGAAACATAACCATGTCAATCAGGTACTATCATCGTGTGGTAGATGAAAGAAACTCACTGTCCGATATTACCCGATGTCCGATACTACCCGACTCTCCCCTACTTAAGATTCATACAGCCGAAATAGTGCATATAGGCTATGTAAGGAAGTATGACAATGAAATTTACGCTAAGCATTTGTGGTTACGTGGATGTGAACAAAAAAAAATCTGTATTTTGTTTTCTTTGCCTCCTCTTCGGTGGTGATGCTGCATGGACTAGGAGTTGTGTGACAGATTTAGGACATTTGCCCCTAAAAAGCAAAATGCACGAATCTTCGCAGTCTCACCTGAGAAATGTTGTTTCATTGGCTATGTTACGCAACTCATACTGCTGTGCAATTAAGTGAAACGAACAGAACAAGAATTCTCGAACATAATCAAGAAGTGAGAAAAAATAGTGAAATTATTTTTAAAAAAATATTGATTGTATCAAATTTTGTGGCCAATATGAATTTCCCCTTAGTGGACATGAAAAAACGATTTCTAAGAACCCTCATGTGTTTCGTGGGTTGCTACAGTTCGTGAGTAATCTAAACGAGCCTCTCAAAAATCATTTGGAACATGCCACTGTTTAAGGTTATTCTAAGACAATTCAGAATGAACTGGTAGATTGTAAGTTGAGTGTCTGCCGATCTGAAATTCAGACTGAAATCGATGGTATTAGTTTTTCTTAGGGATTAGCAAATGGTCCCACAGACATCTCCCAACTAAGTCAGGAAGTTTTGGTTTTTCGATATGTAGTGCATTTATTTTTGTCCTATACTTATTAGTAATGGTATCAAGAAGTGAAATTTGTATGTACCGAAATCTACTGCAGCTCTCCCAATACACAAGTTCACGAGCCGCCACTGATGTCTACTGTTCGAATTGCCGTTCTGTATAATAACCTGTATATAAAATGTCTTCCGCGGATGTTAACAGAAAACGTGTTGTGCTAAATATCGAAAAAAAAAATGGAAATAATTAAATAATTTAATGGTTTGAGAAAGATAAATTGTGACTCATTTCGCATCGGAATACGAGATTGGAGTTACAACTGCACGATTTAATAAAAAAAACAAGGATAAAGTGTAAAAAGAATGTAAATCTATAACATGAGACCTTCTTTATTTCTATCTTCCTGAGACAGTCATTACAAAAAGCTTCCTTGCCCATTGAAAACCCGTCGTTGACAACCAGACTTTATTAGTGAACTTTTGATCCACTACCTAGCGAGTTAAATACAAGACCATGGAGTAAATTACAAAATATTCCATGATACGGATTATCCGATTTTTTCGATCGACCGTTCAGTCCATCCCCTTCATTACCATGGATAATAGAGGTTATACTGCACTGTGTTGGTCACCAAATCATATGGAGAGATTCTGTTCCATACGTTTTGTGTTTTCTCATACGAGTACTTTATTGTAATTGAAATAAATCTATGTTAGTGTGAAATAAATCTATGTTAGTGAAAGTAATTTGAATAATTGTGCATTAGAGAAGCTCCAAAATTTAAATCATGTTATTTCACATTTCGCGGGTTATTTTATAAGGCTGTTTACTACATTATTAAACAAAGTAATCTATAGGGATATTCAAATTCAAGAAACGCTTGAAAGTCCTCTAACTTTGTTAAGAAGTAAGTTTATGGAAAAATAATGAGGTTTATTCTGCTACAAACTAATTTCGAAATATTAAGGTATGGTCGTCATTTTTTCTCCTGTCAGTAGTTCCTCTTCTAGGGAGTAACAGCAGTCAGAAGAAAACCTTACGAAATTCCTTGAAACGTTTTTACAATGACGACGATTTGCAGAGTCCGTACCTCGATCTATTTACAGTTCTGAATCTTGTCAGTATGCAGGAACAATCTCTGTTGCATTCATTATGATCAGGCTTCGAGACTTGGGACCCGCTACAATAAGTTTACTGTGCATATACTATAGGTTGTTGACTAGCTGCAGGTAGTGAAAGGTAGAGATGTGGTGAGGTAACAACGTTGCTATTTAGAGTAGAGTACGGTAGTATGGGGAAACACACACATATGTACATTCTGAAAGTAAATATACATTACACAATGACAATATCAAAAGAATGTGAAAAGTATTTATTCTCCTGTCTTTTATAAGCATTTTTGTTTAATAATTATACACAGTGTTAATGGTGGAAATAAAAATGTAGCAATTTTAATTTCTTCATTTATCCTATTGGTTGTCTTTAGGAAGTGCAGTTACAGCACCGAATTGCAATGTACTACAAGATAAATTTTCAGTGTCTCAAACGTAAATATTTTTCGCTAATCTGCCAAACATAGTTTGTACTGTGAAAAGCTGCGCTCTACGTCGCATGACGTGATAGGAGCAAAACGAAGAAACCTAACATCATTGCAGTCTCTAAGATACAGTCCTTTATTCTCGGGTGACTCTGTGTCCACTAATTTGCTGTTTATATTACACAATGTTACATATCCGTTATTTTTACATAAAATTGATTTCCACTTCTGTTTTACACGTTCAGTAACCGGTGTACTTGGTGTCTCATTAATTCTCTGTGTCATTTCCTCAATTAATTTGAGGGCTTCCGGCATCTCTTGCTCTGACGTTTCTAACCGTGTAATAATTTCAGCTACAGTTTGGAAATAGGTTCGTATGAAAACCAAATTATTCATCAGAACCTTCAAATCCAGAGCGTTTTTCTTTGCGTATTTGTTGGCATTCATTCTATAGTACCCCCACCCACTGTACGCTTTACCACTATACTCAGTACGCCGTGATGCACATTTCCCACTGAACTGCTCTATTGGGTCCGAAGTCTCGAAGCCTGATTATGATACTGAGTAACGCCAATTCGCATTTATTTCAAGAACTGATTGAAATATATTAATTTTATTTACCATATCAGTAATAACGAAACAACATAAACATAATTTTGTGAAAATAAATAATCTTTCCAGACTTTTAAATAATCCCACACGTAGAATACTAGAATTGGCCCATTCGTACAATTTTTGTTGTCAATACCCTTTTTTCTCGCAGTTTGGTGCTGACCATATCACCTCCTTACGATGTCGAAAGTTACAAACCTCTTATTTACCTCAATGCTCATTGCTAACTCTTTACTATACATGAGACAGCGATACCAAGAAGTGAGATGTACAGTAGTGGCATAAAAAAACCCCGGACCGACCCTTGTAGCCGATTTCAGAGCCTTGTTCACTCCAGAGCACCATAGACTGGTAACTAAGACTTTCGTGGTTCGAATCCTGCCTGGAAAGGAAACTTTTTTTTGTTACTTACTCAAATTTATTCCCAATACTTTTCGATTGCAGCGATATTTTACTACTTAATTAAATTATTATTCCCAGAACATGAATTTTAACAACAATCGAAAAGTATTGGGAATAAATTTGAATAAGGAACAAAAAAAGTTTCCTTCCCAGGTAGGATTTGAACCACAAAAGTCTTAGTTATCAGTCTATCGTGCTCTGGAGTGAACAAGGTTCTGAAATCAGCTACAAGGGTCGGTCCGGTTATTTTTGCCACTGCTGTACAAATGACGTATATTTCTTTTTGAATATTTCAAAATATTAAAATCAGCTTCTCTCTGAATCTCTTTAGCTGCAGCATTCATCTCATTCTTTCCTCATTCCAGACAAGTATGTGGAGATTCCAGTGCTGTTGGGCCAGCAACTCAATCTGACTTGCTTCTATAATCCCCCTGGCAAGGGACGCAGCAAGACGAAAGAGGCATTCTGGTTGCACTTGGACGTGCCATTGCATGTGAAGGCTTCTGGTAAGGCCACTTTCAGTATAACGGACGATGGCAGTCTGACGCACCTGAGGGCAGCGTCATACCCTAGCCGCGACACAATCGAGGGTTTCTTCACTTGCTGGGTGCATCGTTTAAGTGGTGGAAAGGGACGAAACTACGTGGCGTTCGGCGTTACCGTCATTGACCCAGCAGTAGGTGAGTCCCAGCAGTTGTTAATTTGTAACAGGTTATATGTGTATGTATGTAGAGATTAATTTTTTGGTCCTACAGAATTATCTGTGATTGTTACCATTTGTTATTGAGGCCACTAAGGGAAAAATAACCAAAGGAGAAGGATTCAATCCGGTGCTGCGGGTTTAACTTCAGCGTAGCTCAGTAGTTAGAGCGCCCAGTGCGTAGCCGGGGCTAATTTTTCTCCGTTAATAATTAAAAACAATATAAAAGGTTAGATGACAGCTGTCGCAACCAAAGAATCGACATCATAAGGTTTATTATATTACGATGTACCGAAGTACATATATTTCAGCCCAGAAATTCTGCGTCATCATATGATGATGGAAGAGTACAACAGAGAAAAATTCTCTCCGGCACCGAGATTTGAACCCGGGTTTTCAGCTCTGCATGCTGACGCTCTATCCATTAAGCCACACCGGATTCCCATCCCGATGTCGGATCGATTATTTGACCTTGGGGTTGTCAATAGTGTCTAAAGCACTGTCGGTATACTGCTGTGAAATAACGGTTAGCATGTCTGACAGTAAAATGAGAGAGCCCGGGTTCAAATCCTGGTTAGTAGAAGTTAGAGTCGACCAATCGAAGAAGAATTACTCGGTAACTTTCGGCGTTGAACATCGGACTCATCTCGCATTCATTAATTGTAACTTCATCTATCATCTTTCAATTATTTCACGTTAACTGAGGATGTAGTACTATGACTTGCATATAGACGGCGTCTACCTGGGAAAGCTGCAGAAGTCCCAGGGGACGAAGGGGCTTTCTTAGCGGACTCTGTTGGACCTGGGTGATGTGTAGCTGAATCGATAAATGGCACCAAATAATGAATCATTATATCTTTAAGAATGCGGTTTTTAGATTAATGTAGGATGCAGCAGAATATAGTACCTTTGATTTGCACACAGGTGGCATCGATCTAAGGAGACTGCAGAAGTTTCAGGGCGACGAACTCCGTCGCACCTAAGTGTTATGTAGCTGAATCGATAGATGACACCAACAGTGAATCGCGATATTTAGGGAAATGCGATACTACAGACTTAATATAACCATCCATATTTAAAGGGAGTAAGCAAAATAAGCCTCAGACTGCGGTGAAAGCATTCGGGCCTTCCTCTGTAATAAAAAATCACATAGTCGGGTCACAAAGTGACATACAGATGTCTGATCGGGCAAGATAAGTTCTACTAGACTATCTCCGAGATCATGTTGCCAATTTATCGACAACAAATGAAGACTTATCTTTCCAAAGTAGCTAAGCACCGAAAACAGTTTTCTGAGATGTTGCCAAATGTAGCCTATGTTGAAATGCCTCCGACATCATTTTTGGCGGACGATGAGTCACAGTTGAACTACGACAGAGCTCATTTAGTATAATATTTTCATGGGGATGTACTTCCCTTAGATTTAAAAGAATGAAATTTGAAAAATTGGCACTTAACTCCTTTGGAAGGATAGGTCTTGAAACGACATTTTACAGGAGCAATCTCTTTTAATAATCCGTTCTTCCTCTATATGCCAGTTCTGTACTAGCTTTTCTCTAACCCACATTCTTCATTCGCCCACAAAACTATTTTCTGTTTCGTCTGTTATAAAAATATGACAGCTAGCATACTTCCTGTTCCAATAAATTAATTCCTATCACTTCAATTATACAGGCTGTACAAAACTCGACGACAAAACTTCAGGAAAGGATTCCTCATATAGAAAGAAGAAAAAAGTATATTACAACATGGGTCCGGAAAAGCATAATTACAGAGTTACCCGAACTTTTATTAATGTTAGTGCATGCCGACATGCCTTGATCGCTGGACAAAAATGCGAAACTTTGGTTACAATTGTTACACGAATATTCACATTACGAATTAAATTTATGTTAACCTGAATACCTCTTAGCCTCTTAGCACCTGCAAATGATTTCCCTTAGTCTCAACTTACGTAGCCGTATCTGATTGGTTTGAATGAAGTTTGTTTTCGGTGATTTTCAGTCTGCTGTGATGTACACAAACGAAGAACTTGTGTGTATGCATTACATGTATGGTTTGGCAGATGTTAATGCTTTGAGAGCGCGTCGCTTATATCAGGAACGATACTCAACGCGCAGTTTGCCCTGGATTGGTAGAGGTGGACCAGTTGCTTGGCCTCTGCGCTCCCCTGATTTAAATCCCCTGGACTTTTACCTTTGGGGACAATTAAAATCTTTGATATATTCGATTGGTGTGCGTGATGAACAAACTCTCCGCGCACGCATTGTTTCAGCCTGTCAGACAGTACGCACTACATCAGGCATTTTTGATCATCTTCGGCACTCAATGCGAAAACAAGCGGAAACCTGTATTTAGGCACGAGGAATCACTTTGAACATTTAATGTGATACGTGAATAGAGCGCCCCAACTGGTAAGTCTGATAACTCTGTAATTATGCATTTTCGGACCCATGTTGTAATACACTTTGTTTCTTCTCTCTATATGAGGATCCATTCCTGAAGTTTTGTCGTCGAGTTCTGATACACTCGAGTATTATAGTTGACTGCTAAGCCAAGCACCCATTTTATATTGTTGCAGAATTCAATACTGTTCCCGTAGAAGCCATGGAGGCCGTGGGAGCGGTTGCTGTTCTTGTATGCATCCTTTATGTCACCTATGTAGTAGTGGATACGTTCTGGTACAAGAACGAAAAGTTAGTATTGAATTTAAGGACACTTGCAACCTGCTAGTGCCGATAAATTACCATGTTCTGCTTTAATGCTGAACGAGAGCTAGAATACTACCACAGTCTAGTATATAGTCACAAAGCTTGAGTTGTTGAGGGTACTAGGAACAATAGACTGTGCCGGTACTATTTCGCATTGTCTGTAATGAGGCGATAGTAGCGATCCTAGTGATTAGCAACTATGTATGGATGCATATTTACTACGTATTGAGCTTCGTGACTGTATATACTAGACTGTGATACTACTACTTGTGAAACACAACAGACCTAGTTATTGAGAACAACTACTTTCTGAATTAACCTATTTTCTTTTAGTTAGCTGTATAGATGTCTCCAGTAGGTGGCAAGTAGTGTACTACTCCGACAAGCCTTGGTTTGATATGGCTCAATCCATTGAGTTGAAGTAGGGATATAATGATAGATAATTTGTGGAATTATTGCAGGGGGAATCTACTCGGGGATAATATGGTAAATATTCCACAAACAGGAAAGAGCGAAGCCCTGTATCATGTGAAGGAATGAAAATATTGATCCAAGTTTGTGATTGAAGTCTAACGTAATACTCTGAATGATAAAAGGAGGAAGTAGTGCATGTTCCTCTACTTCCTTTTCCCCTATGATTTGATAAAAAAGGACTCAGTCGTATAGATTTGTAACCACTCCTAATGTGGATAATGTAGTTCAATAGTTTCTAATGTTAAAATTTTCATAATTACTTTGCCAACTTCAGATTTTTAAAATCCTGGGTTGGATGTAAATTAATTATGACCAACTTGAAAAGGCTTAGAAGGTTATTCTTTAATATTATACTTTTTCAGGATGGGATCAATGTTCGTTTATATTTTTTACGAGTTTTATATATAAAACTCTTTTGTGTCTCAGTGTATGAACTGGCCCTAAAATTTTCTAACGAATAGCCTATTTGACATTTTTATTAGTATTCATATTGTATTATTGCCTGTTCTTTTATATACCAAAGTTATCGGTTAATAAGCTTCGCAGAATTGTTTTTACCCCTCCAGTAATCAATCAAAGGGTCTGATATTGAAATATATTAATTTTTATAGGGTAGGCCTACGTTTTGACGCTGTGATTAATGTTTCTCCTCACAATATTTAACGATACGTTTGACATACTCTATGTCTTATGAGTGTTGTTAATTATCAATGAACACCCATATCTTTCGCCGCTTAACTATTGAGGAGGGTAAACCATTTTCTCCTCTATCAATTATGGAATTTATATAGTATTACTACGTTTATTTACTGTAAAAATCATACCAAGATATTTTCCTTTGTTTGCTCATGATAAATCTCTTTTATCATATTGCACAATGATGTCTGTCTTTTTCTGTGAAATGAGAATAATTCAAATTATATTTTGTTTTTCGACATTAATGATCATTAGGTTGTCTATGAACTACTTTTAGGCTAAGTCAATGAATTTTGAGCATTAGTTAATAATAATCGAAAAATAATTGTCCTCTTCTTTTAGAGATCCTCAAGACTATATCATCAGCGAATATGGCAGTTTAATGTTATTTTGTTCATATACTCAATGGAGATAATTGATTTAAATATTAAATATGATGTTACTGGGTACTAAATCTTGTGGTAACCCTCTGTGTAGCTGCTTATGTGGAGGAATAGCATTATTAGGTTTGATAGCATAGAATCTTAGTGTTATAAAATCCGAAATTTAGCGAAGCATATTGTCCTTTATCCCTAGATAATATAACTTATTTAATAATTAATTTATGTCTTTAAATTGAGCCATAACCTGCTTGGAAGTCAAGTTTTGCTAATACCGCTATTTTTGTCGAAATAATCCCTTGTATCTGGCTGAAGCAAAGGACTTGTTCATTTGTTGATCGCAGTAGTTCCCTGAAACCTGCTTGACAAGAGGTGATAAGCTTAGGAAGATTTTGTTTTTTCAAAACAGGGTTAATAAGAGCCTTTTTCGGCAATGATTTTGTCCATATTTGATTATAAAATGCTATAGTGCTAATATTGCCTTTGAACCAAATTGCATAAAAAATTCAGCTATTCTTCCTTCACATGAAAGCCAATAGGAAACAATCTGGATTAATTTTGGTTCATGTTTTCCTTTTCATGATATATTTTGGTTTAGAAAAAATACTCCCTATAAACCACAATTTTCTATTGTCTAGAAATCTATATCTCAATTTTCATTTCTGTAGAACTTAATGTAGAAAAGAAATGCATTTAAGAACAGTCGCCAGGTCTAGATAACAAACATATCGTTAATTTTTTATGCATAAGGAATATTCATATAAATCAAAACGCCACCGACTCTTCAGTAAACATAACTCGTACAAGTTCTTCTGTACTACGTTTGAAAGAGGAGAATGCGTGGTTGCATTGTGTATATTACTATAGCTCAAAGTACGTCTTTTTCAATACAGTTCAGACAACTCACTAATTGAGATTCATTATGCAAAGATTGTGTCACCGGCTCAGTGCAAACTAACAACGAAACTCAACGCATTATGTCGTGCGCTGGACTTAGAGAAAACAGCCATTTGGGAAACCGAAGGATTTGCCTATTAAAAAGCAACTTTGTGGCGGGTAACTTAGATTTTACTCAATCTATCGTTCATATGATTTCTTTACCAGTGGTCTTATACATATTTATCGCGCACATAAATTATCGGACTCATTGATGTATTCACGTAACATCTGAAGTAAAAAAATACGATATTCAATGGTTAAGGTAGTATAGATCAGCGATATATACATACATAAACACAAAAGTTACGGATACTTTGAAATTATGTACATTGACCTTACTGCAGCCGTGGCGAAAATGTAATCGTGCGCCGAGTCACTGTGTAACTTGCAACGTGCATACCACCTATGGAGGAAGGCGGACACCCGAAGGGGAAGTGAAGCAACTGTCTGACTTATTAACGGATTTTCATTTTCCTTATGTCAAGCACTTAAATATAATTTTATATAGTACAAGGCTACAAACTAATGTTTAGTACGTGTAACGAAGAAAGAAATGAACATTGAATGAACAGTATCACAACCTAAAATTAACTGTCTTCAGAATGTTTCTGCGACAAAGTTTCAAAATCAGGAATTATGTCACTTACTGCATTTTCATTGTTGAAAATAATTTTTCACAAACGTAAGTTGTAGCGAACATGGCTTTAACAGAGCAAGCGAAAGAACGAAGCTTCGGATATTTATTTTTTGGCAAAGATTTGAAAGTTCAACATTTGTCAGGTCCTTACATCTAGCTTTCATTTGACATCACATAGTAAATCAGTGAGTTCAAATTGAAGAGCTAACCGCATTATTTGTATATCTGCTGAAAAAGGGTCGACGTACAGAGATGATGATGATGATGATAATGATAATGATAATGATAATAATAACACTTAATCTTTTAATGTTTCATGATTGACATGTAGTATAATGCCGTTTTATGTTATACAACTGTTTTCCTCGTAATACTCGTGAACAAATCACACATTTAATATTCTTATCATATTGGCAGCAAAAAATAAAAAGCGTCCTCCCATCCTACTTGAAACTTTCGTTGTTGTAGAAGTACATGGTTTCGAGAGAGACATATGCCACTCGCAGGTCAGAGACAAATAGAAATGGAACGGAGTTTGACTCCAGTGAGTGAGAGGATGGGGGTTGGGGAAGGTTAGAAGCAAGAGAAATGCACAGCTATCATTGCGAACCACAATGTGCTCGTGAGTCGCATTTTCGCCACGGCTGCCTTACTGTATCCATAAATGTGATTACAGCAGCAGAACTGTTGAGTGACCGTTTCGTATAAGATAACATTGCAAACTTATTAATGTCGGTTCGACCGAATACCTGCTCGAGGTTCAGGAAATTAATAATAAAAAAATGATGGCTGGAAAACAAATGGTTAGTTTTGAGCTTAGGATTGATCTAAGAAAGATGGAATGATTGATAAGAAAATTACCTTAACGAATTACAGTGCCTTAATTAGAGGGCAATGAAAGTATAAAATGTTTCGAAAATTAAGTAGAAATTAAGGGATCCTTGAGGACCTTGCCATCTGTATGTAGATATGAATATATTATATTATTTTTATTACATTATTTTAATACCCAATTTCAAAGCAATATAATCGCGAAATACTACACCAGAAACATTGTTATTAACTTCAAAAATGATTTCCTATAAAACTGAATTCTGGTAGAAAGAAACTGATTTTAGGATCCAATTAGGCACTAAAATCTGTATTAGATGCATCCTACTTAGTGAAATATGTTCACTGCTGCTCAGTGTTACCTTAAGCATCATTTGAGATATTCATGATGTGATGCAATATTTGTGGGTATTTGCACCGTGTCATAGATGAAGAGACATCGAACGTTTCGAACCTACATAAAGGCTTCATCATAAAGGAAAGGGGGAACCTCTCTGTTGAATATGTTACTATAAGCTACTGAGTCAGATCTGGAGAACAGGTCTTAGTAACAGATCCAACAGTTAAGCACCACAATAGGTTACTTGTCATTTGGAAAGGTTGACGTATGCGGAAGAACCGTTAGAATATCATTGATTTGTAAAATGAGAAATCATAATCCGGAGATTTGATTGCTTTTTATTTTGATTGATGCATATTTTTGCATAGATTTGGTTTGTACCAGAGCGTGCTGAGGACATTCAAGGATGGCCATCTTACCCAGCAGGACAAGCTGGAGAACATGCTGCGCATGATCAGGTCGCCTCAAGCTCGCATAATTCTAGGGTCGGATGAGGAGGTGGAGGCCAGTGAACAGAGACTCATGAGGTCCATGAGACTAAAGGCTGGGGCCGATTACACCTCCAGAAGCTCATCGGACACCGATCTGACGCTTCTGCCAGTCAGAGGACGGAAACATACGAGATCGTGCCCCAAGCAACGCATGACCAATGATAAATTCAAAACCAGAGAGACCAAATCCAGCGTCACAATGCGTCGAGTTTCTAGAAGCTTGTCTTCTTCTGGATATCGTAAGTTGCGAGAAGAGGAAAGCAGTTGTTCAGATACTGTCAACCGACCATCTTCAAATATAGACTCGATGTCAACTCTTAGCACTAGAAGCAGATTGGAAAAGTCAAAGTCTGAACACCCAGGAAAGAAGGTATACATTTACATGCAGAACATACTTTCAAGGCAAAGTCTGGGTGGCAACCAAAGACTTGACGATACTGGTGTTGTTGATAAACTGATTATGTTAAAATATTTTGAGAATCAACCTTCAGAAAAGGTTAGTGACCAACAAATAAAAAATTACTTATTTCCCACATGCTATCAAAAGCATCAACCGGAAAGAAGAGGGTATCCGGATGAAATCTCAAACGAAAACTTGGCCATGAATTTGATTCCAGATGAAATTTATCGAAAAATAAGTGAGGCAGAAATTACACAGACCGGAGATCAAGATTATAAAAAAGAAACACAATACATGTTCGAATATTCAAATATGACAGAAAGAAGCAATCCCATAGAATCTTGCGTAAAAAAGTCTTCAAAACGCATTGTCAATGGAAATGAGGCCGTAGGAGAAGAAGAGATGTCTCAATTACCTCATAAAGAAAAGAAGACAGTTAGATATTCAAATATGGGTGATAAAAGTTTCATTAGTCAATCCGAAATGACACTTAGAAAGTCAATCAAACAGAAAAACACCTCGGTAAGTGAACTTTTGTTTGTGAGACCTTCCCAATATTCATCGATGAAAATGAAAGACGTTTGTAGGAATGAACACAGAGATGCCTCCAAACCTCATGAACAAGCAACAAGTGAGGTCAAGAGTGAAGAAATGAATAAATGCCAAAGTTTCGAACAAGAGGTGGGAAATATAAGTGTCAATGAAAGTCAGAATTCCAACAGTTATCAAAGAGTGTGCTCTGCTACCACAGAAATACAGCAACAGGAAGAAGATAGATGCCGTTATGGCAACGAGGTAGATCAAACAGATGTCAAAACAAATAAAGGAAACTTCGAACAAATGGCAGGAAATAACAATATTGTTAACAGAAGTCAGGATTCCAACACTTGTCGAAGATTGTACCCTACTACCACACAAACCGAGAAAGGACTTAGACGCCACTATATGAACGAGGAAGGCAGAATAGATGTTAAAGCAAGCGACAATAAATATTCAGAACAAATGATACAAAATAAGGATATCATCAATGTTGATCAGTATTCCAACACTTATCAACGGCAGTATCCTGCTACCACAAACACACAAAAAGCAATAACAAGTGTTTGTAGCGATAGAACAAGTGTCGAAAGAATTACCAATCAAAATTCAGAACAAATTGTATGGAATAACAATTCTTGCAACTTAGCTCAGGATTTCATTAACTATGAAGGACGGCACCCTTCGGTTGTGCAGTCCCAGGGAGAAATTTATCGTCGCAATAGCAACGACGGCGATAGACCTGATGTCGAAACAAAAACCAATCAAACGTTGGAACAAACACTAGAACATAAAACTGTTGACAGGGTAGTTCAGGATCCCATTACTTATCAAGGACGGCACCCTACTACTATACACACCCAGGAAGAAATTTGTCGTCGTTATAGCAACGAGGGCGATAGAACGGGTATCGCAATAAATACCAATCAAAATATGGAACTAATGACAAGAAAAAAGACTGTCGCAAATATAGACCAGAATTCCAACACTTATCAAAGGCAGTACTGTGCTACCAGACAATCCCAGAAAGAAATTGAGCGCCGCTTCAGTGACGAAGAAGAGAGAAATTTAAAAAAGGAAATAAATAGGAACATTAAACAAGTTATAGATAAACAATTAATCAGTGCGGATCAGAACTTGGATAATTTACTGAGACAGAATTCTTCTACTACACAAATCCAAGAAAAAATTAGACATCGCTTTAGGAACGAAGAGAAAACGTATATAAAGAATACTGACATCAAAAACGCCGAAAAAATAAGATCATATGAAGATTCCATACATTTAGAACAGGATTTGGACACTTCTCGAAAAGTGTATGGTGTTGAGAGACAATCCAAGAAAGAAATTACGCACCGTTATGTCAGTGACGCCGTGAGAACATGTGTCGCAACAAATGAAAGTCAAATCTCAAAGGACGAGAAACAAAGGAATTATGTTGTCAATATAAAGAATAATGGTTCTCCTTATCAAAGTCAATGGCAGGAAGCAACAGTTCCGCCAAAGCACACATTGAGTGAAAACTATGAAGTCAAATGCCAAAATGAATTTTCAGACCAAGCGAAACGGAGAAGTGTAACGGATCGAGGTGCAACTTTCACAATTTGCCAAAAAGTAAATTCCGAGCAAACAGTTAAAGAGAGTTTATTAGGGATTTCCGAAGAAAATACACCTCACAGGGAACAATATTATGACCAGGCAGTCCATATCAATGTGAGCATGAGTGGAAATACGACGTTCGGGACCCACGATTATCAGTCTTCACAATCTACAGAGCAACTGAGGTTAAAAAATATCACGGTTCGAATCCCAGATCCAACATATAAAAGTCATTCCATAAGTGGGAACAAATTCAACGATTTAAAATACCACAGAAATAAGCTCTCAGAAGAGAATCATGTTGATGATAGTTGTCATATCTCACACAAACCAGAAGAGCAAATCAATGATAGAGATGATTCCCAGTATACAAAACTCAGTGAAGAACAATATGAACAGAATTTGATATACCACAAAAGTTCCAAGAATTATAACAAAAATGTTATTGCAGATCAGAGGCGGTCTGTAGATGCACCGAACATTATGAAACACCACCCAGAGACCGGTGTATATCAACGCAATCAGGTTTGTGTGGGAAATCGTAATGCACCATCCTTAGAGAGGCATACGGAAGTAAATGTGATGGGCGATCGAGCGAGGAAACCGCCACTGATTCCTGCACGAAGCTGTTTAGAGAAGATTGCGAAGTACGAATATCTTACAAGTGGAGTGCAGGAGAGATTATCTTACAGAGCTAATGCAATGGGAAGAAGGCTACTTCCAGAAGTCAGAGACAACCAGCATGATGTCGATTCTATAGGACGCCAATATTCCACCGAACCACATAGGCCAGTAGTCAGTAGAGTGCCAACCCTCGCTAAAATATCGGAGCATCACTTCAATGTGGATGAAACAGCGAAAGATAATCAAGAAGAATATTACGGTGCGCCATAAATCATGAGAATTTCTGTTATTTATTTATTTTTTATAATTGAAACAACTTTCAGGTTCCTGTTAAGTTTGTCTGTGTATTCGAGTGTCAGTTTATAAATGAAAATTTCTAATATATGTATGATGTATTTATGTAATTGATTTGTATTTAAACATTATTTGTATCCTGAATAAAACAATCCATGTTGAGGGATACTCAGATTTTTAATGGAAATAAATGAAAATATTGATTAATCATCAAGGAAATTGATCGCTCGAGAAAATTTTTATTGAAGTTGACTAACATTTCTGATTGAATGATTTTAATAAAATAATATGAATTTACACAGGTCATTTCATTGAATACGTGTTTGAGTCAGTGTCGAACTATACTATGAATCTTCACATATCTTAGTATTAGACTTCTTTCAAGGTATGAAGGAAATCTCGTCATAATAAGAGGGGTATAGTAAAACTTGCTAGTCCATTTTATTCGTAATACAATTTTGCATCAGAGCGACGAGTTTCAATATGCAAATAACACACTAACATTTCAAATGAATTTCTTAGCTATTAAACTGCATCATTATTTTCATTACTTTACTTTTTATTACTTTAACATATGTAACGTATTACTTTAACATCTATTGCATAGTTTTAGCATAAATGAATAATTAAGTTTGGACATGGCGAGCTTTGCATATTAGTTGCAAAACAGTGCACTTTGTATCTGTCACGGACTAGCAGAGATTTACATTTAGCTTTTTTAAAATTAACTTTATATATTAGAGACAGTGAAATTAGTAAACACAATGAATAATAAAAGAGGTCAAATCAAAAGTTACAATGTAATGTTGTTAATGCTGAAATAACTAGAACATTATGAATCTATTGTGCCAAATGTCGTAATATTATTATTAAAAAAAGAAGAAAACTCAACCATAATGAGTTCTGTTAAATTATTCAGGTAATTATATCTAGAGAAATATTTAAACTTGTAAATTAAGGACAATGTTATCTAGGTTCGTACAATGGTTCTTGTTCACTGACGTCATTAACACAATTGTTTTCCATATTAAATGCATTACTAGGCCTATATCACTTCAGTCAATTTCAGAATCATTGTTAGTCTAGTGCATACAATTTAGTAAGTCCTGTAGTTTACGTCATACAGTTATTCTTCCTCCACAAGAAAATCAATGGGAAACAATCTGGATTAATTTTGGTTCATGTTTTCCTTTTCAAGATACGTTTTGATTTAGAAAAGTCATGTTTATTTATAAAAATACTCCCCACAAACCACAATTTTTGATTGTCTGGAACTCCCTTGGATCTTGTTGAGATGAACAGTTTTGTTTGTGATAATTTGTGAGTGCCATCATCATGCTGGTTTCAAACATTCCTCGAAAATGATGTACAGAAGAGTTTTTATAAATTTTAAAAGCGGTGACAGGTTCACCAAATACCTCTTAATATTCCATAGCAGTTGTAATTATGAGCATTACGTTTTACCTTTTCCTCGATATATCTAAAAAAAAAAAAAAAAAAAAAAAAAAAAAACCTGTCTGAGGGATAGAAATGATTGGTCAGGGAAAACTAGATATCGGGATTGAGCAGATTCAGGTGCTTCTTCCAACAACCATTTACAACACATACAAACAACCTTATTCTTAGTCTGCCCATCACAACCATCTTGTCAGTCTCACTGAAGTTATTATAACATTTGACTAGTTTCTTACTTATACACGCTTTAACATCTACGGTCATATCGCGTATGTAAAATCTTTGGTTATATCAGAAGGCCGTTGACTACTGTTGAGTTTCTGTTCCTTTTTCGTATGTTGTAGATGGCCGTGTTCATACAATTGATTTAGGTTCATACAATTGTTTTAATATTTATGATATTGGTGATTAACGCGGTGATGATTCATGGTATGTAAATTTCCAACTCGCCATTAGCCTTGGTGACTGAGAGAAACCTTGAAAAACATCAGTCAAATTTGTCAACCACGGGGTTTGAACCTTGTATCTCCCGAATGCAAACTCCGAACGCTACAGTCTGAGCCACTAACTGTAATAAGAGTCATCTAAACTAAGTATTCGACACACATACACAGTATTATCATTTTGAAGTTCAAGGAGATTCCTCACTTTTGTTTTGATGGTAGTCACACACGAGGAACTTCATTTGCATAAATAAGAGGGCAAACTCGAGATATTATTTCAATGCAAAACTGGTAACGCTCTGCGAAAGAGTATAGTTTCAACATTCCACTAGTAGGTACAAATTTCAATGAATTTTTCTTAATTTTTTAATGTCAACCAGGTGAACGCAAAGGATTCAATATCCATGTGTGATTGTCGTATTTGGTTTGAATTTCTTCCTGAAAGTATTCAAAAAGCTGTTGTTTTAATGTCATACTTCGGATGGTATCCACTGGGCTTGAATAAAATTAGAGTTGTTTGCGATTTTACAGGTATTTGTGATTTTTAAATTGAGTTATCAATCTGTACTATAGTGGAGTTGTCAGAGGCTGAAGTTCCATCCAAAAATGGGTCGCACACTCACAAAACTTGGGAATCAGTGGTTTACACTACAAGCGCAGGAATTATTTTCTAATGAAAAATACTCCTCGTTCTGTTGAAACCTCTCATAATTTAACATAGGCCATCATAAAGTAGAGGAAATTATGTTAGACATTAGAGGCGCTGAAGACATTTAATCTGAAGTAAGTTTCTTGCAATGTTCTTTTCAACAAGTCCATTGTCCCTGTAGGAATATTATCACGGACGCGGGCTCGTGAAGTTGGAGATCAGATACTTCAGACGCATATTATATCCAAGGCTCTTAAGTTCACAAAAGGAAATCCAGTGGTGATATCGGATGAAAGAAACGGGTGTTTTTCCAATGAAGATCTGCATAATAGTAAATAAACTGGCGTAATTCCTATTTCTTTCAAGCACTGCTTCAAATTTTTTCACGACTACCTAAGTGGTTGTCTTGTCCAGAATGATTAAATATGTATCCCATTATGAATTGACAGCTTTGAGTTTAAAATTGTATAAATATTTTTATAATTTTCGTTTTAGATTATGCTGATTTTCTTTAATTTAATGGCACACATTCAGGACGAAGATGGAACATATTAATAACGAACAAGAAGGAGATTAAGAACGAAGGCACACATCAGAAAACAACAAGGGGCACATTAAGAACAAATAATTTTCATATCAAGAACAAACAAGAAGCATTTTACGTACAAAGAGAACATTAAGAACGAACAAGAGGTACATTTAGAACGAACAAGAGATACATTTAGAACAAACAAGAAGTACATTTAGAACGAACAAGAAGCACATTTAGAACAAACAAGAGGCACACTTAGAACGAAACGAGCAAGAGGTACATTTAGAACGAACAAGAAGCACATTTAGAACAAAGAAGAGGCACACTTAGAACGAAACGAACAAGAGGTACATTTAGAACGAACAAGAGTTACATTTAGAACGAACAAAAGGCATATTTAGAACGAACAAGAAGCACATTTAGAACAAACAAGAGGCACATTTAGAACGAAACGAACAAGAGGTACATTTAGAACGAACAAGAGTTACTTTTAGAACAAACAAGAGGCATATTTAGAACGAAACGAACAAGAGGTACATTTAGAACGAATAAGAGATACATTTAGAACAAACAAGAGGCACATTTAGAACGAACAAGAAGGACATTTAGAGCAAACAAGAGGCACATTTAGAACGAAACGAACAAGAGGTACATTTAGAACGAACAAGAGGCATATTTAGAACGAAACGAACAAGAGGTACATTTAGAACGAATAAAAGATACATTTAGAACAAACAAGAGGCACATTTAGAACGAACAAGAAGGACATTTAGAGGAAACAAGAGGCACATTTAGAACGAAACGAACAAGAGGTACATTTAGAACGAACAAGAGGCATATTTAGAACGAAACGAACAAGAGGTACATTTAGAACGAATAAAAGATACATTTAGAACAAACAAGAGACACATTTAGAACGAACAAGAAGGACATTTAGAGGAAACAAGAGGCACATTTAGAACGAAACGAACAAGAGGTACATTTAGAACGAACAAGAGGCATATTTAGAACGAAACGAACAAGAGGTACATTTAGAACGAATAAGAGATACATTTAGAACAAACAAGAGGCACATTTAGAACGAACAAGAGGCACATTTAGAACGAAACGAACAAGAGGTACATTTAGAACGAACAAGAGGCATATTTAGAACGAGCAAGAGACACATTTAGAACGACCAAGGTGCATGTACAGTAAGGAAAAACAAGGAGCACAGTAAAAACGAACAACAAGCATATTAAGAACGAAGAGCAAGCATATTAAGAACGAACGAGGCTTACATAGAGAACGAACAAAGAGAACATTAAGAATGAACAAGGGCCACATGAAGAACGAACATGAGACGTATGAAAATCGAACATGAAGCACATTGAGAACGATAATTCGAACCAGGCGAACGACAAAGATGGAGATGAAAACTTACATATTCGATCAAAACATAATTAGATTCTTTGTTCCTCAGAAATTCATTCCAAGGAGATCAAGTCCTTTTTTCTGGTTTATATCTCTCGTAACGTTTGTAAATTTTTCAGGTCGTTCACACTGTTTCATTGCAATTATTAGGAGTTTTTGCGAATCATTTTCGTTATCATGTTATACAGGAACTGTTATTCAACATATTTACGTAAATTAATTATTATTCTTCAAGAAGATAGAATTTTGTCCTTTGAAATGTACAGAAAAATTGTTGACTCATAATTTCAAAAGTAATACAATTCTACCCATTTACACATAACATAAACACCGTTCTTCATATCTATTTCTCGAAAACTACACGACAATGGGTGTTCCCAAAAATATTTACTTAACAAAACATATCATTTATAACAAAATAAAAACCCAAAAAATCAAAAGATAAATAAAAAACAAATTTAATAAAGCAAATAGGTATATGCATGATTGCTGATATTTCCATTTTGCGAGAAAGGGTAAACGAGACCAATTTGAATTTTCAAATGAGAACCTAAGTCGTGGAAGACAACTTAAATAGGACTTTTAATAAGAAAAAGAAACTGTTAGTATTGCGATATCTCAGTTATTACGGTATTGGGAACACTCAGTCCCACATAACACTCTTCAAAGTGCCCAAAATGTCCATCACGCTGATTTATTGATTTATTTTTATTATTTAAATGCTCTATTGGAAAGTTTTATTAAAGTAATTTTATTTCTAATTATACCAGAACTGTGACCTCTTTTTTACGTCCTGGGTTGCTTGCTGGACTTCAGAACTGTGAGAAGATCCACAGGCTGCTTTAATTTTTATTTTCTTGTCTTTCCGTGTTGTTTAACGCAGCTATATACTAGAAGATTTAAGTCATCTCCACATAAAGAAGTCGTCTGGAGATAACCCAACATATTGAGACGGTCAAGCTACCCGTCGTCCAATCCACCGCCAGCATTGTAGACTCATGAGATTAAAGTGAACTGGACAGTCATTTTGTTGCAGCCACGTTATCTTTACAGCTACAGAAACATCACCGAGCAGTTCGGTACAACATGTCGTGGGAAGTCTTCGTACGTTGCACCATTCTACGTCCCGACAAAAATGTATGGTCCTGTGACACGGTGTGCAAGGAGGATACACATGCTGATTATCCACGTGACGCAGCCAGTGTGGATTAACCGCAGACCAGTAGTTGACACCTTGACATTACTTCTGAAAGTGTGGCTACCGACTCTCTCCTGCGGTTAATTTTTCTTCCCGTTTCCCTCCGAAGCAGTAATTGTAAATATACCGATTCCCTCCGCGCCAAGAAGGAGCTGCTGGAATTAAATACTCCGATTCCCTCCCATAAAGTCTGGCTGGCTGGCTGGCTGGATGGATGGGAGGCTGGGTGTCATCTGTTTTTGGTTACATATCGTTGCTGACATGACTGCTCTAAGTACACTAGTATCCATGTAAGCAGTCCATCTCTTAGCGAATCTAAAAACATCGTACTGTTTTCATTTAGAATTAACAAAGAAAAATGTAGAAAATATTGGTTCATAACAGTGTTCTCGACTACTTCCAAAATTATTTATACTTTCTTTATACACATAAATAGTGAAAGTTTCCACGCAAAATTTAACAGTTGCTTTTACACGTCACACCCGAACTTTTTTGTGTTTTTAGATGTTTTATGCAAAGTACAGACAGATACCAAAATTAAAATAAATTCTGCCATTATCCATCCAGGTACAACTACAAAGACTTATAAAAAAATGAAATATTTAAAGAACAAAATTGAACAATTAGATAACGAATAGATCAATCTTTCGCAATATTGCAATGTCATATCCTACAAAACCCTTCCCAATGTTTTTAAGTAGAAGATTAAACACACTAAGGGTATGGATTGATTAATTCAATTATAACCTTGACAGTCCGAAATCTGTGTAAAGTGTGACGGAAAATTGTGTATCTGGTTAGGCATGGAGGGAATCGGACTACACTGAATTCAAACAACAAAACATTGGGAGGGAATCGGAACCTCATTTTTGGGAGGTAATCGCCGCGGGGTTCCCCGGTCCCGATAGTCCAAAGAATGCTGCGCTGGAAACCACCGTTCTTGTTCACGAACCAGTTTTGAAATCAACACGACGCAGTAACTTGTTGACCAGTTATTTCTCGCATGATGGATTCAAGAAGTTATTTCCGCTTTGTCCCGGGAAATGGAAGTACCACCAAACGATTCTTTATATAAGTTTCTGTAACGACCTTTTCTTTCCCATGCTAACACTCAGTGTCATGTAGTACTCGAGAAAAAGTGAGCATCTGTGGTAAAGTTTGTTTAGTGATAGTGTTTTGTTTAATTTTATGACGTACTCAACATGATTTTACATACTTATTTATCTCGAGTTGAAGTCCACGATACAAGTTTAATAGATAGTTAAGAGACATGAAACGGGTGAATGGCTAAAATTTCTAAACATTCACACGTAAAATTTAATAGAGATTCGGAATATGTAAATTTTAATATAGTACGGTATTTAAAAAAAAATAAAGTTTACTGCCACACCCTGTATGCCTTACACACTAATCAGAAAGTTTCATCCATAATTTTACTATATTTTCGAGTCGCTGCACGCTGAAACTGCAAAAATTCACAATGGTATTGAAAAATTGCAAGATGGAACAATCGCCACCACGTAAAAAGAAAAAAAAAATATACAGATCTCGATACAAGATTATCACGAATTGTATAAAGATATCAGGAATATAAAGCCGATGAGAATGTCCCAGGTTACCTTCGAGCAATTGGGCATGGTGTCGCTGGATACTTTGGTTAAATTACTTATTTTGAATATATGCACTAACTTCGGGTAAAAATGTGTGTAAAATTGATGAGTATTCAATTAATAATAGTGAAAATAATATTGTTTAATATATTCAATATTGTAACGAAACATATCCACTGTGGCGCAAAGGTATGTATGAGGAAATGAAATCTGTGACAAAACATACGCATATGACGAAAAAGTCCGTGACGGAATGGGCGTTGCCGAAAGCACCAGTTACGAATTACGCCGGATTCCTGCCTGAATAACTTAACTTTTTTCGAACACTGTTATCATATTGTATCGTTTATCTCCAACAGCTTTTGCATAAAACTTTTTTTTTAAATTAAAATTTAAGAAGTTATTAGCAATATTCCATACTTATTATTCACTTCGTATAATTGAATCGTTTATTGTAAAAACACCTCAACCGACATTTTTTTTTTACAAAAAGCGTTTTTTGTGGATTTTGATTGCCAACTTGAATGCGCATCCTTGATATAAAAACCTGATATCTAGCATGATTGTAACATGTAAAAAAATTGGACAAGAAATATGCATTTATTTTAAAACCCCACAACTAACATCACATATGGTGTTTTTCAAATAAACTAGTCTGCCACACTAGCTGACAGCATCACTGTCGCACCCAACAGCTGATTTCAGCCACAGCCGGATCAGAATTTTGTTCTGTGTATTGCTGATTAAGTGTTGCCCTTACTATTATTACCTGTTTTGAGTATTTTGTTACAAGATAGTTAGTTCAAGTGATGAAAATGTTGCTAATGAGGATTATTGAGAACTCATCTAAGTTCAAGGTAAAACGAGTCACAGCTAATGATGTGGTTAACTTCAAAGCTTGGTGGCGAAAATTTTATAAGCTATCTAGCATGTCTGATTCATCTTACGTCCGTTGTGTACCAAAGGATAAAAAGGTATATTTTAAAATTTCGAAGGTCAATGAGTTTTTTCACTGTAATGAACAAAAAGGTAAAGTTCTTTGTAAAGAGTTCATTAACAGCATTGTACCGGCAGAAGTATTCACCATTCGAATTCCTGAGAAAAGTGTTTGTGTTGAAAATTTACCGTTTGAACCGCCAACAGATCTAGCTTATAACAGCTCGAGGCTACCAATCAATGTTAAAAAAATGGAGGAACTTAAGAAGATTTTGCAGTACATACCGGACGAAGTGAAAGGATTCTACACAGAACTGTACACATGACCTACCACCAACAAAGATAGTAATGACAGTGGAAACGAAGACTAGAAAAATAATAAGTCCTGATAAAAAAATGTCTGTTGCAACAGAAAAAACTCCAATTTTTTGTGATTTTATACTGTAGTTTTTACATAGAGCATAAAGTTTGTTCATACTTACTTTCATTCACTCTGATACTTGGAAAAAGACAATGCTTTGCTTAGTTTCAGTTTGTTTGTTGGAAAAACTCCATAACATCCTAACTAATTTAATTTTTTTGGGGACTTTACACAACTAATGGTGAATACATTTTGACAATAAAAATAAAAGTAATGAAACTAAACAGTTTTTATTGCTTTTCCAAAAGTTTTGTTTTTGTCACTTGTGGGGTTTTAGAAATAAACGATTCAATTAACAAATGCCTAATAAATCCAGTAAAATAATATTGTCCAACTTTTAAGGCCAAATACTGTGCGTCGTCAAGGAAACAATGTGGTTACTCTCTTTTAACCCATCTCACTCCGTTTCCTCTCATTTCCTAATGGGCTAAATGTCTTCGGGGGCCATGGGTTCGCGCTATGTAGGATGACATGCGTGTGCCAGGTCGTCGTTATAGAAGTGTACTACGCATTGCGTGTGGGCGCGGTCGCTTTCCAAAGGTCGGCTAGTATGCACCATGTCGTGGGGGCGTTGCGGAATTCCAGGCCGCAGCGTTTGATCCCACTCGTAGTTAGCCCCGGGAATCATCCAATCGCACATTTGTAATAAGGGTGGGTGTGTATGGAAATTAGCGCTGCGATCTCCGAAACATGAATTATTGTGTTGTCGATCCCATTAATAGCCACGTATGTGGAACTCACCCATTAGTAGATGGATCATATATACGCCTGTTACTTGAAAGAAAAGCAATTTAGATTTTTTATGATTAATATAATTATTTGCACTATATGTTCCAAAAGTTCACCTTTTCTGTCTTACGTGTTTATTTATAGTTTTACAAGAATGAGTTTCCCTTAAAACACACTAATTAGTTTCACCGTACCAAATGTTTAGTTCAATCAGTTATTAAGATTAGCGGTTCCTGTAATTTTTCCGAATCCTCATTCGCGAATATCCAGTTTCCAAAAAAAAAAAATTGTTTTCCTGAAATCAAATTTCCTGAAACCCAATTCCTACCTGACTTTTTCCCGATATATTTTATTTATATTTCCTCGAAGGACAACTTCCCGAATGATGCTGAAAGTAATATACAAGTTAGTGTCGTGCATTTCATGCTCTATGTTCGGTTCAAGTTTGTCCAGCGTGAAGTCTCCCTCGCTCGGTCTTGCCTCTTGTATGATCTGTGCTCTTGAAGTTTTCTGGCCTCTCCTACACTCCTCTCCCAACCCTGCTTTTAGCTGAGTAAGGAGTTTAGAACAAATCTTTTGAAGTATTATCCAGATGTAAAGACAGGTCATTTTAATTACAAAAATATTATTAAACTTCGACAGAAATATACGTACATATAGGTGCATCACAGTTGTTACTATACCAATTGCCGAAAGGAAATAACTATAATTACATTCTTCACATAATATTCAAATAAATCACAGTTGCACGGTAACAATATTTGTGTGACTATACGGATGATGAAAGTATTACAGACATTATGTTCGATTGAAGTTTGTAGAGTATGACGAAATTCGACATTTTCGTCGATGTTCGTTCCATTTTGTTATAAAATGTTAGCTGCCCTTCACTCTTAC
This sequence comes from Periplaneta americana, assembly GCF_040183065.1. Classification (NCBI taxonomy): domain Eukaryota; kingdom Metazoa; phylum Arthropoda; class Insecta; order Blattodea; family Blattidae; genus Periplaneta; species Periplaneta americana. The sequence goes on along the minus strand of NC_091119.1, from coordinate 107,528,890 downwards.
CCCTTCATGTTTTAGCATAAACCTTGCGATTGGTTTTTCATATAAAATAAGACGAAGTTTATAATGTCGTGGCTGCCTCTCTCATGTTCGAACATTGCAGGACACTATTTTAAACCGCTTAAGGATTTGAGCACATTTCTTGCGATTAGTTTTTCCTTATGGAATAAGACGAAGTTTGAAATGTCTTGGTTTCCTGTCTCATGTTTGAACATTGCACGTGCTAGTCGGTACTTTGAACATATACTTTTTTAAATATATTTTCTTTGATTTATTTATATGTATATTTATGTGAATGTTTAGTCATATTAGTAATAAGAAAAATTACCTATACTCATTACTATGCGTAACTTCGCGACATATGTGTCTGATATCCTTAAGCATAAAGGCGCAGGGAGAGAAGGAACTAAGGAGAATGGCACTGAACATATTATATTATGTAAGGAAAGTAAAATATTGAGCAAACGTAAAGGGAGCTTCAGTTCTACAAAGACTCGGCAAACATGAACAGAACATAAGGCCTCTTACCGGTTTTCAATAGACTCTGTTATTTTAGTTTACAGGCTTAACTTCCACGTACTGTTGGAATGCCTGTGGAGTAGGGCGAAGTTTGTAGTATCTTGATATTCCTCTCATGTTGGAACATTGCACGACACTAATACAAATGAATGATGAGTAGAAATGTATTGCAATACAGGCTATTCAGTCTGCGGAAGTGGTGAGTGTGCTGTATTCAGATTTTATAAAGTGAAATTATAACCAAGTGTCCTCAGGTAGTCGAGTGGTCTATTGCCGACATTGTAGGCTGGGTAGTCCTAATTCGTCTTTGAATTTGTAATCAATTTCTCTTTGGCTGTGACGGCACGCGTTTACCCATTCCGAATTCTACAATCTTGGTCCGAATGTCGCTATCTTCTTTTTGAAGTGTAAAATCTTGGATGGAGTTTTCCAAGCACTACTTGCAGGCGATTGTGATGTTCTTTCGATAAATTGTTTGTAAGACTTTCGTTGTTTATAGTAACATCATACCGATTTCACACTTGTACTTCGTATTGTGGGGGAGCAGCCACGAGCTCGTATGCCAGAGGTATGAAGAGTCCACTGCAAAAAAAGTGGGAATGTCATAAATTTGTGAAAAATGAGACGAAGATTCAGTACTATCAATCAAAGGAAGTAGAATATAATAGCCTACACTTTGTTGCACTGCAAGAAAGATGATAGTTACAGATCTACATCGTGTTGAAGAATTGGTATATACCACACAAAGAGTGGGAATATCAAAGTTTAAATTGCATTTCCTGCAAAATGCAGTACTTTTGACATTCCCTCTTTTTTACAGTGGACTATTCATATGTAACATCGAAGTAATCAAATATTGGGAGTAAATGGGCACAAATGCTAGTGCCAGAAGCATATGGGTCTTACTTTTAATATTGTGGTGTCACAAGATCCGCCCGAGCTTTCTCTACATTCGGCACGTATATACTGTATATCCTCTTGAGTCCTGAGAGTATAGTATACTATACCATACTACATATATGATTATGATACAAGATGTATGTGCATAGACCGGAAGTATAGTATAATATACTTGGATTTCTGACCTAACTGTAACCTGTAGAATTTTTTCAGCATTTTCCTCATGTCAGACACTTTTTTTTGAAGTGTAGAATTATCTTGAACTTTAAAAATAAAACAACAAATTTAACGTCTCAGGACCTAGGAGAATATCGACCCTCCCAAGTACTAACATCGTAACTCAATTTTTTATGGTTTTGAGTGGTCCTAGTTAATATGGTCTTAAATTGTTTCTTTTTCTCCCAGTACTATCATTGTAACTCTAAACCTCCCCAATTGTATGTAAAATCTTATTGTTACTCTACATATCTGTATACACTAATTTACACAATCATTTTAAAACTTCATTTTCATCTCCTGAAAAATGTAAGAAAGTGAGTTACAATGTTAGTACTTGTGAGGCTCTTTGAACACTGTCATATTATGAGGAGGTCTAAACGTTATTGCTCATGCAGACCATTGTTTGGAACGTACCTTATTAATGTTAAAATCCCAGTGAATTTTTGTCTCCTGCACCATTCCCATTCTTCAAATAAACATAACCACCAAGCTACAGTTTCAGATTCAATAAGCCGTTAATAAATGCCTATGTATTTTTCATTAATTAATTTTTGTTTTATTTTATTTATTTCTTTTCTTTTTTATTTTATATCCAAGGTATGCAGGCATACATAATTTTAAACATGCCTTCCTGACATCACATATACCCATACACACACAAACACGTATAAGGTAAATGTACAGGGACATAATTTTATTTTTACTTCAATTTTTATTGTATCTGAGTTTTTGAATATACTTCACTCTCACTCCCTCTACTAGTAAACTTCCAACCATCCTGCACACAGAACCAAGGCCGCGTATGCAGTCAAAGTCGCATTACTGTCATAGTAAACACAAACAGTACTGAGTTAGTGAGTATAGTACGTTCCAGAAATATGTTCACGTTTCCCAGTGACGAAAGAGCTTTCAGAATCATATTTTCGCACAGGTACTGTCGTCCGTTTACCTATGTCGCATCCCGGTTTCCCTCACCCGCTTCTGCTCGCCCCTCTGTAAAGACTAGTGGCTGAAAATATTAATTTCTGTTAGGAATTGGACGTCTACGTAATATTATGCAACTGTTTAAAATAACTTAAATAAAAGGGCCTCGTTAAGTAATTAATTGTCACGTGATTCCCCCCTTTCTACGACCCTGCGACAAAACCACTTGGACGGACAGTAGATAGCATGTCTGAGTAATTTTATTTTTTCGGATCGTACAGAAGTGAAGATTGAATTTACAGTACGTAAGGTACACTTTTATAGAGTAGGTACAGAATTATTTGAACATGAGTTACTAGTACGAAGTACTAAACTGGTAATTGGAATTAGGTACAATAGTCTATAGTGCGTTAATATGCACAAAAGAACTGAAGCCTGTATCGAAATGTACGGCCACTATTTTCAAAAATATGTTTAAATATCCATATTATGATTATTTTTCAATTTAACTTCATTTTCTATATTGTACGCTAATGTGCTGTAGACGGTATAATATACACTGCATAATGAATACGTCCAAAATGGATAGCTCAGTTTGTGAGTAAAAACACTTATTGTTAATACAGTACTGTATTTTGATTAAACAAGAACCTAATGAAAATTATAAAAAAAACCTAATGAAAATTATCAAACTCAAAATCGCGGTATTTCTTAGTTTACGTAAATGGATGAAATACTTTTCTTCCCTCCTATACCTAGTAAAGTGATTTGTTTGTATTTTAGGCCAGTATCATCGAACTCCAGTCGTGGAAAGGAATAGCAAAGGGTGTTTTCGGTTCTCAACTGTTAATCCTAAGGTTTAGCCAGGTTAATATAGAAATGTTAGTAAAAATAAAATGATGTCCCTGTATATGGTAAGAACAAACGTTGGCGACATGTGTATACAATAATCCGACTTATTCATTTGTGTGGTTTACTTTGGGATTGCTAGTGCTCTTGAGGTGATTAGATAAGTTTCGAATCTAAAATTCTATTGAAATTATATAGGCCTTACACTATAAAACTTGCAGTTTTGTAACCTTGAATCAATAACACCCACTTCATTCCAGTGCAACTGACATTCATAAATTAATACGAAGTGTGGGATGCTTCGCGTGACATTTCGCTGCACGGTCTGAACAATACATGAATGAAGCATATTAGATGTATGCACACCGATCTGCCCGCAATGTTGAAGTGCTTCTCAGCTCTCATACATCAGGAACGTTTTGGGTTGATCGATGTCATAATAGACATAAAAGAAAAGAATTGAATATCATTTTCTTACTTTCTTATCCGTTAAGAATGGATTAATCAATGTTTCCAAACTTCTAAAACAATCCAAAAGGTAAGAAATATTGAGAACGAAGAATGAATGGTTAAATATTTCCTGAAAAAACCTCCTGTTAAAGTTCTAAATGTTTTGTCGTTTATTTAACAACCCTATATCGACAACGCCAGTTATCTAGCGTTGGTTATAACGACGCTGTATCAACTACTAGGTTATTTTAGCGTCGATGAGATAGGTGATAGCAAGATGATATTTGGCGAGATGAGGCCGAGGATTCGCCATAGATTACCTTGCATCCAGCATTATTACTTTTAGTGATAGTAGTATGATAATTCGTCTAAATAAGTCCTAGGATTCTCCGAGAGATTACCCGACATTCGCCTTACAGTTAGGAAAAGACTCGGAAAATATATAATCAAGAACGATTCGAACCCGTGCCCAGCGCAGCGTAGAAGCACGAGTCACGCTCACTATATGTATAATATACAGTTAGTTCATCCGAAAGAGCAGGGATGTAGGATGAAAAGCAACTTGATCGAGATTTCCTGAAATGGCCTTCCAAATGCAAACTAAAAGGTAACAGAAAGAAGAACCAAGAGCGACTATATTAAGATTTAAGGATCAAGAACGAATAGGTAAACAATTCCTGAACTGGGCTTCCGATACAAACAATCTGTATCTTAATCTTAATATATAAAATTGAATGTGGGTATGTATGTATGTGTGTATGTTCTCTATACAAATCTATACGCTTTCACCGATATGTGCCAAAGTTTGCACATTTAACCTTCATAACCAGGAGAAGAACATAGGCTACATTAAAATCGGACAAATAGACGTTAAATTAATTAAAAAGATAAAAACATAAAAATATATACGGTCAAATATTAATGTATAATATTAAATGCAATCTTCTACAGTCAATTTTCTTTATTATTGTCTGTTGTATTCAACATCGACTTTCATGAGGCCATGGAAAAAGCAAAACGATATAAAATAACATTGTAGATACATCATGAAGGCCAAAATCTAGACAGTTTATGCAATAAGTATGCAGTCCAGAACCGTATTATGTGTTTCTTGAGATAGTTGTAGATAGTGAGCAGACTGTGTTTTATCGAACTGAATTCTTAAATTCTTTGAAATCGCAAGGATTGTCAACACATAGCCTAATTGAATACTTAATATTGAATCACCAATAGTACTATTGCGAAATATTGATCCACAAAAAGTATGCAATGGAACAGAAATTGGTGTGAAAAAACTAATGCCAAACGTAACAGAAGCGATAGTATTAACTGGCAAAACGAAAAGAAAAGATGATTTTATCCCACATATTCCTATGGTAGCCAGTAACATGCCAATCGATTTTAAGCAACTGCCATTTCAGAGCGACTAGCATTCGTAATGACCGTAGTAAAATAAAGCTCAAAGATAGTCGCTCAAAGTTGCAGGCATTCACTTAAAAACTCCGTGTTTTTCACATTGTAAATAAATTGCGTAACTTGCTTTCAAGTGAGCACACCTAAAGATATATACACATTTATATAAAAGAGGGAAAAACGAATTGTATGCATATCAATGAGACTTTTGTCATGTTACTAATGTAGTATGTGAATATACGTAAGCCCACTAAAAATAACACCACATTAATTCTAAAATACATATCTTTCAAAATATTATTGTCCGTGTCCAATAATGTGTTATTGCGAAATTCTATCCGTGTAATCATGTTGCCAGTGCAGAATGTTAAGCGTTATGGAAAGAACAGTCACTTCATTTTCTATAACATATTATGTCTTTCACAATATTATTATTTATGTTGACTTCTTGCAAAATTATACTCTATCTGCATTCTGTATATAAAATAAAAAGTAATATATTTAATATGTTCTGAATTTGTTAGATGTAATATCTCGAGTCATATTTAAAAAGCCCGGGTATGATTTAAGTGGACGTACAGCTGTCAAGGGGTAAAAAAATCTTCCAATATAAACTGAATTATATATGTATATATTGATTCTTTGGTACGACCGATAGACAGATAAATTTCGGCTCACGATGACACCCCAACGGATTCACACTGGGAACAAGGGAATTCCCTAATTACCGTCAGCTCTCTGAAGTTCAAGTTAAAGCACACGTAGACATAAAATTATGTGAAACGTATGTCAGCACAGCTTCAGATCAATGTACAGATCTTATAATTATTTTATCTCTGCCTCAGTACAACGTCAGATTTGTGGTGGGGAGGAAAGGAGACGGCAGAAAAATTATTTAATACGCTGACAGCCACGACTAAGATAAGGCACTTGAAATTTAGCGGTAACTGACCGGTAGAGATAAAATGTAAGATCCGTAGAACATTGAGTCAACTCTAAGGGGGTGTATAGAGATCGAAGGGTGTGTTTTTGTTTTTCTGAACTTCAAGACATTGTTAACTCATTTAAAGGTTGTGTGACTGTAGCCTGTATATATTTTCGTTGGGTTTTACTTTGTTTACACTGTAGTTTGATTTTTCTATTATTTTATTTGTATTTCTGGCGGTGTGGAAGAGAAGGCCTAATGGCCTTATCTACACCAGAATATATAAATAAACAAAACAAATAAATATATGAATGAAAAAAAAAAATAAATGTGAAGCACATGATGAAATGTTTTCTTCTCGGTGCCTGATCTACAACTGTTTTAAATTTAGTTAACCCTAGCAGGCATTTGGCTAAGGAGTTCATTAATTCATATAAGTGAAGTTAAGTAAAGATTCATCTTTATGGACGAGGAAAGCTTAGTAAAGACAATTTGTTATGGTTGTCTATAGTTGGGTTTTCGAGATTTCCGAAAATTTAATAACCAGTTTAATTAAAAATAGAAGCAGAAAGGAAAACCCGCGCAACGCCGGGTACTTTCAGCTAGTATATTATAAAAGTGAATTTGGGTATGTATGTGTGTATGTTCTTTATACAAATCTACACGCTTTGACCGATATGTGCCAAAGTTTGCACATTTAACCTTCATAACCCGGAGAAGAACATAGGCTACATTAAAATTCTGCAAATGGACGTTAAATTAATAAAAAAAATAAAAAATAAAATTATATACGATCAAACATTCATGTATAATATTAGAATGCCATTTTCTGCAGTCAATTGTTCTTTATTATTGTCTGTTATATTCAACATCGACTTTCACGAGGCCGTGGAAATTATAACACGAAATTAAATAACATTGTTGATACACATCATAAAGGCTAAAACTATACGAGTATAATTCATGCAATAAATACCTTTACTCAGCTCAGGAACGTATTATGAATTTCTCAATGCAGTTGTAGCCTACATAGTGAGCAGACTGTATTTTATCCAACTGAATTCTTTAATTCTTTGAAACCACAAGGATTGCTACCATATAATTTAATATTTAATATTGAATCACCAATAGTACTATTGTGAAATACTGACCCACCAAAATTATGCAATGAAACAAGAATTGGTGTGAAAAAACTCATTCAGAACGTAGTAATAGAAGTGACAATATTAACTGGCAAAACGAAAGAAGTTGTTTTTATCCACGCGTTCTTATGATACCCATTAACACGCGTTTCGATTTTAAGTAACAGCAATTTCAGTGCGACTAGCATTTGTAATGTCCATATTAAAATTAAGCTCAAGGACAGTCGCTCAAAGTTGCAGACATTAACTTAAAAACTCGGTGCTTTTCACATTCTCAACTATATTTTATACAAAGAAGTAGGGAAAAAAAGATTTTACACCCATCAAAAAGAAATCCAATGAGACTTTTGTCATATTGCTAATGTAGTATGTGAATGTACGTAAGCCGACTGAAAATAACACTGTCAGGTCGGATAGTAAAAATAAAAATAATATCATACGTCTCTCAAAATATTGTTGTTCATGTCCGAAAATGTGTTACTGCGAAATTCTATCTTTATAATCACGTTGCCAATGTAGTATGTTATGCGTTGTGGAAATAATCTCTTAATTTCTAAAAAAACTGGTATACGTCTCTCAGAATATTAATCTCTATGTTAAAAAGTGACTTATTGCGAGTTTATAATATTCTGTGTATGAAATAAGAATTAATGTAGGCCTATGTTCTGAATTTGTGAGATATAGTTTCTCAAGTCATATTAAAAAAATAGGTATGCAGCAGTCAAGGGGTAAAAAATCTTCCAATATAAATTAAATGATACTGTATATGTATATATTGATTCTTTGGTACGACCGAAAAGTCTAACTACCAGTTACACCAGTTACATTGAAAAAGAAGCAAAAAGAACAACTCGGGCAACGCCGGGTGCTTTCAGCTAGTACAAAATAAAATCAAATGTCTACACTACTTAAACAGTTAACATAATATGAAGGCATAAAAGCATATTTGCAATTAACACGCTCTCTACACCACACACAATTTGAAAAGGTTATGTTATAACACACTCAAACAAATTAATAACACAAATAAGCCAGAAGACAAAAAGAAACATAGAAACAAATTAACAACGCTAAAGAAACAACAAACAACAATATACAGAACGAAAAATAAATTCCACATGAGAATTTTCAATACCACCAACATAACATTCTATTAGAATGAAACCACATAATTCGTAAAAGGATTAAAGCACAACGAAAGAGGAACAAGGCAGCGAATACGATCATAAACGCAGAAACAGTAATGCGAAATACACAAAAGCAATATCAAGAATACAGAAGACAAGACAATAAGAAACGTAATCAAAATAAACAAACCTATAATGAACAAACAAGAACACAAAGCGATAAACACCCTAAAAACTAAACAAGAAAAATATAACCTAACTTTTGTTAAAGCAGAGAAAGGAAACTGTACAGAAATCACGAACAAACAAAACCGAAACATACTTTAGTGAGAACTATGTCACGGAACTTAAAAACGATCCTATAGCACAAGATCAGACCTCAACGAAACTAATTTATACACTAATAGCCTATACCAGTGGTTCCCAAACTTTGGGTCGCGACCCCCAGGAGGGGGGGATCGTGTAAAGATCTTAGGGGTCACGAAATGATTTACAAAATAAAACACACAAAAAAGGCATTCAACATAAAAGAAGTTATACACTAAGGTAAAAAAAATTATTAATGCGACAAATGTGCCTGTTTTTCAGAAATGGTCTCTTAAATCTGGACTTTGTATTCGATACATTATAATGATTGAGATTTATCGCCTTTGTTTTCATGGCAATCATAGACGAGAAGCTTATTTTTGCATAAATATGAGGTTGCAAGTGCTATAACATATTTAACAGCTTTTTTTGGAAGCTCGAGGTATTAATGCATTCTTTTGATCTACAACTGGTTTACACCCTGCGAAAGAGTCTAGTTTCAACATTCCACCAGTGAGTACGTTCGTACATATTTACATTATTATTATTATCATTATTATTATTATTATTAGTATTATTATTCTTATCATTATCATTGTTGTTTTATTTTCAGCTAGTTGAACAAAAATGTCTAAAAATGGATATAGTATCCATCTGTAACTGTCGTAAAGTTGTGTCTTCCAGAAAATACTCAAGAACCTGTTGTTTAAAATTGTGCAATAGTATATTACGATATAAGGTTGGGAAGTGCTTTTTACAATGGATCCTTTAGCGTGGTCTAAAGGCACATGGGTTTGTTCATCCCTCCACCTTTAGATATTCCACACCAATATCATTGCAAGTGGTGCATCGCAGGTATTTTCACTAATCTACATTAGTTAAAACCTGATAATCATTGCTTCATTTTGTCTGGTATATAGTTAATAAATCAAATAATACTTTTTGAAAATCAGGAATAATTATCGACATCAAGGTTCAGTCTTAGAAGAATATTTCATTTCAAGATTTCCAGAATTGGTGTTTCCATCATTTTTGTGGACGACCTCTGTTTCGTTTTACTGTATGTCTGTATCAATATAGTTGCTTGAGGAATATGTCATTGTCCATCCTTTCAACATGACGATCTTTGGTAACTACAGCATGTATAGACCGACGTCCAGCGACGCGAAAGAGGGGAAGTAATAGGGGTAGTGGAGAGAGTTCCGGACAGTGGCGTATACTGGTTTAAGGGTCTGGGCTACCACTGATCCTATTATTACACAAAATATATTTTTAAAACCCTATAATAAAATTCCTTACCTAGTTATATGTGAATTCCAGACGTCTTGATTGGGACGAAAATACTTTGATGACTTCGTCATTGAAATTACAGTTGGGCCGCTTGCGAAGTTTCTGTAGAAATGACTTTTCAATTGACATCAGTGCCAAGCCGGATAAACGTTCTTGTGTATGAGTTGATCTACAGTAGGATTTTATTCTCTTCAACGCAGAAAATGTTCTTTCTACCGATGCTGACGTAGCTGGTATTGTCACAATTAATGTTGCCAATTTAAGGACTTCAGGAATAACTTGGTTCAGCTGGTTTTCATATATGGCAGATAATATTTCATGGATAGGTTTGTTCGAAAAATCAAAGACTTCTGCTGAATATATTACACTTAATTCATTTTTCAAACGTACTTGATCAAAGTGACTGTTATAGGACTGAAGTAATTTGTTTAGTGCCTCATTCGGGAAGTTTTCTCTATAAGCAGAAAATTTTTTAGAATCTAGAAGATGTGTGAACTGAAGCTTTCCATTATCAGAAAATCTGTCAGTAATTTCCATGTGCATACGATCTAGTATGCTGTAGTACAGCTGCCTGTATTTCAATTCATCATCTCCCTTTCTTCGCTTTAATGGTGGTTCCATTGTATTGTCTGAAGAATTTTCATTTTCCATATTACTCCATATGGACGGAAACCCACTACGTCTGAACTCGGATATAGTATGTTTTAATTTTGATACCTCTTGCAAGCAGTATGCTATGTCTAGACTTTTTGTCTGAAGAATATTGTAGAGCACATCTGTATGTGCGAACACTCTAGCATAGACTTCAAGAAGAAATATATTCTGAAACTGTGTGAAAAAATACAAATATCCTTGAGCCTGCACAATTACATCATCATCCCAGTTTTCTTCAGAGTCATTACAAATGATATTTTCAAAGAAAGCAGTCAGTTGTTCTCTGTATTCCTTTACTGTATTTACAAGCCGAGATGTAAAATTCCATCTAGTTGGTGCTACTTTTGGGAGTTTCTTTTTCATAAGTTCCTTGAGTTTTTCTGATCTTTTAGGAGAAGATGAGAAAAATGCAGCTAAACCCGACAGTGTTTTGAAAAAAATGCGGCATTCTGGAATGGATAAAGTAGTTTGTTGCAAAACTAAATTGAGAACATGGCTTTAACAATGGACAAATAGTGCTTGAGGATACTTTTCTTGAACTTTTGTTTTTAAGCCATTAATATTTCCCGCCATAACTGAAGCACCATCGTATGTCTGTGCAATTAACTTATTGCCGACATTGTATTCTGCTATAACACCTTCCACATGCTGAAACAAAGCAGCAGCAGTTTTGCCCGAACTGACATTTGTGAATCCTATAAACCGTTCTTGAACATTGGCAGTACTGTCGACGTATCTTAAAACAGTGGACAATTGACTCTGATTAGAGCAGTCATTTGTTTCATCAACAACAATGGCCACAAAAGGTGCTTCTTCTATTTCAGATTTTATGTTCTTTATCATAACCCCACTTATAGCAAATATAAAGTCATTCTGAATTGCGGGAGAAGTACCACGGAATACTGTTGAACTCTCAAGATGATTGGCCAGTAAATGGTCAAATTCACTTAAGGAACTTAAATATTCAATATAATTCCCTCTATTGTCTGATTCCACACTCTCATTATGACCCCGAAAAGCCAATTCTTGTTTTCCTAGAAAGCAGACTGCGTTAATAAGACGCAGTAAAATCTCCCTATTTTTTTTTCACAAGAGCATTGTGTTGGTTGATGTGTAGAACTTTTTGCTTATCTAGCTGTAAATCAATTCTTGTCTTCCCAAAGTTTGCAAAGTTCATGCTACTATAAATATGAGCTTTTGATTTGTCGTGTTTTAGGACTGCCGTTCGAAGGGAGTTCATATTAGAAAACCCCTCTTTTGACCACACATTAGTTTCGCGGCTAAATAACAAACATGGCCAGCAAAATAGTTTAGACAGTTTAGAACTACCACACAACCAATTCCACTTACCATATGATGTTGAAGTGAAATGGCGTGTGTACTCACGCTGTTTTTCTTTTACGTCCATGGACAAATTTAACTCAGGAGTTGGTCTTTCCATTTTCACAATTTCAACTTTCTCGTTGTATGTACGACGGTTAAAAGGCACTTTTAATAAACCTTCTATTACACGGTCATTTTCAACACAAACCTCTCCAGAAACTTGTTCTGCCATATTTTTCACAATATCACTTAATTGGGAAATTAAAAACTTAATAATTCACAATTAATATAACTCTTAGACACTCGAACAAATCACAAATTTAAAATACTGCACTGCAAGAACACAATCACATTAATGAGCTAGCGTACTAAGCATATTGTTGCTTCGCGCCTTCCAAGAAACCGATCACGAGAGCGGCAACTCACAGTGCACGATGGAAACAGGAGGGAGCGGGGGGACGGGGAGTTGTGCGACGTGAGCGGAACGGTCACAGGCTACACTTCGCGGCAGCGGTTTCTCCAGTGATGCCGCCTTGACCACTTGTTTCTTTTCGAGAGCAGAGAGTGCATATAAATCTAACAATTACTTTAATTTTAATTACTGTGGTAAAACTAATATGGTAATACAAAATTATTACATTATGTTATATTATAAACTTTTTCTTTTGTAATTTCCTTGGGCTACCGCCGGTAGCCCCGGTAGTCCGCAAAATACGCCCCGGAGTAGAGATAGGAACGAGCCGTCAGTAAAGAAATGCAGTACAGCTTAACTGTACTTGAAACACACCGCTCTACCGCATGCGTGACATCCGATCGCTCTGAATGCAAACGACTGACTAACCTGAACACCCCTTGGCGTAACTGAATGGACTCGCCTGACCCAGGCGCATATTGTAGGCGACTAACGGGATTAAATAATCGTACTGTAATCAATAATATCTTCCATTGTATTGTTTATGCCTAATCTTTCTCTTATCTTCCATTACATATTCTACGAGATCTTACATATAGTAAAATAGATATTAGAAACCTCACTTTTACTGTATTCTTAGTTTTTGAAGTGAAACGTCTTTAGTCAGGACGTAAATCGATCGCAGTGAAACGTAATTTTGTGACTGACGTTTTAGAGGACTTTGCGCGTTGTGATATTGTGTACATTTCTATGTTATCGAGTAAAGAAAGTTGTTGATGTTAGCGGTTTTCCAACAATTTGCACAAATTATTGCATAAATTAGTGACAGCAGGGCTGTTGCTGGGCAGTGCGTCTTCTGTAGACTATACGTTATACCAGTAGTGTCAGAGTTGTAAGCTCCGAAACCAGTTGTGGTGCTAGAGACGTCCAGTCGGAGCGTGAACTTGCTTATGTCTGCGGAAGCACCGGAGTTCGCAACGAGTTATAGTGGAGCGCTCCGCTCCGTTTAGGCTGTGTCTGACAACGTTGCGTTATACAGTCGAAAAAATAAGTAAAATTAAATTGTGGAGAAGCTACTTGCTAGAACGAGAGCGTGGCGTGAAAGAAAGTGTAAAAATGCACCGTCGAAAATTGAGCCAAAAAAAGAAAAAGAGTAGACTGGAACGGGTGCAAGAATGCAGGACAATCAACAATAGTAATGCCTGATCCAAACGGTGTCAGTGATTTAGAATTAAATCATAGTTCAATTATGTACAATGCAAAATGCGATCCGTGGCGCGATGCCCCATGAAGGGCAAAGTCCGACCAGGAGGCTGCTGGCCTCACGTCCACATACCTCAGCAGAGGTGAGCGAACAGATGTGAACGATCATCCAATCAATACGGAGGTGACTTGTGGTGAGCCTCCCTAGCGTTATAGCTGGTTATCGAAACAAGATGTCGCTACTTAGCGTAGCTCTCCTAAGTCATCACGATGCTGGATCCCATAAACTGACTGAAATTTCATGAGAAAATTTCTTTCCCCATGAGGACTCGAAACAGTTCAGGCATCATAGCTTTGACTTAGATCATGACGCTACGGCTCGAGACAGTTCACGATATGACTCTAAATGAAATATAAGTATTCATCAACACAGAAGAAGATAGAAGAAATTACAGGAAACTTAACAAAGAACTAAGAATAGAAACTGATAAGGCGAAGGAAGTCTGGGTGAAAGAAAATTGTAAAGAAATAGAGAGAAAAGGAAGATATGATTTAATGTACCGCGCAGTGAAATAGTTGGACATCACAAATAATAAGAAAGCAAATCCATGTGATTGATAGAGGACGAAATCAGAAATGAAATAACAGACAGACCAGGAATACTGAACAGATGGATGAAATATGTAGAAGAGTTATATGAGACAGGGAATCGTCCAGATGACTTGACTATGGAAGAAGAAGCAGCGTATCAGAAGACGAAAAAGGATTTTATATTTTAAGGGAAGAAGTTGAACTAACGCTTAGGGAAATGAAGAATGGGAAAGTGACATAAGTTGGTGCAATCCCCATTGAATTAATGAAATGCTTGGGTGAAGATAAGAAGGAAATTCTATCATTATGCAACGAAATATATGAATAAGGCGACTGGCTGAAGATTTCACGGAGAAAGTGTTGTTTCCAATACTGAAGAAAAATAATGCAAAGAAATGTAACGAATTCAGGACTTTCAGCCTGATATCGCACTCGGCGAAGATTCTTCTGCGAATACTGAATCGACGTTTATATTCTAAGATGGAAGAACAGTTGGAAGAAGAGCAGTTGGCTTCAGAAAGGGAAAAGGTACGAGAGATGTAATTGGACTGCTACGGACAATCAGTGAAAGATACCTAGAGAAGAATAAAGAAGTGTACATTAGTATTTGTGGACTTAGAAAAGGCGTTTGACAGAGTGGATTGGAATAAATTCATGGAGATCCCCCCCAAAAAAAAATTGGCGTGGATTGGAAAGAAAGGAGACTGTTCAGTAACCTTTTTATGAAACAACGAGTCAAAGTCAGGATAGGAGAAGAAATTTCAGAAGGAAGTGAAATAGGGAGAGGAATACGACAAGGTTGCCCTTTATCACGTACCCTATTCAACATCTATTTGAAGGATTTAGTGAAGAACTATTTTCAGAACATGGGAAGAGTGACAGTAGGAGGAAGAAGAATAAAGTGGTAAGATTTGCTGATAATATGGCGTTGTTAGCAGATGGGGAGATGATACTTAGGGATATTCTACTGGAGCTAGATGACAGCTGTGAGCAGTATGGAATGAAGATAAATGCAAACAAGACGAAGACCATGGTCATAGGAAGAAAAGTAAAGAAGGTAAACTTGCAGATTCTATATGAGAGAGTAGAGCAAGTGGACAGCTTCAAATACTTTGGATATATTATAAGTAGTAACATGAGCTGCTGTCCACACCTGTGGAGTAACGATTAGCACGTCTGGCCGCGAAAGCAGGTGGCCTGAATTCGATTCCCGTCGAGACAAGTTACCTGTTTGAGTTTTTTCCAGGGTTTTCCCTCAACCCAATATGATAAAATGCTGGGTAACTTTAGGTGCTGGACCCCGGACTCATTTCACCGGCATTATCACCTTCATCTCATTTAGACGCTAAATAACCTAAGATGTTGATAAAGCGTTGTAAAATAACCTACTAAAATAAAAAAAAAACATGAGCTGCTTCCAAAAAGTCAAAAGGAGAATAGCAATGGCAAAGGAAGATTTTAATAGAAAAAGGAGCATCTTCTGCGGATCTCTGGAGAAAGAACTAAGGAAGTGATTAGTGAAGTGCTTTGTATGGAGTGTGGCATTGAATGGGGCAGAAACATGGACATTACGACGAAGTGAATAACCCAATGAGGTAATCAGTGGAAACAGGATTCGAACTAACGTTATGCGTTGCCTCCAACCTACACTGGAGCTCGCTGCCTTTGAGTTTCGCCGATAATACTGAGAGGTAGGTATTGTCTAAGAATGGTTCTTTATTCTTTTTAATGACGTAGAATTACGTCTTTCTCTACAGTAAGCATGGAGATGGTAATGTGGGAATTGACTATCACTTGAAATTGCAACATTCTCTCGCCAAGCAGAACAAAGGAAAGACAAGAAGAACAAGGAAAATACAATGAGAATAGGGGAAGACAAAGAGAACAAAAGGAATACAAGGGGAACAAAGGAAAGACAAGGAGAACAAGGGGAATACAAATAAGAGAACAAAGAGAAGACAAGAAGAGCATTTAGGTCTACGTAAATAATGCACCATAGTAACTTAAAGCTATGCATCTGCCATTTTTTTTACCACAACCCATGCTAATCTTTACTATTTTCAGTATCCATTCCAGAAGCTCTTGGAAACAGATCCAACAGATTGCCTTTCCTTGTGTTCTCTAATGATGGGACGGATAATTGCTCCAGAACGTTGGCTGTCCCTGTATGTAAAACAGATAGAAACTTAGAAACATTATTATTATCATCATGTGAACGAACACCAAATAGACAGTCTCATGGAGCTGCCTGCTTCAGTTCCGAAGTGTGAGAAAGTTGATTATTGCACCGTTCCTTTTTTTACAAGTGAAAAACCGGTTCATTTGCTTCGGTATCACTGCCATGTAGGCACTTCGTTACCGCGGAGAAGTGCAAGGCAAAGAGATCTTGACAAGTTACGATTCGCGAGTACAGTGAAGTTGACGGCAGGGACTGAACATGTGTAAGAACAAGTTGCCTCCATGACGCTGTTGAGCGCACTATTACAACAATGAACGTAATGACTTCCCTGCCTCCTCGCCACTCCAGGGCCGGAGTGGGACACTCGCGTGACCTCGGCTTCTCCGTCTCTCTCTACTCGCTCGCTCCTCCAATACAGGGACGCAGTCTATATCCAAGTAGGTTATTTATTTAACGATTCATTTAAACTATCGAAAATCTTCTTGGGACATGCAAGGGGATGACTTGGAAGACCCTTTAACGTAGGGCCATCAAAATGTTTTAACCAAAAACGGGACATGGCCACAGTTTTCGAGCTAGAAGTGGGACAGATGCTACAGGTCAGTGTGCTCCTCCCATATAACTTCTTGTCACACGTACAAAGAACATCATGATGTTGTAAAATGTTATAATCAGGGAACGGATTTATATGGACTAAAAATATATGAAATATGTAAATATATATGTAGTTATTTTTACCAAAATATGGAATTAAATATGGATTTTTACCAAAATATGGAATTAAATATGGACTTAAAATTATAAAAAAATGACTATGTACGTTAAATATTGGTACATTTTAATCAAACTAAACAAAAAATATAATGGACGTACCTTATCTTCCAATGTAGTTTCAACAAAACACAATTTTTATTGTCTGTTACCATAACAATAGGTTACAAACATTTCTTTCAAGTGCTGAAAAGTGAATCTTCTTCTATTGTCTCTGAGGATAGATTTATACTGACTAAAAGAGCGTTCGACGTCACAAGAAGTAACTGGTACATAATTCAATTTCACAATGTCTGCTGGGGATAAGTCCAAGTTAATCTTCACTGTTGATTCACCACTCATCACAGCAACAACCTTTTGTAGTTCTTCATATCCAGGGTTTTTTGAAAGTACAGTGTCCACCTTAGCTCTTACTGCATCTGCAACTTTACCTCTACCACGATTCAGTTGTTCCACAGTACTATTTATAATTTCAAAACTTTCAGATAGTGAAAGGTGCCTATTTTGGAGACTTTTGAGCGTTTTTATGATGCATGAAAATGTATGCTGAATGTGAGCTAAGTCATTCTTCACACTTATGTCGCAGGTAACTGTTTTCGCAGTATCAATTGAGACTGCATCTTCAGAGTCCAATGCAAAGAGAACATTGTTAATAGAGTCTATATGTTCGGCATAATATTCAACTGCTTCTAGCCATGTACCCCATCTAGTTAAAATTGGCTTTGGTGGCAATGGAATTTCAGGGTACATTTCTTTCAACACGTTAACTCTACTGGGAGCTTTGAGAAATACTTTTTTCACTGATGAAATCAACAAATCTACTTTAGGGAAATTGTCTCTGACCACTTCTGCCACACGATGAAATGCATGCGCCACACAAGTAAAATGAGTCAATTTAGGATATACAACAGATAATGCTTGTCCAGCTTTGACCATATAAGGGGCAGCATCGCTAATAAAGAATAACACATTATCGTACATAATACCCTTTGGCCACAGGATACCCATAGCTTCGTTGAACAGTTTAACTATAGTTTTGTTATTGCACTTTTCTAGAACATCACAATGTAAAAGAATTCGTTCAGAATATTGTTCACTTAACAAACCGATAACTACATTACCAACAAGTCTACCTTCTTTGTCGGGAGTCTCATCAATGGAAACCCAAATTGAACTATCTTTAATTTCATCTCTTATCTTCTGTATTGTCTCATCGTAGATGGATGGAGCATACGTCTTCCTAAGTGTTGACTCATCCGGGATTGTATGTTGAGTATATTTTTCAAGGAATTCCCTGAAGACCTTATTCTTTAGTTTGTAGAGAGGAATATCAGCAGAGATGAGAGAACGGCACAGGTCGATGTTAAACTCAGATCTTACATTCGATGTTGTTGGTTGTGTTAAAAACAATTGTCTCTGCTTGGAATTTAGTTGTTTGTTGGCCTGATGTTTACTAGTTGTAATGTGTTGTTGCACCAGGAACTTTTGTGTAGATGATACTGCACACTGACACAAATTACAAAATAATATTTTATTGTCAGTTGATAAACCATCTTCTTTAAATTCTGAAATGTAACTTGTTAGTTTTGATTTTAAATTGACTGAATGACGTACTTTTGGCATATTTACCGTCTTTATAGTATGATTTACAAAACTGAACCTATGTGTACTCTGACTGGCATTTAACTGTTGAGCTGCACAACTGAAGTCTGTTAAAAATTTTAAATTAAATTAATACAGTTTTGTAACTTACTTTCCCATTGTTGATAGGACTGCTAATTTTCAAATAACTCTGATGTTAAAGGGATTACTGAACATGTGTTTAAATCTCAATTGTTGAAATGTATTTTTAAAAGTTAATGGAATTTT
Organism: Periplaneta americana; assembly: GCF_040183065.1. Classification (NCBI taxonomy): domain Eukaryota; kingdom Metazoa; phylum Arthropoda; class Insecta; order Blattodea; family Blattidae; genus Periplaneta; species Periplaneta americana. The sequence goes on along the minus strand of NC_091119.1, from coordinate 107,509,827 downwards.
GTTTTGTTTTATTGTTAAACCTAATATAATATGGACTGTTTTATATGAAATATGGAAAATATATGGAAATTAACGAAAATATGTACTAAACTCTAAAATATGGAAAAATATGGAAAATAAAAGTAGGATTTTTCAACCCTACACATTGTGAAACATAAAGATAATGCAAAATATAAATTATATTAGCTTTATAAGTAAATATGTATTTACATATAAATCCTTTCCCTGGTTATAATGATATACAAGTGACATCGCTTCAACATTTCCGCGATCATTATCTTTCCCGCTAACGAGGACATAAATTGAAACGAATGCAACGTGTTTTTCTGTTACCTGCAAAATGGTAAAAGATAATAATTACAGTAAATTGTCCTTATAACGAACGCCAGTATAACAAAGTTTTCAGTATTACAAAATTATTTTCTGTCCCCAGCCGCTTCCATATAATTTAATGTTAAAATTATCATGTTTATTATTATGTTCTATAATATATATTGTATACTATTATATACAATATACTTGTATACTGTTATACTATACTACAGTATTATATACAATATTCTATATATAATATATTCAATTAATTCATTTAACGAAATCAACCTCGTTATGGTCAACAAAAACATATATATTCTTAGATTATGAAATTCACATCTTTTACAGTAACTGCCAGTAAAAATTTAAGCTAAGAAAATGTTCTTCCTAAGTCACATGACGTTACAGGATAAAAAATAATAATAATAATTTTCAATCCAGAAACACAACGAACAGGTCACGAAAAATAGACATAGGGGAAGGTGTTGTACCTTGGGTCATTTTTACATTTAATTTCTATTTTTACCATATTATGATTATTAGGTTGTCCAAATTATAAAATAAGATGAAGCTACTCTTTGAGATATCATTGGTAATCTTTATTTACGAGTTTAATTACTCTGATAATTTTTATATTCAATTAAATGTATACAAGTATAATGGACCAAGGTACAACATGAGGTTGTACCTTGGGTCACCCGATGTTGTACCTTGGGTCACATTATAAATTTAGCCTACAAGAAAAGAAACAAGAGTACAAATTGTGGATAAACATAAATATGAATGCAAAGTGTAGGCTACATATCTAAAAATCACGAAACTTCTGGAATATAATAGGAAACAAACTAAAGATACAATTCCTTTGCAACATGTTCATGCAATAATGCATTTTAAGCAGATAACAAACACAAAATCGATCTACTTAACATCATAACTACTGAAATCAACTGCGAATTGTAGTTGGGAAGTTTGTCTCTTAGATTAACCTTGTTGGTAGGGAGGTGCTAGCTTCATGACTAAGCCAAATGTCGTCAGCTTTTTTTCTCGATTTTCCAGTTCTCTGGAATAGCCAAATTCTTTTCATATCCATACTGATATGCAAGTTTCAGAACTTCATTTCTATTTAGACCGTAATGTAGCCTTTCTGCCTGTTTCAAATACTCTACTAATTCAATCTCTTGTGGCAAAGTAAACACTTTCTTCACATCATTGTTAGCTCTGTACACAAACTCATTTTCATTAGAATCCTGCATATTTTTAAATGCCTAGACAACGTAGTTTTCGAAATATCGAAATTTTTGGCAGCAGTTCGCACTTTAGTTCCATTTGTTAACACATCCTTTATAGCCATGCGAAGTGCTTCTACATCTACTTTTTCCCGCTTTTTTCCATTCTTGCTTCTTGGCATGGTTCTATAAAAGTAAAAGTATGACGATATATTTCCAACATATTGAGCAATAAACTATATTAAATTAACTAATAATTTATATTAATTTGTACACTTCTGCTCATCATCAGTTCAATGTTGTACCTTGGGTCGACCCAAGGTACAACGCTTCAAGTGGACCGAGGTACAACTACTGCTCATTGTGAATTGAACATCTTGTTTCAAAAGTTAGATTATATTCTAACAATAACCTAATATACCATTCGAACAAGAAAGAAACAAAGATCTTACCTTACTATTGGAAATGTCTTGAATTATAACACAGCCCCGTAAAAAAAATAAAGAACACACTACAAACAAAATACTTTCTGAGATCAAAAACAAATTTCTTCACAAAGAAAGCAAACCACTGTATCTGAAGATCACCAAGCTTTGTGAGAGGACTCTTGTGTACAAATATGTAACTTAATTGTAATACTTCATTTTTCAAAACACAAATGGCAGAGAAATGATGAATGACCCAAGGTACAACTGACCCAAGGTACAACACCTTCCCCCATACTAGCAAGAGTAATTGATTCTTTAGTATTTTGCGGAACTCACGAATTACGAGGCGCGTCCATAAAGTAACTTTCCCACTCGTCCCACAGCTAGCAAACAATATGTTGCGCGAAGTGATTGCGTGTACGTGATAGAGTAATGTCCTGGCATGGCGCATGCGCTAGCGGAACTTTCCGAGTGCTCTCAGTAGCTTCGTTGCAATGGTTGAAATAGGACGCTCCTATTCCAGCTCCCGCCGCGTGTGAAGTGCGATCAGTGATAAAGTTTCTGTATGCACAGAGCATAGCGCCGATTGAAATTTATCGTCAGCTGTGTCAGGTCTATGGACCTAACATCATGAGCAAGCAGATGGTGCATTGCTGATGTAGACAATTTTTAGCAGGATGCCAAAATGTGCATGACGAGGAGCGCAGTGGGAGGCCAACCATAATCACAGACGACCTTGTGGAGCAACGTACCATCTGCTTGCTCATGACGTTAGGCCCATAGACCTGGCACAGCTGACGATAAATTTCAATCGGCGCTATGCTCTGTGCATACAGAAACTTTATCACTGATCCCACTTCACACGCGGCGGGAGCTGGAATAGGAGCGTCCTATTTCAACCAATGCAACGAAGCTACTGAGAGCACTCGGAAAGTTCCGCTAGAGTATGCGCCATGCCAAGACATTACTCTATCACGTACACGCAGTCGCTTCGCGCAACATATGGTTTGTTAGCTATGGGACGAGTGGGAAAGTTACTTTATGAACGCGCCTCGTATAACTGAGGGTTCAGAACGAATATCAGGGCTCTGCAAATCGGGGAAATTTGTTAGACTTGTTATCTTTACTTGCCAGTCTTGATAATATATTGGATGAACTCTTAAACAGTACTTCTGTTTTTAAATATAGACCTACATTACACATTATACAAAATGAATTATTAGACAGTATGTATGATGTATACATCGAAGATCTGAAACAAAACATTAATTCTACAGATTTTGTTGTTGTGCAAGCTGACATAACAGACATAACCTGCAAAAGCCAATTTGTTATTATTTTGAGATACATAAAAGGTTGTAAACCTGTAGAAAGGTTTCTTTCCTTCAAAGAGGTAAACAACTGCACTGCTTACGGTCTGAGCGAGGTTCTAAAACAAAGTCTACAACATTTCAATTTAGAAAATAAACTCATAGCTGAAGCATATGAAGGTGCTGCAGTAATGAATGGTAGTTTCAGTTGTATTGTGTTGAACAAATTTTTAAGCAGAAACAATTAACTAAAATAAAGTAAAAATATTGGTGCATTATTTAACCTCAACATTTGTGAAATATCTGGCCCCACCAACAAAAATTATCACGAGCCGCCACTGGAATCGAGACTCCCCAAATTAACAGTGCAATCACAGGAGGCAATCTTTGTATTCACTGTCTTAACACAGTCTGCTATATACTGTCACGAAGCTTGAGTTTTGAGGGTGCTAGAAACAATAGACTGTGACGGTACTATTTTGCATTGCCTGTAATGAGGCGATATTAGCGATCCTAGCGGTGAGCAACTATCTAATATTTGCATATTTACTACGTATTGAGCTTCGCGACTGTATATACTAGACTGTGGTCTTAATATCAATACATTTGTGATCTATATGTATCATTAAAGTCACTCTCGAAAGGGATTCAATGAGGTGTGTACTTTTCAAACTTATTAATTTAACGAGTTCATGTCTAAGAATAGACAGAATTCGTGCAAATATGCTCTCACGCTTGTCGAGGCGAAAATAAATTCATTTTATGTTAAGATTTTGTCTTGCTCTGACTGCTTCAGAAATGTTCAAAGTTATGAGACATTATTTAAAAAAAGGGATTTTGAGGTTCCTATGAAGCCCTCAGAATGATACAGAAGAGTTTATTAATTGAAAGAGTACTTGAAAATAAATTTGAATTATTGCATATTTATTAACCTACAAATGGGTTTTCTCCCGGTTACAGAAAAATAACGATCTATAAAGACAAGACAAACAGCAAACAGAATGTATTATTAAAACTTTTGGAATATGAAAGCCTCAATCTAGATTTTGACAGATGGTGGCTCAATTTTTCAAGAATAATGCAATATGAGAAGAAAGTACAGAGAATCCTCGCGATGAAACAATCTCAATGTTCACTTAGATAATGAGTTTCCTCAGGTACGCCCTGGGGCATTTTAAACTTCAACTGTCCTGTAAATCAGCATTCAGTGTTGCCAAAGTTGGCACAGTTTTCTTTATAGTAGAAAGTAATCGATCTCCACTTTCTTCTGTCATTCTCTAACTAGACTTCAAATTGAAGAAATGTGTGTCAAGGAAAAACTTCTTATTGGAAAACTTATAGTTGTGTATAAAGTAAGTTCCGACTAGGTAAAAGACATTCACAAAACTTATCGTTCAATTACCAAAGATATGTACAGAGACAATAGTTCCTGTAAATGGCTATGAGATTCAAGATATAAAGAAGCTAGTTAAGTCTCTACATCTATGGTAGAGATACTAAAAACATTTTATGAGGCTATTATTTCAGGTCCTACACTGACATGTTCCAACAAACAATATGATTGATTACTACCAGATTGTCGGAATGCTGTGTTAGTTGATTTTACGAGTCAATTACGAATTAAGTTACTTATTGAGATGTAATATTAGTACTTGAATGTTACCGGTGTTTTTCAGGAGAATAATGCAGGTCTTTATTAAATAGTGTTCCCTTCACCTTTTGTTTGTTTATTTTCACGAAATATTAAATGTGGTGAAGAAAGGAACTAGGTTTACTTTTTTAAAATTCATATTAAATCCTGGCACGAATATTTTTTCATTTTACATAATATTACCATTGAATAAAAAGTTACTCCCTTAGCATATATGAAAATAATCGTATATTTTACTTATTAATTGCAATTGTTCCTGTCAAAAACATTTTTTATTCCTCTTGAAAATGGCAGATTTTGATTTAATCCCTTACTAAAAAAAATGCGATTCATATTGAAGAATAAGAGATTTTGTCTTCCTTTTTGTTTCATAATCAATTATCTTTTGCTTTGTTATTTTAAAACCTTCAATTTTCCCTGCTTTTTTTTTTATTTTATCTCCTTTTTAACTTCACTCTTACTTTACTACAGGTATCTGGTTACTTTTATTATTTTTGTTTTCATTTTTCAACATCGACACCAGTTGATACATCGTCGTGGTGGCGCTATCGACGCGGCGTTATGCGCAGGCGCGACATGTCCCGCTCGCTGCCGCCATCTGTGGCGCGCGGCGGAGTCTTGCGTCCGCCTGAGTGTCCGGGAGCCGAGCCCCGCGATGGGGCCCCGCGTAACAACAGCGAGTAGTGTGTGAGTCAGTCAGTGCACCATGCCGGCCGCGACTCTGCGCCTCCTCGTGCTGCTGGCCTCCTACCTCGCAACAGGTGAGTCCACGTGACGCGCCAGCAATCTTGCAATTCTAGGCTAATATTAGTTACACACACGTAAGAATCCAATTAACCCCTGTAAATGGTGACAATTCCTTTATATTTGGTAAAAAAAGTGCTCCTAAAGTGTCTTAAATGATGACCACAAAAGCGTATAAAACATAAAAACATGAAAACACTCTTCACATGAGCTTAAAAAGGTACCGTAAATAGACGCCGAAAGTGTAGTAAGCTACCTGAAATAATGTTCTGCTTTTCTATTTTATGTAGACCCTAAAAAGCCCATTTTAAACCATGCCCGTACAAATATTTGTGTATAGAAGTACGTAACTCCACAAAAAACACAAAAAATAGTGAATTAGAGGGTAAAATTATGATAAAGTTATACAAAATGACGTAGAATACTTCTAATGAAAGTATATATTTCTTTAGTACGTGAAAATTAGAGTTAAAACTCTTTAAATAATGTCAAAACTAACTTTCTCGTAGTAATAGTGCGTTTTGTTGTTAGAGTAGTCATGAACTCTAAAAAATCAATAAGGTACTCAAATTATGTAAATGTTTTCCTATTAGTCTGAAAGTGCTGTAAAATTATTTCAAGTATTGTTGAATGAAAAAGTTTCCATATAAAATACAAAAATCTATTATGAAATTCTAATAAAATGTTTACTCCTTAGTGTAAATTAGCAATAAAACCATAAAACTTGAAGACGTTGCCTTAAATCAGTCGGTTGTCTTTTATTGCATCGAAATGCTTTGAAATCGTATATCCAATTAACATTCGTACACCTTTTTTGTATAGCAATACGAAACTCAGAAATAGAATGAGAAAAATGAGGAATATATAACCAAAAATTATAAAAACTCTTGTAAAAATGCGACATCTTTTAAATTACGTCGAGTTTTGTTCTGTTACATCGAAATCCTTAGAAATCGTAATACATTAAAGTTCGTACATGTGTGTTTATATAGCAGCACGAAACTCCGCAATAGGATTTAAAACGTGATGAATTTATGGACAGAAACTATCAGAAGTGGTGTAAAAAAGCAATATGATCTTTTAACAACTGAAAATTACGTTCTATTACATCGAGATCCTCTGAAACCAGAACAAATTAGTGTTCGTACATACGATTTGTATTATTAACCCTGAATTCCACATTATCATCACATAAATTGTGAATTTATAGCATAAAATTATAAAAGTTCTGTAAAAGTGTAGTATGATTCTTTTAAATGACGTTGATTTCCTTATAGTAGTTAACAAGTAGTGTTAAAGCAACTTTAATAACGCGCAAAATTTCTTTTTAGCTTTCAAAATATGTGGTGTAATATCTGTAATAATGTTTCATGCAGCTGAATAAGCAAATCCATAATTGTAAATTTTCTTGTATTGCATGAAAAGCGTTGTTAAAAGCTTTAATCTTCTAACAGAACGCAAATACCTACCCCTTGTGATCTAGAAATAATATTTTAGCTTATAGACACGTACACTACATTCGTAAAATAAATTCAAATGCACGATTTATTGTTCAAATACATATCTAGAAATCGGTCTTTCTAATTAAGTTTACTCTACTAAAAATGTTTAAATTTCTGCCTGTATGAACTTCCCATTTGGAATGTTTTATCATACGTAATTGCTCCTTTCAAAAGAGGAAAAATGTTAATGGAGAAACATTACAAATGTATACAACCAGACAGTTTCAATTGACATCGATGAAGTGCAGCGAGAAAATAGCGCAGTTGCGCTTTAAATACACTTCGGTCCTCGGAGCATCGTTCTATAGCGATGGTTTAATGATGTAATTTTCGCTTATAACACATATAGTTTCAATCCACTAAAATTGTTACGTGACGTCTTCATTAACAAAGTTTTCAACGTCGTATACTAGGAATCAAGTGTTCTTCTCTAACCTTAAAAATTCCGCAAAAATAATGTAGAAATATTTTGAACTTTTCCTGACTCTGAGAGGAGACGGTTTCGTGTTGTTTGATAATATCGCATGATCTTCAGTTCTTGTGTGCAAAGGATCGAGAGGATAGTTTATTAGTAGACTATAAAGTTCAGGGCTTGTAAACATTTTTATTTACTTGGGAAAGGGTTAGAATATTCAGAAAATGGACGACAGAGCTATCGAATGCAGCAGTAGGCCTATATGAATGCACACATAGGTACATCGCCGTATACACCATAATATGGCGCACAAGCAATGGTCGCAAAATGTAGCGTTCCATGCTTATCGTTAGTAATACGTTCCAGAAATTCGAATTTCATGCAAGAAAACTTCTGATATCTATTTACATAGGCCATATACTTTAAATGGGCGGGGGGGGGGGAGATATAATGCTTTAAAAAGTAAGCCCAGAACATCAATTATTTCCTAAAGCGTAACTGGGACCTATAACATAGTAAAACAAGTATAGTTTACACAGAATGATATGGATTCAGAATAAAAATTGAAATATTAAATTGGGTTGAACAAGATCCGTCTATGCTTAGCTTTGAAAGAAAATAAATAACTAAAACTCATTTGTACACATTATTTAATAAGTTTAAAAGTTTTCGACTCTACAGAGTCATCATCAGAAGTTAAGTCGTAGAATACATAGGAGTTTGAATGTGCATTTATGTGATCTACTGCAGTATATACCACTATTAAGACTAGACAAATTGCAAATATTAGTTATAAAATACAATTATAAACTTATGTGATTAAAATTTAAAAATACTTGTGTAAGCTGTTACATCAGTATAATGTTAAAACGAGGATGGACTACAGCTAGTTGAACAGTCTGTGATAAGGGGTTCACATAATTCCAGTGCAGTGTCTTGTGCGTAGAATAAACACAAAAATTGAGGATCACGGTGAAAGTTTCGATGTCTTTGGCGGCTAGACGGCAACTATTCAACCCAATTTTGTATAACTGCTATCGGCTTCAACATGGTTTTTGAAAATTGAAATGTTTATTGGGATATACAGTAGCCTAGATATCTTTTATTAAAATGTTTTGAGATGGAAAATGAGTAGGCCTAACCGGTGAAACCTTAGTTTCTTTCTAACAGCGTTCGAATTGAGATCTCTCTTGGAAGGTATGCACTATCGACTTTCGACAATGCTAAAAAGTGACTTTGTATTAGTGAAAAGTCTATGCTGTTCATGATTGGATGAAACTAGCGCTGAGATAGTTCCGATGATCTCAGAAGTGAAAATCATTTAATTTATAAGGGATTTTTTTGTGGAGATGCAGTTGATCGTACATACAAGGCATAACAAAAGTCTAAAGTAACCAAACCTAACCTGTCACAGATTCGTATACGCAATGTGGATAAACTGAGTACGAATGGAAATAGCTCGCCGCTAGTTTAGCCCAAGATTGTTATAGTGAACGTGGTTGTGACTGTAAGGGTGCTTCAGATTTCAAATAAAATCTTGATATTTTTCATTTCTGTCTTCGTACTATCCACATTTAACTTTAACAAGGCCGAGCCTTCTAGTTAATTACAGGTAGTTCATAATCCCTTCCCTATTCCATGAAGCCTAGTCTCGATATAACAATGCAATTGATGGTCAAAACTATTCGCACATCAATGTGACGTCAGTGAGTTGTTTGAAATTGCAATAAATAATATTTCATTGCAGAGAATTGGATTCATTTGGAAATTAATACCACAGATATGTGCTTTAGAATTAGACTTTAAAAATTTAAAATTAACTATTTCTGTCTTCATACTTCTTGCGTCAATTAATCATCCCCATTTGTGTACGAATAATAATGAATTTATTTTTATATTACTTTCGTTTCCTTTCTTTCATTATGGCTGCGGCTGGCTGGATTCGAAACTAATTTGTTTTAAATACATCATAATTTCAGTCATCTAAGGGAAAATGTGACCGCATTTCTGGAATGTCACGCGCATAAATAAACTTTTCACGTTAAAATATAATAGGCAATTTCTTAGGAAAGTAATTTCCATGATTGTACAGTCACGCTCAGGGTCGGCACTTCGAACACATACTCTTGATTGTCTACAGCCGTGATGAAATGATACGATGATGAAGATTTGTTAGAATGTCACAGGGGAACCGGAGCTCCCGGAGAAACCCCCTGTGCTACCTGGACCATGAGACTGCCCAACACAAGTTATAAATGAGGGATACGACGGGATCGAATCCAGGTCCACAGAATTATAAATCCAGCGCTTTAGCCATTGAACCACCGTGGCAACGTATACAACAATATTAAGTATTCAATACAAAAAGTTACAAATACGTTTTTAAAAATTTATAAGATATTGTAATTTATAAATACATTGCATCTTTGACCTCGCTACGCACCACACACGGGACTGACGTCTGATTCATTTGCGTTATTTTATGATTAAGTGAAACTAAGAGAAGGTATAATTTTACAAATGTACATACAATGAATGCAAAAATTGTTCGTACACTTAGAAAAGTCAGATTATAATACACTTTAAGGAGAATCGCAGAATCTGAGACTACAATAATGCACTAATTATGAGTAGTGAATTCTGACGCTCACAAATATACTATCTTTAAAAATAACAAAAGTTGTACAATATTTGGAAAATTAAATTAAACTCCATAATGATACATAAGTCGACACAACAAGTGATCGTACACCTGAAGTAATCATACTAAAATAAGTGTTGGAGGGGGTAGTGTTGCCAGTACTCGTTTGTGTGCAGCAGTGACAGGGAGAGAGCTCCGTCATCAGTCAATGAAGAGTTGAAACGTCAAAATGGGCAGCAACCGTAAAGAAACAAGTGAGGAGACAAGACAAGTTATTATTAAACTGCATAACCAGTGCAAAACGTTACGTGATATATCAGAACTTGTTGGGAGACCTCGGTCTACCATCCAGTCAATATGTGATAGGTTCTCCGCATCAAAGACTGAAAAACAAGCCAAGAAGTGGACGATATAAAGTTCTAACCGAACATGATGAGCGCGTAATTATTAGGGAACTTAAAAAAAATCCAAACATTAGTGCAGTAAAGGTTGTCGTAGATCTGGAAAGACGAGGTATGAAGGTTTCAGCCAGCACAGCCATGGTTATGATGGTCGCATAGTCCGGAAAAAGTGTTGAGTGAGTAAGAAAAATCGCATAAGTGATTAAATTTCGCGAAAGAATACCGAGATAAAGGGATGGAGTATTGGAAAATATAATTATTTCGTAAGAAAGCAAATTTAATGTTTTTGGTTCGGATGGGAGAAGTATGGTGTGGCGACAAAAGAATAAAGAGATGGATCCTCAACACCTTGTGCCTACAGTAAAACATGGAAGCGGGTCGGTGCTAGTTTGGAGGTGTACGAGTGCCTCAGGATTGGGTAAACTGCATTTTATCGATAGTGTGATGGACCGCAAAATGTATGTGAACATTTTAAAGCAGAATCTCCATGCTAAGGCTGAAAAGTTGGGTCTTCAAAGTACTTTCGTTTTCCAGCAAGATAATGACTCCAAACACACTTCGGAAAACACTCGATTGTGGCTGCTCTACAATACTCCAAAACAACTTCACACACTCCCTCAGCCACCTGACACTAACGTCATCGAGCATCTTTGCGCTGTTCTAGAGAAAAACATAAGAAAGCATCATTTCTCAAATAAAGAAAGTCTTAAGCAAGCTCTTCAAAAAGAATGGGACTTAATTGATTCCACAATTACATTAAAATTAGTAGAATCAATGCCACAAAGACCGGAGGCAATAATCGCGGCAAAGGGCAATCCTACAAGGTGCTGAATTGCGGTATATGATAGCAAGTGTATGATAACTTCTTGTCTATATGAAAATAGGAGTGATTTAATTTTGTTAAATATATTATAGAAATTATTAGATTTTTTTTTACTCTTTTGCTACACTCAATACAATATATCGAGTTTTCAGTCACAATATTGTTATTTGTAAACATTTCAAACGTTTCATTTGTCCTCAGAAACTATTTTTACACACGCTTTGTAGATGTACGAACACTTTGTGCAGCCACTGTATATCGGGAGAGATACATAAGCGAGTTTTCGCAGAGCCGAGGATCAATGACAGGTTTGGTACGTCTTGCATATATAGGCTTGCCAACTGTCCCGTTTTTTCCGGGACAGTCCAGATTTCGACTATTGCGTCCCGCGTCCCGGAATAATTTGCACATGTATCAAAATGTCCTGATTTCATGGCATATTGGGCATTTATAGCAGAGTTTCGTTCCTATCACATTGTTGGATTTAGTCTGGATTGGAAGATAATTCCGCACAGTCTCATAGAGATATGCTTACGAATTGGAGAAATGACTCTAGTACGCATGTTCAAGGCAGAAATTTAATTATCGTTAATGTGCCAACAGAGTGACTCAACTTACGCACTCTGACTTTAGTTTGGTGCCATTCAGTATTCTGTCCACTTTGTTTTACTTGATGCGTCATTCATTGGTTTAGGCGGAAAAGTGGAAAAAAAGAAATTTATACGACCACTTCTTCGACAGATATAGATGAAACGAGGACAATAAAGACTTGTAAAATATCGCAGCCCCTCACGTGTGATAAGATCTGATAGCCCTGTTGATAAATCATATAAACATCTGTGTTTTCCGAGAGAAGTGACTGAAATCTTTTGTGTAGGTAGGTAGGTTAGGTTAGGTTAGTTCGGGTTCAGATTGTTAGGTTAGGTTAGTTCATATTAGGTTAATAATTACATCAGTAAGATGGTTCCAAGTTTACAAAGGGTTAACATTTCTTTTATAAAGGATTTATACTGTTTTTCAACTTGTTTTGTGATCATTTTGTCAAGTTTTTATAATTTATTTTTACATAGCAAATGAGGTGGTTGTGTTAAAATATACATAGGCTAATTATACTGTTGTAAGAGTACTACTGTTGAATATGTGGATTGATAGGTGGAAATAATTAGTGCTATAAAATTGTCAGTGTCGTTTGTGTCCCTAATTTTTACTTACGAAAGTTGGCAAGCCTATGCATATATGCTTTTGGTAGATAGATATACAAATAGACTTACCTTGGACCGAAGAAAGTGCTTTCCCGCTTTGTGCAACATAATGATGGTACTACTGGGTTACATGATTATTTCGTGTGAAAATATCTGAGAAAATTTTCGGTCGACTATATAATAAACGAAGGTATTTGGTGCGGACTGGTTGAGTTTATAGCTTTCACAGTGATCACACCTTGACTAGAGAAGTGTTCTGCAATTTTGAGGTTATTTTCAATTAAGTAATTTTTCCCCGTGTGTTGTGTGTAGTGTGACGAATGTATTTAATAAATAGACATTATATAGACAGATACAAACATAAAAAAATATAACCCCCCCCCCCTAAACATACGAAGGAACAAAAGGTGAAACATCAAAGCCACAATACGTTTAATACGAATTTTAATACAAAAGCCAAACTTATTCGTAATATGATAATAATATAAAAAAGTACAGCTGTCAAAAAAAAAAAAAAAAAAAAAAGTGGCCGCACTCGTGAACAGCGAATATTTTCAAAGTCCACTTCGGGTCGCGGCGATGTTACACGATGCATATGCTTGTACAAGCAATTCCGGAACTAAGAAAGTGTTCCATATCTGCTCCTCGCAGACCAGCGGTAGAGTGCTTGTTTAAAGATTCAAAGGTTCTGGGTTCGCGCCTGCTTCAAGTTTTCATTTTATTTTTTAATCGTTCTTTAGCGATGTAAATGATATTCAAATTATCATTTATATCCAGTTATCGTTCTTGATGGATATCACGTTATTTATATTTTGTTATAGTTTTTTAGACATATGAATAAAATTCAAGTCATCATTTGTATTCTGTTATCGTTTTATAACGATATGAATAATAATTATTACTATTGTAGCTACAGTATCTCCAATGAGGGTTAGCCCTATTTTACATATGTAAGTTAGGGCTATAGTTTTATATACAAAAAAGATAAGCATAAAGAGAAATGGAAAAGAAAATTAAATTAGCTTACGCGATGTAAACAAAACATAAACAATCCGTAAATTAGGCATTGCGATTGCAAAACAAATATCAGTTATCAATTTGAAACATACAAAAACATTAACAACACACATACGTAACACTTCTATAACACAAATATGCAGCTTTCCGTACCATACATAATAAATTAATACACAATAGTCACACAGACACAATCAAACTATAATTACGACATTGCGACGACATCAAGCATCCCATAACTGACTCATATACATAACAAATCAAGCATCCGTTGCAACACATACACTTCAACATAGTAACCACACTTTTAAAAGTTACAAATTTGGCTCCAAGAAGAATAAATAGGACACTGTTACTAATTACTATTCTTCTAGAATTTCTTAAATACATCTGTAATAAATCTGTGAAATTCCGATATGAATAATATTCAGTTTTTTATATTGTTATCGTTCTTTAGCGATATAAATAATATTCAAGTTATCATTTATATTGTTTTCCTTCATTAGCATTATAAAATAGTATTCAAGTTATTTATATTGTTATTGTTCTTTCGCAATATAAATAATCTGTATTTTATGTAGGTAATTATTATAACACAAATAAACATCTTTCTTTATAAAATAGGTTATTTTATTTAGATAATTAAATACGTATTATATAATATCTTATATTAATTAAACAAACCGATATTTATCATTTATATTCTGTTATCGTTCTTTAGTGATACTGTATTAATAATATTCAAGTTATTTATATTGTAATCGTTCTTTAGCGATATAAATAACATAAATTTAATATTAGGTTTGGAAAAATCCAGTTGCATAATACTGCTATTAGTTTTTCTTTTTGTATTATTACATTATACAATCTTGAACCACAATAAAATGAAAAGGAGTAACGAGGAATTGAACCGGAGACGTTGACATCTAAATTCCGACGTTCGTCCGCTGAGCTACGAGGGCAAAAGTGTGGAAACATTTTCGGAAAAATTGACCCAATCACACTCTAAGATTTTCTGATGATTCGTAGAAGCTAGTCCAGGATGCGGGGGGCAAAGGCTAATTGAGATTTCCTGATCTCTGATAGGGTCAAACATCCTGATAGAATTAATATTTAACCCTTGCCGTGACTTTCGGTGAAGTCCGGAGGGCCCAATTAGTCAAATCCACTCTCCTCATCTCCACGCTTGGGCCCCCTGGAATTTAATAAGATGCGAAAGAGATAGTGGTGTGCGGAAAGCAACGGGATGTTACCGCATTTAGGCCTATCCTTCCCAAGAAAAACTGCAAACATGAACAAAGGAAGCTTTTAATAGAAGAAGAAGGATCTTCTGCGGACCTCTGGAAAAAGAACTAAGGAAGAGACTAGTGAAGTGCTTTGTGTGGAGTGTGGCATTGTATGGGGAAGGAACATGGACATTACGACGAAATGAAGAGAAACGAATTGAAGTATTTGAAATGTGGATGTGGAGAAGAACGGTGCGTGTGAAGTGGACAGATAGAATAAGAAATAAAATTGTGTTTGAAAAAGTGAGTGAAGAAAGAATGATGCTGAAACTGATTAGAAAGATAAAAAGTAATTGGTTGGGTCTCTGGTTGAAAAGATTAATAGACAACATTAGGATATGTGGATCATATGCGGAGACTAAGAGGAAGGCAGAAAATAGGAAAGATTGGAGATTGCTGGGTTTGCAATGAAAGACCTGCCCATGGACAGAACACTTATGTATGTATGTTCAGAATGCCTGGAATATCGTGTCTAAAAACAGTCGCTATTTGCAAAGACTAGTCAATTCCATGCCCACTCGACTGCAAGATGATCGAGATAAGAGGAAGTTAGACTAAATATTGAATTGTGGCTTTTTGTTTTGTTTTTTGAACGCTTAATTGTTTGAATGTTTTAAGGCCGACGCCAGTAAATTTGTTTTGTTTATGCCACGAACGATATTTTTATTGAGAATAAAATCTTTTTTCTTTCCATTTGCAGCCACAATATCATAATGATAAAGTCATGGCATAATATATTAATGAACCTGATGTTAATTACTAAAATAATCGTAAAAGAGAAAGAAGCCATTATGTATAGTTTGTCTCTCTCAAAAACAGAACAAAAAAGAACATAAAAAGTACGTGGTTGTAGTCGAACGCAGGACCTCATGAATAAGAGGCCTGAACGCTACCATTATGATATCGATAACACACAGAATACTTCAATTATAACTGTAGATATCAGGCAACGTGGTCCAACAACATGTAACATCGCCTGTCTCCGAATTGTACCGAAGATACCCGAAGGGAACTTTGTTTCAGGAGAGCGGCCACTTTTTCTGTTGGCAGCTGTACATTCCAATAAGCTACACTATTTTCAAAAAAATTTCGCGGATTGAAGTAAGAACTGAAACTGCATAGTTCATATATATCGAATGCATTTGACGGAATTACTGTACATAGTAAACAGAGAAACTAATAGCAAATTCAATCTCAAGATGTAGTATTTCGTAATCAACATGCTACTTGTTTCTTGTCGAGTTTAAAGTCAGCCACCGGTGTAGCTCAGTCAGCAGAGGCGCTTGTCTTCTGATCCGGAGTTGCGCTGCACGGGCATGGGTTCGATTAACGTTTGGACTGATTA
Source organism: Periplaneta americana (assembly GCF_040183065.1). NCBI lineage: Eukaryota > Metazoa > Arthropoda > Insecta > Blattodea > Blattidae > Periplaneta > Periplaneta americana. Next base: position 107,493,521 of record NC_091119.1, on the reverse strand, counting down.
CCTGGTTGGGTTTTTTCGAGGTTTTCCCTAGTCATGAGGCTAATGTCAGGTAATCTACAGATCGATTATTTAGTCCTGACAGCTCAGCGACGCGAAAGAGGGGAAGTAATAGGAATAGTGGGGAAAGATCCGGAGTAGAGATAATAATAATAATAATAATAATAATAATAATAATAATAATAATAATAATAATAATAATAATAATGATTTATTTTAACTGGCAGAGTTAAGGCCGTAAGGCCTTCTCTTCCATTCAACCAGCAAAAAGTATACATACGTATGAACTTACAAAGAATTTAACAATTTGATTTAGATAAGAGCTACATGTATACAAGAGTTATTTACGAATTAAACAACAAAATACTATGAACTGTTAATTAAACACAGAAATACAAACTATGTAGCAGAATTAAGCTAAAATACATTGAATGTTAATATATTTCAAATAATGTTAGATAATAGAAAGAGATTATTATGAGACAATTTTGAAAATACAGCACTATCAGGATGCATGTCTAAAGGAAGGAGTAACAATGTAGACAGTGATAGTTTAAGTCAGTATGATTGGAGTGAAATGCTAAGAAGGTTATCTTTTAAGCTGTTTTTAAAAGTGTTTATTGTCTTGCAACCCCTAATACTTTGTGACAGGGAATTCCATTGTCGCGAGGTGGATACTGTAAAAGATAATGAATAACGAGATGTTCTATGAAGAGGTATACTTAACGCGCCACAGATAAGTGAGCTGGTATTTACGTCGTGGTTAGAGTATAGATAAGAGAAACGAGACGAAAGGTAATTTGGTGTTGAAGTGTGCAGAATTCGAAAGAGCAAGGACAAGGAGTGTAGAGTTCTACGTTCTTTAAGTCGGAGCCACGAAAGACTTGCGAAGGCCGGTGATATGTGATCATATCGTCGGATGTTGCATATGTATCTGACGCACATATTCTGAACTCGCTGTAACTTGACTGACAGTTCAGAACTTAGGTCACTTAACAAAACGTCACAATAATCGAAGTGCGGCATTGGCGAGCGGTCGGTAAAGGAATGCAGTACAGCTTAATTGTACTAGAAACATACGGCTCTACCGCACGCATGACATCCGATCGCTCCGAAGGCAAGCGAGAGACTAACCCCTTGGCGCAGCTAAATGGACTCGTCTGACTCAGGCGCACAGCTTCGGCGACTGTCAGGACTAAATAATCGTACTGTACGGCGAATTTTCGGCCTCATCTCGCCAAATACGATCTCGCTATCACAAATTTCATAGACGCTAAATAACCTAGTAGTTGATACAGCGTCGTTTCATAACCAACAGAAAAAGTCTTTGTGAGAGGATTATTTGCAGTAACTTTAAATAGGCCTAACTTCGAAATACAATTAATTGGCGGTGTTCACCGGGCGATTATCTATAATGTAATTTTGTAAACAAATGGAAGGTTGAATTATAAATTCGCTTTCATTAGAATGTTGATTACTTGTCGAGTGTATTATATGAGATTCTCATAATTCACTAATACATTGACAGTTATACAGGGTGTAAGGGGTATAAGTGCCATTATTTTAACTGATGATTATTCATATCTAAAGCACGGTCTTCGTTGACCGCGTTCAAAAGTTACCTGCGCTTGGATAGTGTGGTGTATGGCTAGCTTGTTGTGTGATGGGAGGGGAAGATACGGACGTTCCCTCCGTTGTACAGGTTCAGTGCGGTGAAGGACAAAGTTGCACCTTCTTTACATGACAGCGTTGTTGTAAATAAATGCATTGTAACACATCCTTAGAACTTTAATAACATTATATTATTAATAGAATGCAATACTGTACAACAGTTTTCATTTATGATTCACCTATTGATGCGTCCACAGTTCCATTACAATAAAGAACAATACATTTTCGTAGAGTATCGAAAGAAAAACCTCTTCGCCTATCACTTAGAACTTGAACTGAGAAAATGTGCGTTCCACATCGCAAGACGTGAGTGGTGCGAAACGAAAATATGAGCTGTCACACGTATCTGAGGGCTCGCCATTAACCGACAAAATATCTCTTATTTCACACATTGCTGAAAATCCACAGTTCTTTTTCAACACGGTCCCAAATTTCGGCTTAACCGGTTCCAAGCTTGGATGTGGTTTTGCTTCACACAGACTTTGGTACAAATGTTCTACGAGTCGGAGACCACTGAACATTTCGAGGGTTGACTATTCTATTTGTTTTATTGTTGTGGGAACATCTTTGTAAACATCTTTTATGTACAACAGATACCCATATTTTATTATTTGCGACAGATTTCCTAATGCTGTTGATGGCATAATCATAGCACGGGAATAAATATCTTTTGCGTAGGGTTGACTCGCATGGAACGTTTCGTCCAGTATATTTCTGCAGAAATGATTTGAAAGTAGCATTTTGTAACTTGTGTAACGGAATATTGCAACTTACCATCATATTGCAGAGGTCGTTACAAAACTCTGAGTACGGTTATATGAATTTGAACTCGATGTTGTATCATGTCTGCCAAACAGCGTTATACTTTTTTATGTTGTTTAGACTTACAGTGCTTTTGGATGAAAAATTTTCTGTGGCCTTTAAACTGTATATGGCATACTTTGCAAAATATATTTACCAATTGTATAGTGAAATAATCACGGCCAAATTCCTCCACATATTGTAACAACTTCTGTTTTTTTACGTCCGACATTACTGGCACTCTTGTTTACAACTCTGCACGGTCTACACGTGGCCGACCGACTGCTGTACGTATTGAGAAAGCGTCGAGACTCCGGCCGTGCCCATCGCGAGTGATGTGGACGTGACGTCAGACTCTCGGTATAGCCCTTGTGCAGACAACTTGTATCGCGGCAGCAGGCAATGAAAAGGCAACGCGGTCCGCGCTTTATTCATATCATAAGGAAGAAAAAATGTTCTTACAATTTTTTTCTAATTGCAATATTTAACTAATTATTAAAGTTTACAATAATAGGCGTTTTGCAACGTTGCTGGATGGGGAGGAGGGAGTTTAGTACACAGTACAGCTCAAGCGGTGAAGGAGGGGTTTAGAAGAACACAGTACAGCTCAAGCGGTTGCAGACATACCGGTACAAAACAGATGCTCTGCTCTAATGCAGAAGCGACTATGACAATACTGTTGTTTACATAAAACGAGCAGCAAATACAAACTTTAAATCTCATTAATAGAACATTATGGTAAATTTACATTTTATGTAACAATATTGCTCCATTTTTTAATTGTACGTCTAAAGAAAAAACAATAATGATTTTATGTACAAAATCACACGAACTTCTTTTCTAATGCAACATTTTAATCGCTCCTGCTTCCGTAAACCAGTATAATTTTTAAACAAATTTCTGGTTGTGTGATTGTCGAAACGGGGTAAGAGACTTCTAGTTTCTAATAATCGTTGAGAAACTTCTACAAAAGTCGCCGATTAGATAACCTTCTTTGAGGAAAACGTTGAAGGTACATCTTTCTTGCTTCTAAAATAATTTTTTTTTTCTGGGAAAAATATCAAGTTTTGACCCTATGTTGTATAGGCATTCTTTGGTCCTGTAGACCGTCCCCGACGACTGTGAAAAGGACGGCACTTATACCCCTTACACCCTATATAAATTTTGAAGACAAATTGTTATAAATTGCGATATATTAGAAACTATCGTAATGCACGGTAGGCTACATTAGAGTAGATATTTTATGTGAATTTGTGCAAAATTAATGAAATATCTATCCTTCAATTTTGAAATTTTAAATGATTGTATACTTGATTTTCGGGCTTGAAAACGTGTCCTTCATGTGAAATGCGTGAAATGAAATTTCGTTCCATTCCTGATGCAATAATTATTCCATAGTAAGATTTAATTTATGTGATACTTAAAGAAATAAATTATAAGAGAAAATCAGTGTCACATTGAAAAGAATTGAATTACTACAAAAAGAGTGTAACGTAAAATGGCAATATATAAATCGTCATACAGAATGTTATTCCTAAATAAACATGAAGCGAAGAACACTGCTGTATCTTTATATATCCGTATGACGTATGACAGGTAGCTTTAACTCGAAAATTTGTTTGTCTTAAGAGCACTCTAAGGCCAACTGAGACCACAAACAGAGAAATAGTGTTGCGGTGTTTGGGGTTGTAAGAGTGCGATAACTGTGGTGCATTGTAGGTTAACTAGTTCGACTAGTTGACAACAGAACAGGTGTAATCAACTATCCGAAGACAGGTCGTGACCCCACAGATGACACCAACAAGGCATCACTCATGAGGCAACTAGACCAGGAGATAATAGGTTAGGGTGGCCAGTTCTTTCCCCCTCCATTGCATACATCGCTGATTAAAGGATGATAATTCCCGAAATGTATGGCAAAATTATAGCATTCAAGCTAAAGTTATGTATGGTAATTAACCAAGTAACCAATAGGTAAATAATTCTCATTTCCCGTAGTTAACAACGGCGCTTGAGTATTCTCCTTGATTTGAAGAAAAAAGAAGAGTACGTGCAGACAATACAAGTTTGAACCAAGGTTTAAGAACGAAAGTTTCTTGAGCCTGATTTTCCTCCATTTGCTACACTATATTCAGTCGACGTAGTAATATAGTTTAGACCTGCAATTGAAGCTTATTGATCTACAATGTGATAGGGAGCTAGAGAAATACAAATAGAACCGATTTGTGCGAGTTTCACAGAAACTTTCACCTATCAAGATATCCTCGCCTACATAACATACGCAGCGAAGATGCTGAACGTATTTGACTCCACATAAGTTTACGATCAACTTTTCTCACAAATTAAAGTAAGGAACCCTGGCAAAGAAGTAAATTATCGGATCATAATTTACAGTGTGCTCTTCAATTCTGCATTGCTCAAGCAATGATTCCCAATATAGAAAATTGGTGAAAGCAAAACTAAAAATATGGATGGGCCAGCACAAGTACTAGTGATATAGAATAAAATATAGTTAACAAACCTTGCTTGCTTTTTTTAATTGTAATTGACCTAAATTCTTCAGTTACTTAAACATAAGCTATCAGAAATAGACCTAATGAGCACCAGAATAATTTGTCTGCAGAAGTTAGTTTCTTTCACATTTTATACTATAACGGAAATAATTCATTTTATTATAGGCCTAATTAAAGTTTTATTTATAACTGGCAATATGTTAAATGGTTGTAAAGTATAATGTAAAGAGAGCTTTATCACATAAATAAATAGACCCTATGATTTATTTTGCGTCTTTAATAAAAACAATTAATCTGGAATCGATACTATCATTTTTAATTTAAAAATAGGCATATCACTATGAAAAGTGAAACCATTCTATCAACTTGAGAAGATGTAAATTTTTGGATGAGTAGAAGGGGATTCTATCGGAACCTTAAGATGTGCAAACTGAATCGCCAGATGGCACCACACAATTGAATTACGATATTTATAAAAGTGCGACCTTTCGGAATTCAAAAATCATACTTAGTATAGAAGCGGTGAGGGACAATAGGACGAATAGAGGTTGCAGTGCTAGCCTTTGGGATCTTTCCACCATGTCAAAGGAAGAAAAGTGTTATACAGAGAAAACTTAACTGGAGTATATTCTACGGAGTATGCCGTATTATTCCGTAGTCCCACTCCCACATGCACAAGCGGCTTGACTCACTGTATTGTATATTCCTGTTTTCAGTGGTGTTCGTGCTAGGATAGTAGCTGCGCCGTCATCACAAATAAATTAGAATCGTTTGCGATATTATGGCAATATTTCAGAGGTGCATCTACACGCCACTGCTCGTAAGAATGGCTATCTGTGTGTTTTGTATACATCAGACGTCGTCAACTCATTGCACCACGGTGCACGGCTTACTCGCCCGATGTACCTTGAAACACTTTTCACATTTTATTATTTTTAATTTTAAGAAATGAAATTTTTTAAATGAAAAAATGTTTGAAATAATTATTGAAGATTACTTTACAATTTCCTGTATGTACTTTCCTATTCTACAGATTTATTAAAGATGTAAGAAATAAAATGAAGGGATATGTAATGTGTTCGAAGGTACAACAGATTCATGCACCTTGGAACATACCCTCTGGTACCTCGGAACACATGAAGTATAAGTGGTAATGCAAAACCAGACCAGGCTTCTCTGATTGAGATTTTATTTCCTGGAGGAGCAATAACTTCAACAGCTTTCTTCAAGACATCCGGATCAATTGGGTGCCTCCTAACTCCAAACTTACTTCGTGACATGATCTTAAAATAAAAGAAAAACAAAAACCGATAATATCATCTACCTTGGAACTTGTTCCATGGTACAAGATGTTTTGTGTTCAGAGGTACAAGAGAGTGCACGTTTTAACAAATATGGCTCCCAAAACTAGAGATTGGAATAAATCATGGAAATTAAAATATGTTATTACTCATCAGATGATAGGAAACACACCGTACTTGATTGATAGTAACAAATACAATTTTGTTTTGTGCTAGAAAACATATATCACTGAAGGAAATATTTTTATTTTTGGTACTAAAAAAATTGTTTTGTCCACAGAACTCACACTTTGCAGTAAATCAAACCGAAACTACGACCAGAGCTACCTAGCGACTTTTTCTACAATCTACTTCAGTTTGAGTCCTCTAGGTAGTAGCAGAAATTAAAAAAAAAATGTTCAAAGGTACATTATTCTAAAGGTACAACAGTTTCCCCTACCGTATCATAGTCCTGTGCAAACAAAGGGACAGTGGCTGCTCAACTCAAGTGCGCAGTTGATAACTAATAACTTGCATTGTCTGTGTACAAATGCTTTTAGCAGAAATTAATTTCTACACATACCGTATTTTCTAACATTTTGAAATGCTTAAAATTATAACAATTTTGCATTAGCATAACCAGCATGGAAGTATGTATAACGTGTAAATTCAAACTATACCCTTGAAATACATTTACTATTAACACATAACATTTATTTCTATTCAATAGTTAAACAATTTTGTAGACTTTGAAATAAAAATAATAATGATGATGATATAATAATAATAATAATAATAATAATAATAATAATAATAATAATAATAATAATAATTCTTAATTTGAAGAAACTTAGTTATTCATATGATACAATATTTATTGCTTTTCTTTGTTCATTTCGAATGTCCTGTTTTGTTCTTGTAACGTGTCTGCAGTCTGGGAAAACTTTCTTTGCGAAAGTGTGAATAAAAGTGCAGTTTACTAAGTTTGCTTTGAAACTGATCTTTTAATTCAGTATCATTTTGCAAATCAATCACTTCTGACTGTAGTTCATTTTGAACATCGTGATAATCCACAGATATAGTGTTGCGAATACTTTAAAATCTTGAATAATTTCAAGGGAAAAATTTCTCCGGGGCCGGGTATCGATCCCGGAACAATTTTCCCCTTGAAATTATTCAAATCTGCTTTACAGGGACCTTTACCTGAAAGACTAGATTTGCACTTTAAAATCTTTTCCAATTTAGCTACATTCTGTGGTGATATTCAAGAAGCTTGACAATCAGTTCTCTCATGTGTAGGCCTACCTATGTTAAACATATACGGTGTATGTTCATGGTAATTGCAACTATTACCTGGAAATAATTTAACAACCGATTCGTCCGAACCGGTGCAAACCGGCCGAATATCACCACTGGCTACATTTGAAACCGTACGTCAGAATCCTCGTTTAATTGTGCCAATAGTCTAATGCGATGAAGAATAAAATGATTTTTTTTCTGCCGCCAATCATAACTCTTTGCATTATGTGGACATGTAAATCAGTTAAAGAAGATAAATCAACATAACCTCCCATACAAACACAATTCCACGGTACGAACAGAGTCAAGTCAACATAACCCATTTCAAACATTAACGCCTGACGTGCAAAAAGAGATATGTAAACTTGTCTCATTTGTCAATGAACATAACACCTTCGTCACAAAATATGGAGCACTGCAAGTCCATCATCGATGGAAGAATCACATAACCCCTTTAACACAAGAAAAAAGTAACCGTGGGAAGTTAAAATCTGTACTTAACTCATTTTAGCCAATTTCAGGCTTAACCCTCTTTACACGAGCACCGGCGAAATATCCATGCTACTTTCAAAACCTTGTGACTAACTGCCATTTTGTTTTATGTTGCAACACTGAAATGAAAGAAGTAACCTTGACCGCAGGGCGAATACTCTGCACTGAACTCGTCATTGAGCGCACCGGCACATAAAGTCATGAGCTGGCGATGTCTGGTATACATACTTACTAGCAAGCAGCGAGTGGGGAATGAAGTAAAAACTGTAAACTTCAAAATGCGACTGCATTTTTCTCTTTTTTGCTAGAACAAAGATATATATTAACAAATAAAAGCAGATAATATTCAGTCATATGACATGTTTTAATGTAAAATGCTATGGTGATTACTTTACATCATATTATTATAGATACTCGCTCACAACACTATATCACACTCTCCATTCCTAAACACAGAACATCCTTCTACTCTTCATCTTTCACCGTCTCTGCAGCTCATCTCTGGAACTCTCTACCACAACATGTCAGAGACTGTCGAACATTGTCTAGTTTCAAAAATAAATTAAAATTGCACTTTTTCAACTCAGATTCTTTTCAGTTATAAACCCTTTCTCTGCGATAGTTTTGTAAAAATATAGGCTATATATTTCTTTCCTTCCTTTCCCCTTTTTGTTCTCTTTATCAGCCATATGAATTTATTATCATAGCCTTTTTATTGTGAATTTTATTTAATATTCGTGTTTCTTTTCTTTTTTTATTATTATTTTATTACATTCCATTTTGTTATATTCTACCTTACGTTTTCCATATTAACCATTTGTACTAAATGAGTTGCTTTTACTATATTCCAATGTATTTTACTTTCTTTTTTCTAGGATTGTATAATTTTCATGTTGTTTAGTGTCGATTTTATTATGCTATTATTATTATTATTATTATTATTATTATTATTATTATTATTATTATTATTATTATTATTTTATAATATGTTAGTATTCTGTTCTTTATCTTTTTGTTAAATTTTAACTGCTTGTATACTTTGTGACCTGGTAGAGTGTAAGAGAAGGCCCTATGGCCTTAACTCTGCCAGTATAAATAAAGAATTATTATTATTATTATTATTATTATTATTATTATTATCATTGTGAACGTTTTCGCCAAATCTTGGTATCTTCAGACATAAATAGTCGATATATTATGAAAACATTGGAATGCATATTTAAATGTGTTAAATAATGGAAGGAATGTTGCAGTTAAATAGGTAAAAACATGAAAAAGATAAAAAAGATAAAAACAATGATACATATGAAGTCAGTACATATTTTATATAATTATGAATATTTAACTAAAACCAGTGCAAATGTGTGGCGATCTGTGTGCATAATTGCTGTAACTAGAGAAATTGTGTTTCAAACCAATGTAGAAAAATGATTTTGTAGATACAAGAAGTTGTTATAAGGAATTAACTTGTTAAATTTATGCACATTTTACAGATGTAATAGGCTGAAATTATATAATAAAGAGATTAAACAACTATGATATGGATATGACATGTTGAAATAGCGCTGCTACGAAAGAATGAGGCAATTGAAATATATTTTAGTTTTGGCAAATTAATAAAAAACATGAATAATGCAATATGACAAAATCAACTAAACAGGCTAATACATGAAAGAAAAATTGAAGTTGATTTTCGTATATTATCTTATTATATAATTTCAGCCTGTTACATCTGTAAAATATGCATATTTAACAAGTTAATTCTATTAACAATTTCTTACATCTACAAAATCATTTTGCTGTATTGCTCTGAAATACAATTTCTCGAGTTACAGCAATTATGCACACAGATCGTCATACATTTGCACTGGTTTTAGTTAAATATGCATAATTATATAAAATATATATTCCAATGTTTTCATAAGATATCGACTATTTATGTCTGAAGATGCCAAGATTTGGCGAAAACGTTCACAGTGTTAATAATATAATGTAAGATAATCACCATAGTATTTTACATTAAAATAAGTCATATGATTGCATATTATCTGTTTTTGTTTGTTGAGAGTTGACTTATTGGAACTTATAAAAGATGAATTCAAAAGATACATATTGTTTTTTTTTTATACAGGGTGGACCGCTCGAATGTACCTAATTTCAATTGTATGTGACTGGTGAACGATTGAAGATAGAACCTTACGGTAACGTTTATATGAAAGGAAAACTCAACAAGTTTCGAATCCTGTCGGTAGATGGTGCGCAGACATGGTTTCTTTTCGTAGATTGTATCGACTGTCAAAATGGCGACACCGCAGATGAAAGCGCAAACTGTGTTGTGGTATGCGGAGTTTAAATCAATTGTTAGAGTTCAAAGGGAGTATCGGCGAGTGTTTAACCATGATGCTCCAGCTGCTAAAAGCATTAAGAAGTGGCACGATACATTTTTAGCTACAGGATCGGTGTTGAAGAAGCATGGTGGTGGTCGTAGAACATCCGACGAAATGGTTCCAAATGTTCTAGCCGTGTATGGGCGAAGCCCGCGGAAGTCATTAAGAAGAGCTTCGCGGGAAAACTGTGTGTGGTACCACATATCTTGACATGCTGGAGCAAATTGAACACCTGCAGCCTAACATCCTTTTCCAGCAAGATGGCGCTCCTCCACACTGGTTCAATGACGTTCGTACGACTTTAGACAACGTGTTCCCTGACCGTTGGATTGGTAGGGGATGAGCGATCGCTTGGCCCCCGAAATCTCCGGATTTAACGCCGCTCGATTTCTTTCTCTGGGGCTACGTCAAAGATAAAGTGTGCGTCACCCCAGTCAGAGACCTTCGTGATCTTCGGGAGTGCATCATAGAGGCTATTGAGAGTATTTTAGAAGACATGCTCCAACGTGCTTGGCAAGAAATCGTTCATCGCCTCGATATCGTCACAGTGACAGCTGGAGCCCACATAGAGATATCGTGATGTGCATATCGAAACTTACGTGAGTTGCAGAGTCAGGGGAAAACAACGACAAGGCAAGTGAAGAAAAATGGAACGGATTCAGGTAGCAGTGATGAAGGAATAAAGGCGAATAGTAAAAAGAAACATTATGATTTAAGAAGTTGGTGTAGTGGGGAAGTAGTGGGGGGAAAATACAAGAAAATAGTAGGGGTGGGACAAGGATATCGATAGGAAGTGAAGTGAGGGGAGGATAGAAGTGTGGTTGTCAGCAATGGAGAAGTGGGGAAATATAGATGGATAGGCCGGGGAAGGAGAGGTGACAAGATACATTTAAAGAGAACATAAGTGAAAGGGACGGAAGTAAATTATGACTTGCATAAATTTGCTATGTAATAAGGTGGATGGCACAGTATACAAATATGTGAAGTGCCATCTCACCGAAAGAAAGTGCTGAATGACAAATATATATCATATATATATATATATATATATATATATATATATATATATATATATATATCGAAACTTGACTTTCTTTTTCATATAAACGTTACTGTAGGTTTCTATCTTCAACCGTTTACCGTCACATACAATTGAAATTAGGTACATTCGAGCGGTCCATCGTGTATAATAATCACTCTACCACCCCCAGAAAGAGTAAGTTGATGGAATACATTGCACCCAGATTCCAATTTGAATTGACGTTCTGTTAAGACTTAACGTTCCTTTTTAACTAGAGAGGCTATTTTGAAACGATACGTGGCTTGTGGAGCAATGATTAAATGTGAACGACAGTGGAAAATACAGGATCTATGAACACAGAATTCAGGTTTTCTATTTAGACATTTGTACCGTGTCTTAAAGTACTACAGGGATTATACTGTATGTAATTATGAAACTAAAGATTCTTCTGATGGAAAAATAAGCCTTCAGCATTGTAGTTGACAGATACATTCATTCCACGCTGCTTGCTGAAAATACGTGCTACACGCTATAGCTCTGCTTTCCAGACAGTTCTGACTGAGACGCATTTGAGTGCTCGTATTGTTTCCGGAATAACACACGACGACTTCCCGTGTAGAGGGCGACATCAGCAGATACGAGGATCATCGCTGCAAGCCGTATTTATGTCCACCCAAAGACAAAAGAGAGTTTGATATGTTATCTAGTATTTTATGATGTGCTCTTCCGACCTGTTAAATCAGATTGTGTCAAATCGTGCTCATCCCTACATAACCGGGCCTTAAAAATGGCTCACATTTGAAATCGTATTTTGTCCACTCATTCATCTGATACAAACCGTATTGTACATACCAGAGAACTTTATTACCTTAACTGTAGCGGAAATTAGAGCTTCGTTATGCTGTAATGCTGTAATATTTATGTCCTTTCCCGTCAGTAATTCAGTGCACTATACACTGGACATTATTCAAGAAAAAAAATTACTATATTAAAGAGGTGGATATAAGGTTCAAAATGGAACCAGCTTATCACTGTGATGGGCTAACCTAAATTACTCATTCCTACGTAAATGATAGAAAATCATGAAACAAGTCAGAGAACTACTGCCCATTTCAACTGTCAGTAGATTTTCTTTTACTCTTTTGGTTATTTAACGACGCTATATCAACTACGAGGCTATTTAGGGTCGTTGCGATTGATAGCGAGGTGATATTTGGCGAGAATTCGTACAGATTACCTGATATTTGCCTTACGGTTGGGAGTGATTGAGTAAAAAAGTACAAAAGCCTTTGAAATATTTTGATGTATTCAATATTTTTTGACAAGGATTTCAAAGTGCATACAGATTTCATAGAATACTTAGTAAAAACTTCTTGTTGCTACCTACGAAATTAAACTTTCAAGTAGGTATGTCAGATTTAAGAAAAAAACTAGTAAATCATTCTATAATGTAAGCATACCGGTACATAAACAGAGCTATAAGATCTTAGACTTTCGCGATGATTATGTTCAGAGGAATAATTTCGGATTTTCAATAGCGTCTTGAAGCTTTAATATGCCGAATGTTAAGGAAGATTTTGCAGGTTCCATCAACAGGGTAATATTGCCCAAGACCAGGTTGCCTACTATGGTGTGTGTCCGTCACGCCTAGCTACTTCAAGCAACAGGTGCTGGGCGACATTACCCAAATAATGGAAGCTGCAAGTAATTACCAAACGTTTTGAGACACCAAGTTCCAACGAACGGTTAAAAAATTCAAAGTAGTTCTTCTTCTGAATACGTAAGTAGTATTAAATATAGGTTAGATACAGCTTACAGTAGTAACATTTTCGGAAATATTCAACTTATTTTTTCCTCCATTACTGTATCTTGTACAATAATGAAAATTGGTATGTGTAAAATACTGTCCTTCTGCTATACGAAAAAATTACTTCTACGATTTAAGAAAATATTTATTTTTTCAAAATTCAAAATGGTGGCAGTTCACTGTGCAGTGATGAAGCGTTTCCCTCATAACTCATAAACTTGTTAACTTTTCATGTTCTCCCTCTTTTATTTTATTGCTGAAACTCATGTTTATAATATCATGCTCTTTCAACTACAGTCCTTAATAAATATTATTTTTTATTTTGTGTTAGAAGAAAATAGTGATACTTAAACATTTTTTAAGAGGAATTTATTTTTATCCGAGAATCTATCAAAGGTAGAGAACTGATTTTATATCATATTATAGATATGACATGCATAAATAATAAAACAGAAATTCATCACAGAATACTGGATAGTTTTTTAGTTATGAGGGAAGCGCTTCATCACTGCACAGTGAACTGAATTTTGAAAAAAAAAATCTTTTTAAATAGTATAAATATTTTTTCCATATAGCAGAAGAACAGTATTATAAATATACCAATTTTCATTATTGTACAAGATACAGTAATGCAGAATGAAAAGTTGAATATTTTCAAAATGTTACTGCTGTAAGCTGTACCTAACCCCTTAATACAAGTCTGAGATGCTGAATTACAAGTGTATCGATGATACATAAATATTGAGATCGGCCAGTCATGGTACACGCAGTTGTTGAAGTGCAGCTTTAATACTGTATTAAAGCTAAGGTTGTGGGTTCAAGTTCCGTCTCGACATGGATGTTTGTGCTTGACTATGCGATATTCTGCTTTGTTTCAAACGAACGTACAACTGAGATAACACATTCACGGCTTAAGGATAAAATCAGAAAATACGTATTTTAATTGAGAAGTACGTAGTATACCTCTGATTGAGGTTCTGGCTGATACATCTATTATCAGGCAGTACGTCTCACTTGACAATATGTATCGGAGGAAAAACAATAATTGTTTATATGCATCTGAAGTCTGATTAGTGTAATATGTTGCTAGTCAATGATGTATGCAGTTGAGGGGGAAAGGAGCTGACTACCCTACCTCATTTGCTGGCTTAGTTGCCTCATGACTGATTCGTTGTTGGTGTCACTTATGTGGTTCAAACCTGTCTTAGGACACTTGACTAAACAAGTACACAGTTAACGATTATGCCTATGAAATAAATAACGTTATACTAAGAGCATTAAAAATCTGTTGGTTTAAGTTCGAAAAAGGTCGAAAATATTAAGCAGAAATGAAATTTACGAGTTATATGTTACCTCTTTCGCTTGAACCAAAATGTAATACAAAATATGAGCAATTTCGTATTATGGAACAAGATTAACTAGTTCATTAAAATAAATGAAGAATTAAGAAATCTTAATATGTTCAGTCAAGGATTTAAATATTACATTCCGTTAAATTTAAACTGTCAAATTAACCTTTCTACGTATATAGGCTACTTTTTCTTTTCTTTTTTTCAAGTAGTGGTTTTTTCAATTTATACTTAAAATTTTAATTATGTCATTTAACATTTAGTTACTACATTCTGTAACTGGAACTGCACCAAACACGAACATTTTACTCTTTGGCTGCAAACTATATGTTCTAAATAGGTATGTATATGTAATTTCAATAAATTCAAATTAAATTCTCCAAAATCTTCAGGATGAAAAATGCATTACGAAAGAAGTAATTTGACGAAACTGTAGCCTTATTTATATTACTTGTTACGAATTTCATTTGCGCAAGACTTCTATTAAATTAGTAGGTACCTAAAGTGAATATTCAAAATCGTAACAATTGCCAATTGCCAACAATTTGTGCTTTTAACTTTTTGAAATTCGTGTTTCAAAGAACCTGCCGTAATTGTATATTTTTTTTTACTTTATTTATAATAAAATGTAACTTTTGAAATTGAAGAATGTCAAATAATAGTGGTTTTACACACGAAAGTAGATCAATTAATTTATTTTAAAGCTTTATGTGAAATCAGTGCAATGTTTCAAATTAATTGTGCATAAATGCAACTCTGTAAGCCGAATGATTAAAAAATAAATGCAGTACAGCATTAAGTTTACCAACATATGCATTCAAAATTAACAACAATTTTAAATAAAAGTGTTAATATTTTGAACACATCCATTACATTAAAATATAGTTTAGTGTACAGATATGGAATTAAAATTTGGAGCTCCCTTATTGTACAAGTTTCGCTTACAAAACACTGCGCATATGCAACAAACGAGCCCTTGCATATATGTTACTTGTGGACAGTTGTGCGAAATTATTGCCTGCATACAGGTGGACTCCCATCAAGACTTGCTCCAAATTTTAATTCCGTATCTGTACAACACAACTATAAAGTACACGTGGAAAATAAAACAAAATAATACAAATAAAAATATATTTTCCACCAACAACGAAGAAATCATGACTAATAATAATAATAATAATAATAGTAATAATAATAATAGTAATAATAATAATAATAATAATAATAATAATAATAATAATAATAATAATAATAATAATAATAATAATAATAATATAATGGTTTGTGCGCGACTAGATATTTTGTTTTAATAAACATAACATAAGTTTATTAAAAGAAAATTAAGTATTATTTTTGTCACTAACAAGCAAACGTTCTGATGGGGGCAGATAAAAAAGTTAATTTTTTTCTTCCACCATGTTAATAATGTCAAAAAAGTGCTTATACAAATTTTGACCACTCGACCGCAATTACGAGGGCCGTAAAAAAATAAGTTCGCCAGGGGCCGTTAACAGAAAGAAAACACAATTTCATTGGACAAATTTATTGGAACAGACACAGCAATTGTTGAGCTATTTTTCAACATATTTTCCATCAGAATTGAAACATTTCTCATATCATGGGATCGACAGAAAGAGGTGCAGACGCAGTCAAACGCTGGTTCCGATCTGAGGCGGCTGACTTCTACGACACAAAAATTGATCCCATGGTATGATAAATGTCTCAGTTCGAGTGGGAATATGTTGACAAATAGCGCAACAATTGCTGAATTTGTTTCAATAAATATTTCCATGCAATTGTGCTTTTTCCTATACACGGCCCCAGGGAAAATCACTTTCTGGACGGCCTCGTAATTGCGGTCGAGTGGTCAAAATTTGTATAAGCACTTCTTTTGACATTATTAACATGGTGGAAGAAAAAAAATTAACTTTTTTACCTGCCCTCATCAGAACGTTTGCTTGTAAGCTTAAGTATAATAATCATTTAACTTAGTAAAGTTAACTGCACATCTCTACATGGCAGAGACATGGGGACGTGCACAATGTTTTATTTTGTTAATTATTAATCTGTTGTGTAATGAGCAAGTCGTCTTATTTAGCTCGTTGCCTTCTATAAAAAATAGTTGTCTACTGCCACTAATTTAAGTTAAATTTGAATATGGTCTTCACATTTCTGACGTATACTGCAGTGTGCACTTGTGTTTGTGTAATCACTATACTTTGTGTTTAGACGTCCAAGTTTTCATACTGTCTCGTCCACCATCTTCCCTCATGCCTCACCCCCCCGCTATTTGTAAATAATCAGACATATTTGTCGTCCATTACCAATATCTGGTAGCTAAACCCGAAAGGTTTGAGTCTGATATTTGTGGTTTAGAACTGTGTTATAAAGAATTAGTAAGTTCGTGCTGTTCAAAAACTGGTTGAAAGATTCATTGCTCACATAACCAGGTCATTCTCACGAAACTTGCATGAAAGAATGGAACAGCTTATACAATATTGGTTCGAACATACTTTATACATAGGAGGAAAATGGCGTCAAACTAAATATTTAACTATAAACAGAAGTGACGGAAGGATCAAGGTGGACAAGTGATTACTTGAATATGGAATGGATTTGAAAACCTAAGCCGTATTGTGATAGTAGAGACGTGGATAGAGATTGCCGGTGATAAATTCCAGCGAATTACTGAGTTGTATAAAGATACAAGTAATAAAAACATGTCGAGGATATCTTACAGCTTAGTCTTTTTAAATCACGAAAATTGTCACTCATGGTTACAATAAACTTTTATATTATGTACTGTATTAATACATAAAGCAATGAACAATTTAAGTTAGTAATGAAACAGTTGTATATTTTACTAGCCATAAATAAATCTGGAAGAACGAATAAATAATTAGTTGTGGCGTAATTAATTTTTAATTGAATGTATTAATTCAAAATGAGAACACAGTGTAATTTAAACTTTCAAGAACTGTTTATACACAAAGTATTGAGTATTTTACATTTACATAGCGTAATTACAGCTATTGCCAGATGGGAGGGAAGTCATTATACATAATAAGTACTTCGTATTCAAATAATGTTTAATGATATGAACTTCAAATAGAATATTAAATATGTATCATATTTGTTCTCAAACACTGCTTATTGCTGAACTCGTAACACAAAACTGTAATTAAAAACAAAATGCATTGCAATATTAGCCTATGTTATAGAGCGTCGCTCAGTGTATGTGCAGATTTCTGAATGAGCTCAATCGAAAAGCAGGTGACGATTTGTTTAGATAGATCTCGCCGGGGTCTATGAACACGAGTTTCGTGCGAGTACTTATTCTTTATAATATTTTAATTTTTATGTGTGTACAGTACTTACCTAGTACATAATATAATGTAACTTCTCAAATCACCATCACTGTTTTCTTCCATCTATTTCACCCTTCGCTGCATACACCACCTCATCCGTTCCAGTTCTCACGTCCTGCTCTTATACTCACTCTCATTCTCACTCCTCCCATTTCTATTTTCACTCCCACAACCATTCCCCTACCCTATCCTACTCTATCCTAACGCAGGGGTTCCCAACCGGTGTGTTGCGACACGTTGGTGTGTCGCGCAACCCCATGGAGTGTGTCGCGGAATTTTGGACCTGAAAAATACATTTTTTGCCATCCAGAAATCTCTTTACAACGCATTTTTTATTTACAACGAAGTCTTTGATATGTTACATTTTATTTTGAGACAGACTTTACCAATGAAACGTGAACACCTGCAACAATGCTCAGTTTAATTTTTCTGCGTGGGGATAATTCGTATGAAAGTGAAAACCTCCAACAATGCTTAGTAATTCGTTTATTCTTCCCACTTAGTAAAAAAACAGAGATTTGCATCGTTAGCAGTGTTGCCAAGTCAGCGGTTTTGTAGCTAAATCTGGTGTTTTCAGGACTATGGTCAGCTACAGAATTTTACCGTCAGCAGCTAGCTATTCATTTGGCGTTTTTTTGATGATTTCGGCAAAGGCAGACGACATTTTTAAGTTTTTTTCCTGTAAATATGTTGTATTGTTTTTATATGTACTTGCGGACAACAACATTAGTTAATCATAAACCAGAGATTAATACGGTATTATCACAATTTTTCATTGTGCGAGTATGACATTCAATGTTTTATGACAGCTCGATTTTGTACAACCATGTCTATTTCCTGCCTCATTAATTGTTGTACAAATAAGGTGTGCCACTTTCTTAAACTCTTAGTCTAATCATATACGCATTGTTTTTGTAAATGAATTGATATGTTTAATCATGCAGAATAGATAATGAACTGAATTATTATTTTCATTTATGATAACTTATATTATGACTCATTCATTCATTAATTCATGGTGTTCTGCCCATGGACAGGCCTTTCACTGCAGACCCAGTATTCTCAAGCCTTTCCTACTTTCTGCCTTCATCTTTGTCTCCTCATATGATCCATACACCTTAATGTCGTCTTATATTATATATTATTTAATTTATCATTCCGCATTGTAGTTTATGTAACACAGACATACTTAAAACTTAAACCAAACTCACTGTTGGCAGGCACGTCTCCAACTCAATGTAAAATCAGATTTCGAACGAACTGTTGTGATTGTGAATGTGACTGTTTCCGAAGTGTCCAGTATATTATTCTTGATCTACTTCATTCAATTTTGAAGAAAAATACCGCGTAGAACTCCATACGTAAAGAAAAGAAAAACATAATGTGTTGAAAGATTGGGTGGAAGAAGTTGCCGGTGATAGTTCGAAAGCTCGATGTAAATGGTGTAAGGTGATATTGAATGCAAAATATTCAGATTTAATTGTCCATACGATTTTGCATAGAATATAGAGCTACGAAGTGATATACACTTTCCATAATTTAGTCTACATTTTTATAAAATTCTCCAGTTCCTAAAACTGTATAGTTTGTATTTCAAATTTGGAAGTGATGTATTAAGAAAAATATGGAGTTTTTCAAATACAGTTTAGCGGTTTTTTTAAGCTTGTGCAGCGGTAAATGGAATTCTGAGTTGGCAACACTGATCGTTAGAACATATTATGATATTGGTCAGTTTCAGTATATACGTGTGAGCAGTCCACACCTATGGAGTAACGGCTAGGACGTCTAGCCGCGAAACCAGGTGGCCCGGGTTCGATTCCCGGTCGGGACAAGTTACCTGGTTGAGGTTTTTTTCCGGGGTTTTCCCTCAACCCAATATGAGAAAATGCTGGGTAACTTTCGGTGCTGGACCCCGGACTCATTTCACCGACATTATCATCTTCATCTCATTCAGAATTCAGACGCTAAATAACTTAAGCTGTTGATAAAGCGTCGTAAAATAACTTAGTAAAAAAGTGTGAGCAAGTGATAGTGCGACTATTTACTAAAAGTGCTCATTTATATTTTATCATGGACAAATTTTTAATTCGAAAAATACTCTGAATCAAGCTCTGGGTTAGATGACAGCAGTGCTAATTCAAATAATGTGAGCGAAAATTCCCTTCAGGGTTCATAAAAACGTACTGCGTTTTATAAATATAGTTATGAATACTTGCAATATGGTTTTACGTGACGTGGAGATGAATATAAACAAAATTCCGAGTGCCTTACATGCTGAAATGTTTTAACAATTTATTTAGAACTGCCGTTTTCAAATTCATACTTGTGTCAATCAGCATTTTTCTACCATGAAAATAGTGAAATCTAAAAAAAAAAAAAAGAAACAGACTGCTGCATCTTGAAGATGATTTACGTGTTGGATTATCAATCATAAGGCCAGGTATAGAGAAACTCTGTACAATCCACCAAGCGCAGACTTCACATTAATTGATCTAGGCGAGTTTTCAAAAACGATAATAAAAACATTTTATCGGACATTCAGTATAGACATGTTGGAATTTTTTTCTAATGCCACTCAAGTTGCTGCTTTTTTTTTTTTTTTTTTGGTAGAATTTTCGATTGCGTGTTAACATCGACCTACTTACAATACTGGATGTCCGACACTACATAGGAGTTATCAGTGCTTTCTTTTCTGGCGGAACGCGCTGGAACGGCTTAGACCTTGAAAGTCGTAGTTGGACGAAAAGGAGGTTAAAAACGACAAGATTCCCGTGCAATGAACAGTAATCATCTCCCCGTCCGCTATAAAATATTCTACACGGAGTTCCATCACATTTTCCTCTTGAAGAAAACACTGGTTGTTATTATTATTATTATTATTATTATTATTATTATTATTTATTAAAAAAAATAAGTGTGCCGCGATATCGTAGACGTTCTGTAAAGTGTGTCATCAGTCAAAAAAGTTGGGAACTACTGCAGTAACCTATTCCTACTCTATCCCATCGTATATTACTCACTTCTATAACAAGTCACTTCATTCACACTGTGCAGTGTTCTATTTTTTACATTCATGTCATATTTTTAAGTCTCAAAAGCTAGCGCTGTGTAACCAAACCTGACCTATTGCATATTACTGTCTGACAATTGCAACCTATTTTTAATTGCATTGTTAACATGTATCTACATTTATACCGGGTGATTCTGTGACTTTGATAAACACTTTTAGAGGTAATAGAGGTGATCAAAGTGAACAATGAAATGTTCTGTTTGATAGTTGCGAGCCCTGATATGTATAGTCACTATAGCCAGCTAGTATCGAATTCAAGGTCATCGTTCTGAAATGTCTGTGAATTCTTATAAGGTCTGAATTCAACATTGGGCGCAAGCGTTGTTAAACAAGCCCTTGGAGTTGCAAATTGTTAAAATAAATTCTCGTTAATTTCAACACTGGTAAGGTTGTCGGGAGAAATGTCGTGATATTTAATCGTAGACAGAATTCGTTTTCATTCCAAAATTACGAATAACGCAGTATGTTAGTTTAACAACTCTAGTTTTGTGACTGTTCGTAGAGTTAGAAAGTGAATTTTGCATGAAATAGTTATCCTGCACAAACCGAATACATTCGCATACTAGTGTCAAACATTTCTGTAAAATCTATACACTTTTCTCTGGTACTGTTCAGTCATTCTGTAGTGTCACGGAACAGAAGAGCATGCAGTTGTGGCTGCGGCTTCTTAGAAACCAATACGAAACAGCAGGCATTTTTTGTTTTTCCAGAATTGTGACCTTTGATGTTACTATAATGTTATGCCTTAGCAACAACCATAGGCGGAGTTATGGGGGCACTGTCCCTCCAAACTTGTCTGAACTCTTTTTTTTTTCTATTAACGTTAGAAAATATTGAATCAAAAGATCATTTTTTTCTTTCGTTTATGATTATGTTTCTGTGCTTAAATTAATGAATTAATGTCTTCAGATCATGTGACAGGACTATAATATTTATTTTAAATTTCTGAATGTACAAGGGTTGGATAAAAAGTTATGGCAACACTACTGTCACATGACGATGGTGCGTTAGAGAGCTGCCAGCTGTGCAGACATGAACAAGAACTGTTAGATGAGTTAGTACAGCCAGCGGCGACAGTACTCTGTCAATCTACTGGAGTGTAGAACGTTGACTTTCATAGGGATAGTATGAGCGCCCTAAGACCACGTTTACAAAACTAGAGCAACGTTCCTGCATCAAAATTGATGTGGCACAAGGTCGTAGTGCACAAGAATGTTTTCAGGGACTGCATGAAACACCACTACCTTCGTCCAGCGCTGAGGAGGAAATGACGACACTTGGTGGTACAGAACCCCATCATTCTTCATGACAATCCAAGAAGTCACACCGCTGCTGCTGTCAAGGACCTCTGGCGCCGCTGGCAATGGAAGATTCTGCAACAGCCACCGTAGTCACCCGATATGAGTCCATGCGATTACCATCTCTTCGCCAAAGTGAAAGTGCCATTGTGAGGGATCCGGTACAATACCAGAGATGAACTTATCCGTACTATAGGGCGGTCAATACGCAACATCAACAAACATGGACGCGCTGGTGGTGTATGACGCCTTCCAAACATTTGGCAAAGGGTGATAAATAAGAGAGGCGAGTACACTGAAGGTACGTAAATGTTGTACCTCTGTGAATAAAGCCATGTCAGAATTATCAAACTGTTGCCATTACTTTTTATCCAATCTTTTGAATATGAATTTCTATACCTCATTTGAGCAATGGAAGCATTGTAATGTTTCTTTCATAACAGTCTGTATTCATGTTAGAAGTCTGCAGGTGTTCAGGCCACCACTTGCAGAAATATGAATAATATATTGCACAATAATGCAGAAAAAAGAAAAGTGATCTCGGTATAATGTGTAAACTTAAAGACGAGATTAAATAAAATAATTAGAGTTTACATTTCATATGATATCTTCAGGAAGGTAAACTTCATATAACAAGTTTCTGTTAGCACTGTTGCGTAGTTTTATTGATGTGTGCATGTGTTTCTTTGCGAGAGAGAGAAGAAGAGGGATATTGTTTCAAGTTATGCCCTATTATAATTTGCACAATGTGTCCGCAAACTCACTCCGCAGCGAGGAG
Organism: Periplaneta americana; assembly: GCF_040183065.1. Classification (NCBI taxonomy): domain Eukaryota; kingdom Metazoa; phylum Arthropoda; class Insecta; order Blattodea; family Blattidae; genus Periplaneta; species Periplaneta americana. The sequence goes on along the minus strand of NC_091119.1, from coordinate 107,470,390 downwards.
AGACGCTCGATCTCCTAGCGGGAAGTTTTAAGTTGGCAGCAATTGTAATAATGTTGAATCCCACCTCCCAACATAACTGCAGCCGCTAGCGGTGAATCCCACCTCCCAACATAACTGCAGTCGCTTGCAGTGAATCCCACCTACCAATATAACTGCAACCCTTAGTTTAGACATCGCCGTCTCCTCGCTGCGGAGAGACTTTGCGGACGCACCATAGTAGACCTACAGTTCAAACCCTAAACATCGCGGATATGGATGTAACACTGTAAGAAACATGCCCTCCCCCCCCCCCCCGAAAATACTTTTATTAAATGATCATATTCCGATATACTGTACCACGGTCAAGCTATAACGGGGGGAGGAGGTAAATGATGTCCTCCATAACCTCGTTATATGGGGATTCTATAGTTTTGCTTTGCCCCCCTACGGTTCTCTCTCCGCCTATGGCAACAGCACTATTCTTGTTCACGAATTTTTCTATTCTAGCAAGAAGTTGTTAAGGTTGGAGTGAAAGTAGCAAAAGAAGTTTGTGCGGATTTTGTACAACCAATAACAGCATTGTGTAACGGTGAAGAGTGCAAGTGCAGTGATGTGTTGTCACCAAGCGTAGAACAAGTGACAGTGAAGTGTGTGTTGTGCATAAATTGTGCCATACATCAGTGCTCTTGTGATGGTGATATTGATAATGGCTACTTTAATTACGGCGGGTGTTGTCATTAATACTGTGAACTTTCTCATTAGCAAACATTTCCAAAATTTTCGACTGTGTGTTGGATGAGTGCTGTAGTGGGCGGATGCAAATCAACGAAACAATAAAGCGAGCGCTAATATCGACTTTCTAATTCAGGTTTTGTATTCGGAGATCTGATATCTGAGTGGGCGTTTAAGCTGCTGATCCATTATCTGTTAAATGTTTAATTAAACACTAAATAGATCGCGACCTTTGATATTAGATCTTCGATATCACGTTGCGCATTTAGCTGATAACGTCAGTAGCATTTATGAACCTGTATCACAACCTTCTGTCCCACGAAGCTGGCAGGATTTTAAGGAATTTTCAGTTCGGCTATTGAGTGAAATCTATAACTGTTGAAGGTATATTAATTATGTTTTAATTTCTACCATCATCATCACTATCACCACAAGCACAGTCACCGGTATAGCTCAGGGATAACGAGCTGTACTCATGGTCTGAGACTGCGGTCGTGCATGGATTCAAATGTGGCTTATATCTACCGTATATTATCGCGCAATTCTCTCCCTTCTTTCTTGAAATTTCTGACCGAAAAATACAAAGTATGCGAGTATACAGGGTGGAAGGTAACCTTTTACAATCCTTCTGGGAATGATATCTCGAATTATGACAAAGTCTAATAATATTTTGTTCTCAGAAGGGCGGTTTTCGAAAAAATGATCTTTTGTAACTTGAAATTTTGGTTAACTGCTCAAAATTGGATTTTTATCTCATGTAGGATGATAGAGTAAGCTATGTATGAACCATGTTGCAGTAGTATTTGCATAACACAGATTTGGAACAAATCGCGTGAATAATCGTATACTCATTGCATGGGAACAGGGCTGTGACACTCTGGCAACACTGTTTCTAACGTACGCAAACCATATAGCCGAGCTGGATGTACGGAGCGGACGATACGCTTACATTCACTTCGTCATTAGTTGCAGGCTATATACAGTTCGAAGCAATTGAAACACAACGAGATGCCACAATTTTCTAATCGTGAGTATTGGACATTAACTCTACTGTGTTATTGATGAAATTGCCTTAAAATGTAACGGAAACTACGTGTTTATTCGTACTAAATTTAGTGCTGAAACGATACAATAACGAACGTTTCATCATAGATAACGAATAACATAATTCATGTAATTAGCATGTTACGATTACATAAATTTTGATTTGACTGCTTTTTCAACAGATGTTTTTGTTTACAAAACGGCATGTGTGTACATCCTCTCAAACCCCCTGTCAAGTAGATGAATGAAGGGCATTCAATAGGCTATGCTTGGGTCCAATGATCTCGCGGAGTAAACACTGCTACTATCTACAACGTTGCAACATTGCAACATTCATTTTCTGAAAATATTACAAAAACTATTGGTCGTATGAAAAAATATGTTTTGACAAAACGTTCCCAAATGATATGATCTGTTATGTGTGTGAAGGATTGTAAAACGTTACTTTCCACCCTGTATTTTCTGAACGGGTATATAAAATAGTTTGTTTATAAACGTAAATATAATTTGTTAGCCTAATTAAATTTCATGATGGATGTTGGCTCTAAGTTGCGGATTTTTTTATCTGGAGAGAAAAGCGAGCAGCAATGAAGACATGCATAAACAAATGAAAGGACAAGACAAAAATAATAATCTCCTTTAGCCTCTCACGAATTAGACCAAAGGCCTGTTACGGTCTCTCGCCAGCGCCAGCGTTTAAGTGGCCTTTCCAGCCATCTTCTGCCCTTAGGACGGTAATTCAGAAGTTGATGGGGTGTACGAGATTGGGCCATTCTTTGAACATGCTGTTTCCAATTGTTTCCATGAGTCAATATACTCGTATTCTCTAACAATCTAATGTGTAACTCTTTCAATATGTCCGTATTTCTTCTTTTATCTAATCATGTATAACCCGCTGTACAAACTTAACAATTAATTTCGCTAGCCACAATTACGTATTGTCCAGGCTTCACTGCCATAGATTAAAATAGGCCTAGCTTGGGTCTTGTATGCTCTGATTCTTGTATGAGACACAAATAATATAATATTAAATTACTGTCGGTAACTTAGAAAATAGCTATACCTTTCTCATATAAAAACATATTACATACGGTATCTAAGTTCTATTAAACAGTTGAGTACGCAGTGACCTTTCATGTTTTCTCCCTCTTCCTATAGGCCTACTACGCTCAATTCCTATCATTTTCATCACCACTATAACTGTTTCCATTCACGTCTTATTGAGACAACATAAATCATTTTGTTCATTTTCACTATTCTACAACATGTCATCCTCGGATCCATCAATAGCACAGGAAATTCCATTTTTAAAGGTGATAAGCCTCCAATGTTTGGATTATCCACTTAATTAGCTATTGTCGGTATAGACGGCCTCTAACTTTATGTACTTTTATTGGAGTTAGGAAGAGAGATAAAAATAGGAAATGATAGCACAACTTTAATTAGGTACAGGTCTATTGTTAGGAGATAATTTACCCTGGGCCTTCACGCTCGAAAATTTACGGGATGCGAAAAAAAACTGTAGGAAACTTTCTACTAGAAATCCACTGTCCTTTCAGGAGAGGGAAATATGCAACATTTAATTTAATTTTCACAATTAAAAAAATCTTGGGGGGAGGGGGATTATGCGAGGAGGGGAGTTTATGCAATAAAATACGATATTACCTGGCTTGGTTTTTCCGAAGTTATTCCCATCTGTAAAGCGAATATCTAGTAATCCCACCGAGAATCCTCGCTATCTTTTCTCCCACAGTATCAGCAATTTCCACAGACGCTATTAAACCTGGCAGTTGAAACAGAGCCGTTGATTTAAATAAAAAACTACGAGCAACAACGCAATTATAAGCACCATAATCACTAACACTACTGTAACCAAGACCACCCCCTCTCCTCCCAAAACCACTTCCGTTATCAAAACCATCATTGCCGCCTATCATAAACCATCACCTAGCCCCAAAAACCATCGCCGCAGCCCCAAAAACCACCACCACAGCCCAAAAACAATCACCGCAACCATAAACAATCACCGCACCCAAAAACAATCGCCGCACCCAAAAACAGTCATCACACCCAAAAACAATCACAGTGCCCCCTAAAACCATCACAGTACTCCCTAAACCATCACCCAAAAGGCATCACCGCTCCCAAAAACAATCACCGCATCCAAAACAATCACCGCACCCAAAAATAATCACCGCACCCAAAAACAATCGCCGTACCCAAAAACAGTCATCACACCCAAAAACAATCACAGCGCCCCCTAAAACCATCACAGCACTCCCTAAACCATCACCCAAAAGGCATCACCGCTTCCAAAAACAATCACCGCATCCAAAACAATCACCGCATCCAAAACAATCACCGCATCCAAAAATAATCGCCGCACCCAAAAACAATCGCCACACCCAAAACAATCGCCGCACCCAAAAACCATCACCGCACCCAAAAACCATCACCGCACCCAAAAACAATCACCGCACCCAAAAACAATCACCGCACCCAAAAACAATCACCGCACCCAAAAACAATCACTGCACCCAAAACAATCGCCGAATCCAAAACAATCGCCGCACCCAAAACAATCGCCGTACCCAAAAACCATCACCGCACCCAAAAACCATCACCGCACCCAAAAACCATCACCGCACCCAAAAACCACCACCGCACCCAAAAACCATCACCGCACTCAAAAACAATCACCGCACTCGAAAACAATCGCCGCACCCAAAAACAATCATCGCACCCAAAAACAATCCTAGCGCCCCCTAAAACCATCTCAGCACTTCCTAAAACCATCACCGCAGCCCCAAAAACCATCACCGCACCCAAAAACAATCACCGCATCCAAAACAATCGCCGCATCCAAAACAATCGCCGCACCCAAAAACAATCGCCGCACCCAAAAACAATCGCCGCACCCAAAAACAATCGCCGCACCCAAAAACAATCGCCGCACCCAAAAACAATCGCCGCACCCAAAAACAATCGCCGCACCCAAAAACAATCGCCGCACCCAAAAACAATCGCCGCACCCAAAAACAATCGCCGCACCCAAAAACAATCATCGCACCAAAAACAATCCCAGCGCCTCCTAAAATCATCACAGCACTCCCTAAAACCATCACCGCACCCAAAAACAATAATCGCACCCAAAAAAAATCACAAAAAATTTTCTGCCTAATACTGCATCGAATCATTCACTGCGTTAGAATGACTGACATCACTGTGCGGTTCGCCATAAAGGTGTCTCAACTTACGAGAGAGATGACGGAAGTGCTGGTAACTGCCGCATTGATGTGCACTGTAACCGCTCTCAAATTAGAAATGGATCTATGTGTCTGTGGTATAAAGATTAAAGAATGTCTTTTGTGTCCAAATGAAATTGTGTAAGTTCTTATTTTTGTGTACAATAAATGATTTCATATAGTTATTGTTTTTAAATGATAGTTGACGGAGATAAACCGTAAGGAGCATTATTATTATTATTATTATTATTATTATTATTATTATTATTATTATTATTATTATTATTATGCAACATGTTAAGTCAACTGAATTATTACGAGCGTAAAAATTACGAGAAAATACGGCACATTGTCATGGCAATAATTTTTTTCTCGCTTTATTTCCCAGATCTCTGAACCATACTGTAATAATTTCCACGACAAAGTTTCAGGCAGTGCGAGAAGCAATTACTAATATTTTAAGAAGCAAACATTTTATGAAGTTAAAGAAATCTGTGCTACTTGATACGCTGTCTCAAATGTTATACAAGGACGGATCATAGAAGCGTGAACCCAGTTTTAAAACCTAGCGTGTAATAAAGATTGAGCTTCCATTGGCAGAAAGCCAACAAACGACACCGAAATTTTCATAAATGACTTTATCGGGAGAAATTATGTAACTTTTATTGGAAGAAGGAAAGTGACAATCTATGTGGAGACTCATTCTAGGCTAGGCATGTTCAGCGCGGGCAATTCTAGCCTTTAAACAAGGAGCAAGTGACGTCGGTTGTATGTAAAAGAGAGTTTCATTATTCGTACCCCGGCTATTGCGTAAGATTCGCTTATACATAGAACCATGCAAGTTAGTATACGCAAACACCATGCGGTGGCTGAGCGGTGAGACGCCGTGCCAATCCACCTGTCTGTTGCGTCTTCCCTTGAATAACGTTTCGAATTGTCTTATTGAAGTAAAGAAAGTGAACAATAAACACCATTTACTTTAACAATGAAATAATAACAATTTATTATAAGAAAAATAAAGATAAAATATTTTCCTGTATGCAAATAAAAATAAAACTAACGAAACATAGCGGAGAACAACTGAACTACAACAAGTAACGACATCTAAATCAAAATAAAGAAACTACTTAGGAAATACTATAGCTCGCGCAAGGAACGATTACCGAAAAGCAATGGTAGCGTTGCTGTTTTGACGTGTGTATGTAGGCACGCCGATGGAAGTACTGTCTGAACAAATGAGGACATCGCTGTGGAAATAAAGAACGTAGCAAGAGGAAAATTCGAAGCTAATTAAACGCGCAACATATGTTTACGAATGAAATAATAATACCGTGCGATACAAGACACGAATTCACATGCAATGGAACAAACTAAAGTCGTAATGTAACTATCACAACGCGACTGATTCTATCGATGTCATTTCTCTTCCAACTGTACTCTTGAATATCATTCAAGTTATCTCGTGACCTTTCCTGTCGCCCGCTCTTCCTTATCGCAGTGTTTCATTCGCATTCCTTCCGTCGGTATTCCGTGCTTGCGAGACCTATAGAAAGACAACCGAAACGAAAGAAGGAAAATAAATAAAGAGAGAAATAAAAGACAAGAAAAACCCGTGGGGAAGGAAATCGCCACAATAATCATCAGACCTTTGGACTATCACGCAGGCGGTCTGGGTTCGGGTCCCGGTCAGGCCTGTGATTTTTAATGGAAAAATTCATAGTGACACTTGTGGCGGACAAGGTCGCAGTTTAGATTTTTCTCGGAGTTTTTCCGTTTCCCCACATTAGGCATCTACATAATTCAGTCAACATTTCTCCATTCCGTCGCCATTCCATAGCATTCCCCGAACGCCGGCTGGGGACTCACGGAGAGGGCTGGCCTAGAGAAGAGCGGGATTGCCTACTCTAAACCTAGGTACGCAGCGAACCTTAGTGTAGTCACCAGGTGTTTGTTTGGGTATGCGTCTAGGAGAATGGAGAAAGTTACACAACGGAGAGCTGCACGCATTGTATTCTTCACCTGACATAATTAGGAACATAAAATCCAGACGTTTGAGATGGGCAGGACATGTAGCACGTATGGGCGAATCCAGAAATGCATATAGAGTATTAGTTGAGAGGCCGGAGGGAAAAAGACCTTTGGGGAGGCCGAGACTTAGATGGGAAGATAATATTAAAATGGATTTGAGGGAGGTGGGATATGATGGTAGAGACTGGATTAATCTTGCTCAGGATAGAGATCAATGGCGGGCTTATGTGAGGGCGGCAATGAACCTCCGGGTTCGTAAAAGCCAGTAAGTAAGTATGCGTCTAGCTTGAGGGTTAGCACAATAAATCTAATATGGTCGTAGTGCTGGGTCCTAGTGCCTCCCCCTCTGGAAATTCCATTCCATAGTACACGCAACCTTCAGATATACAGACTGTTTAGTTCGTGCAATGTTACCTTGACATGTGCTAGGAACAGTCGTAGTATTGGCCAGTTCGAAGATGTGATATGTTGGAAGTATTTGATGTATGTGATGTGTGAAAACATTATTGAATCTCTGTTTATTGTAATCTTGTTTTTTACTCGCGTCTGTGGCTCAACTCTGGCGCGTTGGTCTTTCATCTGTGCGGCCTGGGTTGAATCCCCGGCCAGGTCGCGGTAAGTTTTGGTATTTTGGTGATCAAAGCAAACGTTGCATAGGGTTTTCCGTTCTCGGGGTATTTCCGTTTCCTTCTATCACTCCACTAACACTACACCTTTCTGTCATTTCATCTATTCGTATCATCTGTAATAGCAAAAATTGGCTAGGGTGAAATCTTAGGTGTAGTACAGGTTTCCGATGCTGGATGCTGGGCTTCGGGTTCCGGACTCATTGGGCTTGTCAGACTACTCGTCTGTGGATGGGACCTGGCTCTCAGGGGCTGAGGCAGGATGGCCCACCTGTAGGTATTGTGATTTACGAATGCCATCCACGCCACCTTTCTGACTTAGGCACACAATGGGCCAAAAATGCCTACCAGTCCTGGGTCCAGTTCTCGAAAAGAAAAAAAAAGGACTAGACACAAGACAATCCAAGCCAAGCGAACCTTCTTTTATATAGAACATATCGACGGCCCAATTCAAAAGGGAAGCAGCTCGAAATTTAAAGTTTTGAGAAACATGAATTTTAAAGATTCATGTTGCTGTGAAAAATCCAATTAACACACTCCAATTTGAAACTTACAGTAATATACAGGGACATCATTTTATTTTTACTAACATTTTTAATATTAACCTGGCTATACCTTTGGGGTTGAGAACCGGAAACACAGTTTGCTACCCCCTTCCACCACTGGAATTCGATGATACTGGCGTAAAATGCAAACACATCAATTTACTAGGTATAGGAGGGAAGAAAAGTAGTTCATCCAATTACGTAAACTAGGAAATATCGCAATTTTGAGTTTGATAATTTTCATTAGGTTTTTGTTTTAATGAACATACAGTACAGTATTAACAATAAGTGTTTTTACTCACGAACTGAGTTATCCATGCGAACGTATTCATTATGCAGTGTATATTGTACTGTCTACAGCACATTAGCGCGTACAATATAAAGAATGAAGTTAAATTGAAAAATAATAATAATATGGGTATCTAAACACATTTTTGAAAATGGTGGCCGTTCATTTCGATACAGGCTTCAGTTCTTTTGTGCTTATTATGGCACTATAGATTATTGCATCTAATTCCAATTACCAGTTTCGTCCTTCGTACTACAGTAGTAACTCATGTTGAAATAATTCTGTACCTACTCTATAAAAGAGTACCTTACGTACTATAAATTCAATCTTCACTTCTTTCCGATCCGAAAAGATAAAATTACTCAGACATGCTATCTCCTGTCCGTCCAAGTAGTTTTGTCGCAGGGTTGTAGAAAGGGCGGAAGTCACGTGACAGTTAATTACTTAACGAGATCCTTTTATTTAAGTTATTTTAAACAATTGTATGGGTATAATATTACGTAGACGTCCAAATTCCGAACAGAAATTAATGTTTTCAGAAAAGAGCTAAGACGCCCAGCCACTAGCCTTTACATTGGGGCGTGCAGAAGCACGTGGAGGAAATCGGGATGCGACGTACGCAAACGGACGACAGTATCTGTGCAAAATTTGGTTCAATATTGAAAGCTATTTTGTAACTGGAAAACGTGAACATATTTCTAGAACGTACTATACTCACTAACTCAGTACTGCTTACTATATGCGGCCTTGGTTCTGTGTGTAGAAGGGGTGGGAGTGAAGTACATTAAAAAACTCAGGTACAATAAAAATTGAAATAAAAATAAAATTATGTCCCTGTATAAAACATCATTAACAGAATTTGATGTATTTTCAGTGATTTTTTTATTTTAACTTTTGAAGCAACATGAAGCTTTAAAATGCATGTTTTGCAAAACTTTACATTTTGAATTGTTTCCCCTTCGAACTAGGCGTCGATATTAGAGTTGTAGTTTGACCCAGCTTGCAAAATAAAAATAAATATTGAATTTAGTAATCTTAACCAAGAAATAAGTTAATTAGATTTTAGTGTAAGGAATAGTCTGTTGATACTTAAATGATTGGAATAAAGTTTTGTTGCAATAGCTTTTGTGAAAGATTTCAGTTAGCGGTCATGGTGAGATGGTGTATTGTTTTACATTGGCTGAAGTGACTTGTCAGATTGTATGCTTTAACTGCAAAAATAGTCAGAGATTATATTCGACTGTTTGGACATACTCTTTACGTATATATATGCACAAATACCAAACCATTTTCAATATTAATATTAAATCTTTGCAACAACTTCCAAACTTCCCATGCCCTGTTAGGAACTGAGCGCTTGTCAAACAGTAATGTGTGTCATTAGGTCGTAAGATAGTGAAGAAAGGTTCAGCGCTGTTCCAGAAATATTTACTATTTTACGAGTAAGTCCATTACATCTAGAGCTCTTTTAAAAAGTTAACTACTCTAAACTCAATCCATTGTTTCAGGAATAATAATTATCTTCTAGATAGATCTAATGAAAGTTGAATCCCTTCGGCAGGGCTGTCTTGTGGCATAGGCTACTGATGTGTCTGGTTAATACGTTTAAAGTCAGACCTAGTCCTCACGGATTTTTTTTTATATGTTACCGTTAAAATCCGAGATCTGTCAAAACCAGTTTCAACTAGTAGAAACTAATTTAAAAAATGCAGATAGATAGAAGTGAGTTTTCGTAAGATCTAGAATCAATGAAAAGTTAGGTTTGGTTTCTTTAGGTTTTTGGTTTATTTAGGCTTTTACCAAACTAAAATCTAAACAAACCAAACCTAACCTGTCACTGATTGTAGATCTTACGAAAACTCGTTCTCTATCTATCTACATTTGCTTAAGCTAGTTTTTACTAGTTGAAACTGGTTATGACGGATTTAGAGTTTTAACGGTAACAAATACACTAAAATTATTTAAACTAATGACGTCATCCTTATTCTTTTGATAACCATACAGACAGTTTAGCTAAACAAGGGTCGAATTTTCTCCATTAATCTACTCCTCCTAGTCCAGGGATGTCAAAGCATTGCATGCTCTCAAGAACATCCACAGCTTTTCCTTAAGAGGGATGGTTGTACTTTATCTTGCTGAAAAGTGAACCTTGTTGGATTTGTATTGCTTGTAGTATGAACACGTAATACAGGAGCGTTGACATTCCTGTTCTAGACGCACTGTGGCCCTGAGTAAAGCCTCTATTGCCGGTTTCATCAACAGGAGTTAAAACGTAACCTTGTGTCATGCAGTTTCAACTCTAGTTTTGATTAAGATTGTTTTTCATCAATAAAACTTAGTTTTAACACTGGATTAAGCTTGGAGATAAGTTAGCAACTACTTTCTATTGGGTTAAAGACTTAAACTCGGGGCTAAAACAAAATGATTGCTGTATATCATGGTTTTGATGAAGAGTTGTTCTATTTGGATACGTTAAATGATGTTCTTAACACAGAAAGACCACTGAGAAAAGATTTCCAATATCCACCTGAGGAACAATTTGTAAAGAGATATCGATTGTCGAAAGGGTGATCAGTAAGATTGTCGATGAAATTCATGAGAGATTATAATGTACAACGGAGGAAACAGGCCTCTGTCTTCTATGCTGCAAGTACTATTAACATTAAGAGTTATGCCACAGTGCCTTTTCATAGAACGGTTGGAGACAGTGTTAGAGTTTCAAAAGCTACTTTTGGCAGAATTGTCTCCAAAATAAAATTTCCTTCAGTTGAACATCCACATATTAATCATAATATTCTACCAAATGTACCATTTTCCTAGCGTTTTGGAGGTCTAGAGTGGAGAGAAGGCTTTATGGCCTTAACTCCGCCAGTAGAAATAAATCTACTAAATAAAATAAATAGATTGAACATGTGTAAAAATCCAATCCCCAGAAGACAACAGTGCGGAAATATATATTTAAACCGTCTGTAGTCTAGCATTGAACAGTGTCTTATATTTACTGGCTATTTCAATTAGTGAAGATTTTTCCATCGAAGGACAATTTGTGCTTTTGTTTCTCTTCCTAACTTCTTCCATTTTATTGGTCACTGATATTATGGAGCTGAGGAAGAAAACAAAAGAATCGTGCAACGAAGTGCGTTCATTAAAACAAATTCTGAGTCACTTTCTTTTAGATAGCTACTTCTCTTTCCCGCGTGAGTTAAAGTGGTGTCAGCTAATCCTCTGCCAAGGACGCCTGATGAAATGCTGAGTCACAAGAACGAGTTAAAATTTTAACCTGAAGTTAATAAGCTGAGGATTAATGTATATTTGAACCCTGTTGATACTCAGAGATACGGTCATACGGACTTAGTAAATCATCTCCTACGAAAAAGGAGCGGTAAGCACAATAAGCCTAGGCTACGATGCAAGCCTTCGGGCACCTTCTCCATAAAAAAAAAGAACAGAGGTATTTCCTTGGGGTTAAAGGTGGCAAACAGATTTGATATAATTTCTGCTACTAATACTGATTTAAAATATGAGAACCTCAGCATTCTACTACCCTGCGTGCCTTATGACCTGTAATGGGGATAAATTTACTTTTGGACAGAGGGATTAGGAAGACCGCACCACAAATGGACTGACCAATTTATAATGCAGAATAGGAAATTGTATTGATATACTGGAAATAGAAGATAGTGATTGTAGTCACGAATATAATACTAACTATTAAAATATAAGAATGCTACTTTTGGAGATCTATGAAAAATTAACTACATGCATTAAAAATGGAGTCAATATGTGCTTTCTGGGATTATAAAAGCTTATTTTGTGTGCAATCCGGCAAACGAAAGATTACCTTCTTACTTGGGTACAAAATAAATTATTTTATCGAATTACATATAGGATGGAAGTGATTTAGGCGGGATTATGTGAGGACGGCAATGAACCTGCGGGTTCCTTAAAAGTCATTTGTAAGTAAGTAAGGAAGTGATATATTGAATGATTAATAAAATATATTAAAATATATAAAAAATCTACTTTGTGGTCGGCCTAGGTAGCGTAGTTGGTATAGCACTGGACTTCTGTGCTCGAGCTTGTGGGTTCGATCCCGGCCTAGGTCGATGGCATTTAAGCGTGTTTAAATGCGATAGGCTCATGTCAGTAGATATACTGCAGTCTTCTTAATGTCAGGAAATAACGATACATGTTTACCTTTTTTATTTAATTTGCAAGAAAACAGTCCATTTTATAAAAAAACTGCAGAAAAAGAGAGAATTTCTCGTCAATTTTTTTCAAATGATGAGTAAAAATCAGAATTGTACGCATTGTAGTTATCGAGTAAAATAGTGTTAACGTTAAAGGTAAATTAATTTTTTCTGAGAGGAGTATTTATTTGGTACTAATATAGTACCGTAATTTTCCATAGCTATGGTTCACTTCCTATACATTTGCTTTGTGCATCACAAAAATGTTTCTTAAAAAATGTCATTTTTATTACTGTTTTGAGTGATGGACTGAATGAGAGTGCAGTATTATTTTTTAAAGTTTGTTTTACAATACACACGAAAAAAATCTCTTATACAGAGTGTTTCCGAGTTGGTGTTACAAACTTTCAGGGGTGATGGCGAAGGGCACATGTATCAATTTGAGATAAGGAACTCTGGTCCGGAAATGACCGAGTCGAAAGTTATAAGCAATAATAGTTCTGTGGAAATGAAATAATTTTATTCCTCTGTACACCTTATATACGTGTATTTATCTATACATTTTACACATACTGTATTCATCTGACGTTGTTTACGTTGTCTACTTACAGTATTCCATTCAGTGCGCTGTCTGAGGGATGGGACAGGAAACTACACTAAAGCAATGCAGATAGCTTAATGTGTAATGGACATGGTCGGTCCTGATATGCACGTCTGTAGACAGCAGTGTATGTGTAAAAGTTGCAGTGTCCAGTCGATCAGTCCTAGTGAAATGGAGGAGTACACGAGAGCGGAATAAGCAGACCTGATTTTCGAATAGGGATGAGCCAATGGGAAAGTAGACAAGATCACAGATTGTATCGGGACAAGTACCCACGTAGGAGACATCCGACCTAAATCATTTTTCCACGACTGTTCCAAAAGTTAAGGGCAGGAGGGTAGATGGTGCCAAATTACAATTCCATTTCCACACAAATATTTTTGCTTATAACTTTCGACTCAGTCATTTCCTGACCAGGGTTCCTTATCTGAAATTGATACATGTGCCCTTCACCATCATCCGTGAAAGTTTGTAACACCACCTCGGGAACACACTGTATAATGTTGAACTGGTGCTATTATTAACTCCATTGGCTTTTGAGCTCTAACAGAATACAATTCTCGTCTAGAAGATAACCTAATAGGAGGATAAGTTTTGCAAACAATATCGGCGTGTCCATATTTTAGAACGTCCTTATTTAATGCCCATGTCTGCCAAGTTCCCACGTCTTCTCATGCAGCTTCAACTCCAGCAGCATAGACACTTAAAATGGTATCTGGCCAATATTCACCCTCATACTGGACAACAACATAGTCTTTAACTTTGGAGACAAGGTGACTTGATTACAACTCATTCTAACCTCCTGTTAATGTTAATGTTATGTTTTATTTAACGACGCTCGCAACTGCAGAGGTTATATCAGCGTCGCCGGATGTGCCGGAATTTTGTCCCGCAGGAGTTCTTTTACATGCCAGTAAATCTACTGACATGAGCCTGTCGCATTTAAGCACACTTAAATGCCATCGACCTGGCCCGGGATCGAACCCGCATCCTTGGGCATAGAAGGCCAGCGCTATACCAACTTGCCAACCAGGTCGACTGACCTCCTGTTGATTGATGGAAATCAGAGTTTGTATCAGATGCTAGGCTTATATCTTCCGAGCAACTTTCGCTGACAACTTCCTGTTGTTTCTGAAACATAAAAGAAAAGTAAATTAATATAAGACAAATTAATACAATACAACACTTAATAATTCGAGAACAATATATTGTAATTTTTTTTTAGTTCATACTTGTTGCATTTTCCTTTTCTTGGACACCTGTGAAGAGCCAGAAGTGCAGATATCTACAGGAACATCTGATGGTTCTAAATTTGCTTTCACATTATCTTCTAGCCCTATGCTTTTCCCAGTTTTCACATTGACTGTGGAGAGTTTCCTCCATGGTGTTGCTATGGCTTTTTCTGCCCTCATGTTCTGGAGATGCAGCACTGAAGATTCGCCGATTGCCTCTACATTTCGAAGAGGATGTGATGTTGGCAGAAGTAAATACCTGCTTAGAAGCCTTAGATGATTTAAAGACACAAAATATGAAGCTTATTGCAATTACCATGTGAGTGATTGAGTAAATAGTGGACCATAGTTTACAAAATTTTATTTCCAGGCGTAACGGCTTTAAAATATGTCTGTTTTAAATATAAGCTAGGTTATCTTAATACACATCAAATGAATTAAAATACATATAGAATAAAGCGTTTATCCATTTTCCTTACTTGATTAAATCCACAAGATAAAGTATACAGAAGTTCTGAAAAAACACCCACACAGCAAGAAAACTTACTGATGAATTCTGTGAAAATTGAAGAAGTATCAGAGACTTATCATAGATAGCAGCAATACGGTCTGTCTTATGCAATGGTACAAAGTTAGCTGCTGTCAACAAGTTCAAATATCTGAGAGTGACTTTGTAAACAAGCGCAACAGTCTTCGGAGCAGACATCAGAGAGAGAACTTCTGCTGCAATAACAGCAATTAGCGATATTGGGAACATATGCCAAGTTTCATTCACAACACAATGACCCTGTTCAAGCTAAAAATAACTCCAACAGCTACATATGGACTGGAACTCATCTGGGATCATCTTAAAAAAGAAGACCTGAAGGAATTAGCGAGAGTGAAAGCAGCGTTTCTAGAGTTGCGAGTATATCCAAGTAAACACTATCACGCTTGGTATATGAAATGGCAAGAGAGTGTTTCTATGTACGTAGAAAACCTACGATATCAGAAGATGCTGCCATCTGTTGCAGGTTATGACGAACTACTGCACGAGTTGAAGGTGAAGACACAGTCTACTATATTATACAGTCACGAAGCTTGAGTTTTGAGGGTGCTAGAAACAATAGACTGTAACGGTACTATTTTGCATTGCCTGTAATGAGGTGATATTAGCGATCCTAGTGGTGAGCAACTATCTAATGTTTGCATATTTACTAGTATTGAGCTTCGCGACTGTATATACTAGACTGTGGAGAAAAAGCAAGAAATTTGGAGTGACTTCTACACTACGGACGCCATGACCTCCATAGACTGGACAAAAAGGGGATATGAACTAAGAGACACGGTAACTCGTTTCGCAGTGCACGGATTCCACTATAAAGTATGCTCAGTTAAGAGATATCACTAACCAAACTCAGAATGTGTATGTGATTGGTGCGGAAAACCGTGTGGCAGATATCATTCTCTACAACAGTGATGTCAAAGCAAGCGCATTTTTCTGACCTTGACGTCGTGCGCGGGCATCAAGCGCAGGTATGGATGGAGGAATAAGCAGCCTATTGGATTAAGAAAACAGTGGTGAACAAACTTCAAACGGAACGTGAAATTTTATGTCGTTATTTTTATATGGCTTCTTTCTGTTTGTTATTTTCTATGTTGTCTGTGAAACAAAAGTGTTTACACCAATTTCTCAATATTGCAGTTGTGTTTTAAACCTTAATAACATAATAAAGAGTTAAGAAGGAATATTCACTTAAATTCCATAGTACCTACAACTATACTGTATTAACTAAATGAAATACATCATTCATAAAAGAGTGATATCCCAAGAAAAGAGATTGAGTATGACATGATAAGTTGAAATTTATATTGATGGTATCTTTAGTCTTATAGAAGTAATCAATGAACTAATGAAAACAATATTACAGTACAAAGCAAAGTTACCTAGGTACTGTATAAGTTATGTTTTAAGTGTAACTAATATTCCATAACAAAACTCTTATAGCATTATGCTTTTAAGGTGATGTTGGTGAGCAACTTCCTATTATCAGATATTAAATTATTTTCTCAAAACCTGCTGAAGCTATAGAGCTGACATTTTTACAACACATGGGCATATATCTTTTGCTTATGATGTAACAGTAGTTGCTTTGTTAATTCATTTCTTTATGGACATTTACCATGCGAATATTTTCAAAATTTGTAATACACTATCTCCAGTAATACGTAATTACGGTATATTAGATTTATGAAAACATTGTTTCAGTATCTGTAAGGATACTAAATAAATAGGCCTATATCTGAAAATTTCACTTTTCTATGAAAAAAAAAAGTGAAAAAAAGTATTCCTTTTGAATAAAAAAAAAACAAGAAAAATGAGCATTAAAATTAAAACTTACATTCTTATAATGCACTTACACTTCTCAGACAAAACTAAAAATTAACATGGATACAGTTTTAATAAGTTCTCTTCCCATTATCCATTGAATAAGTACTGACCCTTTCTGTACATAGCTCGACCAAGCGGCATATACTACCTCTTTTGTCTGTCTCTTTCCTTTCCGCTATAAAGCGCTCAGGCTCTCCTGAGCTCCAAAACTCGCGCTTGCGCCTATGGGCATCAGTTGACAGGACTACTCTACAGTGTAGCAATAGAAACATATCGTTGACCAAGCTCAGCATAGAATTATGAACGCAGTCTTGCGCATTGTGCGATGATTATTATTATTATTATTATTATTATTATTATTATTATTATTATTATTATTATTATTATTATAAATAGAAGCAGTGCTGAACTTCAAATTTCAGTACAGCAAGACTGTGGACAAACGAGGTACTACGTTATAGAGTGCAAAATTTGAATGGTTGTATCGTGGACCATAGTTGTGTTTCAGACCATATTTGTGGGGAAATTACGGGATTTGAATTTTTTTGTTGTACTCTATCCAAGGAATAAACTGTTAAAATCTGCTCAGTTATATTACTCCCACTCAGTATATTTTTAATAATAGTTCATGAATATATATTACGAACGAGAATCAAGAAATCTAGCTATAAATAGAAATGTTATCTTTAATAAGAGGACGAAACTGAATTCCTACGAAGCTTAAAACGTATAATGAAAAAAAGTGTCATCTTGACGACACCCATTATTATGAATGAGAACGTGACTATTCAGATAATGAGATAGTTCAGAACTTGTTTGGATTCACAGCTATGCGTAGCGAAGTACAGTTCTGCAGCGTTAGAAATTCTCAACTTTTAAAAATAAGATTGTGTATAGAATAAGTTTTCCATTTGTGCCTTTACAGTGAATAGTTAACACATAGCACTTGGATGTTGAGTGTTGTTCCAGCAAGGATCCATTCTTTTGTTTCTGAGTTACTGTGGTAACTTATCACTGACACTTGTGAGAGCATTCTTCTGTTTCTATCATCTCCGTAGCAACTTATCAACGTCACGCATGAAATAAACGGCAGCAGTGCACTGCAACTCTTCCCTCTACATTACTGCAGTTCGTTTTTAGGACAAGAACGTGCCGGCCGACTGATCGGTCACTGGAACTCTTGCATAGAAAGGCTGTACTTACTGTTAGTATTATTTTGCGTAACTATAAGTCGTTCCATTTCAAAGTTTTGATTGTGTACGGAGTGAGAGGTCGTGGTGTAGCCTATTTGAAGTACGAACATTCTGGGCGTTTAACACAACGTGAGGTACAGCTTTAAGGTTCTGTATCATTGTACTTATCAACGAACATGAATAAGAACATTTATTGTGAAATTGTAATGCGAAGTTGTACAGAGAGTCACTGAAGTGGCAATCAGCGCGCGGCGTTTGTGGTATCGTCGAGCGTAGCACTCGTTGTCGTACGCGGGTGTCAGAGATTTCGGTGGTGCAACCATCCATACAGTTTCCTGAAGGTGTGGGAATGGAGGAGGAGGTGGAGTGAGTATGGGAGGAGGAGGTGGAGTGGCAATGGAACGAGGTGGAGGAGTGGGAATGGGAGGAGGAGGTGGAAGCGTAGGAATGGGAGGAGGTGGTGGAGGAGTGGGAATGGGAGGAGGTGGTGGAGGAGTGGGAATGGGAGGAGGTGGTGGAGGAGTGGGAATGGGAGGAGGTGGTGGAGGAGTGGGAATGGGAGGAGGTGGTAGAGGAGTGGGCATGGGAGAAGGTAGTGGAGTGGCAATGAGGGGAGGAGGTGGAGTTAGAATGGGAGGAGGAGGTGGAGTAGTTGGAGAGGGAACACGAGGAGGTGGAGGAGTGGGAATGGGAGGAGGTGGTGGAGGAGTGGGAATGGGAGGAGGAGGTGGAAGCGTAGGAATGGGAAGAGGTAGTGGAGGAGTGGGAATGGGGGAGGAGGTGGTGGAGGAGTGGGAATGGGATGAGGTGGTGGGCATGGGAGAAGGTGGTGGAGGAGTGGGCATGGGAGGAGGTGGAGGAGTGGGAATGGGAGGAGGTGGTGGAGGAGTGGGAATGGGAGGAGGTGGTATAGAAGTGGGAATGGGAGGAGGTGGTGGAGGAGTGGGAATGGGAGGAGGTGGTGGAGGAGTGGGAATGGGAAGAGGTGTAGTGGAGGAGTGGGAATGGGAGGAGGTGGTGGAGGAGTGGGCATGGGAGAAGGTAGTGGAGTGGCAATGAGGGGAGGAGGTGGAGTTGGAATGGGAGGAGGAGGTGAGGGAGTGGGAGAGGGAAGACGAGGAGGTGGAGGAGTGGCAATGGAAGGAGGTGGAAAGTGGGAATGGGAGGAGGAGCTGGAGGAGTGGGAATGGGAATGAGAGGAAGAGGTGGAAGAGTGGGAATGGAAGGAGGAAGTGTGGAGTGAAAATTGGAGGAGGTGGAGGAGTGGACTGGAAAGAGGAGGTGGAAGAGTGGGAATGGGAGGAGGAGGTTGAAGAGTGGGAATGGGAGGAGGAGGTGGAGGATTGGCAATGGAAGGAGATGGAGAAGTGGGAATGGGAGGAGGAGGTGAAGGAGTGGGAATGCGTGGAGGAGTGGGGAGTGGGAATGCGTGGAGGAGTGGGAATGCGTGGAGGAGTGGGAATGAGAGGAGGAAGTGGAGGAGTGGGAATGGGTGGAGGAGGTGGAGATGTGGCAATGGAAGGAGGAGGTGCAGGAGTGGCAATGGGGGAGGAGGAGGTGCAGGAGTGGGAGAAGGAGGTGGGGGTGGGAATGGGATGAGGAGGTGGAGGAATGAGAGGAGGAGGTGGAGGTATGGGAGGAGGAGGTGGGGGAGTGGGAATGAGAGGAGGAGGAGGTGGAGGAGTGGGAATAGCAAGAAAACTGTTTGCAAGAGTTCTTAAAACTAAAATCCACTATTATTCACTTTACAGTGCCATAGTACTTTGTGGCAACTGTACACGCCATTGCACCTGAATATAAAGATAATAAAGCAAATAGTACAGGAGTCGAGATAGAATACCCACACCAAGTATGAAATCCTGCATTGTAGATTTCCCTCCTCTCATGAAAATGTAAATAAAAGTTTGTGTGCTGCCTCTATTTGCAGAAACTGAAGCTTCATTCACGCAAATTAGTGCCACTTCATCGAAACAAATAGTTAGAATACATAAACTGAATATCAGAGATGATTGTAGAATTTTCCGTCAGCCATTAGATGCAACAACGCATATAACTGGATGTATAAATTTGGTTAACGCAGATTAAATTGGACTTCGGGAACGGAACTAGAACTACTAAATGGACAGGATATAGATCCATTATGAATATGAAGCCAGACCTACAATAAAAGCCAGTGCTTAAAGGGTACGTTACGATACGTCAATAAGTACATAGAAACGTTTTCCAGCAAATGAAACTAACATTGCCCTACACAACCAAAGGGAACTGAAATCATCACCACTTTTACGAACCAAGTCATAACTTCAATGAAGTAGAAGCTTAAAAGATGTCGAAGTTCCCCTTCAATTTAGTATAAAGTGTATACAGTTCATTCATTCATAATTTTCTGCCCAAAGGGCAGGTCTGTTACTGCAAACCTAGAATTCTCCAATCTTTCCTATTTTCCGCCTTCCTCTGCTTATGACCGTTTATCTTAATGTCGACTATCATCTGATGTCTTCTTCTGCCCCAGATTTTTCTCCCGTTCACCATTCTTTCTAGGGCATCCTTCAGTAGACAGTTTCTTCTCAGCAAGTGACCAAACAAATTAGGTACCTCTTCTCTTTCAGATCATTTTCAACATTATTAATTCTTCACCCACTCTTTCAAGCACAGCTTCGTTTCTTATTCTGTCTGTCTATTTTACACGCTCCATTCTTCTCTATATCCACATTTCAAATGCTTCTAGTAGCTTTTATTCGCAATATAAGCAAGCAACTGGAATTCATTCTTGCAGTCATGACCACTACTTAGTTTCTTAGCCAAAACTTGAAGGGGTTAAAATTAAGATTTAGATTCCAATTAATTCATTATGAAAGCACCAAAGTACGAGTAATTTGCATTGGAAGCTTTTAGAATTGTCTACACTGCGTTGAATAATCACATAGCCTGAATTGAGCCAGATGTTCTATGACCTCTCGATGTCTGTTGACCAGACAGCGGATTTTCGGTCCCTTCACAGCGACAAGACGTCATATCCCTTTGCGTATGAAGGGAGCGTATCAGTGAGTTCAGTGTCTTCCCTACAACTGGCGTACACCTAACGTTCAGTATCGGGACCGAAAATCCGCTGTCTGCTGATGACTGTTGAATGAAGAAATGTGATGGTGGTGTGGTGGTTATGATGATGATGATGATGATGATGATAATAATAGACCATAATGACTGATGATGATGATAATGATGACGATGATGGAAGTTTTGTTCGACATTAGTCAAAATCAGTGTCTTTATGAATCAGAAACTAAAATTAGAATGTAAACGAGACAGAGTAGTTAGAAAGAAAATGTTGTCGGATTCGATTATTCAATAATATATCGGATATTTGGCTATTCTAAATATTCGGGGTTTGAGTGCACTAATTTAACCAAGTAATTTCGAATCCAGCCAGCCATGATAAAACACGAACGGGAAACACAGATTAATGTGACATAATGAATTCATTATTATTCGTACACAATTGGGTATGGTTAATAAATGTGGGAAGTATAAAGACAGAAGTAGTTAATTTAACATAGTCTAATTCCAAAGTACAAAACTATGGCATTTATTTCCAAATTAATCTAATTCTCTCTAATGACGTGTTATTATTCATTACAGTTTCGAACAACCCATTGGCATCATATTGATGTGCGAATCGTTTCAACAATCAATTGAATTGTTGTCTCGATCGCAGACATCATGAGAATGAGAAAGCAATAAATCTAAAACAATTAAACGTGAAGGTTCCACCATGTTGAATTTAAATAGGTGAAATATAAAAACAGTTGTATAACAATTTTATTTCAAAACCCAAACATGTTCACTATTAACAATCACTAACAGCGTAAACGTTTCACGCAATTACGTATAGGGATTGGATGAATCTCTTGTCACTTTTTATGCTAAATTGAGTTTAAATATACGTATAATACTATTTTGTTTTATGACGCGATTGTTTTATTATTAATATTTCAATATCGCTTTATAAATTTGTGGCTCATTATGTATGGCTTGGTAGACTTTAAAAATAAACAATTTATGCCTCTATCCTTTTTGTGCAGGGTGTAACAAAAAGTGGGTAAAGTTGAAGTATGGAGTCCTCATAATATGTTTGGAAGAATAAATAGGTATATCAACATGGGTCCGAAAATGTTTGGTTTGTGAGTAGGACTTGCAAGTATGACCACAGTGTACTCCAGTACTTTTGTTTGCTGGAATTATTATGATGCATGTTATTTACATTTCCTAAGATTAACTATTCAAAATGTCCCCCTTCTGCCTGAATACAGGCTGAAGCTCACCCCATTGTTATCCGAACATTCTCCTAAATTCCTCGGACAGCTTTTATTTTCTGACAACCTTACAGAATCCGCTAACGGAAAATTCTTCATTATTCACAGTCGAATACACCAACGCTCAGCGCGCAGAGCTGAGAGGTCCTGGGTTCGATTCCCGGTGCCGGTACGAATTTTTCTCGTATTTAATAGTAATAACACCAACGACTTAAAGTGCCCACACAGAAAGAAGTGCAGTTGTGAGCGTGGGGCTCAAGCATGTTGAGATCTCAATGAGACGACGAGCTGCTGCCTGTATTCAGGCAGTAGATCGACATTTTGAACAATTCACCTAAAGGTACGTTTACACTGCAGCCTCGCTGCCTGGCACATCGCACATAGATGTATGGCGGTGATGAAACAAACCAGTGGCTGCATTTATCCTGGAGCAGGCATCCTGAAACTTGCGCTGTGATTGGTTCTTTTAAGGAGTCTTTCTCCACTCATTATTTACTACACTACTCATTCACCGTGTCGTGATGAGAGAGACAAGGTTCTATTTGACATTTTTGATGAAAATAAGTTTTTTTTATAGAAATGGACTACACTTTTCATGTACTCTTTTAACACTTAGTATAGTAATATTCTTGTTATTTTTGTTCCTATTAATATTTTGCCAAGATTCTATTTGAATTTTCACAAGTTATTTGAGAAAGGTCCCGCGCCGTGGCGTCGTGGTCTAAGGCATCCTGCCTAGGACTTGCGTTACGGAATGAGCGCTGGTTCGAGTCCTCATGGGGGAAGAAATTTTCTCATGAAATTTCGGCCAGTGTATGGGACCGGTGCCCACCCAGCATCGTGATGCACTTGGGGAGCTACGAAAGGTAGCGAAATCCGGTTGCAAATACCAGGTATAACGGCTGGGGGGAATACCATGCTAATCAAAGATACCTCCATTCTGGTTTGATGATCGTCCACCCCTGCTTCGGTATGTGGGCGTGAGGCCAGCAGCCGACTGGTCGGTCTAGGGCCTAGGGCTGTAGCGCCACGGATTATTTGAGAAAGACAAGCTTATATTTCAATCTTTCTTTTATAGATACGGCGAACAACAACACAAATACAATTTTAATGTCGCTTTAGGTGCATTTGATTATTGTTAGATAATACCTGAAGCCTTATCCTCGCCATTCAGTGCATTAAGAGTATTACACCAATAAGTTATTGTTATTTAGAATATAATAATATATCGGCAAACTGTCCGCGCTGAAAGATCATACATTGAACGGTGCGCTAGCATTACACTATACATTTTGAAGTTCCTGGGTAGCTCAGTCGGTAGAGCGTTGGCGTGCTCAACCAAAGGTCCTGGGTTCGATACCCGGTCCCGGAACAAATTTTCCTTTAAAATTATTCAAATGAGCTTCACAGGGACGTATACCTGCAGGTAAAAATTTGTATAATATACGTTACTATTCGTTAACAGAAAATTACAATTCAAGTCGCACAGAGTTGTACACAGATGGATCTCTGGCGGCCTGTCAGCCCACTTGAGGTATGTGGGTATAAAGGAAAAAATTGAGCCCGTGTCTGGTGTAGTTCCTGGGTAGCTCAGTCGGGAGAGTGTTGGCGCGCTCATCCAAAGGTTCCATGTTCGGTACCCGGTCCCGAATCAATTTTTTCCTTGAAATTATTCAAATCAGCTTTACAGGAAGCTATACCTGAAAGACAGATTTGTACTATAGCCTAGATCTTGCATTGTGAGGGTATACACTTCTCATATAAATTGTACTTGCATTGATCTTAAGAAATGTTCTTAAAGTTTTGACAAGAATATTGGAAACCAAATACTGTCTGAATACTGTTGTACTCATACATCTGATTTAAGCAGTTATTGAGGGCATAGATTTAAAAACCATTGTTTAAGTAGTTCTATTTTCACCTCTTTGAAATTCATCTCAGCTATTTTTATAACCTTTGTGTGACTTATCGTATAACTAAAGACATGTTATGATATCTTAGGACTGTAAATTTTTACGGTGTCGTACCATCATCTTCAGCAACTGATGGTTTAGGAAAGAGGAGAAGAACACGACCTAAAGATTTGATAGACAACTAACTTGTAGCAATTGAAAGGGGAAATTGCATATGGGTAAAGAAAAAAGAATAACAATCATTAGACAAGCGTGATGATATTGCCTTTTCACTTCTTTTCTCCCTACGAGAGGCTTAAAATGATTTGTAGGATTGAAGTCAAAAAACTTATGGAAAGAGAAAATACCCTTGGCTATGGATCATTAGCTAGGAAGGGCACAAACCAGCTCAACTGCAGAAGGTCGTGCGCAGTTTCATTCTTCGCCATCAAACTTTCTAAACTCGAGGCTCATCTCATTTACCATAGACTTTACCGCCATATCCGGTAACTACCAGCTTCAGTACTTCGTTACCAACAATGTACACAGACTGGTGAACATATATCATCACAGGGGAATCATTACTCTCTTCGTCAGAGCAAATTTCGATTATTACTGACGAACAATTTTATCGTCTATTGCAAAATAGACATAGGAATAAGGGATTTATTTATGGCACTGCTATAAATCGATAATAAATAGCTATCACTGTCATCAGATGACGAGAAAGTCTCCACTATGCTGAACTACAGCGATGTGCCAGCAGCGATGTGAACAGCTGCAGGGTAAATATTCCATGGCCAGCATCCCAGGTACATGTGAGTAGCGATGTGCGATTTGCCAGCAGCGAGGCTGCAGCGTGAACGTATCCTAAGGCAGGGATGTCAAGCGCGGGTATATTGCACCCTCTGGCAAAGAGTCTAGAGACCTTCCGCTTACAGAATCGCATGTAGGAATACTCTTGATTGAGATTCTACGTCACTTTTACACCTGGTTTAAAGGCAAAATCCCCGCGCTTGACATGCCTAATCTAAAGAAATGTAAACAATGCATAATAATTCCAGCAAAAAACGTACTGGAGTACACAATGATCATCCTTGCAAGTCCAATTCAGAAACCAAGCATTTTAGGATCTGTGTTAATATAATTATTTTTTACTTTACACATTTTAGAAATCCACGCCTAAAGTTTTATCCACTTTTTTCGTTACACCTTGTATAGTGAATGTCTTAACCTCTGTCAGTACTTCAGAAATCTTGAAAGGTGAGGTGCAGTTACGTCAGTGGCTTAGTAATAAGGGAGCTCGACTCGTGCTCGCGTATGGATTCCAATGTCCCTTATGCTACGTTTACACGGCGACAGTTTAGAGAAGAGAGCTAGAGATTATAGCTGAGTATCACCGTGTAAACGGTTGTGAGAGCAAGTATCTCGTTGACTCTAATATCTAAATAGAGAGTCTAAATAGAGCGGCCTTGAAAACTGCTCTCGCCGTGTAAACACCCTGAACAGAGGACTCGCATATGTCAGCTGTCATTATAGCTACTCTAAATTAGTCAGCTAAGATTAACTTTTTCATTAACTCTCGCGACTGTTGCGTACGAGATTATACAAGCTTGAGCATAACTCTTGAAATACAGGTCTAAAGTAATAATCATGCTACGTTTGCACGGCGACAGTTCAGAGCGAAGTTCTGAAGAATCAGGAGAGATATCTAACGGAGTGTTTACACGGTGACAGAATATAGCTTCTCTAAACCCATCAGCGAGCTCTCATGAGATTTATATAACTCTAAACTCCAGTGTTACTCTCCGGACCGTTTACATGGTGCAGACAGTTTAGAGTGAGAGAAAGTGTTGAGAGAGAGCATTTAGAGAAGAATTGGCTGGTCAGTGCGTTTTTATGACATACGCATCCATCTTTCTTCTGAGCAATGGTCAGGAGTTGTGTAACCTGGCCGTGCATAGCACTTGCGTTACTAATATTGTTGGGGGAGTCATTATTTATTTATTCGTATAGAATACTATAATTGCACGAAGGACGGAGTTGATAGTCTTGATAAAAAATGTGCAAATTATAGCTCTATTCGGCACACATGTAATTTACATTCTATGAATCAGAGATGCCTGAAAATAGTACCAATGGTAGGAGATACTCAAAAAGTTTAGTTGTGTTAACATTGTTTTCCTACTTGATAACACACCTCATAATAGTGCATATAAACAAATTTGTTCATTGTTGAGGCGAAATGGCTGCTAGAGACGACAGAAGAGCTTAATTTTTATGTGAACCAGTCGGTTATTAATGTGCAAAAGCATTACCGAACGAAGTTTGGTGCAGATCCACCCAGTGGGCCTAAAATCCGTAAATGGTACACAGATTTAAAGGCACGATTCTTCGCAAGCGGTTGCGACTCCATCCATACCTACTACAGTTGCTGCAAGCCCTAAAACCAGAGGACAAAGTGCTACGAAGAAATTTTTGCACAAGTATGCAGACTTTAATTGAAAACGATGATGAATTTATTCGTTCCGTGGTGTTTTCTGACGACGTTACTCTTCAACTTTCTGGTAAGGTTAACAGACATAACCTCAGAATCTGAAGATCGGAAAATCCGCGTACCTACTGAAACTTGACTATAGGCTTGATGTGTGCCGTGTTACTAAGGGGGGAGGGACACATTGAACATCTTTAATTCAAGAAACTAAACGTTTGGAGTTTCTCTTTCCATTGGTACTATTTTTAATGCACCTCAGATTCCTAGCACCTAAATTACATGTGTTCGAAACCGGAAAGGTCTTTTGTAGGAACCCTGTATAAAGACAATTTTCAGGCTTCCTGATTAAAGAAAGGCAACGGATGCAGCTGAAGAAGTGGTTCTTGGGAAGAAGAAAAAGGAGAAGAAGATGTGCTTTGTGCCCCCAAAATTAAAGAGGAAAAAAAATTCTTCATGCTAGATGCTACAAGGGCCAAAGTACAATTTACCTCCAATGTTAAAAAAAATGTGTCCAGAATTTGCGGTGAAAATGACTGATTGCGTTTAAGCTCCTCAAAAGAGACCAAGTGTTCAAAGAAAGAAAAACTATAATTTTTCACATAACATTGTTCATCTTCTTTCATTATATTGTGTTAATAATGGTTCTACTATAGAGTCTAATAGTTGTGTCTATTTCGTTTTGTTAAATTATAACTATATTCTTCAGATTCCGGTACAGACCCCACTATACCAGTTATGTGATTTGTTTGTAATGTACTAGGTAAGTGTTATTATTATTATTAATATGGTGCATTATCAATAGTATTAAAGAAATATAGAAAATATTCCACATCAAGTGAATGGTGATAATTGCACAATAATAATAATAATAATAATAATAATAATAATAATAATAATAATAATAATAACAATAATAATAATAATAATAACAATAATAAAATACCGTAATAGTGATAATAAAATAATAGTATAATAATAAAAATAATAATAATAAAATACTATAATAATAATAATAATAATGAAATAGTGGTGATGATAATAATAATAATAATAATAATAATAATAATAATAATAATAATAATAATAATTATTATTATTATTATTATTATTATTATTATTATTATTATTATTATTATTATTATTATAGTTGGCACTTACCGGAGGTTATGGAGCTTTCGCTGTACCTCCTCCAGCAAATAAGTAAGCAAGAATAAAACCCACAAAATAATTAACAACTAAAACAATGGACCTTGCTAAAAATTAAGGCCAAATTACAATAAATTAACAAAACTAAAAGCCAAATTCAAACGCTTCAACAGTCTCGGCTAGTTTTGACAATGCCTGATTTCTCAGGTTCTTATTCTTGTAATTATTGTTAAACACATTCCACAAACAACTTTCCAATTCATATGCTTCAATCAATCTTCGTCTCTTCGACACTCCATTGTTTTTGGCCGTCATTTACACTGCTTCTCTCGCGAGAGTTTATGAAAAATTTCAACTGAGTTGAATAATTTAGAGTAGTTATATTGAGAGTTGAGAGCATATGCGAGTTCTTTGTCCAGGGTGTTTACAGGGCTGGAGCAGTTTTCAAGGCCGCTCTATTTAGTCTCTCTAATATCTAATTAGAGTCAACGAGATACCTACTCTGAAAACCGTTTACACGGTGATGAAGCTCGAACGGAACCTGGTGAAGCTTGACCTTGGTGGAGAAACCAGTTCTACGGGCGGTTAGGAGTGGAGGGGGTAACGCTTGTTCAGTCTGGCTTGCATTTCGTCACATAATATCGGTCGGTAGTCGATCCCACACCACAATCCTGTTTTCTCCCTCCAAGTTTCACCAGGTTCCGCACGAGTTGTACTCAACTATAATCTCTAGCTCTCCTCTCTAAACTCACGCCGTGTAAATGTAGAGACGCAATTCCGCCGCTCAGAGCGCTGTTCGGTTCTAGATATTCGTAGCAGAACACTTATTGGCATTGACATTTGGGACATTTAAAGGACTCATCGTTGCTTATTAAATGCTTCGTACAATATTTTATGGTCAATAGACGTAAGTTCAAAACTTCTACATATCAATTGTATTAAAATAAATGGTTGTCATTTTTGATATGAAAAGGTATTACATATTATAAACTCAGGCACTACCTTCCTGTTGTTCAATTCATACACCATATCTTTTCGAACATAATGAAAGAAACAATACATTTTACATGAGCAATGTCTACCCCTTTCATATGTTTATTTATTATTATTATTATTATTATTATTATTATTATTATTAATTTATTCTGTTAAGAACAATAAAATAATGTGTTTAGGGTACAAATCTGTTGCTAGGAAGCGTAATGTGACCAACAGCCTTTCCTTTATACTAGTGGAAATCCTCATAGTTGTCTTTTTTGCCAATTACAGGTCCGATGTGTAAGCTCCATGCGTGTTCCGGCGAGATATCCATGGTTTTTCCCACGTAGATCTATTTCTCCTCTGCCTTCTTCAATTCAGAAGAATTTCGCACTACAGCCGCCGCAAAACGTTGTGTTTCTGCCATAGTTGTAAACGCACTGACCAGCCTGTTCTTTTCTATATGCTCGCAACACTTTCTCTCACTCTAAACTGTCTGCACCATGTAAACGGTCCGGAGAGTAACATTAGAGTTTAGAATTATATAAATCTCATGAGAGCTCGCTAATGGGTTTAGAGAAGCTATATTCTGTCACCGTGTAAACACTCCGTTAGATAGCTCTCCTGATACTTTAGATCTTCTCTCGCTCTAAACTGTCACCGTGTAAACCTAGCATTAGCCTGATTTTCTCAAATCTACTGTGAACGTCAAATAGTCCTGCGGCGACTCCTAACACCATCCCAATATCACCAATTCCAGTGATGCTAAGCAGCTATGATAATTTTTTATTAAGATTTTGTAATATAGCTGCTCCACCTTCATTAACTCTATTAGTTGAAATTAGAATATTGATTGGCACAATGTTGTTAAATAATTGAATATGAAAAGGACAATGTTTGTATGGGTCGTGCGTGACTTGTGGAGGAAAAAATTGTCAGAAGGATGAAGACGCAGATATACAGGATGTTTCCGAGGTGGTGTTACAAATTTTCAGGGAGGATGGCGAAGGACACATGTATCAATTTGAGATAAGGAACCCTGGTCCGAAATGACCGAGTCGAAAGTTACAAGCAAAAATAGTTCTGTGGAAATGACAATTTTATTCCTCTGTACACTTTATTTATGTGTATTTATCTGTACATCTTACACATACTGTATTCATCTCACGTTGTTTACGTTATCTGCTTACAGTATTCCATTCAGTGCGCTATCTGAGGGATGGGGACAGGAAACTACACTAAAGCAATGCAGATAGCGTAATGTGTAACGGACATGGTCGGTCCTGATTTGCACGTCTGTAGACAGCAGTGTATGTGTACAAGTTGCAGTGTCCAGTCGATCACTCCTAGTGAAATGGAGAAGTACACGAGAGCGGAATATGCAGACCTGATTTTCGAATACGGATGACCCAATGGGAACAGTAGACAAGCTCACAGATTGTATCGGGACAAGTACCCACGTAAGAGACATCCGGTCTAAATCATTTTTCCACTACTGTTCCAAAGGTTAAGGGAAGGAGGCCACGTGGTACCAAAGTACAATTCCATTTCCACACAACTATTTTTGCTTATAACTTTCGACACAGTCATTTCCGGACCATGGTTCCATGTGCCCTTCGCCATCATCCCCGAAAGTTTGTAACACCACCTCGGAAACCCCTGTATACATAGAATAAATTTCAATCTTTTTTTTTAACGCGAAATATTTACGCTCAAGGGTCAAAAGGATAAAACGTTACTGAAATTTCAACATCTCACTTCACTTGCTTAGCAAGCAACGGCAACGTTATCTCAGCTATAGCTTAACAATGACAATAAATCATGACACTGTTCTAACGTCATTTCCGTAGCAACGACATCGTTACACAATAATCGGGCGAGTCCACTTAGGCAAGGAGAGTATAGAGAAAACAGATTAATTTTTATGAACGAACCCTTCATGCAAATGTGATGGTCATCTCATAATGATTGTCGCGTTGCAACGTGGAAACTAACAAGCAGTCGCGGAACGTTTGAAAGAGTGCATATTACAACGGAAAATAAAGTTAGATGATCAAAGTGAGCATGCAAATAGACGAGTTAGCAAGAGTACAAAGGATCGTATGCAAAATATTGCAATTTTAACAGGTGTTTCAAAACCTAAAAATCAAGAATTCGTAATGTGCCGGCATGTAAAATACAACAGGAATTTTGATCTAATTTAAAATCCAAAAATTCTGATCTAATTTAAAATCCAAAAATAGAAATAAGGTCAGACACTAGAAATGACAACAGCGTTTACTAGGACGATAAACTTAACTTTCTTGCATGAAAAATATTTTCTATTTCTCTTATAATTAGGGACCGTATTCTATCCAGGGCATACGGAGAGAATGTTAGTTGTTCATAGACTATATTGACGCGACGTTATGTTTGGTGCGTGTCACAGATACTCTCGTGGAACACTTGCGTCTTGTTTGTGTTGCAGTTGATGTTCTATTCATGATTTAAAACTAGACCTCGCAGACTGTTCAAATTTCATTATAGTGATAAAGACTGATAACAAAGTTTATCTTTGCTACAATTTAAATTATTTATTCATGTATTTAATTGATCTCTTTTTACTGACAGAGTTAAGTCCGTAAGGTCTTCTCTTCCACTCAACAGGTACCTATAAAATACATAGCAAATATACTCATAAATAATAGCAATGCAGAAACCAATAATAATAATAATAATAATAATAATAATAATAATAATAATAATAATAATATAATACGATAATAATGATAATGATAATAACAATAACAAAATGTAATTATAAGAGTGAAACAGTTATAATGTAGAACAAATCTGGCTTTCGGGTATAGCTCCCTATAAAGCTGACTTGATTAATTTCAAAGGAATAAGTGTTACGGGACCGGGCATCGAACTCGGAACCTTTTGCTGAGTGTGCTAACTCTCTACCGACTGAGCTATTCAGAAACTTTACCAAACTCCGCCTCAATTATTCCCGGGATCTGGTAGAGTTTGTGGATAGCTCAGTCGGTAGAGCGCTCAGACAAAGGTCCTGAGTGCGATGCCCGGCTCCGAAACAATTTTTCATTTGAAATTATTCAATTTTAATTTAGTGTTAAATAAGATATATTGGACCAAAGAAATGATTCACATCATGAAGGCAAATTGATATTTTAAAAATAAAAATCATATTCTGTAAAAGTAATATTTTAAGAACGATCATATTTCAGAGAGGAAAAGCTGTCTTTTTTTACTATTGATTTTTGAAAATAGCCAATGTCTGACAACCCATTTACACTATGTACATATGAAGACGATATTTTTTACAATTTACATTATCATAAAGAATGTAGCTTAGATTAATCGAACATATTTACACTATTTAGAAAAAAAAAGTAGGTTATAGCATTATTAAATAAAATGTCTTGCATTACAATACACAGCACTGTACATAATAGTGCAAATAATGTTTGATAATTAGGTCTACATTCTGTATGATAGTATAAATAAATTTCAAAAGTAAAAATAATAGTAAAAATAGCGTATTTCAGTGTACATAGTGTTGTTTATTCAACTGTCCGAAGACAGGTATGAACCTCATAAGTAACACCAATAAGTCATTACTCATGAGACAACTAGACCAGGAGATAATGGGGTAGGGTGGCATAGTGTAAATAATTTAAATGGTAAATGTTAGTGTAATTGGACCCATGTTTTTTTCTGACACACTTGACAAAACAAGAGTCGCGTGCGCAGTCAGTAAAGTATTTAGATTGCTAGATGCACACACACGTCCACTTAAAACTTCAATAATTCTTAATCGTGTATCCTCGTGGTTACGTTAATAATAATAATAATAATAATAATAATAATAATAATAATAATAATAATAATAGTAATAGTAATAATAATAATAGTAATAATAATAATAATAATAATAATAATAATAATAATAATAGGCTAATAGTAATAATAGTAATAATAATAATAATAATAATAATAGGCTAATAGTAATAATAGTAATAATAATAATCGTGGTACACGGAAATTTTACTTGAAGCAAGTAAAGCGATGGGTTTGGAAGCAAATCCCGAAAAGACAAAGTATATGATTATGTCTCGTAACCAGAATATTGTACGAAATGGAAATATAAAAATTGGAGATTTATCCTTCGAAGAGGTGGAAAAATTAAAATATCATAGAGCAACAGTAACAAATGTAAATGACACTCGGGAGGAAATTAAAGGCAGAATAAATATGGGAAATGCCTGTTATTCGTTGAGAAGCTTTTGTCATCTAGTCTGATGTCAAAAATCTGAAAGTTAGAATTTATAAAACAGTTATATTACCGGTTGTTCTGTATGGTTGTGAAACTTGGACTCTTACTTTGAGGAACAGAGATTAAGGGTGTTTGAGAATAAGGTTCTTAGGAAAATATTTGGGGCTAAGAGGGATGAAATTACAGGAGAATGGAGAAAGTTACACAACGCAGAACTGCATGCATTGTATTCTTCATCTGACCTAATTAGGAACATTAAATCCAGAAGTTTGAGATGGGCAGGGCATGTAGCACGTATGGGCGAATCCAGAAATGCATATAGAGTGTTAATTGGGAGGCCGGAGGGAAAGAGACCTTTGGGGAGGCCGAGACGTAGATGGGAAGATAATATTAAAATGGATTTGAGGGAGATGGGATATGATGATAGAGAGTGGATTAATCTCGCACAGGATAGGGACCGATGGCGGGCTTATGTGAGGGCGGCAATGAACCTTCGGGTTCCTTAAAAGCCATTTGTAAGTAAATAATAGTAGTGGTAGTAGTAGTACCATACTAAAGGCTCTTTAACAAATCATTTGATATACAACACAGTAATAAAATTCCTCTGTAAATACTAGTACAGATAGGCTATGTGGCATAAGTTGAATAAAGGAAAAAGGAAAAATAATCCACGTTTTACGCATTTACAGAGATTTTGATTCTATGAATGTCTTGTCACTTTTGATGACCATTATCCACACTAGGAGGACAGACAAACGTGCTAGGGCTTGGGGGCTGCAGCAAATGTGGCGTAAAGACAGAGATCACCGCCTGCAGCAGGCTTAAATTGATAATTGGACAATTGAAAGTGGCTTCCTGCCCTCTTAACAGTCAGACGAAGCACTCGTATCCAGGCAATGATACATAGATTGTGCTGAAGCGACGTTAACGAGGCTGATTCTAAGGTTCAATTGTAATTAATGATGCGCATAAAACGAACTTTCCTGGCGACTTCTTCATCTCAGTTTAAGTATTAACATTATTTCGTACACTAACTTCCATACTGTATACATACAATTAAAATAGATTTTGTGTAACGTGTCATAAAAAGACGAATTTTAGCGTTCGATTGTAATTAAAATGTACTTAAGTGAATGAACAGCGATTTTATTGTTTCTGTTTTAGTACTAACAGAATTTAGTGTCCGGTAATCACGTGTATCATAGTTTATACCCAAGTGACGTAAGATCATATGTATTTTTTCTTAACAGTTTGTTATTATCACGTTATTTAATGATCTGCATACCGAACGAGTTGGCTCATGCGTATCGCGTAAGTGAGGCGTCCATTTCCAAGAGGATCCTTGTCTTTCTTTTTTTCTTTCTTTCTCTCAGTTTAACCTCTCCCTTCTAGGTGCATTTACACGACCCACGCCACCCGGGCCTTACAGGGCCGCGACCTGTCAGGAGAGGAATTACTTTATGGATCACATACATACTTTTTGACCACACAAGGACATGGAGGGCCTCCCTGGATGAGGGATCAGCTCAATGCCAGGGCCACCTCCGATACAACACAAACATTTAAGACATTACACAGCATTCACTCATACATATGAAAGGATTAAGTCCATGGCCGGACTTTCAAGAGATAAAATCCCGGCATTTGCCTGGAAATAACTGAGGAAACCATGAAAAACCTCAGTTAGGATTGCCGGCCCCTGGGATCGAACCTCGGACCTCCCGAATGCGAGGCCAGTCCTCTACCACGCCGCTAGCCCGCTCGGTGGATCCTTGTCCATGCTGTTTAATTTTAGAGAATGTGATAAGAACGTTTTATTGATATTTTTGATTGGAAAATGTTAATGAAACTTTTGTATTTTGTTTATTCATGATTGTAGAATGGCATTCTCAATGAATTAACTCCAAATTCTTATTGGTTTTGTTGAAAATAAGGTTATTTACTTGGACAAGGTCCATTTTGGAATTGTTTCATGGACAAGGGCGATTTTGGAACTGTTTGAAATGGACAAGGGGCATTGTGTTCTTGCAACCTTTTATTAATGACAGAAAAGAACATAATCTTTAATAGTAATAGTAATAATAATAATAATAATAATAATAATAATAATAATAATAATAATAATAATAATAATGAAGAATCTGTTGTCTTGTTTAGTATACAAATACTAAAAAATAAAAGCAATTCAGAAGCCTAAATAACAGAAATGTATACTTCGGTCATCTCCACTAAGGCAAAGAAGAAAGGCTATCAATAAAATTAACACAAAATTAATGAAAAATGAATGGAACACAATTCAGAAGTTTGATAAATTATAGTTATTTATTAATAGTAAATAGCATTTACATTGTCTCTAGCCATTGAGAGTTATAAGATCTTCCATGAAACCCCCCCTCATTTTTATCAGATGGCAACTCACCTTGAACATCACACACAGTCTTAAGTTGTTTGTAAAATTCCAACTATTACAAATTAGCCCAGGCCTCTCCAAAGTGCAGGCTGAGTAAGCGATGGACCCTTTCCCTTAAATGAGGGTGTCACTGCACCAGATACTCTCCTAACCTCACTCTCAAAACTTGTAGACGGCTGCTGTCGTCATATTCTTGATAAAAGTTATGATGAATTAAAACGTAATAATTAATGAAATGGTTAAAATGAGAATAATATGTGAGTAAAAATAAAGTAGGGTAAGAGAAATAAAAGCCTACTATGCACCACTTACATCTAGAAAACAAGACAACTTTGAATATGTTTCAAAGCTGTACTGGTCGTTCAGATGTATGTGTTTCTTATGCTTTGTGCCTATTGAGATACTACCAACAGAAACATATTAAATTATTGTATAAAGATGTTTAATTCTCTGTACAATTAAGCATTAAACCTAAGATAACAAGTCCAAATGGGAAATGGACAAGGGAACTTTCGGAAATGAATATCAAATTCTTCATAAGCTCTGCCACTGGACAAGATTCCATTTTGTTCCTGTACTGATGACTGCTGCTATAGTCAGCCATGATTGATTCTCTGTTGTGGATAAGAGGCATTTTGAATCTATTCGTAATAATTTTCAAATGCTTTTTATACAAGTTTAAATGCGTTTTGGAACTGGAAGACTCATATATTTAGATAGAGAATGATCACCTAAATGCAAGGATACCAATATCTCAATTTCGAAAATTTATGGACAAGACAGCATTTGGAAATGGACGCCTCAAGTGTTCATTTGATTTATTTCTGAAGTGCGATCCATTGTTTACTTCAATCTATGTAACTATTAGCCTACTTACTGATAAAGCAAGTCTTTGTTCGATTCATTTCAAAAGCGCGATGTCCATTCTTTCCTTTTAAATATTCATGGCAACTGCTAGACTACTGTTGTGGCTAGTCTTTGTTTCAAACTACTTCCAAAACGCCTTAATGCCCACATTTTTCTCAGCTATATATAGCTTCCCCGCGTTATCTGGCAGTTTAGCAATTCTATGAGAAGTCCGCACCTGAAGAGATAAACCCGGCAGGCAGTTCATGACGAAGGACTCGGGGATAAATGCAATTTTAAAGCTGCGATCAGCCGTCCGTGCGGTCGTTTCATTTGTTGTGGTTTCCGGACCGCACCGCATCATTTTTTCAGTATTTAATTAGCTCCATTCGTTTGGCTGCTGTTTGGATCTTGGAAGAGAGACCGGCACAAGCGCACAAACCCAAGGATCTAATTAAATGGAGAAAAATGACGCAGTTCGCACTGGGTGTGCCGAAAAAATAGACCTTGACGCGCTATAGAGGGAGGAATTGCAAAGCTCGATTGTAGGTGGTTACCAACGAAACCGTTTTCACGGCAACAGAACGGAAGTGTGTTATTCGTAAATTTCAGCCAATCATTTGTTATGATGAGGAATAAACGAGTAATATATTTCTTTTGTTTAAGGGTATATGTACGTGAAAGACCACACATATTATCAGAAAATGCAGGCTCTAAATTTCTAAAATTTTATAAGAAAATGAACTCACAATTGGACAAAAATTACAAGGTACCACAGCAAGACTTATTAGAACTTAAATATCTAATAAAATTATAAAATGGTTACTAATAATGGTTTTTTAGAATTCACTTTTTACTTTAAATTAAATTTTCCAATATTTTAAAATTTTACATATATTATTTCATAATTTCATAACCATTAGAGATAAAATTCTGAAATTTTGTACACTGATTTAACATGCATTTATGCAAAAGGTGGACTACAAATGCCGATTTCTTTGAAAATAGAAAAATTAGGTCACAAAACATTATGCAAATTTTAATATATTTTATATAGGGCAAATAAAAGTTAATTGTACTAAAATAAACAACTCTACATGTCTGAGAGTAGTCTACTTTTCAGAAATAAGTGTTTATTACATACAGGAAAAAATTAAAGATGTCAGAGAGACCATAACAATGTTATGGTTACCAAATGATGTAACTGCAGATTTTTTGTTGTTTTTTTTTCATACTTTGGTAAAACTAATTTGAAAAATATTATTACTAACCTTTTTATACTTTTATCAGATATAATAAAAAATGAATGCCATCAGAATGTGCCGTTCGTTGTGGTGTCCCATTCATCTTGTGCATTAACTTACACAAAACAAAAGACGACTGACTTCCGTACACGTCGTGTGTTGTGTGTTTGCTGTCTTAACATGTAAACAAACCACAACAACTGTGGACACCACAATCCGTGTACAGTGGCCTGCTCGTTCTCCAGACCTGTCGCCACCTACTTCTTCCTGTGAGGAACTGTAAAGGACAGTGTGTACCAGAACATTCTGACAACACCAGACGAAATGCAGGAACGCATTCGACAGGCTTGTGTGTTCATTCAGCCAGCAACATTCCGGCAGTCATACGGTCTTTCGGGGAACGCCTTCGAATGTGCATTAATGTGAATGGTCACCATTTGGAACATCTTCTGTGACTCTCAAAGCATAATATTATCACATTGGAAGTACGTTTTTGTTTCGTTTTGTTGTTATTGATTAGGAAGGTGACATTGTGATACATTTTTCAACTCGTCTTAATATGTGTAATCAATGTAACATAATTAAAGTATGTAGTGCTATTTGAAAAATTGATGACGTCACCATCTTGTACCATAATGTAGTTACATGCACCAAATCTCCGCACTCATGTTAGTCCCTCATTCTAACATAACGCTCAAAAACAAAAATTCCAATACCTATCCAAACAAAAATGTTATAATAGGTGCACAAGATAAATGGGACACTCTGTATTATCATGACTTTAAATATACTAAAGATATTTTTATTATATTAACAAGAAAATTATCAAAGTAACAAAGAAACTGAAATAAGTTTGATTTGTTTCATGCATCCCAACTTTAAATTCCAATTAAAGTAATCTAAGACTATTTTACTTTCCGTAAAGTTCTTGTTTTCAAATATCATGTTCGAGGGATATTTTCGTATGTACGCCCTACTTGCTCAGTGCTCAATGACATTGTCTGTTGCATTGATTATTCTGTTAAAGATTAAACCTGTATTTTATCTTGGCGAGTAAGAAATGTAATAGCTTGTAGCGAGCATATTTGATTGCATAACCTGTCTTCGGACAGTTGATTGAACAACAAAAGTGGACTCAAAGCAATCTTGGTCCCTGTTCAAATTTTACACCTCTTGAATATACGAGTAAGCGAACATTGTAATTGGCTGGCCTGTTATGTTCACATCTTAAAATAAAATAAAAAATAAAATAAAAAATATGTAGTTAGTTGTGCGTGCCGAATTCTGCTCAGAGATAAATATCAGTTGAATCTGAAGCGAAGTCTTTGAATACGCTGGTGGAAAGAAAAGGAAATCCACCTGCGCGCTTCCCTAACTCGCAGGGTGCTTAGTCGTGTCGACAGGTGTGCGTGACTCTTAAACGACGATGTTTCAACGCAATATGCTCATTATAAACACACTAACCTTCAAGTTACGTCATCTGGTCAGTTATTCTTTCTCTCAGAATCGACGAACTTCTAACACAGGATTCCAAGAACTAGAAGAAATATTGCTGCAATACACACTGTTAACGTCCCACATCTCTTCATACTTAAATTTCACTGCTGACTTTCGCACTGCACTGTATCTTATTTTCTCTTCCCATCAGTGTAACACTGTGCTTGTCGGCTTTAAATGCCAATTTCTGACAAATTTAAGGTGAAAGTTTTTGAAATTGCTACACAGGTTTGTCGTTCTTAATATTTCCTCTGTCAGAATTTGAAAATTTGTCATTCAAGTTGCATGATACCCCATTCTTGATACCGTGGCCTGTCTTCATAACACGTTAACTGCAACTACAGAATACATAGTCAAAGGTAACTAATAACGAGGTCAGTTGCAATCGACGAAAGACAAAATGGCCCACCCAAGAAGTGCAATTAGAAAATAATATTATAGTAAAATTGGATTAAAATTTACTAACTGATATCAATGTGGTAAACTACTAGAAAATCCGGATCAGTACGTGCGGGATGGAAGTGATATAACTGTGCAGGCTGAAGGGGACAATATAATACATTAAAATAAAAATGTATTATGCATCTTGTAATTAAGTGCACGGTTAATTAGAAAACTAGGCTGAAAGTATGCGTAGCTTATGATGAAGGATGGGGTGGAGCCGAGAAAAATTCTCTCTGGCACTGGGACTAAAACCCGGGTTTTCAGCTCTACGTGCTGACGCTTTATCCACTAAGCCACACCGGATTCCAATTTCAATGTCGGATTGAATCCTCTCAGTTTAAGCTCCACCTCTTAGTTTCCCTTTAGTGGCCAACCCTCATACACTGTGTGACAGATGTGTGACAGTGGCACAATGTCCAACGCACTATGTGCAGAGGTGCACTTATTACGAGTGACTAAGTGGTTGGGATCCGACGGAGTGAGCGTGGTCTTAAATGATTAATGTTCCTTGATAATTATGATGCTGTTAGTTGAACTTTCTATTGCTAATAAGTGTAATAAGAATTGTGAACTACTGCCGTATTATCGGGCTAACGAGCGTTTCTCGTGATGTGAAGTTGAAATTGGGCAAGGGTTCGAATCTCGCTTGGGCCGATAACCTGATTGCTTTTTTTCCAAGGTTTTCGCCAACTGTAAGGAAAGGGTAATCCCTTGGCAAGAGTTTAGAACTCGTATCGCCACATACTATTTTACCATCAAAAACTTCATCGACGCTAAAATATAATCTTGTAGTTGATATTCGTTAAATAATCCATTAAAAGAATTGATGAATAGATTGGGGATTGACGAATAGAGTGGGGATTGAAGAATAGAGTGGGGATTGACGGATAGAATGGGGATTGAAGAATAGAGTGGGGTTCGACGGATAGAGTGGGGTTTGACGGATAGAGTGGGGATTGAGGGATAGAGTGGGGATTGAGGGATAGAGTGGGGATTGAGGGATAGAGTGGGGATTGAGGGATAGAGTGGGGATTGAGGGATAGTGTGGGGATTGAGGGATAGTGTGGGGATTGACGGATAGAGTGGGGCTTGACGGATAGAGTGGGGCTTGACGGATAGAGTGGGGCTTGACGGATAGAGTGGGGCTTGACGGATAGAGTGGGGCTTGACGGATAGAGTGGGGCTTGACGAATATAGTAGGGATTGACGATTAGATTGGGGCTTGACGGATAGCGTGGGATTGATGAATAGAGTGGAGATTGACGAATAGAGTGGAGATTGACGGATAGAGTGGAGATTGACGGATAGAGTGGAGATTGACGGATAGAGTGGGGATTGACGGATAGAGTAGGGATTGACGAATAGAGTGAGGATTGACGATTAGATTGGGGCTTGACGGATAGAGTGGGGCTTGAAGAATAGAGTGGGGATTGACGGATAGCGTGGGGATGCAATGGTACATGGGGAAGCTCTTGAAAGGTGAATCAAGAGCGAGTCTCAAAGAATGGATGGATCTGAATATATTTTGGATAAATAACTTCTTTTAAATTCTATGAAATGTGTCCAGAAGAGTGCTACAGACAGTAACAATAGCTATCATCCCCCAAAATAGGCGAAAAACTCCTAATAATCATGACTCAAGAAACCAATACTTAACGGAACAACAAAGCCTTTGTTAATTACAGCAAATGCTATAAATGTTCTATCAAGTTACTCCTTTGTTTTTAACGGAGAAGCATGCCT
The DNA here is from genome assembly GCF_040183065.1 of Periplaneta americana. Lineage (NCBI taxonomy): Eukaryota > Metazoa > Arthropoda > Insecta > Blattodea > Blattidae > Periplaneta > Periplaneta americana. The sequence goes on along the minus strand of NC_091119.1, from coordinate 107,429,032 downwards.
TCAAGAATAGTTCCCTGTTGCTTATGTGTTTTCTGGCAAATATTTCCAATCCTTTGTCCAAGGTCATTGGTTGTTACTGAATGCTATAACTTGAAATAGTGCCTTCCAACTAAGCGTGAAATGTAACTGCAATGAAACAAGATGGTTTTTCCTTTATATTTGAGGGGTTATGATTGTACCTTACAATACCGTGAAATACAAACATTGTCTGTTTTTCACCTATGCTTATTCGAAGACTTTTACAAATATAAATACTTCTACTCCCAAAGTATGTACAACATTTTTTTAAACATCCTATACAGTATACGCACCATCTTTACTCAGCCAGTTCGACCTGCTTGCTTACATTTTATAAACAACTTCCACGCCTGGTTCATACTGCAGCTACTTTCTTGCTTGAGTTTATTGAAGTTGTTTATTACTTTCTCAATTTTATAAAAAAGAAAATCACGCTTTGACGCTCTTTCAGCACAATTGGTTATTTTTTGCATAGAAACGGGAACTATGCAACGTAAAAGGCACCTTACCGCCGCGTTATATGTTCGAATCCGCTCAGGGAGAGAATATTTGTCCATTGGCATTTAAATGTAGTATCGTACATGAAATTAAATTACATTTTCATGCTAACCCGAAATCATAACACCTCCGCTGTATGTTCATTTTGTGTTGGGTGGAGAAGGCCAGAAATAGAGTTTGATTAAGGCCCATCCCAGACTGTGCCGACGTATTACATATTTGGGTCATTGTCACAAAGTGGTGCAGTTTAATTCCCCGAAGGATGTGGTTTATCCGAGGAAGATATTTATGAAATTAATCACTACCTATTTTAAATATTTTTGTTTCGAAAATAGTACCACTGTTAAATTAAGACAAGAGTAAAAACTTTTAAGTATTTTGAAGTAAATCTTACGAAATCATTATTTCGATCACGGTCCATAATGAAAGGTTTCCATATTCCACATAGAAAAAATAAATTAAAATATTTTTATGCGTGTTTGCTGGTGTACCTATTTATGAGTAGGCCTATGTTCAGAGAATAGGCTCACTTCAGAATACGAAAAGAAGTGTCGAAATAATTTTATGCTGTGGAGTTTTTTAACGAAATAATAATAATAATAATAATAATAATAATAATAATAATAATAATAATATAATAATAATAATCCGTTGCGCTACAGCCCGTGAAGGGCCTAGACCGACCAGCCGGCTGCTGGCCTCACGCCCACATGCCAAAGCAGAGGTGGACGATCATCCAACCAGAATGGAGGTATCGTGTGGTTAGCACGATGATCCCCCCAGCCGTTATAGCTAGCATTCGCAACCGGATTTCGCTACCTATCGTAGCTCCCCAAGTGCATCATGATGCTGGGTGGGCACCTGTCCCATACACTGGCCGAAATTTCATGTGAAAATTTCTTTCCTCATGAGGGTTTGAACCAGCGCGCATTCCGTAACGCGAGTCGTAGGCAGGATGCCTTAGACCGCGACGCCACTTAACGAAATATTACTGTCATTTAAATTTTAAATCTCCCGCCCTCATCTCGCATATGGTGCCAGGAGCACTTTAATCAGTGCTGTCAAATTCCGAAGCTTTGTCCACTACAGTTCACTTCCATGTAAAGTAAGATTAAAAGGTAATATTAATCATCAACTGGCAAAAATGCGTAGCATATTTTAATTGCACATAATTCCGATCACGCGATTTTTTTTGTCTCTATTTCAGTATTTATTGTATCAGTAAATACAAATTGAAACTTAACCTGAATCTGTTTTTCGCTGTTTCTTATAATTTTGTCAATTATCGTTTCAAACGTCATTTCGGTCACGTGACATCTGGCCAACCAATATGACTGGTTTTTTTCATGTTTTCCCTCAGTCACAATGCTGAATTGGAAATTTACATGTCATGATTCATTACCACCAATATCATAAACATTAATTAAAATCTAAAATCAGTTACACGACTCTAAGCCATCTAGGCCTACAACACGCATTAGAAACAGGAACTCGTCAATAGTGAAAACGACTTGCTGGTATACCCAGAGATCCTAAACACGCGACATGACTACAAATGTTAAAGAGTGTAAAAAAAAAAACAATGTCAAAGATCTTATTCAACTATTGATCCATATGACGACAAACAGAACGACGCGACAATCCGAAAGAAGAAGGGATAATACTATTCCTTAACAGGTAACAAGTCTAAACCTGGAAGAAGATTAATACTATGATAATGATGAATCGCCTCTCCATTTCTTGATGTTAACGTCTTTAATTTAGTACATTGCATTTTCTACGTTTGTGTTTGTCTTTTATGGCTCAGAAGATACTTTCTTTCCAGGATTTCCATGGTCGAATTTTTTACATGAACCTGGTGGTACTCATTCCTACATCTTCTTGTCGTTGTTCGTACTTAGAAGATGGTCATACCATTTGAGACCTCTTTTCTCCACTCTATCCGCTACAATTTCCTCAACTTCAATCCTTTTCCTTATTTCCTAGTTAGTAATTTTATCTAACCGGGAAATTTTAGGAGGTTCTCCGCAGATAGTCCATTCCACAGCTTTCCTTCATCCCTTCCTCTATTTTCTGTATTTCACTAGAAAACAAGAACTGTTCTACAACTGGCCATCCTGTTTGCTTTTATTTCTTCGATATAATAGGCTATGTAGATCTCTCCAAACTGAATACGTTAGACATCCTTATCTTTCGACTTCGGGAAATTTTGTATTGTATTGTAATCAATTGGCTATAATATTGTAAAACATATAAAATATGGACATTGCGAAAGTTGTTTTCTTTACAGTCCGACACGGTTTAATAAACTAGTTGAAGAAATGAAGTTTTGCCAATTTAAGGGTTAAGAATAATTATTACGGATATCCCAATTAAAATGGTGTGGAATTTTCCTGTGTTTTGTTTCTCTGCGCGCCGGCGTTTAGTTCCACTTTCAAGCGCTAGAGGTAGTGTAATAGAGCACACACTAAGATAATAATTGAATATAGAGTTGAGACACAGGATCCAAACATTGCCTACCTTATTGCATAATGCAGTAACGGTTTGCTTCAAATAAATTCAGGTTAACAGCTTTTCCTTATTTCTCAGTGACAAACTAGTTGTAATAATAATTTCTATATTTTATATATAACAAATTATATTATAAAATAATATAATACATTATAAAATTATGTATCAAATTCGTTTAATATTTGTATACAATATAATATAGGTATATTGTTTCCTTCTCATAGGAGTTTTGTTTTTCCATTTTCAGCGCTATCAAATCATTACATATTTTAATTATTGTTGGGATCAACGTCTCAACTCTCATTATAAAGGAATTCTAGATTCTAAACATTACAGTTAATGACGGATTTATTATTTCATCGGTCCAATTTATTGTATTTGAGTACATAATGTACCTAGATGTATTAATTATATGTGTTATATTTCCGCTGTGTCGACTGCTAGCTGGTGTGATGTCAGTGCAAACTCCTGGGAGAAAGCAGAATCTCACGTTCAAACTGGTTTGAAGGTTATTGAAATCAGTCCTGCTACATCAAAGGTACCGAGATGAAGTGTCCGTACTGTATAATTATCTATACTCTGGAGTCACCGACTAGCTATGGGAATAACAAAATTCGTAAATTTTCAACATGTTAAGGTAAGCGAGCCGAGTTATGTTATATCTGCAATGAGGAAGGTTTATACACGTTTCGTTAAGAAATGGTACATTAAACTTGAATCTTTGTTGAATACTGTACAGCTGTCGAATGAAAAAGTGGCTGCACTCGTAACGGCGAATATTTTCTAAGTCCACTTCGGGTAACGGTGATGTTGCAAGATGGTTGCGCTTACAGAAGCAGTTTCGGAACGAAGATGTTTACGCAGGAGTCATTAATATCTGCGTCTCGTAGAGCAGCGGTAATGTGTTCGCTTAATGATTCGTAGTTTGAGAGTTCGAGCTTTGTGCAAGTTATTTTATTTTATTATCGTTCTTTAGCGGTGTAAATATTATTCAAGTTATTTATATTCCGTTATTGCTCTTTAGCGATGTAAATAATATTCAAGTTATAATTTATATTCTGTTATCGCTCTTTAGCGATACAAATAATATTCAAGGTACCATTTTATTTTGTTATCGTTCTTTAGCGATATAAATAGTCTAATATTCAAGTTATTTATATTCTGTTATCGTTAATGTTATATTTTATTTAACGACGCTTGCAACTGCAGAGATTATATCAGCGTCGCCGGATGTGCCGGAATTTTGTCCCGCAGGAGTTTTTACATGCCAGTAAATCTACTGACATGAGCCTGTCGCATTTAAGCACACTTAAATGCCATCGACCTGGCCCGGAATCGAACCCGCAACCTTGGGCATAGAAGGCCAGCGCTATACCAACTCGCCAACCAGGTCGACTCTGTTATCGTTCTTTAGCGATATAAATAGTCTAATATTCAAGTTATCATTTATATTCTGTTATCGTCCTTTAATGATATAAATAATATGCAAGTTATCATTTATGTTCTGTTATCGTTCTTTAGCGTTATAAATAATATTAGTTATCATTTTATTTTGTTATCGTTCTGTAGTGATATAAATAATAAAATGAAAAGGAGTGACGAAGATTTGAACATGAGATGTTGACACCTAAATACCGACGTTCTTCCGACTGAGCTACGGGGGCACAGGTAAAGAAGTATATGCGGAAAAATTGTCCTAATCCCCCCACCAAGACATCCTGATGATTTGTGGAACCTCGTCCAAGATGCCTGAAATGGCATGACTGAGAACTGAAAATTCTAGTCGATTCCATGCCCATTCGACTACAAGATGTGATCAAGATGGGAGGAAAATAGATTGTATATTGAATCGTGGCTTTTGTTTTGTTTTTTGAACCTTTAATTGTTTCAATTTTCTAAGACAGATGTCAGTAAGTGTGTTCTGTTTAAGCCACGAAAAACAGTTTTGTTGAGAAAATAATCTTTCTTTCCATTTGCAGCCAAAATGTCATAATACATAACGATGAAGTCTTGGCATAATATATTCATGAACCTGATGTTAATTACTAAAACAGTCATAAAAGAGGTAGGAGCAATTATATTTTCTCTCTCTCTTAAAAAATAAAACACAAAAAGCATGAGGTTGTGTTCGAACTCAATCTCACGAATACCAGCCCGAAACGCTACCATTACGTTTACTTACTTACTTATTTACAAATGGCTTTTAAGGAACCCGAAGGTTCATTGCCGCCCTCACATAAGCCCGCCAGCGGTCCCTATCCTGTGCTACAACATTAATACGAAAAACACTTTAATTATAACTGTATATATCAGGCAACGTGATCCAATAGCATGTCACATCGCCTGTCTCCGAATTGTAGCGGAGATACTCGAAGGGAACTTAGTTTCTGAAGAGCGGCCACTTTTTATTTTGACAGCTGTACATAATCTTAGGTTCTATGATTTTTGTAGTTTTCTTGTCCACCAAGTTAGCACGTTGTGGTGATTTACTTTTCTGCTTAAGTAATGGAATATTATTTCGCTTTGTCCGAGAAAACTAGGTGGAAACGAATACAGTTTGTGTCGCCTAAGTACTAAACACTTATTAAATTACATAGGCCTATACCATGAAATACCTGGATAATTTTTCTAACTTATGGTGGAAACCACATAATCGTATCTATGTAAATATAATTTAATTTTAGTTTAAAATGGGTCTGTTGTTTTCTAATAGACTTATATTTAGAATATGCTATCCAAAATGTTTTTTCTTAATTATTTATTCGTTGATTACTATATTGAAAGGATTTTTGGTGTTTGTTTTGTATTCACAACTACTCACAGAAATAAATTGATGGCAATAAAGTGCATGTTTTATAGTTGTCATAGCAACGGGCTTACCACTATTCATTCGGTACAAACTACTGTACAATTTGAAGAGCAGTACAGTTTATGTATGGAGCTCTTTGAGCTTCAACAGAAATATAAAAAGCCTCCCGTGATTTGAAGTCATGCCTACATTTGCCCTGTACTTCAATTGCGAAAACAATTAACAAAAGAATAATCTTCCAAAAGAATGCCTCTTCAGACCACATTGAAGACGGCCAAATTGCGAAGTATTTTAATTGAAAATGGTTACTGCTGGCGTGAAATAAAACATTTCAGCGTACACCTCCTATTTTATCAACCTTTTTTCTCCTAAGCTCTTAAGGCCGTATTCATAGACATTTTTAGCGCGGGCTTTCGGTGGATTATCAGCGTTTTTCGTATTCATAAACCAGTGTTAGCGATAGGATATGATTTGAATTCTGTACTAGTAATCAGTGGATGGCCGGGCCTAGCTTTGTACGCTCGTAGCGCGTGCTGCGAAATGTCTATGAATAGCACCCTTAATGTTTAATATAATCCACCGAAGCAGATTGGTTTTCATTTGGTTTTCATGTTACCATAGTAACCCCGAATCAAAAGGAATTAAGAACACGAAATAGTTCGCTTCACTGTCATAAGATGGCAGGACATGGTGTATTTATTCTATGTCAGCAATTAGCAAGATTTTGAAGTGTCTCTGACAATATAACTCGATAACCACATTGCGATGTGTTACTTAAATAGTAGAACCTATTTTATAACAATAACATAGTCGAAAATAACATTTATGTTTTAAGTGGCCAGGTATTTAATATGTTATGCAGGTTTAATATACAGATGAACAGAATTTAACCCAACTTGCTGTCGTCCTGGAAACAAAAAATTGACCGATGTGTTCAAGTTGAAATAGACGTAGAAACGGTACAGCCTTTGCAAAGATTTTAGGAATACAAGTAAACTACTTTCTTCAAAGCATGTCTTAAATACACAATTCACAGGAAAACAATATCAAATATTGAGTCGCACTGATGGTTTATAACTATACGATATAAACAACTGGGAAAACTTGTTTTATTTGTTTCTAATCTGTAAAACGTTTTTGCGAGATCGTGCATATTTGCTTGGTTTCCGCACAAAACCAATCCGCGGAAAGACTAAAATTCCACATTCAGTATTCCCAACCTAACACACATAACAATTTCCCTCTTCTTACCGCTTAAGTGACATATTGATTTTACTGCTTTAGGCTTTTAACATATTATTTTTAGAGATGTTTAATATAGTAATAATTATAAATTGGAAACTTACCACTGCAATTTCACCTAAATTGCACTGTTAATTATTGTTTTTAAATATTTGCAAAAATTAAGTAAACTCTACAATTCCACTAAAGTTACTGCATTCGTAATGCAAGTAACATTAAGGAAGCCGTGAAAAAATCAACAAGATTCCAGACTCATCATAGACTGGGGGAAAAAAAAGACAGACGTATATCACGGCCTGCTTGAGTATAGTAAACACAGAAAACATTTTAAAGCAACAATGTTGAAGATAGATATTTTTGTTTTGCAAATTTGCCGTCATTGAACAGAAACAGAGATGGAGATTTCATTGCTACTAATTAGAAATTCCTCTTTCAGGTATGTAATAAACGATCTTCGCACAAAATAATGTACGATACATGAGCGGTATGTTTTCTTTCAATTCTCGGAAATTAAAAAAGCTCAATTACGTTTCGCTTTTTCAAACTTTTCCTCGAACATGAAAACTTCAACATACCGCTCTTGTAACGCATATTACTATTAGAATACGCTGTTAAAAGTTCTGTTTTAGCCGACACATTTAATAGCGTATCAAGCAGACTCTTATTAATGTCATTCGTCGATTTAAAGATCGGTTAAGGCAGAGATGTAGGCTATTCGGACCACAAAATGTCATGTAATGTTATACAGGCGTTCATATTATGTTCGATGTTAAAGAAATGGCATAAATGTTGTCAAATATTGTCACAATTTAACCAAAATTCGACGATTGTAATGTATGTTTTTTCGACCATAACCAATTAATATTATAATGATATTAGTTTAGTTTTTAGGGTTTCACGGTGTATTTGTTCAGAAGTTGACTTTTGGGTATTCCACCTTGTCCTCGTTAGGTATCTCTGGCTGCTCAATTGCGTGGTGTAGCCCGACAACGAACCCAACAGAGTAGGCCTAATGATGGATCCTGTATGTAGTTCCTAACAATTGGAAACGGGGAATACCCAAAAATATTTATCAATTTTATTATTGCTATTATTGTCTGTATAAGAACAAAAGGTACGTCAATCATCCCATTACAAGTCGGAATGTAAAAATTAAAAAGTTGTTGGCGACTGAAACAGTGGGAATTAAACACATGACAGTGCCATGTAGTGCTTTAACATTGACTGAGCTATCTCAAAACACGAAAGCTATTGTATTTGTATTTTTATAAGTGTTTAAATCTGTTTTGGTAAACCTTTCATTCTCTTTGAAGAGGGGTCATTCCGTGAGGAGTGGGACATTTCATCAAAGTTTTAAAATCATGAGGCAAAGAGAGATTTTTATTTTAACCATTGCCTAATACTGTGAACATTCTATTTACAAGGATATTTTGGTGAGAAACTGTTTTCTTATGCAACTGAGATATCATCAGTTGCTGCTTGAGTTTTCATGCAAATCTTAATGATTTTAAGGTCAGTATCTTCGTATCTTATATCATGATACAAGTAAACTCTTGTCGGCAGTGATGGTTACAGCTCGGGGAAACAATTCGTAGTACAGCACACCCTCGCAGTTCCACGAGATGCATAACATTATATTTTGTGAATTCGCGTTGGCCTTTGTATGGGAAGTTGCTTTTTTTGTTTCATGCTCATCCACTTTTTTCTTTTTCTTATGTTAGGATAAAGATACCATTTCTCGTTACCAGTAACGATATTGGATAGGAATATTCGATGTTGTTCACGAGCCAATCGATGACGAGCAAGCAAGATGCACATTTGGCCACCCGCTGATTTTTGTGGTTTTGGTTTAGAGCATGAGGTACCCATACACCTGATTTTTGAACCTTGCCCATTTAATGCAAATATCGCATGATGATGGAATGGTCACAGTTCGTCATATTTGCCACTTCTCGGGTACATGACGTGGATCATTGTGGATTAATATGTTTAAACGGTCTTCATCTAACCCCGAAGGTATTCCTGAACGTGGAGTGTCACTAAAGTCAAAACGACCCTCCTTAAAACGAGAAAACCATTTTATTGCCGTGCTCTCTCCGATAGCATTGTCTCCATACACGGCGCAAATATTTCTGGCCGCCTTCGCTGCTTTCGCCCCTCTATTGAACTCAAAAAGAAGAATATGTCGGAAATGTTCCACTTTTTCCACTTGACACATCATTTTCTAGCGTCTGTGGCTCTACTCACTATTTGCAAAAATTAAAACATCACTATTATGATGTAAACTCAAGCACAACAATTGAACTTCAAATAAAAAAAAATGGCAATCGATAAATAAACCCATAGCAACCGGAGTACCAACACACGAAAGAAAAACGCTACGAATTTATACACCAACTCAATATAATGTGTCAAATTATCATAAAGTAAATAAATACTTGGTTGCTAAGGAAACACGGACAGCAGATGAGCGATTATTTCAGTGTTGTTTGTTTTGCCACATACTATATTTACATAGAAATCCGGTCCCTGCTTATGAGTTCTGTCAGCTCTGAGTAAATCCTCCAATCTCGTACGTCACTTGGTTCATTTTAATTGGAAACTTCTACATGAGCTTATTTAATAGGTTCGGCGTTTGTAGAAGAATCGCACCTTTGAAACAAGTGTTTGGATAAGCATCGATGCCGGCATAGAAGAAATCTGCGTCAAGTCCCCGAAGCCGCGTCATGGTGGCTTGCTGAATTGCCATATCGGTTTTCAATCGCTTACCACCCAGGTGCTTCTTCAATGGTCCGAAGAGATGGAAATCAGTGAGAGCCAGGTTGGGGCTGTGTCTCCGACTGGAAGCATCAAACCAACATCTATTTCCCATGACATATTTGCATCGTACAGCTCAAGTTCACGACGAATTTCTGCTAGTGTGGTGCCCTTTAGATGCAAAAACCGGATCACACTACGCACCTCACATTTGACCATATTTCCATGCGCGCAGCCATCTTACAACTGATATTGCGAGGGTCTGACAACATAACCGCGATCTAATGGTTGTGTGATAAAACTGTGGTCTCTTGCTTGGGCCCTGGCGGAAAAATTTGGACGAAAGGGAGAATGTCACCTGTGAGAGCTCTTGTTACCTTACTTTTTGAATCACGCTCGTACATACACACATGTACATATGCATAAATTTCCATGAGGGTTGTGAAGTTACAAGAAGTGAAAAGTGTTTGCTCCTCGACTGCATTCACTAAAGAAATATATTGACTTTTAGATAAGGAAAAGATCATTAAGCTAGTATTGAAATACTTACTTACTGACTTTTAAGGAACCCGGGGGTTCATTGACACCCTCACATAAGCCCGCCATTGGTCCCTATCCTGAGCAAGATTAATCCAGTCTCCATCATCATATCCCACCTCCCCCAAATCCATTTTAATGTTATCTTCCCATCTACGTCTCGGTCTCCCCAAAGGTCTTTTTACCTCCGGCAAATATAAATACACAAAAAAACTCTACAGAAACTGTTTTCATTTTCTACTGAAGAAATTGATTCAATTAAAGAAGGTAGTTAATCAGTCGATAATTACTATATTTCTTGCCAAATGGCATCGTATAATTTCTCAACGTTGGTTTTAAAAAGCGGTTTTAGGCAAAATTAAAAACTGAAAATACCCAACTCGCCGGACCTGGGGGCTATCAATGGCCAATTTGAACTTCCAGAATAGAGATTTTCGTATAAGTTTTGAATTTTTAAACTGAATATTATTGACAAAAGTATGGTTACGTTGTGGCTGAGGGGTTAGCGAGTCTAACTCCGAACCCAGGGGTCCCGGGTTCGATTTCCGTTAAGGATGAACTGCCTGGTTCAGGTTTTTTTCGGGGTTTTTCCCTCATTCCTACGGATGAATATCAGGTAACTTTATCAGGCAATTGGAACCCCACTCATCTTCGCTACTTCTTTCCTCCCCCGTCATCCTTTCCTCATCATCCCGTTTCTGGTTTTTCAGATCACTCTACAGGCGGTTTCCCGAAGCTACTGGCTCTCTCTCGACCGACCTCCGTGGAATGTAGTTAAGCGATGTTGGATGGCTTCTGCTACGAGCACCCGAGGCGGACCTACTCGGGGAAGGAGTTTCGCCTCGGACCGACGGGGGGGGGGGCAGGAATGGTATATAGATTTCTGTCGGCTGTAGGGACCGGTCGTTAAGGGAATCATGTGGTTAACGGTGCACGTAGAGGATTTGTGGCACGCAGCTCATTCCATATCGAGGGTTAGAACAATAGATCTCAAGATGTCGCAGTGCTGGGCCATCCGTGCCCCCCTCAGTTAAATTCTATTCCATTCCATTCCATGGTTACGTAGAACTCAAGATCATACAAAAAAAAAAAAGGAAGTAATTTCTTAGAATATTCAAGAACCTGTAAGTTTAGAAGAAGTTTACTTTGAAAATTAATAATTTAAGTTTATTAATGGACTTACTAATGTTTTACTATTTTTGTCTGAAAACTTTCCTGACCTTGAATATCTCGTCCATCAATGGCATCTCAGAGCATTAAGTTCTTAAATTAATGAACTTGTTTCGAAATAAATTATCGACATACGACGAAAGTTTTGTCCAAACCAGCGTCAGAAATAGAGCAGTTTCTTCGTACTACATGAATCTAAGAGTTAATTTGTGTTATGGTTATGTCATACTAGTGGAACAATATATTTGCAAATTAGATCCGCGTAATCACTTCTGAGAAACCTGTAAGCGTTGATTTCCCTTGAAGTTTTCGAAATACTGACTCCTTATTACCATTTATTCTTTATTAGCAAGTATAATTATTGTAACTTATTGAAGGCCTATGTGTCGGCCGTGGCACACGCAGCGGGCAAGGAGTTTTAATGCACGGAATTTCTCAATCGTTGGATCTAATCTCATGTAAGATAATAATGTTTACCCTTTTATGCGATGTTCTGTATTCTAAATGGAGTCCCTGCATGCTGTCGATCACACGTCCGGGAGTTCCACCGTGAATAGTGTCGGGTAAAGAAATAAAGTTTCAGATTACGGTAAACCGACTAAGAGAATGGAAAATCTCGTTATAGAAATTTCTTCTTCTTTTTCTTAATAGAAAATAATATTTATTTCTGTTTTTATAAATTCATTGTAACTTATAAGTTACTCTATATTGGATTATATTCCATGAAAATTATGTGGCAAACAGGATTCTTCGTGCTAGTAGACCTAGTTTTCGAGCCTCGTCTGTTGCTGAAGTGCTAGAGCAGGCCTGCACAAGGTTTGCACTCTCCGAGCCGGCTCACAGCTCATGAACGGAATGCGGATATTAGCTGCGCTCTGTGTAAGGGTGGACTGGAAGAAGGGGTGATCTCGTACAAAATGTACACAAAAAGTGTTCATGAAATGAATTACCGTTCAGTGTTAACAAAACTATCATGGACTATTATTAATTAATAAAGAAATATTTATTTTACACAAATAATAGAAACATTATAGCAACTTAAACATACAATATCATTTTGTTATATTTTTATTTATCAGTGCATGAAAACGGAGTTTTATGCTGTTGGCAGCTGAAAGGAACAGTAGCCTACTGATCGTAATGAAACATCAGTTACAGATGTTCGATGCCTGCCTTTATTAAAGTTGATTATAGAAAACAGTTGCTCACAAATATAAATGTTGAGCCAAACATAGCAATCATTTTCAAAGCCAGCCTGAATATTATTGGTAAGGTTTAGTCTTGTAAAACTCAACCGACTAGTAGTATTATTCAAACGGTCTTTAGCCCTTCTGTCACATTGAAGATCAATAAGTTCAAGCTGTAAACCGTTAAATGTTAAATGTTATGTTTTATTTAACGACGCTCGCAACTGCCGAGGTTATATCAGCGTCGCTCGTGTGCCGGAATTTTGAGCCTGTCGCATTTAAGCACACTTAAATGTTATGTATGACACTGTTTCAACTAGTGTTGAAGGAATTTATTATGATAACTTTAAACTTCTTTCCAATTAAGACAAGATCTTGGAACCTAGAATTAAATTCATTTTGAATTTTAATTAATATTTGAAAATAATCGTTTAACATGGCTTCATCACGAGCTGTTTCTATCGTTCGAAAGTGAGTCATATTACCTTCCCGAAAGTGACTTACAAAAAGCGTAAGTTTACGACTGAAATCCCATAATTTATTCAACATATCAACAATGAGCTGGCCTTTTCCCTGAAGAGATATATTTAAATTGTTGAAGTTTAATAAATTCTAACGTTTCTAACTACCCTACCTTATGTAATAATGCAACTTTCAACTCCTGAAACTTTTTACTGCGATCATCATAAACAAAACCATCGTATCTCTATGTGTGGACACATTATATTATGTTTTCCTCTTTCTTTCAAACTTTTGTGGCAGATAAGTATTGACTCCAGCTGCTGTGAAAAAATAAGCATTTTCCCATGCAATATTGAAAGAATTTTCCTGATGATCATTTTTCCGTCTTTTAGATTCCTCCATTATGTAGCCGTAGATAGGGAAAGTGAAATAACTACTGATAATACACACTACACCGGATAGCAGCGTGGACTATCCTCTACCTATAGCAGGCTTACGTCATTCCGACGTACCTTTCCGGCGAGCTATTTGGACGGCTCTCCCGCTCCCAAAGAGCGCCGTTTGTGCAGGCCTGTGCTAGAGCGTTGGTCCAGACATCCCGGGTTCGATCTCCGTTCAGGTCGTGATGGAATTTGTGATGGACAGAGCAGACGTTGCAGAGTTCTTCTCGAGATACTCCCGTTTCCCTCTATCATTCCACCAACACTTTCCACCTCCCCTAATTTCATCTATCATCTGCAATGGCAAAAATAGACTGGGTTAAAGTCTTGAGGGTAGTAGGGTTTCCGATGCTGATACAGGAAGGGTTTCGGGCTCCATATCTCTGGGGCTTATCAGGCTTCTAATTTGCAGGTGGTACCTTGCTATATCAGGGACTGAGACAAGATGGCCCACCTGTCAGGGTCGGGTTCACGAATGCCACCTAGGCCACATGTCAGACTTTGACAATCGTGGTATTCATAGGGCGCATAAGCGTACCTAAGTGTATGGACCCATCTCGGGTCCGACCCTCTTAAAGCCAAGCCAAACCAAGCTAAGCTAGTTTCGAGTGTAATCGTCAACTTAGGATCACTTAGCTCTCACCCAACAGATTAGGATTCGATTCTTGGTACCAGAATGTTTTTTCGAGCTTGCTCTGACAGTTGTGCGTTAGCTAAGTATATTTATTCTCAGTATTCGTTTTGTATTGTAGTTTGTATCAATAAATAGAATAAAATACACGGTGTCCTTAAATGATTATTGGAATTTTAGATGGTTGGTATAGATTTACAAACGAAAGTGGATGCGTGTTTCGTGTAATGAAAGAAGAATTGTGAATGTTTCATATCCTCAGCACAGCGGGTTTGTTTTTCGTTTTTATTGCTTCACGGCGTTGAATTTATAAAATGGTGACTCCCGCGCATAAGTCATTTTGTGTGTTGCGGTTTGCGAAGTCCGGTTCCGTTGTTACCTTTCAGCCAGCTTTCCGACAGCAATTTAGAATTGATACTCCGTCCGATAAAATTCGTCGATGTATAGACAGTTCGAAACAACTGGATGTAGGCCTGTCTGTAAAGGGAAAAGTTCAGGACGACCATGAGTGTCAAACGAAAGAGTCGAGAATGTCAGAACAGCTTTCATAATTATGTAGTCTTCAGAAATCTGTGCGGCGTGCCAGCCGTGAACTAGGAATGCCTCGTACGACAATGTGGAGAATGCTACGAATGCGGCTGCATATGCGGTCTTGCCGTTTCTGCATGGAAATGCAACATGAACTGGAAAATTATAACATCAGTTTAGTCGTTTTGTGTTTAGTTATGAAGCAACTTTTCATCTCTGTGGCAATGTGAATAGACATAATGTGCGTATCTGGGGACGGAGAATACACAAGGGATTCTCCAAAGGTCAATGTCTTCTGTGCCATGTCCCAACGAAAAGTCTACGGGCCGTTCTTTTTTCAACGAAAAAACAGTGTCAGGCATTTCATACCTGGATATGCTGCAGAATTAGGCTATCTTTTCCCTCAGCTGAATGAGTTCGAACCTTAAGACTAAGACTTCATTTGGTAACAAGACGATGCTCCTCATTTTCTTCATAATGCGCGGGATTGGTTGAACGATGTTGTTTCCCAACGATGGATAGGACGTGCTGGTCCGAATGACATGGTTTTCTCCCGACGACCTCTACGGTCTCCCGATCTCACACCATATGATTTCTTCCTGTATAGGACTGTATGTACATACCACGCTACCTGTCGACCTGCCCAGTTTTGAGAAGAAGGATTGTTGTTGCTGTTGAGTCTGTCACTCCTGACATGCTGACCAACGTTTGGAACGAATTCGACTATCGGCTAGATGTATGCCGTGTGACGAACGGTGCTCACACTGAACACACAAAGTGCGGTATGAAAACTCGCAGAGTTCGTTTTTAATCTCATGTAAAGTTTGTTTGTATATATCGCAAATAAGAGAAATTACTGTGCAGAGAAAAGGACTCCTATAGACATATTTTATTACAGTGTGTCGAATTGGAACATGTACAGAGAAAATATCTACCACCCTCGATACTAAGTCAGAATAGGAGTTCGCTTGCATGTCTTAACCTCATGGGGGAATAGATAATACGAACAAAAGACTGGATTGTTCCTCTTGAAGGCTCTCGACAGATTAGAACTTCAGCTGTTGAAGTTTGTGATACGAACTGACGAAGGGATAACGGTATCTACCCAATTATACACTTTTATGTCTGTTTAGATTAGGATATATTATATGTGTTTTGTTGTGCCATTTTCATTTTAATATGTGTGTTGTTTTAGAGAGTGGTTGGATATAATCATAGGTGAGGGGGGTGAAACCTACAAAGTAGGACTTGTTTTAGGTACGGTCAGAAGACCCGTGCATTGGATTTTAGAGAAAATTATGATAATATAATATCTGTATGTATAATATTACTCAATAAATCCAGCTATCACTAAAAAAAAGAAAGAGAAATTAAAGAACTTTGAAACTAGATAATCATTTAGAGACACATTGTACAGCTGTCAAAAAAAAAAAAAAAAGTGGCCGCACTCGTGAACAGCGAATATTTTCAAAGTCCACTTCGGGTCGCGGCGATGTTACACGATGCATGTGCTTGTACAAGCAGTTCCCGAACTATGAAAGTGTTCCATGTCTGCGCCTCGTAGGCCAGCGGTAGAGTGCTTGTTTAATGATTCAAAGGTTGTGGGTTCGGGCCTTCTTCAAGTTTTCATTTTATTTTTTAATCGTTCTTTAGCGATGTAAATGCGATTCAAATTATCATTTATGTTCAGTTATCGTTCTTTATGGATATCACGTTATTTATATTTTGTTATCGTTCTTTAGAGCTATGAATAAAATTCAAGTCATCATTTGTATTCTGTTATCGTTTTATAACGATATGAATAACAATTATTATTATTGTATCTCCAATTGTGGTTAGCCTTATTTTATATATGTATGTTAGGGCTATAGTTTCATACACAAAAAAAGATAAGCATAAAGAGAAATAGAAAAGAAAATTAAATTAGCTTACGCGATGTAAAAAAACATAAACAAACCGTAAATTAGGCATTGCGATTGCAAAACAAATATCAGGTATCAATTTGAAACATACAAAAACATTAACACACATACGTAACACTTCTATAACACAAATACGCAGATTTCCGTACCATACATCATAAATTAATACACAATAGTCACACAAACACAAACTATAATTACGACATTCCGACGACATCAAGCATCACATAATTGACTCACATACGTAACAAATCAAGCATCCGTTACAACACATACATTTCAACATAGTAACCACACTTTTAAAAGTTACAAATTTGGCTCCAAGAAGAATAAATAGGACACTGTTACTAATTACTATTCTTCTACAATTTCTTAAATATATCTGTAATAAATCTGCGAAATTCCGATATGAATAATATTCAGGTTTTTTATATTGTTATCGTTCTTTAGCGATATAGATAATATTCAACTTATCATTTATATTCTGTTTTCCTTCATTAGCATTATAAAATAATATTCAAGTTATTTATATTGTTATTTTTCTTTCGCAATATAAATAATCTGTATTTTATGTAAGTAATTATTATAACACAAATAACCATCTTTCTTTGCAAAATAGGTTATTTTATTTAGATAATTAAATAAGTATTATATAATATCTTATATTAATTAAACAAACCGATATTTATCATTTATATTCTGTTATCGTTCTTTAGTGATACTGTATAAATAATATTCAAGTTATTTATATTGTAATCGTTCTTTAGCGATATAAATAACATAAATTTAATATTAGGTTTGGAAAAATCCAGTTGCATAATACTGCTATTAGTTTTTCTTTTTGTATTATTACATAATACTATCTTGAACCACAATAAAATGAAAAGGAGTAACGAGGAATTGAACCTGAGACGTTGACATCTAAATTTCGACGTTCGTCCGCTGAGCTACGAGGGCAAAAGTGTGGAAACATTTTCGGAAAAATTGGCCCAATCACACTCTAAGATTTTCTGATGATTCGTAGAAGCTAGTCCAGGATGCGGGGGGCAAAGGCGAATTGAGATTTCCCGGTCTCTGATCGGGTCAAACATCCTGATAAAATTAATATTTAACCCTTGCCGTGACTTTCGGTGAAGTCCGGAGGGCCCAATTAGTCAAATCCACTCTCCTCATCTCCACGCTTGGGTCCCCTGGAATTTAATAAGATGCGAAAGGGATAGTGGTGTGCGGAAAGCAACGGGATGTTACCGCATTTAGGCCTATCCTTCCCAAGAAAAACTGCAAACATGAACAAAGGAAGCTTTTAATAGAAGAAGAAGGATCTTCTGCGGACCTCTGGAAAAAGAACTAAGGAAGAGACTAGTGAAGTGCTTTGTGTGGAGCGTGGCATTGTATGGGGAAGGAACATGGACATTACGACGAAATGAAGAGAAACGAATTGAAGCATTTGAAATGTGGATGTGGTGAAGAACGGTGCGTGTGAAGTGGACAGACAGAATAAGAAATAAAATTGTGTTTGAAAAAGTGAGTGAAGAAAGAATGATGCTGAAATTGATTAGAAAGAGAAAAAGGAATTGGTTGGGTCTCTGGTTGAAAAGAATAATAGACGACATTAGGATATGTGGATCATATGCGGAGACTAAGAGGAAGGCAGAAAATAGGAAAGATTGGAGATTGCTGGGTTTGCAATGAAAGACCTGCCCATGGACAGAACACTTATGTATGTGGGTATGTTCAGAATGCCTGGAATATCGTGTCTAAGAACAGTCGCTATTTGCAAAGATTAGTCGATTCCATGCCCACTCGACTGCAAGATGATCGAGATAAGAGGAAGTTAGACTAAATATTGAATTGTGGCTTTTTGTTTTGTTTTTTGAACGCTTAATTGTTTGAATGTTTTAAGGCCGACGCCAGTAAATTTGTTTTGTTTATGCCACGAAAGATACTTTTATTGAGAACGAAATCTTTTTTCTTTTCATTTGCAGCCACAATATCATAATGATAAAGTCATGGCATAATATATTAATGAACCTGATGTTAATTACTAAAATAATCGTAAAAGAGAAAGAAGCCATTATGTATAGTATGTCTCTCTCAAAAACATAACAAAAAAGAACATAAAAAGCACGAGGTTGTAGTCGAACGCAGGACCTCATGAATAAGAGGCCTGAACGCTACCATTACGCTATCGAATCACAGAGAGAATACTTCAATTATTCAATTATTTATCAGGCAACGTAGTCCAACAACATGTAACATCGCCTGTCTCCGAATTATAACGAAGATACCCGAAGGGAACTTTGTTTCAGGAGAGCGGCCACTTTTTCTTTTGACAGCTGTACAAAAAACATAAGGTATTAAATGGCTTACTCTTGCTCAGCTTGCTTCGCAGTGTATTAGATTAGTTTTTGAATGTGAGGTAATTTGTTACTGAATTGAGCGGACTTGACCCACAGATCTTAAAATATTTGAATAGAGCTGCAAGTGCAGTTTGTGTATGAAACCAATTACATCCATTGAAACAGTTAACAGTTAACCTGTAGTGTTAACATTAGTGTAAATTCAGATTTAATAATAATAATAATAATAATAATAATAATAATAATAATAATAATAATAATACAAATGTCTTTAAAAGAACCCGGAAGTTCATTCTCTCCCTCACATAAGCCCGCCATCGGTCCCTATCCTGAGCAAGATAAATCCAATCCCTTTCATCATATCCCGCCTCCCCCAAATCCATTTTAATATTATCCCCTCATCTACGTCTTGGTCTTCCCAAAGGTATGTTCATCTTGATGTTCGAGGGTTCTTACGCACAAACTTCGACTTCTACCTTGGCTTATCAACACCAGACCTCCCAGATATCCCGACTTTAATCATCTGGAGTTTTTTTTTTTAGTATTTGAACTTGTTTTATGTATTCTAGCCCCGTTGGTAATGGTAACAAATTCCGGGAAAACATTGTCAGTGATTGTCAATACATTGGACACACACACCAGGAATATCCCAACGTGTACGACTGTCGATGAGGAAACGTGCTGATGCCTACCTTATCATGAAGGGTGGTTTTACTGAGCACACGTTGTAATACTCTATTCCTTCAGTGCATATCGGATGTTACATTGCCCCAGAGCACCTGTACTGATAAGATGTAATAAAATGCCATGCATATACAGTAGTCTCTCATTAATCCGAACTACGTTAATCCGAAAATCTGGTTAATCCGAATAAAATTATTTTAAGAAAAACCCAAATTTATTGTAATATTAAAAAGTAGCGAAAAGGAAAAAAAATATATAAATTCACTCAATTTCTTTTGCTTAAAAATTATGAAAATAGCACATTAAAGGGTACTTACAACAATTATTAGTGTTTTCTGTACATACTTTACATTATGTCATGCTCATAAAATCAGTAATTTTCTGTTGTCGTAATGAAGTGAACCTGTTGGTTGTGGTTCTAAAAATAGCAACAGGGTACTCTCACACCGTCTCTCAGCGCTCGTGAATAGCATTCATTGTATTACATTACAGGAAATATTTCAGTTAATCCGAAAATCTTGTTATCCGAATAGATCTTGGTCCCAATTAGTTCGGATTAACGAGACTATATCTACTATATTTAGAAAACGGCTAGTCCCATGGACCTGTGTTTATTAGGACCTTTTATCTTGTTTCATTACTCTCTACTCATCCCTGCAGTTTGTACTTATAATTATGAAACACCCTGTACGATGAAAGACAACGCGAGACATCAGATTGAGAACACATTGATGCCGAGACTGGCTTCAAACCGACGACCGTATTTGCTCCTTGGCCGTTGCGCACACAGCAGTTCAAGAGCTATGAATGACTAGTTTCATTGATCCGGCGACGGAACAGGGATCGACCTGGGGCCTGCGTGATGAGATGCAGGTAGTCAATTAGCAGGCGCTCCCCTCAACGACTGTCATTGCTGCTTTGATCACGGCGCTCAAAGGCGCACTGAAACCGCGGGCAGCGGCCGGCACTTGTTTAGCTCTGCATCGTCGCTACAGGGGCGGGAGACAAAAGAAGGCGAGACGTGGAAAGTTTTTTAGCGCGGTACAAATGCTGTCGGTGTACAGTTCCTTTTCATTTGTCTATTTTTAACAAGAGGGTCTTTTTATACTGAGGCGGTCACGTGATACTGCGATAATGTGAAGTTGACGTACTACTGAGAAAATCTGCCCATGACGCTTTGATTTCCATAAACCTTACGGGAAATGTAGACAATCGAAATTTGATTCCTTTTGGCTAAACACCAACAATTTATTCAGGTTTATTTTCTCCGTTAAACTTGTTCAACTTGCCCTCTGAAGAAATTAGTAGGCCTATATGTAGCAATATCTTTGATACTTCAACACATTCCACCGTGTGCAATGTCTCATCTATTAACTCTGAAGTTTCTGAAATACTGTATACATCGGTTTCTATGTATGTATGTATGTATGTATGTATGTATGTATGTATGTATGTATGTATGTATGTATGTATGTATGTATGTATGTATGCTATTTTCTTTTAAGAATTTCGATTATTCTACAACAAAAACTGCAGTTTCAGGCGCCTAAAATAGTCTCAATATTTAATCAATTATGCTCTAATTCAGTTGAATTAGACATTTGAGACATTAATTTTTCCTGAAATGGTACACTAAATATGGCATAAACTTTTAGGTGGATACAAAAAGATAAATTAAATAATTTAAATTTTTCTTATGTTACTGACATTCAATTGCATAATCATTTTTGTTTATAATTTGCTGCACAGTACATCACCACAGTTTCATCAAGGACAATCTTTCCTACACTAAGATTTGCTATACTATTCATACACTATGGTATAATTATAAACACATATATGTAAGAATCACGTATATCCTGCCGAATGGACGAGACAGTTTAATAATTGAATAATTTCAAGGGAAAATTGTTCCGGGGCCGGGTATTGATCCCGGGATGTATGGGTGAACGCACCAGCGCTCTATCGACTGAGCTGCCCAGGAACTTCACCTGACACCGTCTCAATTTTTCCCTTATATCCACACACCTCGAGTGGGTTGACGAGACGCCAGAAACCACAAGGAGTACACACAAACTGTGTGTGACTTGAAAATTGTGGTTTTCTGTTAACTTACCTACAGTAACGTATGTATTATTGAAATGTAGCTTTCAGGTAAGGCTCCCTGTGAAGCAGACTTCAGTAATTTCCCTGGATCGATACCCGGCCCCGGAACAATTTTCCCATTGAAATTATTCAAGTCTGCTTCACAGGGAGCCTTACCTGAAGGCTAGATTTGCATAGTTTAACAAGTTTAAATAAATTGTCTACATAATTTTTTTTCAGAAGGGTTATTTTGTTTGCAGTACTTTTTTTATAAACTCTCTTAAAACAGGATTTTCCATCGTATTCTTTTCCTGCGAAATCTGAAAGTTATGGAAATAAACTGAATAAAATTTCTAAATTTTACATTGCAGTATTTCAATTACAAACTGAGCTTGCTGGTTTCGAATCAATAAACTTATGAAGGTGAATGATTTAACTATCGAAATCATATTTTTAAATGTGCACACAATTGATAAAAATATATATTTTTAATATAGTGGGTCTTTAGTACAGAGTCTTTCATAAGTAACGAGTCTATCGAAAAACAACTATTTTGGATAATTTTTTGAAATGATGTTCATCCTCATAAAGAACCCTTCCCGGTGCCGTACAGTCGATTTGGGAACAAACATCTCCTCCTCCCGCCGCCACAGGAAGCTGCTTATCCATGTGTAAGGTGCATTTGATGCCAACTTAAAATTATCTGGAACATGGTCTTCTATACGCCAAGGACTTAAAATGACCTGGAGCATGGCCTTCTATACGTCAAGGATAATGGCATATGGCCATGCCTGTACACATTGTTGTGATAGACTGGAATGATAAAATGCCACACAGCCACTTAACGTTATTGCAGAAGAGAAAAATTGCTGCCTGGTTTGAACTTGGATACAGTGTCGCGCAAATTAAGCGTTCACTCCGTGGACGAAGTGTTTCCAGGCAGGTGGATCGGTCGCACAGGCCCAGTCCGTTGGCCTCCGCGCTCACCTGATTTGACTCTACTGGACTTCTTTTTCTGGGGATTCATCAAGGGTCGTGTCTATGCAACTAAGCCATGCACTATTCCTGAATTAGTGGAACAAATTGAACACACGATACGTGGTTACCTCTGACATGCTCACCAGAGTCCATGAAGAGTTGATACGTCGCTTACATTTGTGCATTCAGTAGAACGGAAGACATCTTGAAAATTTTACACCATAATTTGTCTACAATTAAAACGATTTTTACATTTATGTGTTTTAATAAAGGTTTAAACACTAACCATTCTTTCATTTAATAGTTCTGGAGACGAGGGGAGGGGGTGTTTGTTTCCAAATCGACTGTACGGCACCAGGAAGGATTCTCTCTCTCTCTCTCTCTCTCTCTCTCTCTCTCTCTCTCTCTCGTGAGGATGAACGTCATTTCAAAAAATTATCCAAAATAGTTGATTTTTCGATAGACTCGTTCTTTATGAAAAACCCTGTACTACTGTACAGTATACCTAAGCAAATGTTTGAAATTTAACGACCTCAGCAGAGATCTGCCCTTGTCTATAATAGCACAGGCTTGCAAAATTATGGCTCATAAAAGCTTAAAAAAATGTATATGTATATATATATGTGTATATATATATATATATATATATATATATATATATATATATATATATATATGCTACATGTATAGTTTCTTGGGGTGTTGAATCCAAAACTGAGCTCAGATTTTCTCTATCACGTACAATTTTTCCGCAACATGCACTGATATTTTTGCAATTTGAATGTAACGTTATTGAATGGCAAAGTGATGAAGTGAAACATGTCGTGTGGCAAATATTAAAGGCATATTTTACAAAAATTATTAGATTGTTATAATTAACAACTCACATTTAGTTTCTATTCATGGCGAAATTGTTTTTATTGTTGTGTGAGGTTCAAGAGATGTTCTTTGTGGCCAATATTTTGTTCCCAATGACTTCTTCTTGCTCTACTTCTTCTCTGTCCCATTCACAGAGGAAATATGGAAACTTGGTATACTCCGCCAGCTGACCAAGAAACATGCACAACTCTCTCAGATCTCTACAGATCATTCAGTTATGATCTTTATATTTTATCTTTGTAAGAATCGGTTCAAGATTCTCGTAAGTTTCTTTAAGGCGTACCGAATGACCAACAGATGACGAAGGATACTTCTTGCCATTGTGCAAACGTTAACAACTCATAGGCTATCCTGTTTTTAAAAGTACCTAGAATATTATATCTGGTAAGGTTTATCTTGTCTCAGTAGCAATAAAACCAAGTCCCTTCAAATGAGGGTGGAGATTATAGGAGGGTTGTAAATTTTCAGGATTCCTTTCTAAAGCTTGTTATTGTATAGGCTACCGGAACTCAGTTTCTTGAAAGACAAGCTCAGTGACGGAATTATACAGTACGAAGAGAGATGTGTGTTACTTTATTTTGCGCTACAGAATGTATCATCTAGTCCAGACGTGGGCATCAATAGTACATGTCGAACGGAGTCGAACGCAAGGACGTGATCTCCCTCCCTCCACACCCCTAGCTGGGATACCTGTCCGACCGGTTGAAGCACTGGCAGTCAGCGGTGGATTTCACTAAAAAAAAAGGCGCTCTCTAAGGAAGCTCCTGAAGTAAAAAAGTCCAAAAATATTATTTCCACAAAGAATGGGAAAATGAATTCTTTTGTTGCGAAGAAGGGGAAAGCGTTAGGTGCTTATTATGCTACAAAATTTTACTAGAACGTTGAGCGACATTATGAAAAGATTCGTTTTAATGGAACAATTTTTTTTATTTTATTTTTTATAATAATAGTAGACCACACCTGTGGAGTAACGGTTAGCGCGTCTGGCCGCGAAACCCCAAGTGAAAGTGGACAAATATGGCTGGTTTAGATGTATATACGCTTGAACAACTTTCCAAAGTAAAATATTCACATCTTCGGAGTTTTGTTATGAAAATTGCTTCTATGTTTGGCTCATCCTTTATTTGTGAACAGTTTTTTTCTCAGTTGGCCATTGTAAAATCCAAATCAAGATGACGCATTTCAGACGAAAATTTATTCCATCAGCTTACAATTGCAATGTCTGACATAACTCCAAATTTTGAAACACTTGCTGATTTACATGACGAAGAAGAATAAACGAATCCTTTCTTTTAAGGGCATGAGTCAATTGACGTAAATTGACAAAAAACAACAAGGAACTACAGTAAGAAGTTTAAAAAATAGTCTAATTGTTGTTTTTCTGTTTCTTAGTAATGTGCTTGATATTTTGTTAAAAATCTATTTTTCCTTAGTTTCTTAATTTTATTTTCAAAGGCTGCAAATTAGTGACTGATGCCCTTTCAAAAAAATAGGATCAGATTATGGCATTACTTTTTAACTGTTGTGGAATTGTACGTTTTATATCATTTTATAAGTATTTTACAGTAATTGTTTAAATTAGAAATACAGTTATGTTTCAGATTTTTGTAAAATAGTTTGTATTTGTTTTGGAAAATTTGTTTTCTTTCATTGTCATTATTCATAAAAATAACATTTGTAGAAAACTGTGTATCTTTTTGTCCTGCGTAATTACTTTATGTTCCGTGTTTGAATACTTCACGCGATCCACCGCTGAGTATTACGTTAACAGGTGATGCGTGTTGCAGCAATCAGAGTAGTATGGCGCATCTCTTTAAATGCCCACGTCTGAACTATTCCCTTCCGCCACTGGCATCGCTTCACTCCCCCCATCGAAATAACAACACAGACGAGGCAAGACATATCTCCTTTCTCTCTCTTTTCACAGTGAGACAAGATTCATCACACAGACTTTAACGGTATAAAACTTATGCGCAATATATACAGGCTGTAAGGGGTATAAGTGCCGTCCTTTTAACAGTCGTCTGGGACGGTCTGCAGGATCAAAAAATGTCCATGCAAATAGGATCAAAACTGGATAGTATTCCCAGAAAAATATTTCTTCCTTGCTTTATTTGCGTTATACTGCTTATATAGTTACTAAAATTACGAAAACAATTACATCAGTAGATACATTTAGCAAAGAGTTAATATTAGTTTAAATAAATATTTGCATGTTCTATTACGTTTTCGTGAAATTAAATAAAAATGCATGATTAAATTTGTTAATATTCTGGCGTGAGAGACCTGGCAACGTTCAGCAGGCAGTACTCTGCACAGACGTAAGTACAGGTCAGCTGAGTTCAAGCTCCTTGTCCATAGCTCTACTGCCGAGCGGATGGTAGTACAGTACAGGGTATTCGACAATGTCATTCACAGTTTAGGATTATCAAATATGTTATTAATTTATGGAGAACGTCGTCGTAATTCAAGTGAGGCAAGAAGAATGTACTGTCAACGTTTTCCTCAAAGATGGTTGCTTAATCGGCGAACTTTTGTAGCAGTTTCTCAACGATTATTAGAAACTAGAAGTCTCTTACCCCGTTTCGACAATCACACAACCAGAAATTTGTTTTAAAAATTATACTACTTTACAGAAGCGGGAGAGATTAAAATGTTGCATTTGAATAAAGTTCCTGCGATTTTGTGCAGAAAACCATTACTGTTTACTTTTTAGACGTACAAATAAAAATTTATTTATTTATTTATTTTATTGGGTTATTTAACGACGCTGTATCAACATCTCAGGTTATTTAGCGTCTGAATGAAATGAAGGTGATAATGCCGGTGAAATGAGTCCAGGGTCCAGCACCTGGTTTCGCGGCCAGACGCGCTGACCGTTAAAAATGGAGCAATAGGGCTATTGTTACATAAAATGTAAATTTACCATAATGTTCTGTTAATGAGACTGGAGGTTTGTATTTGCTGCTCGTTTTATGTAAACAACAGTATTGTCATGGTCCGCTCCTGCATTAGAACAGAGGATTCTGTTTTGTACCGGTACGTCTGTACCCGCTTATATTGTATGCTTCTAAACCCCTTCTCCCCATTCAACAACGTTGCCGAACGCCTAATATTGTAAACTTTAATAATTAGTTAAATACTGGAATTAGAAAAAAAAAATTGTAATCAAATTTTTTTATGGCACGAATAATCATCAGTTAAAATAATGCCACTTATACCACTTAAACACTGTATATACGACAGATTTGCAGGTATCGAGAAGGATTTGGAAAACCGAAACTTAAGATTTTTTCTTTGCTAAACAAAGTGGGTAGAGTCCAACTGGAAACTGCCTCTGTGTACGGTGATCATCAAGTTTTACAGACCGGTTAATTCTACAACGAGCTAAAGTTCCTCGTGGAACTGGCCTATTCGGTATCCCCCCCCCCAGGTGGTTTGCTTTGTGGCATGGCACACTTTTGGATAGTCATAGAGGCAGTAATTTGTTTGAAGTAAATGTAAAAGCAGAACATTAACCAATTTAGCGTGTGCACGCAGATTTTCATTTGTTCCTGAGTGTTCTTTTGTTTCCTGTTTTAAAATGTATTTCCATAGTAACCATTCCCAATGCTTTAAGAGAAACCCAAGAGGTTCTGATTACTGTGCAGTGAGATTAATTTTCATTTGTGTTGTTAAATAGGGCGTTAGGAGAGAGCGAATTAAGGCATTTTCATTTAGCCGATGAAAATGCGGAATTATTATTTTATCTTATGAGAAATAAGAAGAAAATTAAAGCCGAGTTGTTTCTCGGAATAACCGCGGTTTAAAGTATTACCGTATAGACCTATAGAATATGCGGCCGGATATTTTTGTTAACTTTCCTGTAACCAACTTTTATTTTGAAATCGACAGCGTTCCATTGTTTCCTATACCACAAACACAGTAGCCTATATCCCTTTGTGTATCAAGGAGGCCTTAGTAAACAAGGCTGGCGGATAAAAACGCCTTTCATGTTTCACAACAATAACGGACTTAAAGCTTTCCACATTTTACGGAAAGTATTTCTCTCATCAGGTAGAGGTTTGTCGTTCTCCTATATATAAAAAAATAAAATTTCCCACATAAAACATGAATAACTGTCCTCGCGGCCTTTGTATCGGTTACCAATGAAACCACAGAGATTGCTAAATAAGCCAACTATCGAAAAATCCCGTGGCTTGCGTTTGTCTTTTGTCGGATGACAGACTACAAGCGATGGGCGCGTTTAGTTAGGAACACAATTTTTCAGCGGTAAAATGAGCCTTCTTTTGTTTCCTCCTGCATTTCCATAGCAACTCGTACTCTAAGCAAATACACTAATTCAATCCGACTCATTGTAATTTGCATGCTATGGAGATAGTGCTAGAAAGGCTCGAGTCCAAAATAAACCTTTGTATTTTGCAATATGTTTATTATAGCAGAATATGGGATAAAACTGCTGTGTATCGCAATGTTATTTCATTACAACGCTATACACGCATGAGATACTTTCAGTCGATTATTTTTTACTGAGTATCACGTAAGAGTAGTTCCTAAAAAGACTAATTTGGCCGTCTCTTCAGTGTTGCCAACTAATACTAGATATCACTAAAAGAGGATAAAATCACCAATGCCATGTAGATCAATAATAATAATAATAATAATAATAATAATAATAATAATATAGTATTAGCAATAATGATGTCTTGCTTATTTACCACATCTCCTCTTTATGTTGGAGAAGTGTTTTCTAAAACGTTCAATAATTTGTGAAAGAGTAGGCCTATATTTTTCTTCTGGACCTCTCGCACTTTGTTAGTAGTTAGTAGATTAGTGTATGATCTAATATTAAAATGTATTTTGTCTGACAACATGAAATTGATTGCTTTGATTAAACAGTTTACGATTTACGAGACCTAATCTAAAAATGTATTTTATTTGATCATGTGAAATGATCAGTACGAATTCCGAAAACGAATGCCACTTTGAAATGAATGCTTTGGAATATTTACTCCATTATTGTAATAAAAGTCTAAACACGAAAGAAATTAATCAAAATGTGAAATGGTATTTCTATCGATTACCCAAGGGCATATATCATACAAAATATGTTATATTTATTTACACTTAGCCTACCTGACTCTAATCTTGAAATTGTAACCACAACACAAAGCAACACATACAATAACTATTATGTATTAATATTAATACTGATATTAATTAATTATTACTATGTTCAAATTTCACTAGCTTCCAGTAGTGGGCTCAGAAATCTAGAACAATTTGAATTTCCAGAATTTAAACTACGGACAACTTGTGTCACTGCTGCCAACATAACAGTTATAAAACCACTACAAGTTGTAGTATTTCGCAGTACCGAAATTCGGAACGAAGTTGGCAAAAGAAAATTCAACCTGCAAACTAGAAAATCACCATAATCCACTAATTTATGTAGTAATGGGGGGGAAAAATGGTTAGGTTTCACCTTTGGGGTATGAAGTAATCTGATCCGGACTATAGCAACGGCATATAAACTGCTGGATTATATTATAGCGTCGATGGAATTGGTGATAGCAAAATAGAATTTGGCAAGATGAGGCCGAGGATCCGCCATGAGATTACCTGACATTTGCTTCATAGTTGGGGCGGAAATCTTGGGAAAAGCTCAACCAGGTAGTCGGCCCAAGCGGAAATCGAATCGGTTCAGCAGGCAAGCGCGCTACCGCCTGAGCTACGCCGGTGGCTTATAGACATTTTTTAGTTGGTTATTTAACGGGGTTGTATCAGCTACTAGATTATTCAGCGTCGATAGAATTGGTGATAGCGAGATGAGACCGATAATTTGTCATAGATTACCTGATATTCGCTTTATGGTTGGTGAAAGCTTCAGCGAAAACTGAATCAGGTAATCAGCCCAAGAAGAAATGGATTCCATGTCCGAGCGTAACCAAGGGAGAAGATGTTCTGACATATTTATTATAACAGAGATAGTATTTTATTTATAAATACTTTCAACTGCAGGGGTCGAAATTCAACATGGGTGAGAAATAACGGGCAGATTTTGTCTGAACCCCTTTATCAAGGACAAGATTCTTTTACTTTCCGTAAACCTACGACACGGGGCCTTTGGCTATGTTTCCCTCCAGGAGAAAGAAAGGCTACAAATAGCATCACTCTTTATAATGCTTCGACTTCGGCTTTCAACCGGCGAGCCTAGTTACGAACTGCTAATACTCGTAATATGGTAACCACTGAACAATAGAGGTTGACTTTCTCTTAAACTAATCGTTATGGGAGAACATGCTGAGTGATGAATAAGACTCGGCTAAATTACAATGGAAATGAGGGCACACGAATGATTTCGTAGTGATATTGCTTTATTTTCGTGGAAGGGAATGATCGCTACTATTCATTTCAGAGTTACTACAGAAATTATTGGAATGTTATATATCTCAAAAAGAAATTTCAAGTAGGCCTATATCACAGTAATAAAATGCTTACAATAAGTAAGAAGGTTCACTGTGAATCACTGAATTTCTTTGTGACGTTGTTTTTGTTATAATCATTGTTGTAAAAAAAAACGGACAATTTAGGGGCGCTCTGAATGGTTAAACTTTTCGCCGATAGTAGCGCTTATCTTTGACACAAAAGTATTAACTTCTATTAACTAATATTGATGGCCTGTCAGTGCGTGCGATTAATCCTGATTAAGGTCTGACATCTCTTAATTTCCCTCCACATCCAGTTTTATGAGATACTGAAAGGGTATAGGAATATCTTTTTGAATAATGTACATAGCAGAAAAATAAGACATAAGTGTTTGTTTTTTTAATGTTGCGTTAGAATTCTTCTACTTCCAAACGCTAGCCTTTTATAAATTATGAACTATTACATATTCCAAAGAGACCCTTTATGCGTGAGGATTCTGAAGCAGACATACGAGGCGTTCAGAGCTAAAGTGGATTAAGTCACAAATTCTCATAAATCGAGTTTAATTCATTTTCTGATTATCTGAAGTTGAATGTTTCTGTGCAGTAATGGATCAAGTTTTAATAGTAAGTAATTATTGTAATTTAATTAATTGTAAGTAATTTAATTGTAAGTTTAAATTGTAATATGTAGGCTATTTGACTATGAAATTGGTAATCACTTTCGAATTTTGAAGAATATTCATATACGAATGTTACAATAGTATTGTAAAATATTTGTTATTGTATGTAATTTTTGCTTGCAATAAAATCTTTGTAAATCTTTGTAATTTCAAGCATTCGCCGGTACTGACACCAGTCACTTTCGGCTCAGATTATTTGATCAAGATTTCTGAGCCACGGTGGATCAAGTCACCAAAGCGTTGCATCAATTAACATCACAATTGTTTATATTTTATAAGCCTAGAATTTTGAGAATGGAACAATAAAATTATTACTAGTGAAATTACATAATCCACTAGAGCAAGTTAACTTTAAATCCTATTTTCTCAAAACTATATACGTCTCATGGACTTGATCCACTTTAGCTCTGAACGCCCCATAAATTACCTTGCACGTTGTACTTTAGATTAGTTAAGTTAAAGAGTAAAGCAATATCGTTATCATGAACATATTATGTGTGAGAGGGTAGGAGGGGAAAGGAATATGATTGTATACTGTATTTGAAGTATAAGCTTATTCCAAAGTTACAAAAGATTAGAAAGTCGTGCAGCTTCGTTAAGATGTAAATTTATATAAAGTACAATTTTAATCATAAAATAATGGCGTTAATTCAGGTA
Source organism: Periplaneta americana (assembly GCF_040183065.1). NCBI lineage: Eukaryota > Metazoa > Arthropoda > Insecta > Blattodea > Blattidae > Periplaneta > Periplaneta americana. The sequence goes on along the minus strand of NC_091119.1, from coordinate 107,397,566 downwards.
TAAACCAATTTTTTAGATTACGCCACACTGTAGAACAGAATATCTGCTATCGCCTCGCAACTATAGGGACATCATTTTATTTTTACTAACATTATTAATATTAACCTGGCTATACCTTTAGAGAACCGGAAACACAGTTTGCTATCCCCTTCCACGACTGTAGTTCGATGATAGCTGGCGTAAAACACAAACAAATGACTCTACTAGGTATAGGAGGGAAGAAAAGTAGTTCATACATTTACGTAAACTAGGAAATATCGCGATTTTGAGTTCGATAATTTTCATTAGGTTTTTGTTTAATCAAAATACAGTGCTGTATTAAGAATAAGTGTTTTTACTCACGAACTGAGTTATCCATGCGAACGTATTCATTATGCAATGTATATTATACTGTCTATAGCACATTAGCGTACAATATAGAGAAAGAAGTTAAATTAAAGAGTGGTTCAAGAGACACTGAAGACGACGACACATAGCGTCGAAACGGGCCGTCTGTCGAAGGTAAATACCTTTTTAACAATTTTAACACTTTTAACGTGTGACAGAGTAAATTTTATGTTTTAAAAAAATAATCATAATATGAATATTTAAACACATTTTTTAAAATGGTGGCCGTTCATTTCGATACAGGCTTCAGTTCTTTTGTGCATATTATTGCACTATAGACTATTGCATTTAATTCCAATTGCCAGTTTCGTCCTTCATACTAGTAACTCATGTTGAAATAATTCTGTACCTACTCTATAAAAGAGTACCTTGCGTACTGTAAATTCAATCTTCACTTCTGCCCGATCTGCACAGATAAAATTACTCAGACATGCCGGATACCCGGCCCCGGAACAATTTTTCCCTTGAAATTATTCAAATCTGCTTTACAGGAAGCTTCACCTGAAAGACTAGATTTGCATAATATATACGTCACTGTGTACATTAACAGAAAACCACAATTCCAAGTCATACAGAGTTTGTGTGCACTCGATGTGGGTCTCTGGCGTTTCGTCTGCCCACGCGAGTTGTGTGGATATAAAGGGAAAAGTTGAGACGGTGTCGGGTGGAGTTCCCGGGTAGCTCAGTTGGGAGAGCTCTGGTACGTTCAACCAGAGGTCCCGGGATCGATACCCGGCCCCGGAACAATTTTTCCCTTGAAATTATTCATGCTATCTACTGTCCGTTCAAGTGGTTATGCCGCAGGATCGTAGAAAGGGGGAAAATCACGTGACAGTTAATTACTTAACGAGGCCCTTTTATTTAAGTTATTTTAAACAGCTGTATAATATTACGTAAACGTCCAATTCCTAAGAGAAATTAATTTTTTTAAGAGCTAAGACAGCCTGGCTTTCACAGAGGGGGGAGCAGAAGTAGGTGGGGGAAATCGGGATGCGACGTAGGTAAATGGACAGTACCTGTGCGAAAATATGATTCAATATTCAAAGCTCTTTCGTCACTGGAAAACGCGAACATATTTCTGGAACGTACTATACTTACTAACTCAGTGCTGTTTACTATATGCGGCCTTGGTTCTGTGTGGAGACGGTTGAACTTCGTTAGTAGAAGGGGTGGGGTGAAGTACATTCAAAAACTCGGGTACAATAAAAATTGAAGTAAAAATAAATTGATGTCCCTGTATATTCACACTGCATGTTGCATATTTTGAATTTTATCTAATTTACAGGACTTCTCTTTAAAACAATAATAGAATTCACATAATTTTGTATGTACTTTTATCTACTACAAAGTTTTCATCTTCCACGGTACTGGTTTCTTAAAATTTTTGCAAGCTTCTACATTGACGATAAAATGCAGGGTTCCTACGGAATTCTGGATGTTCTCCCTGCGCTGGAAAAATCTCTGATACTCCACAGTAATACTGAATAGGCGAATTCACATTTGTAGAGGAAATACCATTATTTTTTGGTATAAATTGAAAAAATACACACTCAAGCTCACTCAGTAACAGCTCAAATTGCTATTAGTTTATTTCATGTGCCATTACAACAGCAATGAACCAATTGAAACAGAAGTTACTGTGAAAATAATCTTAATTCATTTGTTAGTGAAATGCATGTCATTACTTTTCTATAAACTTGTTTGTTAATAAAGAATACATTCAGATATTCTTAGACTTTTGAATTAACGTATGCATTGATATTACTTTGTATAAAAATATTACAGTAATTAATATAATTATTATATATTCCAAATATCGAAATAAGACATTTGCTCTATTAAGGATCTGTTTTGTCAATTCGCGCTTCTGGCGGACACATGGAGACACGTTTTGACATGCGTATGCCATGGTGCTACGTAAGATTACATAAGCAAAACGTCAATATTTTTCAGAAATTTTAATGTATTGTCTACATGGCACAGGTGTTGTTTCCTTACGGGTTACAACATCCTCTATCGGGCGAAACAATGGTTACGTAAGCTAGTATAGGTACTGATTTTATAGAGTAACGTAGGCCTACTGAAAACGCACAGCAGAATCTATTGAAGTAAGGAAGGTTGTATTGACGTTGCATTTCAAATTTCCCCACGTTGCACGTGAGCGGCATGCTCGAGGAGAAACTTATCTGCGCCAAAGGAAGAAAATATACTGAACATCATGACGGCAGATTTTGTGAAAATAGTTGATTTATAACTACAAATTGTTAGTGGTAATGATGGTAGCTGTGAATAAAATGTTAACATCGGCCTCTGTTTACGCAAAGGCTATGCCTTAACGGTTTTTTTCGCTAATTTCGGTACCGCAGCCAGAGACTTATTGTACCTAGATCCACAACTCTACTGAACACACACACGAACTGCAGGACTCCCTACTGCGAGTCACCACACACACTTAGACAATGGACAGACAACCGTTCTCCATGAAGAGGTCCGAATTAAATCACCCTGACTTCACGACCGAAAATCGAACCCATATCACCTTCATCAAGAGTCCAGCACGTTACCTCAAGACCAGGGAGGCGGCCTATGCCTTACAGCTAATGCTGTGAAATAGAATTCCGTCTGGGATATAGATGTTTCACCGTTATCAATATATCATCTATTGTTGAAAGTGGAGATCCGGTTTTATGCTGACACACGTCTCGAAATTTCCTCCGTGTGTCCACTTAGTTTAAATAGGAACTAGGCTTGAAGCAAACCTTGCCACGAGGGAGATGAGAAAATCATCATATTATAATGCAGATAGTGCCTTAAACCTCATGCTCAGTTCCTGCCTCAAGTCTGTCTGACAGTGTTCGAAGGAGACATCCCCGGGTTCTTCCTCAGGGCTGATGATTTAATGACACACCGAAAATGCAGCGCCTGGAATACTGGCTGACTGCCACGGATTAACTGCCAGATTTCGAGTACCGCAATGCTAACATACAACACTATGACACAAAACAACAGGCAGATTGATTGTTGAATAGTTGAACGGACGCCGCGCACTGGCAGTCCAGACTTGAACGGACGCCGCGCACTGGCAGCCCAGACTTGAACGGACGCCGCGCACTGCCAGCCCAGACTTGAACGGACGCCGCGCACTGGCAGTCCAGACTTGAACGGACGCCGCGCACTGGCAGCCCAGACTTGAACGGACGCCGCGCACTGGCAGCCCAGACTTGAACGGACGCCGCGCACTGGCAGTCCAGACTTGAACGGACGCCGCGCACTGGCAGCCCAGACTTGAACGGACGCCGCGCACTGGCAGCCCAGACTTGAACGGACGCCGCGCACTGGCAGTCCAGACTTGAACGGACGCCGCGCACTGGCAGCCCAGACTTGAACGGACGCCGCGCACTGGCAGCCCAGACTTGAACGGACGCCGCGCACTGGCAGTCCAGACTTGAACGGACGCCGCGCACTGGCAGCCCAGACTTGAACGGACGCCGCGCACTGGCAGCCCAGACTTGAACGGACGCCGCGCACTGGCAGTCCAGACTTGAACGGACGCCGCGCACTGGCAGCCCAGACTTGAACGGACGCCGCGCACTGGCAGTCCAGACTTGAACGGACGCCGCGCACTGGCAGTCCAGACTTGGACGCCGCGCACTGGCAGCCCAGACTTGAACGGACGCCGCGCACTGGCAGTCCAGACTTGAACGGACGCCGCGCACTGGCAGCCCAGACTTGAACGGACGCCGCGCACTGGCAGCCCAGACTTGAACGGACGCCGCGCACTGGCAGTCCAGACTTGAACGGACGCCGCGCACTGGCAGCCCAGACTTGAACGGACGCCGCGCACTGGCAGTCCAGACTTGAACGGACGCCGCACACTGGCAGTCCAGACTTGAACGGACGCCTCATACTGGCAGTCCAGACTTGAACGGACGCCTCATACTGGCAGTCCAGACTTGAACGGACGCCTCATACTGGCAGTCCAGACTTGAACGGACGCCTCATACTGGCAGTCCAGACTTGGACGGACGACTCATACTGGCAGTCCAGATTGAACGGACGCCTCATACTGGCAGTCCAGACTTGAACGGACGCCTCATACTGGCAGCCCAGACTTGAACGGACGCCGCACACTGGCAGTCCAGACTTGAACAGACGCTTCATACTGGCAGTCCAGACTTGAACGGACGCCTCATACTGGCAGTCCAGACTTGAACGGACGCCTCATACTGGCAGTCCAGACTTGAACGGACGCCTCATAATGGCAGTCCAGACTTGAACAGACGCTTCATACTGGCAGTCCAGACTTGAACGGACGCCTCATACTGGCAGTCCAGACTTGAAAGGACGCCTCATACTGGCAGTCCAGACTTGAAAGGACGCCTCATACTGGCAGTCCAGACTTGAACGGACGCCTCATACTGGCAGTCCAGACTTGAACGGACGCCTCATAATGGCAGTCCAGACTTGAACAGACGTTTCATACTGGCAGTCCAGACTTGAACGGACGCCTCATACTGGCAGTCCAGACTTGAAAGGACGCCTCATACTGGCAGTCCAGCCTTGGACGGACCCGCGTGCCGAAGCGCAGATTTCTGATGCTGAAACTCTAACGCGGGCATGATAACATTTCGGCAACTCAAGACTTGGCTGGCACGAGCCGCCTGTGGCAGTGGTTTTAATGTTGCTGAATTATGCAGGGCATCCTGCAGCAGGAAGTGACGTAGAGCGCGGTTATTCCAGGACCACCTGAAACGTCTGAATGCCTCTAGTTGCCATAGCGACGGGAGATGCTATTCTCCCCGGCAACAAACAGTTGAGTACCGATATTCCTGCCGCGTGCTGGTTGTTCTCGAACTAAAGTCCATTTACACGAACTTAACTAACATTTCAACATTGCTGTTTGAAATTTGCTTGTATGTTGTCCGTTTGTACGTAATTTCGCCAAAGTAATGCCCATGCCATATAAGTCCTAATTATTATTATTCCATATAACTTCAGTGGAGCTAAGTGTAATTTTTTGTGATCATAAAATTGAGTTTGTAATGACGCACAGACATTATTGCTAAAATACTGAACTTTATTCAAAAAGCTAAAAAATAGAATTTCTGTCAAGTCTGTGAGTTGAGTGCTTTTTATTTTATGTTTATAATAATCTTACAGTACTGCAAAGTTTTTCACAGTGTACTGGGAATGGGAAACTCTGCAAGTAAAATATACAATAATAATAATAATAATAATAATAATAATAATAATAATAATAATAATAATAATAATAATAATAATAATAATGGTAATGGCAATAGTATTACTAGCGCTAAATCTTACAGAAGGGAGAAATTTACTTCAAAAATGGCAAAGGAACCGCTGTTCCGAAAGAATTTGTCAATATTATTTGTGGTTAAAAGTGAATGTAATGTTAAGAGATTGACATCTTGATCTAATAAGTAAAGATGGAAACTTTTTGTGTTATTTCTGCATAATCATCCAAATATTGTGTTTTAAAATTATTTAATTAGTTGTGAAAAGAGCTTCGTTCTCGATATAAAGACACGTGCCAGTATTCTGTGCTTTTAACAGAACATCGTGAAGATATGTGAGGGTGGAGTTGAACCCAAGAAAAGAATCTATCTCCCTGCACAACGTCGTTGATTTTATAAAACCTAGTATGTGACAATATTTTTTTTCAGGAGGAAGAAGAAAGTAATCAAATACCAATAGGACTGCATAATAATATTAGATAATTCAATAGAAAACGTTGGTGAATATTATGGACATCAATGACATCATCGGGGATCAGTGTAGGTCTATTGATATTCATTTAATTTTAATTCCTCCTGAAAACCTTCTGTGGTAAGGGATTAGAAGCTTCCTAAATTTCATCCCTTTAATGTATCGGTGGTTCATAAGTTAAATTGTATCTATATGATACAAAGAATTAACCAAGTATTTCATACTCCAATGTGTGTGCTGTTACCCCATCTTGTCGGAAAATGTGTAGGCCTGATCTTTCCGTGCTCCGTGAGAAGTTGTTAAAACGGTTACAAAATGTTCACATAACGAATTAACGTTTTCCTAAAAAAAATCGTGCTCAACCATTTTCGCACAATACTTCCACTATTTAATCAGGTAATGAGAACAAAATTATAAAAATTTGTATTGTCGTTGTCCCAATACGTTAGTATTCTGGGCGTTCACAAAGTCTCTCAGGTGAAACCAAGGTTCGTCACTGGATCAGTGATTCTGTCGTGGATTATTCTAATGTCCAACGAGAAATACGTGTGTGTGCTACTCGACCACCACCACCACCACCACCACCACCACCACCACCACCACCACCACGATTCTTTTCCACTTTCTCCATACTTGGGAGTGGCAATCATAGTTGTATTGCACTTTTATAGTATTTCGACGTTCTTTGACACGTAACTCTTTCTATTAACTGTAGCCGTCTAGCACTATTAAGACATATAAGAGCACCTCTGCAGTTCCATGAAGTACACAAGCAGACACTGCTTATCGCAAATAACTGTGTAGAGCAACAGGAAGCATTCTACAACAGGTAGCACTGTTGGTGTTAGATTTTTTCCCTTTTCTGAGGAGATCCCGAAGGCTAGCACCGCAGCCTGAGACTTATTGTGTCAACCTACTTATTGTGGGACGATTGTTGAAGTCCTTAGGACCGCATTCCTGTAAATACGTGATTCACTGCTTGTTGCTATTCAGCTACAGCATTCAGATCTGACGGAAGCTCAGTGTCATCCGTAGCCTTCTTAGATTGATGACATCTGTCCGAAAATCACGTAGTTCTGCTACATCTTGTATTGACCTGAAGATCACAACACCGTAGATATCATGATCCACCATGGCGCCATCTATCCGTTTACGGTTTATTGTGAACCAGCCTTAATAAAGCGAAATGAGTCTGAGGTTCAACGCCAAAAGGTACCTAGAAATTCTGCTTCAGTTAGATGAGGGGAAAAATCTCGGGAAAAATCCAACCAGAATTGAAACCCAGGCTCACTCGTTTCACGGTGAGACATGCTAACCGTTACTGCATAGCGGTGGGCTGGTGGTGTAGAGAGGAACTACAACAGAACTAATATAACATGGGAAATAAACATAAGGCGCTTGCCTGCCTGTCTGAAGTTGCGCTCGGGCGCGGGTTCGATCCCCGCTTGAGCTGATTATCTGATTGGGGTTTTTTCCGAGGTTTCCCGCAACCGTAAGGTGAATGCCAGGTAATTTATGGCGAATTCTCGGCCTCATGTCGCCAAATACCATCTCGCTATCACCAATCTCATCGACGCTAAATAACCTAGCAGTTGATACAGTGTCGTTAAATAGCCAAATAACCAACCAGAATATTTTGGCGCATTTTACATATAGGAATTATATCCAAAATCTTTTTGTCGGAGTTTACGCATGAAGTTATCGGGTAGACCAATTTTTTTGGTGGAATTTACAAACTTCGGTCATCACCAATACCAATACCGTCGTCGTTATGATGGTGTCTATTACCTCGACACCAGAGTCGCCTGCTGTTAATGTTTAATCCATTTGCTTTAATCTGTCCTCATTTAGCACTTGAATACGTATAGGACATTTGCAATTAGCGGGATCCCTTGATAATATGGTGAGCCTGGAAATATTAGACAGGCAAGATAAAACGGTCACATAGGCTACCCAATTTCGAAAGGAGTAAATTTCCTACGTTGGGTTATACTTCGTTCACCTAGTAAGTTTTCAAGCATAGGATCCACGCAAAAGGTGACTCTAATTGTCGATAGTGTTGTCCTATCTGCAGGAATGTGTGTGTGTGGCTCAGAGCCCAGCCAGAAAGCCACACTTTCTTTTATAGAAGAATTAGGAGCACAGTAGGAATTGTAACCATTTCAAATATTGTGATAGGCTGAGAGTTATGCATTGTATTAGAATGGTCTCTAGCAGAAGCCGTAGAAGTAACGTTGGTAACGTTAAAAGTGATAACGTACAGTAGTTCAGGAGAGAGATGCGGTTCAATGTGGGCGTAATAGTAGGCGGAATATGAGCGTGAAGTCAATAATGGTAATATTTTCATGTTGGTGACATTACAATGTAACTTTGTCACAGTCCACTCCTCCCGTCACTTAATTATCTCCCATCTAACTCTAACCTTGTCATAGTCTTCGATCTCCTGTCGTTTAGCTAGCCACTGACCTAACTTAATTTAACCGTATCACATTCCTCGGCTTCTTATTTTTATTGCATTTTTGGTCCAGGAAAAATACTCGTCTTCATTTCAAACGAAGTTTTACGGTGTAGCCATATACAGGCTATTTCCGAGGTGGTGTTACAAACTTTCAGGGATGATGGGGAAGGGCACATGTATCAATCTGAGATCAGGAACCCTGGTCCGGAAATGACCGAGTCAAAAGTTACAAGCAAAAATAGTTCTGTCGAAATGAAATAATTTTATTCCTCTGTACACCTTATTTATGTGTATTTATCTGTACATCTTAAAAATACTGTATTCATTTGACGTTGTTTACGTTGTTTACTTACGGTATTCCATTCAGTGCGCTGTCTGAGGGATGGGGACAGGAAACTACACTAAATCAATGCAGATAGCGTAATGTGTAACGGACATGGTCGGTCCTGACAGCAGTGTATGTGTACAAGTTGCAGTGTCCTGTCGATCAGTCCTAGTGAAATGGAGGAGTACACGAGAGCGGAATAAGCAGACCTGATTTTCGAATACGGATGAGCCAATGGTAACAGTAGACAAGCTCACAGATTGTATGGGGCAAGTACCCACGTAGGAGACATCCGGCCCATATCATTTTTCCACGACTGTTCCAAAAGTTAAGGGAAGGAGGGCACTTGGTGCGAAATTACAATTCCATTTCCACACAAATATTTTTGCTTATAACTTTCGAAAAAGTCGTTTCCGGACCATAGTTCCTTATCTCAAATTGATACATATGCCCTTCGTCATCATCCCTGAAAGTTTGTAACACCACCTCGGAAACACCCTGTATAAAATGAAAATTAGAATTAATGGAAGAAAATGTGTACGGTCGATATGGCCAGCACAGTAGTAGCCACTCCTCATTCTTGCAGACGATGTTAGTGCGTCGCAGCATTGAGAGTCTTCCGGCGAAGGAGGGGGGGGAAGTCTAGTAGTTCTGTGCCAGAAATCGAATTCTGTTCGCAGAATTTGTAGTACACTAATTTTTTTATTGTCATGCACAAAATTATTTCTTGTACAGACCCAGAAACAAAATTCAGGTTGCCCAAATTTTGTTTCTGGTTCTGTAATTATATTTATTATGCATGTTTCAATAAAAAGCTTCAATATATGTGTGTGTATTAATGCATGCAATCCACAGCAAAAAACTAAAGGCCTATATTACATGCATTCTTACAAATAAGGGTCCGCCTCGCTGCTACGTTGTCTGTCTTAGGATTCATTTTCGGCACTACGTCTGTTTTGAGAATAAGACATGCTGAAGCTCCAGTACTTGATTACGTGATGTAAAATACAATTAATCTCACCTGGAAGTACGGAGTTAATGGAGAACACGCTGGATCCAATCCAGAACTCGATTGAAGTGGAGACGAGAACACGTGCACACGACTTGCAAGGGAACTGTTGATTTATGTGTGCGCGTCTGTAAGCGCTGTCGTACCTCCATGGATATTATTGTTGTCGGTGATTTGGAAGGTATAACTTTGTCATATCTGAAAGTCATCTAGTCTTATGTCTACTTCCATAGTTATTTATTTATTTATTCTGGTGAAGTTAAGGCCACCAGAAACACAAATAGACTACAATAATACTTACTCACTTACTAGCATTTTGAATAAAATTTTGTTTAATTTTATTGGAATTCTAATTACTAATCATTCTCCAGATATGAAAACAATCTGTATGTGCTTTGCAGTATTATCAAGAACGTTAGGAAAGTCACTGGGTATTTGTATGGCCCAGCCAGAGAAACATTTTTTATTAATTATTTTATTTATTTTGCTTTTCATAAAATTGTCCGAAAAAACGGCCACATTGATTCTTGAATAAAATTATATCGATTTTCAACTTTATCAATTATTGTTGCAGTTATTGCCTGGATTTAGTGCCTTGCACATTTTCCAAGATGAATGTGATGCCGAACATGTGCTTTGGAAAGACGATTGGCTATAAGAAATTAGTGCAGCAGAAATTTTCTGGCAAATTTTCAGGAACACAGTTTCCACATTGTTATGCAGCTCATGCACTCATCGGTAAATTTCGTGACACAGGCTCAGGGAAGAATGTCAAAGGAATGAGAGACGAACTAAACTGACATAAGAAAAGCTACTGGATATTTATGACTGCATGATGAAGAATTGACAGATTTTTATAATTTTTAACTGACAATTTTGGAGAGTGCATTTCTAAAAGTATAAGGCCTCCACGCTCTCCATACTTGACGCCAAAAGACTATTTATGAGCAGCAACAAATGGAATTTGTGGAGATCCCCCACAGACACTTGATGAACTGCAAGCTGCAATTATTGTTTATATAGCGAAGAGTTCACAACAATAACAGATGGAAAAGTTTGAAAATAAAATGAAAGTAGTCCAGGGCTGTATTGATGCTCGTGATGTTCGATTTTAGTGTCTACTATAAGTTCATAGTATAAGTTTACAGTAACTTTCCGAACACCCAGTATTTAACAATTACAAAGACAAATGTTATTAATGTCTCTGTTAACATTAGTGAATGGCTCGGTAAATAAGATGGAGGGCATATAGTAGAATTTAGAATTAACAGGTCGGAAGAGAGCCGAAACAAGGATGATGACCACTCACTGAATTCCCCACGGTAGATGAGAGGCCCTGTAGAAAAGTGAAGAGGATCTCCCCAAAGCTCCTCATGGAACAGGATGGTTTTCTCACTCCGAGAGACAGCCTGTAGGAGTAGTAGAGAAGGATGCTTATGATTGAGAGCGCTCTGTATTATAAAAGAGAGAATGGGATGGTAGGGTGGCTAATTCTATATGAGAAGAAAAAAGACATCGTTGACGTGTCTAGGAGATACCAAGATTATTGGTGTACACAGTACCCATAACTGGGGCCTATTCCAACAATGAACTTTCCAAGTTTTCACTTCGCAGTTTGCATTTTTCACTGCAGTTTGTTCCACTATCACTTTCCAAAAGTGGTTACAAAGTGAAAAGGAAAAGTAGAGAAAAGTTTTCAAATATTACTTCTGCTCCACCATTACAAAAATTTTGAAAATTTCAAAGTGATGTGCTGAAAAGTGAATGGATTTTTGCAAAAAACTAATTCTCTTTACCATTAGGATTAAATTAATTATATTCAGTATAATTTTGCTTAGGATTCAAAACATTTTAGAGAAGAAACATGATAAAAAGAGAGAATTTACTTTTAAATGATTCAAGTGATGAAGAACCGAAAAGAAGTAAGGTAACCAGGGTTACCTAAGGAATAAAAGGTTCTTTCTTTGAAATGGAGACGTTAGCAATTTTTAAATAATGGAATAGCATACTTTTATAGTTATCCTGTAATATTTTACTGCAAATAAATATTCAAACAAACACACAAATGCTGTGAGCAATAAAAATTAACATCATGTCACTGGGCCTTATATCCTGCTGTGACAGATAATAAGGCCCACAATAAAGAATATAAGTATTGAACATAACTTGGACATACAAAGCCTTCAGTTTTTTTCAGTGAGAACTACACTTTCATCGTGCACCCAACATTCACAAGAGACACACACATGTATATCTACAATAATTCTCTTCGCAGAACACATTTGCGTCCAGTGGATGTTTGTTTACAAATCCTGAAGTTGATGGTTCATCCAATGCTCTTTCTGCATTAGTAGTTATCAGTCTTTGTTTACTTCATTTCTTGCAAAAAAGTTTGTGCTTCAGAGTTTGAACTTTATAGTTCAGGAACTTCTATGAACTTGTGGGCGTTTCCACGTATTTATTTCATGGGCCTTATTTCCTGCTCTGTTACTTCGCGCCAATTTGAATTTATGGCCTGCTCATATGCTCATTAGCGAAAGTTTCACGGTAGCCCAAAACTTCTTAATGTTTACATAATAACATGCATTTAATATTATATTAATAACACACAGTAAAACGATTAAATATAACTTGAATTTTGAAAAATTTTGTAATGAAAGCAAAAATAATCACACATACCTTGTTGCCACCAGTCAGCTACACACAAGAACGAGAATCTAATTTCTTTATACCTCACTCGAATGCAAGAAGACATAGGTCTTAAGAGCTGTTGTTCTCTTTTTCAAAAGTGTATAACTAATGGTAAAACTAGATAGTGGGCCTTATAACATTCTGGGCCTTAATACCACCAGGTACCTTATATAAAAACAGGATAAATTTCCATAACCTAAGTTTCTCTCAATTGGGTGAAAATTTTCGGAATTACTTAATTACTTCAACTCAAGCAGTTTATTTCTTGGAAGAATTGGATGTTTCTTTCATCTAAAGAACAATGAATTACTCATATATATCTTCATTGGCTAGGAAATGGAACTCAACAACTTGGAGTTGCAATGACTACTGATATATAAAGATTTCCAGAATGAAATGAAAAATGCAAAGCAGTCACCATCCGTAAAAGATGATTGTAGATATATGAATGACATGGGAACTTCGTCACCGATTTGCAGGATGTCGCAATAAAGCAACCAAGGCATGCGATTGTTGTGAAATGCCCCTACATGAAACTGTTTTCTTGAACTCCACGTGGTTAAGAAATAAGCTACTCGCTCTTCATTTTTATAACACACATGAAATATTGAATTACTAATTATATTGCATAAATTATAATCAGTGTTATAAGATTCTAAAAATAAATAGATTGAGTAGGCTATTATATGACATTACTGTACCTGATTTGCCCACTGGTTTTTTTTTACCCAACCTGTATCTAAGTGTCCATACATTGAAAAAATCTAAAACAGCATTTGCAATTGAATCGGTGAGTTGGAAAAGGGGTCAAGTCCATCATTTTTCAAAATGGCGTTTATTGGCGATATCTGACTGCTATGTCTGTACGCATCGTTTGGTATAACAAGGGGTCATGTCCCGTCCACAGAAGTGTGCGTTAGATTAGTATTCAGTTGGAGAAGGGGTCATGTCCGGATATGACCCTTTTTCGAAATATTCTATGGTAAGATACTAGGTGTCGCACATGTCACGGAATTGTGTAGGCCTATAGTCAGAACTTCCATTTTGTTTTAAGCTTTTTTTTTTTTTGCGTCTGTTGTGTTAAGTTCAGTGAGTGAAACTTCTCTGGTGTAGAGTTTATTAGTCGATAACAATGAGTAGTGACAATGATACATCCAGCAGTAGTGGAAATGTGTTACGGCGAAAACGTCGACGTCGCGATGTGACAAACTATTCACCGTATAAGAAGAAAATTGCACAAGTTAAAGGACAACCTTTCACAGTATCTGGGGGAAACATATCGCACCTCGCAAGACTGGGTCTGACTGTTCGTAAGTACTTGTTTATGCTATTGACGCGTAACACTAGCGGATTGTTTACTTTATTAGTTGTCACACGTACCACTTATCCACTAGAGATTATATTTGTGTACGTGTCGTGTTTTACTTGCAGGTGTCAATTGAGATGCTTTGATGCATTTTCCAGTGAACAAAAAACGCAGATAATTAGTAGAATCAATGAATGTGACAACAAAAATTATCAAGACTCGTATTTACAGTGCCTCATTCAATATCATGCTGTTGAAAGACACAGAAGCCGGAATAAAACAACGGAATCTACCCCAAAACCCAAGACATATTCGTATGAATATTATGTGAAGGTGAGCGGTGAAACAGTGAAAGTATGTAAAACAGCATACATAAACTTACACAGTGTTTCAAAGAAACGAGTGGAGCGTTTGCAAAAGCTGCTGGTTCAAGATAAATTGCAGAAAGATCAACGAGGTAGAAGTGCCGGTTCCCGACATAATGTCATACCAGGAGACATTTTTCTCTCAATCCATGACTTCATGAAGTCGATTCCTGTGCATGAAGTGCATTACAGTGACACAAAGAAATACTATTTTACAAGCAATTTGTACATGAAAATTCTGCACAACATGTTTATCACGAAAAATCCTCAGAGTGGGGTGAAATATGACTTCTTTGTGAGGTACATGCATGAAAATTTCAACATCGGGTTTGGGCAACCGTAAGTTGGTGTTTGTGGTTACTGTGAAGAAAGGAAGACAAAATTGCGGAATTCTACATTATGTGATGCAGTGAAAAAGGTTGCTGCTGGTGAACTGAGTATTCATAATCGTCATCATCATCAATAACTTCAAGGTTTAGGCCGATGGCCTGTTCCGCCTCCAGAATTTTATCCATCAAACTGGTCTCTCCAACGTCTCTTTGGTCTTCCCACTCGCCTTCTTCGTGTAGGTCTATAACACCATGTTCTGAAAGGTATCCTGTCGTTGGGCATTCTTGTTATATGGCCGTACCAATTATTTCTATATTTTTCAATTATAGTTATTACACTCTCGATATTCAGTTCTCGACGTATATCTTCGTTTCTCTTATGGTCCTGTAGTCTAAATCCTGCTAGTGGCCTTAAGATTCATAATCGTAGAACAAAGAAATTCTACCACAAAATGCAGAAAGTTCAGCAATTGTGCAAAGAAAGAGACGATTTGGCAGGCTTTGTCTTTGGTTATGAGTCAAATCTTCCACTACCACACATTCCTGTCCAAAAGATTTTCTACTATCGGCAGCTGTGGGTGTACGAATTTTGTATTCATAATTTGAAATTGGGCGAAGCATACTTTTATTCCTACCATGAGGGTCTTGCTAAAAAAAAAAGGACCAAATGAAGTATGTACTAGTTTGTTGCACTGCATCATGAAAAACCTAACTTCTGATGTGAAGCAGTTGTATTTGTTTGCTGACAAGTGCCCTGGCCAAAACAAGAATAATACCGTTCTTAGATTCTTGCTAACAATGACGCACCTTATTCCAGAGATACATTATTACTTTCCCGTGCATGGTCACTCATTCAATGCATGTGATCGCGACTTTAGTGTCGCAAAAAGGAAAATAAAACGAGAGGACAGGATATATGCTCCAGAGGAGTATGAAACTTTGATACGTTCATCGCGTCAGAAGAACAACTTCAGAGTCATAAACCTGGAAACAGAAGATATTCTGAAGTTCAAGTCGTGGTAGCCAAACCACTACAAAAGGAATGTTACCTCAGTGTGCTATTATGGTAGCAAAACAAAAGTGAAGTTTTAAATATCTATGTACAGCCACTTCACTTTCCGTTGCGATTGTCCCGGAATCATTGAAGCCAGGATATCCATTGATGACCTCTCTTCAGTACAGTTTTCACTGCTCAAAGGAGGATGTAACGCAGATCTTCCAGATCAACAAGCATATAGTGAACCTGTTCCAATAAACAGGAAGAAACTAGATGATGTAAAGAAAATTCTGCAATACATACCTGACGAGCACAAACCATTTTATGACACTATCTGCCAGTGGCCAGCAAAGGATGGAGAAGATAAAGATGGTTGAAATATATCTACCATTGTCTGCATTCGTGACTGTATTTTGGGTACATTGTGAATAAACGTGTATGCACAAAACACTCTTTCATTGATATCTAACGTACGAAACATATAACCTTGCATAACATGACCATTCCCCTGCAAACAGATGGCTAGTGGCCTCATCAATGTCATCAGGTTCGAAAAGGGGTCATCTCCAGTACGTCTAAACTGGATTACTGACCACACTCAATGTCTAAATTAACTTGTAATGGTGTATATTGTTTCACCCTGGAACCCATTGCTTCGTAGCAACTCCACGACATCATGCTTAAACCCTTTGTATAGTAAAACAGTTTTTTGTCTCTCCTGAACAATTTACTTTTCAGGACATGACCCCTTTTCCAACTCAACGATTCAATTAATTTTGGTATAAGAGCTTACAAATATTCTGGTTTCGTCAAATGTTTACTAAAAAAAAGTTTCGGGCATAAATGGGTTAAAATACATCTTTGTGGGTAAGAAATGGTATTTTTCAGTTTCTTCTTTTATAGAATGCCCTTTTCGCTTTCTTATGAAACAATTTCCTAAACATCTGCAATAGTGTGCGAGATATGTTCTTTAACATGCGCCGTGTCACTTTACCTATCCCTAAAAATTTAACCTTCGTCGCTCGTTTCCCGAAACTTTAAATTTTAATTTTATTTTCCCGGATAATTAATTTTTTAGACATTTCAATGAAACTTTGCATGCTCATATACTATTTATTCCTTCTAATGTATCGTGAAATTGTTAAAAATATTATTTTATTATAATTCTTTTAAGAGATAAGTAAAAGATTATGATGTGGTATTCTTGACGAATTCTGAAGACGAACTCCAATGTTCGACCTTTCAATTGAAACTTAGTTCTGTAGAATATGGGGTGAAATTTCAGTTTATTATACTACAGTAAGGGATTTCTTAGGGAAGAATCATCTTCTTAGTAAAATCTGTGTTTGAAATAAACCTCTAAAAAATTTCACATTTTAAATATCAAGGCCATTCGTATCATGTTTTCAATTCGTTCCACTAATTCAGGAATGTTGCATGGCTTAGTCGAATAGACACGATCCTTGATGAATCCCCAGAAAAAGAAGTCCAGAGTAGTCAAATCAGGTGATCGCGGAGGCCAAAAAATTGGGCCTTTGCGACCGATCCACCAGCCTAGAAACATTTCGTCTACGGAATAAACGCTTAATTTGAGCGATACTGTTTCCAAGTTCAAACCAGGCAGCAATTTTTCTCTTCTGTAATAACGTTAAGTGGCTGCGTGGCATTTTATCATTCTAGTCTATCACAACAATGTGTGTAGGCATGGCTGTGTGCCATTATCCTTGGCGTATAGAAGGCTATTTTCCAGGTCATTTAAGTTGGCATCAAATGCACATTACACATGGATAAGTGCTATCCTTTGCCGGCGGGGGAGGGGGTGTTTGTTTCCAAATCGACTGTACGGCACCGGGAAGGGTTGTTTCTCGTGGGGATGAACATCATTTCAAAGAATTATCCAAAATACTTGATCTTTCGATAGACTCATTATTTATGAAAGACTCTGTAGAATGATTTCCGGCGATTTTATCGATATTGAGTGAAAGTTTGTGGCATATTTTCTTGTCGTTGAACTGTATATCTTCGATAATCTTCATGTCATACACTTGCTCCGATTACTGTTAAATTACATTTAGTTTATACATTTATTGCATAAGTGTACGACCCTTTAAAGTATATTGTGCTTACTGACTCTTTTGGGTGAGAAGGAAGGATGAGACGTGTGAACTTCTACAGGCACAGCTCTGTAGATACCACAAAGATAGACCAGGCAGTTTCCTAGCAGTCATCAGGGTAACCGCGGCTGAGGAACTGGTTCTCATCCTAGACTTCTCAGATATCTTTCACCGCTCCATGTCCGTGAACATCTCAAAGAGAAATTTGTATCGTATTGCTAATCGTTGTATTACAGAAATTCGCACTCCATATTATTATGGGAGGAAATAATGTGAAACAATGTTGTAATTAAATTTTGTAAAGTTGAGGGTAAAGATAAAATCCCATCCAGTTTTCTTCCACCACAAGATTCACTCCAGTTAACGCAGGAGTTTAAAAAGTTCACACGTTGCGGGAATTTCTCAAAACAGGCATTTATTCGAATCAATTTCGTGCGAACAGTAATGTACACACGGCTTATTGCCCGTGCATAAGATTATTTTAATTACAGTAAATACTTCGTAGAAAATGTATGTGAATACAGTAATTTCTGGTTCTGTATTAGGTGGTGATACTAATACAGAACCAGAAATTACTGTATTCACATACATTGTTTACGAACTATTTCATGAAATTAATTTTATACAAGGGAAAAATCAAACTGTGTTTCTATTGTTGTTCAGGCCTAAGAGCCTGTTCACACGATGAGGGATTTTCTTGAAATGGGCATTTATTCCAATTGATTTCGTTCGAGCAATAGTGTACACTGACGCTCAAAGGTATCTGACCTAAGATGTTA
Organism: Periplaneta americana; assembly: GCF_040183065.1. Lineage (NCBI taxonomy): Eukaryota > Metazoa > Arthropoda > Insecta > Blattodea > Blattidae > Periplaneta > Periplaneta americana. Next base: position 107,379,076 of record NC_091119.1, on the reverse strand, counting down.
TGATCGTGTAAGCGAATTTTCTAATCGCAGGATAAGTCAAAACCAAAGGTATAACAAATAGACAAACTTTGAAATAGTTCCGCTAGTTCTCAATAGCTGCCACCATTATTGGGGTGATTTAAAATAGTGTCGGGGAAAATGATGATGTAGATTAAGTATAAATTATTCTCATAATTGACAATATTAGCGGTTTCCACTTAAACCCAATTACTGATTTACAATCAGTAGAGTGGTATGAAAAATTGAATTCTATAATGCAGACAAGCTATATTTATGTAAGATTGGCGACACTGACTATTATAATAGTAAGTAATTATCTACGCCATCTATCCATAGAAATATAACTAAAGAATCCACACTTGCACCAATAAATTATCGTTCACAATCGATTAGTCGGATCAGATATCTTTGAACGTCAGTGTACACACGGTTCGATTGTTTTCCATTCACAATGAAATTTAAATTATATAAAAGGAAAAAGTCGAACCTTGAATTGAATTTAACGGAGGGGGGCACTATGGCCCAGCACTGCGACCTGTTAAGATCTATTGCGCTAACCCTCTGGTGACGCATTCCCAAACCACACCAGTTGACCACACTAAGGTTCTCTGTGCCCAGGTTTCGAGCAGGCAACCCCACTCGTCCCTAAGCCAGCACCCTCCGTGCGTCGTCATCCGACGTTCGTGGAATGCTACGGAATGAAACGAAATGGAGAAATGGTGACGTAATTATGTAAATGCCTAATTTGGGTGAAAAACGAGAGAACCCCCGGGAAAAACCCCAACTGCGACTTTAAGTCAAACCTTAGAGACAACTCGCTATCTAGCTGTAAGTTGCCGGAGAGGTGAACACTGAACTTCAGAATCTGTTGGATAGGAAACTGAAGAATTTACCAGAAAGCATGGTGAATGCCAGGAAAAAAATGGCTATACGTTAAGTGATAATATAAATTTCAGTGACTTTTGGACGAAGTCCATCAAATTTTGTGAAAATGTATGTCGTTAGACTGGATCTTTATTCAGTCCTCCTGACATGCTTGAAATGGACTATTTAGTATGAATGCAGTAGAAAATTTAAAGCACGGTAGCTGCATACATCTCCAACGAAGGAAAGAGTTTCGATCTCTTCCCGCGTGTTTAAATTTAGATTATTCTGGCGGCGAACCGTCGTCTCTAGCTGTCAGTCCGATGGTGGACAGCTCTGTTAGATTTGGCACATGCAGGTCGCGGATAAATATTTATATAGTTCAAAGCTATAGTATGGTGCGAAATTTCCGACTCTATTCAACATTACCATGGTTATCAGTTAAGTTACACAATGACGAGCGATAGAATGTAATATAGGCGCTCTTTCAACAGATCAGTTGGCAGAGCATTGACTTACGACGATCGCGAACCAGAGCTAAATCCCGGCGATAGTGGAGTTGTATTTGTGGTAGGCAATGCCAAGGTTGTAAGGGAATTTTCTCGGGTTCTCCAGTTTTCCCTTTTCAGTCCACCACCTCTGTTCACAATGGTCCCCTTTATATTATTTCAGTTTCAAAAGACAAAGTACCACTTATGTTTGAGAGATGCCAAATCGGCCGTCCGGTGTGATGGATGTTCATTGCCATGGATGGGCAACTCGTGCTCCCAAAGTGCTAAAAAACCTTGAAAGAGAGAAAGGCAGACGTAGCCAGCCGCAGCAGTTACAAGTTGTTTGTAGTTTCGCTGCAAAAGCCACGGTGCGCTCTGGCGGCTCATGCAGGTGGTCGTGATATCTATTCCCTGATTTGAATTTCAGAATGACGCATGGTACAATAATTATAGTAATTTTAGACAGACTGTACCTGAACACATAACAACAAAATTATATTATGCCTATTTTCTAGCTTTGTAAATTAGTTTAGTACTGGAAACACAAACTGAATACAACCTTTTCAAGATACAACAAATCTAGCTGCAACACTTATTTATTATTACACTGTTTGTTAATATTTCCTATTATAGCCTATATCTTATTTGAAAGGTAGAACGCTAGAATTTAAAAGTCTTTATACATTAAAGAGTATTCCTCTGCACGCATTGTATTCGCAAACAATAACAAATTCAAGGAAGTATTTTTTACATGTCACGGCAGATGAAATAAGCTTACTTCTGAGCTCTTTCTTTACTTTGAGAGCTTTTACACTTGTTTCTTGTATTAAACTCTGCCTCAAGCACATACAGTATATATGGAAGCAAAGAATATATTTGGAATTTCTACTTAGGCAACATTACGTATACTTCGATTCCTGATTTTGCTGGAATCTGAGTGGCGTGCTGTTCTGTAGATTTATTAATTCAAGCTATAAATTGTCAGGATTTTCTATCGGCGTAAGCCAAAAAGATTTCAGAAAAATTTCGATTCTTGTCATTTGTCACTGTTTCTCCAAACTTACCAGTGAATTCTGCTGTAGGTCTTGAAGTAGGGTCTTATATTTGAGAAGAAGATTTTCTTATCATTCTTCAAGATAGTTTATAGTCAAAGAAAGTAAAGTTGTCTATGTTCTACATGATACTACTACATTTCAAATTTATCCATAAATGCTCTTAGCTAGTCGATTATATGTCGTGCAGTTCTGTAACTCGCACGCACAACGTGCTAATGATATTTGATATGTCTCACCTTGTTGATATCTCATTTTTACCTTTAGCTGTTCTAAAGCGGATGCAGACAGTATTTCTTTACTAAAACCTTCACTGTTTATTTGTAACATAAAATGTCATGCGTAAGAAAGTGTAATAGAATACAAGCTTTACCTCTCTTCTTAATAAAAAAATTCTCTTTTTACTCATAACTAAAGGGAATTATATTTTTTTCACTTAAAACGAGCCGTCAATTACTGCAGACGCGATCGAACTTGTGTCTTGAAAGAACCGGACACAGACAGTACAGCTAGTACAGAGTCCGTTCTACCTGCATTGAGATTGTGTTGACACTTTGAGAGCACGAGTTGCCCACCCATGTTCATTGCGGTTTGTCTAAAGATTGGTAGATGGCGTTAATGATCGATTGTAGAAGACTCTTAGACTTGCAGAGAGGACCCAAACCCAGTCCCCTCACCCTTGACGAGAACATAACTATTCGAGCAGATCTATGAAGTACAGCTGGCCACTAAAAGAGGTATGGTATTAACACTTATTGACTGGAGAGGAATATGTACTGTGGCAGATAGAGCTGCCTTAAACTGCGACACACGATTCATTTCATCACGAGTGCACAAAAAGCTTTTTCTGTTTAAATGAACTATGTGCTTATTTTAATATACAGTAATCTTAAAATTTCCCGCAAGAAAATCATAGTCATGACTTTTATTGGAAAACATCCAACAAGGAGCAAGATTGTATTTTATGGAGAGATTTTAGAACAAATCTCAATTTTTAATTGCTGTAGGAATACAAATATAGACATAGATATCGAGTTTCAAATTTGAAAGATTATAAAAAGTATGTGGAAAATTAAGGAAAAGCAATCCAAAACCAAGACAGACATACCTCGAAGTTTTTAAGTGTAATTTCATGTCAAGGCGAAAGATTCTTGTCCAATATACGAATCCGTATCCTGTATTTTGATGTCTCAATGTTCATGTGTGAAAAAAATTGCTCAAACTTTAGGTTGACCATACATAAATTCTGTGAAAGAAGTAAGGGAATAATAATAATAATAATAATAATAATAATAATAATAATAATAATAATAATAATAATAATAACGCAGGTAAAGCTTAATCTTCAAACCAGAATTTTGGGAGTGAAACGTAATGTAATGGCATTTTATATTGGTTTTTAAAAGACACATAAAACCTTGCGGCGAATGAGACATTTAATATTTCTTTCATACCCACAAACAAATATTTTTGTGCGAGATCGTGCGTATTTGCTTGGTTTCCGCACAAAACCAATCCGCGGAAAGTATAAAATTCCACATTCAGTATTCCCAACCTAACATACACAACAATTTCCCTCTTCTTACCGCTTAAGTGACATATTGATTTTACTGCTTTAGGCTTTTAACATATTATTTTTAGAGACGTTCAATATAGTAATAATTATAAATTGGAAACTTACCACTGCAATTTCACCTAAATTGCACTGTTAATTATTGTTTTTAAATATTTGCAAAAATTAAGTAAACTCTACAACTCCACTAAAGTTACTGCATTCGTGATGCAAGTAACATTAAGGAAGCCGTGAAAAAATCAACAAGATTCCAGACTCATCATAGACTGGGGAGGGAAAAAAGACAGACGTATATCACGGCCTGCTGGAGTATAGTAAACAAAGAAAACATTTTACAGCAACAATGTTGAAGATAGATACTTTTGTTTTGTAAATTTGCCGTCATTCAACAGAAACCAAGATGGAGATTTCATTGCAACTAATTAGAAATTCCTCTTTCAGGTATATAATAAACGATCTTCGCACAAAATAATGTACGATACACGAGCGGTATGTTTTCTTTCAATTGTCGGAAATTAAAAAAGCTTAACTACGTTTCGCTTTTTCATACTTTTCCTCGAACATGAAAACTTCAACATACCGCTCTTGTAACGCATATTACTATTCTTCACATTGCGAATTGAAGTTCCTTTTCTTTACAGTCGACATGGAATAACACGACTTTGATACAGACATTGCGAAGATACAAGTGTCACTGATACCATCATTTCTTTGTCATGCAGATGGTAGTGGAAGGGGTTGAGGGAGGAAACATTGCGTCTTACAGTGCTCAATGCTCGCAACTGACGTTTGCATCACATCTCACCAAATGGACACGCCTGGGATAAGTCATTCTTACTTGATAAAATATTCAAAAGTGTGCGAGGAACGGAAGTTTGAGAAATATTAATTTGAAAGAAAAGTTTGTACATGAAGACCGGAGAGCACGATAAGAGATACTTTCTCACAGATGTCGAACACATGTACTACCAGCATCATCATTACTTGTAAATATTTTTAAGATCCAAATTGGCTTACTTTTCTTTAACATAATACACAGTGCAATATATTGCGAAGTAGGTTACTTCAGGATGAAAGAGATTAATAATTGTATATTGTAAATGTAAAAAATAATAATGAAAAATGCAATTGTATGCATTTAATCTAAACTGCAGCGCTTAGAATCGTTGTATGAACCTTGAGGTTTCTCTTTCTTAATGCAAACATACACTACAGCTCATAATTCGCAATCTACGATCACCGGAGCAACGCAGAGTTGAAAATCAAGAGAGCAGAAGCGAGCACTAGAAGCTTGTTTCTGACTGGAGAGATGAGAAATTAGTTATTTGAAATAGTAGACTTCCTTCAATTTAAAACACGATTTTCCTTCTTCGTAATTAGTTGAGATATTTTTTACCAGCAGTTGCCGAGTAACAACTTTACGATACCTGAGAACTTACTTTAAAAAATAAGAAATTCGCTGAAGTGCGAAATCGTTGCTATAGGAACCGAATTCTGCGAATCTCTGCCATGTTCTTGACTCTACAACACTTGTTAGTCGGTAGCACCTGATATCGATCCACACTCATTGCAGTTATGCCAACTTCTCAACGTGAACTTCCCGACGATTTTAAGCAGTTAGTAATGAAGCGATAGCACACGTCACTGACCAGGTATTTCCAACGGCGAAAATTAAGATTGTTTTGTGAGAAGACCTTGTTTTGTGTAGGTCTCTGTTTTCTTCAGTAGAAAATAAAAAAGGTCACATTTTTCTAAGTATACTACATTCAATTAAGTATTTCTAACCTAAGAACGCAGGATTTTATTTTCTACAGATTCTGTGATGGCTGGATGAATTTCAGGTTATTATTGGAAGAAATAGCCTATACTCACACTTAGCCCACTCATAAGGGTCCATTGTGTTACTTGCAGGATTTAATTTTTATATTGCGAGAAAGGGCTGGTGAATTTTTCCTGGAACCCTCTCATTCAGGGAGTTTGTTCTTCTATATGTAGTAGACCAGAGATGGACATTCATGTGCATCTGCACCGCGTGTGCAGATTGGTCTCTCTGACGTCAGTGATGGACGAACCATCGATTCACTTTGCATCACTTAAAGCAACTGAAATATATAATCAATAATATTGCATATAAACAGATTTTGTATGTCAGTTACAGTATGGCTAGCACGAGTCATATTAAACGACGCTCATCTGTGGGTAGGTGATTATTTATTTTCAGAGATAGAAATGGGTACAGCGTTTAGTTCGTGGAAAAATTATTACCTGTTGGAAAATTCCATTTATAGCGCCATTTAAATATATCATTTTAGTCGGTATGGAGATGTAGTAGGAGTGGATCGTTAAAGTCTATTAGAATGTCCTTCGTAATGGTAATCTTGGAATAGAAGTAAGTTAATCCTGCTATATACCTGATGATTATTTCCACTTCATGGTATATACAGTGTGCTGTATCAAATGTAAAGGAGGGGTTGTGGTACGAGAAAACTGTATACAGACGCGCACACACGCGTACGCTCAGGTGCAGGCGCAGACGTTAACGAAAAATACATCTATAATTCTGAAATTGCAAAATATGGCCTCTTATTATGAAATCAAACAAGGGAACAAGGTCGATAAGGCAAGGCATTATACAACGTGGAACCATCCTGCAGACATCTACAGGATTAAAAGGAAGCAAGAGAATACCAGTTACACATTCAACATACACAATGATGGTAGTAAAGGCGAAACAGGAATAGAATCGAGAATTGTGATATATAGAGACAATGAGATAGTATACCAGCGTAGTTCATAATATACCCAGATTGCTCGGCCTTATAGGTTTTGACGGTAACAACTTTTTTCAGGTTTACTATGCTGCCATCCAGTAGTTACATAAGGAGTCACGTCGTAACTTCCATTTGAATTGCATTAGCGACTGTACTGCCATCTAGTGTTCGTTTACGGAAGGACGGGTGACGATCCTGGCGGTTGTTCTCTTCAAATTGCAAACGATTTTAACATGGGAACGAGCAATCTATATGTGATCTGGGATACCAGTCGCAATACAGATTGCTTGATCAATGTTCAAACAATCGGGCAGAATAGCTGGCGACTCTCAAAGCACTATAGACGTTAACAACAATTCTACAGGTTCCGATTGGTCAAAGAATAGCAGCCCTCCATTCAGACAGCAAAATAGCATTAGACTCACTAGAAGATCTAGCAAACCACAACAATCTAATAGAGTTAATAAGAGAGCAAAGAAAAAGATCAGAAGCTGAAAACTGGACCATCCATTATACATGGATCAAGGCACATTTGGGGACAGCAGATCGTCTGGTCAAAGCAGCAGCAGGGAACAGGAATCTCACAGTCAGTTACGACAAGATACCGCTAAGTGCAAAATTACGCGAACTACAAGAGATTAGTCTGCAGAAGTGGGAGTGTGAGTGGAAAGGAACCGAAAAAGAAGCAATAACTAAACTGTTTTTCCCTAGTGTTAATGAACGATTAAAATAAATATACCATTGACCGGAGACATGATTAGATTCCTAACCGAACATGGAAAGATTGTCTTATTTTTATAGGTTTAAAATAAAAGACGGTCCCTTGTGTACATACGAGTATGGTGCATCTTCTATTTCAATATCCAAAATTGAAGAAGGAACGAATCTCTTTCAAAAACTCAATTCTGAGAGAACATGGAAAGTGGACATACAATTAACATAAACTAATGACAATATACAAAGAATTCATAGGTTTTATAAAATCAGTAAAATTAGACAGACTCTAGAGCACCAATAGTAAAAAAGGTAACGAGGTATAGATTAGGATTATAAATATAAGTTTTATAAGTGTAATATAAGTTAAAATTGACATTGAGAAATATTCTGGTACTCTGTATTCTTATGCTGATGATACTGCGGTTATATTTAGCGGTTCGAGTTGGAATTAAACTTATCAAAATTCTAACAGTGATATTGACATTATTAAAGAATGGCTGGATGCTCACTTACTTTCTTTAAACATGTTTAAAACAAAATTAATACCATTTTCATTAACATCACATGGCCTTGAACAACTAAAAATAATTAATAATAGAAATGAATCTGGGATTGCAGAAACAGCACATGTTACTATGTGTAGCGTATTGACATGTGTTTTTTTCTGCAATCCCTGATTCATATATAACAATACATGATTTAACTTACCTACTTGTTCGTGTAACGCTTTGAGTACATCCTCACAAGTTAAATATTTAGGCATTATTATTGACCAACATTTAAAATGGGACAACCATGTCTCCTTCCTGTGTAACAGATTGCGTAAAAAAATTCACACATTTTCCATTCTACGTTCTTATTTACCTATTTATGTTCTGCGTACTGTGTAATTAGCTCTGTTTCAATCAATAATTCAGTATGGTATATTACATATATTATGATGTACCGAAGTACATATGTACATATGATATGTCCGTGCAGTTATTCTGCGTCATTATATGATGAAAGATGGAGTGGAATGGAGAAAAATTCTCTCCGTCACCGGGATTTGACCCAGGTTTTCAGCTCTACGTGCTGACGCTCTATCCTCTAAGCCAGCGGTTCCCAAACTTTTTCAGCCACGGAACCCTTTTTGAAGCAAAATTTTCTCCTGGAGCCCCAAGAGATATTTAGTTATTATTTTTAATCTGTCTATGTTCTATGTAGCATATTACAAACTCGTGTACACAAGATCCTTCGCGGCCATTTGTGCTATAACTGTTGATAGTTTGAAACTTCAAAACAAAAATAATACTACTAATAATAAAATAGTAAAACAACAGTTATTATTGTTACTACCATTATCATTAATTATCACAATTATAACTAATCTAACTTCATACCAAATTTAAAAAATAAATAAATAAAAATAAAATAAATGTAAGATAAGAAGGAAAAACGCAGTGAAAAACACACACACATATACATACATACATACATACATACATACATACATACATACATACATACATACATACATACATACATACATACATACATACATACATACATACATACATACATACATACATACATAAACAATTCAATTCCTTATTGAAACTGCACCAAATAACCCAAATAATAAATATAAAGGTAATACATAAAAAACCATACACACGCAATAAAATACAAATTTAAAAAAAGACACAATAACTACAAAAAGAACATTATCCCCTAATTACCTCATTCGCTCAGTGTTAATACTACTCATTACAACACTAATAAGTAACTCTTCCCCTTATTTCCTCGGCTCCCTTCCCCTCGGCCAGTTCCACCCTCAACTGTCGAACATTTGCCATAAATTTTTCCACACAGTCACAGAATTTAGCATTATTTAATATATCGTGTGTTGCCAAGTGCCCCCTTCTAGATGTAATGAAGGACTCTGGCAGGAATCGTTTCCTCAGAGAGTCTGTGGCTTCACACTCCGATAAAATATGGTGTGATGTCTCACTTCTACTGCAAAGAGGACATATTCTCGCCCCCTCTTCGTTGACGATTTTAAGTGCCCTCCAGGCTCTTAGACGAAACCAGTTTAAGCATATTACACACGATACATATACGGAAGTATGAATAATAAGTTATATAAGGCTACATTAATAAAGGAAACAATAGTAAAACAGTACTGAAGATAATATTATTTAAATCTACAAAATTATATAACAAGTAGTTAAGATATTTAAAAACATGTTACAATGTTACATATACACCCGAAGTTAATGTCCGGTGTCATAGAAGTTAGTTGAAGACATAATATATCGTCTTCTGCGTGCAAACAAGCTCGATATTTTGTTTTTGTAGCCGTGTACCTCGAAAACGTCGTTTCACAAAGGTACGTAGTACCAAACATAATACCAAAAGGTGGTAAGAGAAATTTTGCTTCTGAACTTAACATCAAAAGATGCTTCCCTAACGTAGCCCAAAAATCGAGAAGTGGTTTGCCTGACAGTGGCTTTCCGAAACCTCATATTCTGCCGCAGTGAGGACTGCTGGTTTTGACTTAACTGGAAATGGATCTGCAATCCACTCACGTTTCTTTAGAATCGATTCATGAGTATCCCTTTGAAAATTTTTTTAGTCGGTTATTTAACGAAGCTGTATCAACTACGAGGTTATTTAGGGTCGATGAGATTGGTGATAGCGAGATCGTATTTGGCGATATGAGGCCGATGATTCGCCATAGATTACCTGGCATTCACCTTGCGGTTTGGAAAAACCTCGGAAAAAACTAACCAGGTAATCAGTCCAAGCGGGGATCGAACCCGCGCCCGGGCGCAACTTCAGACCGGCAGGCAAGCGCCTTAACCGACTGAGCCACGCCGGTGGCCCTTTGAAAGTATGACTTCATATTTTGAAGCAAATTGTCAAGGTGTTCTTTCATTATTGCTATGAATGAATCATTCATTTTTATGTTATTTTCTTCCATAAAGTTTGATGTCAATGAGAAACATGTCTAGTCCTTCTTCTCGACGCTTTCCATGTAGAATCCTATCTTTTTCTTCAGCACGGGAATTTTGTCATTAACATCGAATATATAGCCTACTGTTTTCGCTGTAAGAAAAATCCTAATGTAAATATAAGCACGTTGCTGTCATACCCGTAATTGGCTCCCAGTCGAAACACTCACATGACGCAGGAAAATATAGTTCGTGTTTGGAAACCATAATCTTGTATTATTTGAAATTAAAAAATTGAATTATAGTTGCTAAATATGATGAAACATGTAACTTCACTCATATGTGAAACGATATGTAAAAGAAAAGCTACATTTATATTTTGGTATTATGAACGCGGATGAATACCAACAGTAATACCGAGGTAGTCTGTTCTTGTAACAAGCTGGCGTCACTTGAGCTCCTAGTTGTTCACGTGTACGTGGTGCTGAAGTATGGCGTCTGCATCCTCGGTGTGTGTGGTTATTAAACATAAGAGTGGAAACCCTCTCAAAAGCGAAGAAAAACAAATAGACTTCCTATATAATAAGTGAGTTGAATCCAACGTTTCTATTCAGAGCAAGTCAGTCAGACCGCATGTTCCAGCTGGAAGGGATAACTGACGCTGTTGTGGACCGTCCCGTCATTAATCCTGCCGACGATAGTTCTGACGGCTCTGATTTGGAAGGAATAACTCCTTTGTCCGGCAGCGATTGACCTTAAGTTTAAAATAACTAATTATAAAGTAAATGTTTCCTAAGCAAACGAATGCATAGTAGTGAGGTTAGGCCTACATGACGAGTAACGGGAAACGTTTAACATGAAACAGAATGTACAACAGGAGGCGGGAACACTTACTGAGAATCTATGGCGCCAAGCAGCGGCCAATGAAGCCCCACTTCAGTCACGTGCTATTGTTTACATTAGGATTTTTCTTACAGCGAAAAGATTATAGTCTTCTGTTTACCTTGTATGGATGAGCTAAATTCGTTCACTTTTGAAAAAATGTCTGCCAAGTAACATAATTTGCACAACCATTTCTGATCATTCAAATAATCTGCTAGGAAACTGTTTTGGTCATTCAAAAGTGAAGAAACTTCCGTTCGAAGTTCATGTAAACGGGGCAACACTTTACTGCGCGACAGTCATCGCAGTTTAGTGTGTAATGCTAATAACAATGACTTGTGTATACTTCCCATATTTTCACACAGGATTTTGAGTAGCCTACACTGCAAAGGTCGTGCCTTAACAAAGTAGATAATTTTGACGGCATTGTCTAGTACCTGCTTTATTATCGCTGGCATTTTTTCGTTGCGAGGGCGTGTTGGTGTAGTACATAATGACTACTTGTGCAGTTTTTTTTAACTTTCTTTATCCTTGTAACAGTGCCAGCAACAGGACTTACCATGGCCTTTGCGCCATATGTGCACACGTCAATGCAATTGTTCCACGGTATCGAGTTTTCAATGAAGAAAACAAATTCAGTACCACTTGTAGAGGATGGCAATGGCTTGCAGAACAAAATATCTTCATGAACGAACTTGAAAATTCATACCGCACAAACGTCATTAACACAGCTAATCCGACAACGTCCATGGATTCGAGCTGTAGCGAAAATTTCGTTTGACTAATACGGGAAATTATATTTTTTACATCTCTTGATAAATTCTGGATTGATTATGCGCAGTGTTATTTGATAAGGTTAAGTTTGCAGTTTTTCGTCCACCATGCACTTCACTACCTTCACTAATAGTGGTTTCATAACAGTTTCAGCAAGGGTGTGAGGTTTACCAGCAAGAGCCAGATCAAGACGAACCAAATACGACGCTTCCAGTGCTTTCTCGTTATTTGTCTTTACATGAGATAAAAATGTTGTCTGAAATGCATGGAGTTCGTCACTTTCTTTTGAAGTAGTCTGCAGTTTTATTTGTGAATTCAGGATGAGTTTCGAAATGCCGTCTAAGCTTCGCAGGGAACATAGAACTATTGGGCAAAATTTGTTAAGCTTATATATCACACATTGTGGAAGTCAACCAACAAACTCAGTGAAATCCATGTTCAAATTTGAATCACAATATTATACTTCCTTTCAATACCTGTACACTAGGCATCGTAGACTCTGAGGCAGGATTTGTTCAGCATATTTTGAACTCAATTCCGAAGAATTCACACTATCTTCCTTGAAAGTAAGGTTACATTGTTGTTATCTCCCTTTGATTGAGCATTGATTGATGGTTGATGACTCTTAGGTCTTGGGGAGCCCGTCTTAAGCCACAGTTCCATTTCAACGAAAGTTTAGCTAACACTTGTGCAATCAAATTAATATGCAGGTATATATATTTTTTGAGGCAACGTAATAGTCAATAGATTGTAGGTTCCACGTACCACGAATAATAAACGCTGCCTGCCAGGTATATAAAACATAAAAGAAATTTCGAGAATTATCGAGTACTTGGCAAGCAAAAAAGATCGAGATTGTTCCAATGACGAGTAAATCTATTATTGCTACTTCTATGTAGCAAGAAGAGCGGAAACTACTTTCTGAGAAAGTATTTTTCGCTTAATGGAAGTAGTTTCTGTTTTTACCGCTAGAGACTAGGTGGAAGCAGAAATTTTTGTGATCTTCATAACTGTCGCTGACGGAGCCCCTGAGAATCATTCGCGGAGCCCCAAGGGCTCCGCGGAGCACACTTTGGGAACCGCTGCTCTAAGCCACACCGGATTCCCATTCCGATGTCGGATCTAATCCTCTCAGTTTAATTAATATTGAGGAGAAAAATTCGCTCCAGCTCTGGGGATCGAACCCGGGTCCTTGGTTCTACGTACAAAGCGCTCTGACCACTGAGCTACGCCGAATTCAATCCACAGCACCGGAACGAACTCTCCTCCTACAGTGTTATTTCCCTTTTGTGGCCTGACTCCAAGTTGGGCATGTACGTTGACGTTTATATTTCAAGTCAACTGCCATTATGCAAGGAGCGCACTCAGCTGAGTGACTAATGGCCGGGATTCCGTAGTAGTGTGCACAGCAATCTTTACAGAATCATGCACTGCTAGCTAGACGAATTTACTAAAGATGTTATTAATTGGTCCAACAGAATAATATCTGTTATAATGACAATTAATATTTGAGGAGAAAAATTCGCTCCGGCGCCGGGGATCGAATCCGGGTCCTTGGTTCTACGCACCAAGCGCTCTGACCACTGAGTTACGCCGAATTCAATCCACAGCACCGGATCGGCGTAGCTCAGTGGTCAGAGCGCTTGGTGCGTAGAACCAAGGACCCGGGTTCGATCCCCGGCGCCGGAGCGAATTTTTCTCCTCAAATATTAATTATCATAACAGATATTATTCTGTTGGACCAATTAATAACACCTTTAGTAAACTCTCAGTTTAAGTTCCACCTCTTGGGTTCCCTCTAGTGGCCTACCCTCATGCACTACGTCATAGATGTATGACAGTGGGACCATGTCCACACGTGTGCAGAGGTGCACTCATTACGATAGTGGATAGAGCGTCAGCACTAGAGCTGAAAACCTGGGTTCAAATCCCGGTGTCGGAGAGAATTTTTCTCCGTTCCACTCATCTTTCATCATATGATGACGCAGAATATCTGCACAGAAATATCATAACTTATGCACTTCGGTACATTATAATAATATATGATATGCGAATAACCACTTAGTGATTTAAGACGGCGCTTATTCCTTCGGATCCCGGCCACTTAGCTTCTCATAACGAGTGCACCTCTGCACATGTGTGGACATTGTGCCACTGTCATACATCTAGGACGCAGTGCATGAGGGTAGGCCACTAGAGGTAACCCAAGAGGCGGAAGTTAAACTGAGAGGATTAGATCCGACATCGGGATGGAAATCCGGTGTGGCTTAGTGAGCGCCAGTACGTAGAGCTGAAAACCTGGGTTCAAATCCCGGTGCCGGAGAAAATTTTTCTCCGTTCCACTCATCTTTCATCATATGTTGGGGAGGGATGGCAAAATCGACTTTCCATCCTTTAAAATTGCTCCAAAAAAGAATGGTCAAAATTTGTCTATATGAACCTTTTGATTACCCAACGAAACTAATTTTTCAGGAATTTGATGTATCAAATCTAGAACAAATTTATAAACAAACATTGCTGATTTACTTCCATAAAAATCACAATAAATATAAATTTGATCCTCATGAATATCATACGAGACAAAACTACAGTTTCTTTCTAAACACCCCCAAATGCCACACAACTGCTGGATTAAAACACAGCAGAAATTTTGGACCCAGAATATAATATAATGGATTAATTAGAGCTTACCCTGAACTAAGTACACTGAACACAAATAGAGTTAGGAAACAAATTAGATTATTTAATTGTTTTGTTTTTCCTTAACCTATATAAGTTTAAAATGAAATCTATTACTCGTGTATTTAGTATTTTTTTATATTTGTATACTGTATGTCATTACATGGTCTGTATTTTACTATATATTAATATTATTGTGCTGAATTAACAATCTTCAATTTTATATAATTGGACTGAACTGCGCCCGAGCACGAGCTTCTGCTCTTTCGGGCTGCAATGCCTAATGTAGTATAAACCAAGTGTTTTAAATAAATACTTAAATAAGTAAATGAGTAAATAAATAAGAAAATAAGTAAATAAGTAAAATAAATAAATAAATAAATGAAATACCAGAATCAGCCATAGCTGTAAATAGTAGAAAAAGCAGCTCAGTATAGGAGAACATATACCTAACTGTAAATATTGTGATGACAGGGCATGTAGTATTACGCTTATTGTAATGGAATATGCCGTATAATTAGTTAAAAAACACACACACAGACACAGACCAGTCAGCCTCGAACGAAACAACAGTCCTAGCCCTTCCACAATGCGTTAGAATCATGACTGCTGTTGCTTGGAGACGGCGAATGCAAGATTAAAGACGGTTGACAGCCGCCGCGATCCAGTAAAAGCAATGTTTAAGCAAATTAAAGACGACGCTCGTGTAGATGGCAGCACTAGAAAGCTCTTCATGCAAATTGACGGCACAAACTTTCTTTTACATGTTGTGAAGAGAAAAGGGAATGGCGCCACGTTTTAATTGCGGCAATTAGATTTTACGTTTTCCTTTCTCATTACGCCAAGTATTGTGATGCTTTAAAATCGATTCAGAGATGTTGGTGGAAACACAGCGTCCTCCACACCGAACAACTGGTTTAGCAGTGCCTTCTGTGTACAGTGCTCCCCTTTAAATACTACTGGGCTGGAAGATTCCAAGTGGTGGCGGGAATTTTCTCGTTGCTAAAAGTTCCATAACGAACCCGAAGTCCATTCGGCCACCTGTCAAATTGAAAACCGGATCATTTCCGGGGTAAAAGCGTGATGATCACGCCATCTCATTCTAGTGCCGAGATCTTGAAACACGGAGCTCTGTCTCATCGCCCCTATTCACCTTAATGATGCGTAAAGGATATAACTTTTGCCTTTTACTGGTAATATAATGACTAGTATGTTAATTTTCATGTGAGAAATCCGGGTTTATATATTTCTCTTTGCGGGTCCGATAACCCATTACAATATCCCTTCATCTTTTACGTATTCTTTCCACAGATCATATTTATTGAGGGAAGTGACGGGGAATTTGTCGTGCTGTTCTGAATCTGTTCCCACTAGAGATGAACAAAACTAACTGCCGCTCTCGCTCACTTGTTCGTTGCATTTGTCTTTCGAGTCTCGTCTCGTCTTGTCATTCTCGTGCGCTTCGAGTCTCGCTCATCATTCTCGAAATAGCATTCGGTCGGCGTGGAAAGATTTCGTAACTTTGAATAGTATACATCTTTGAAATAAATAACATTATAAATGTTTAAATGAGACAAAAAGACAAAACAGAACAGTATCTTAGTTATCAAAATGTTCTGGTTCTATTAAGTTATATGATATTACCTATGGTTATATAAAAGGTTGGATAAAAAGTAATGGCAACAGTTCGATAATTCTGAAATGGCTTTATTCACAGGGGTACAACATTTACGTACCTTCAATATGGTCACCCCCCCCTTTATCACCTTTTGCAAATGTTTCGAAGGCGTCGTACACTATCAGCGCGTCCATCTATGTTGATGTTCCGTACTGACTGCTCTATAGCACAGATAAGTTCATCTCTGGTATTGCACCGGGTCCCTCACAGTTCTTTCACTTTGGCGAAGAGATCGTAATCGTATGGACTCATATCGGGTGAGTACGGTGGATGTTCCAGAATCTCCCATTGTCAGCGGCGCAAGAGGTCCTTGACAGCAGCAGTGGTGTGACTCCTTACATTGTCATGAAGAATGATGGGGTTCTGTACCACCAAGTGTCGTCGTTTTCTCCTGAGCGCTGGATGAAGGTGGTGGTGCTTCACGCAGTCCCTGAAAACATTCTTGTCCACTATGACCTCGTACCATTTCAATTTTGATGCAGAAACGTTGCTTTAGTTTTGTAAACATGGTCTTTGGGCACTCACACTATCCCTATGAAAGTCAACGTCCTACACACTGCAGTAGATTGACAGAGTACTGTCGCCGCTGGCTGCACTAACTCATCTAACAGTCCTTGTTCATGTCCACACAGCTGGCAGCTCTCGAACGCACCATCGTCATGCGACAGCAATGTTGCCATAACTTTTTATCCAACTCTTGTATAAATAGAAAAAAAAAACAATTCTGAAATAAACTTAAATTTCTAAGAAACATAAAAAATAACATTAATATCTTTTTACTTGAGATTGCACACTTGATCTTAAACATATGAAAAGAAAATTCCTAGCCTTTTAATAAGGGCCTAGTGATTAAATAAAGACTGGGGAACAGATTATTGTACACTGAAAGATACAGATGTTTCAAATAGGCTATTTGATTGTTTATACATATATCACAGTTGCCAAAGTAGATACAAGCTCTGTCGGGTATAAACAACTGTGGCAATTCAAGACTACTTGACTTCGGGACTTCGGGAGTGATCAATCTCGACGACTCAAAACACTCACAAGCAGTCTTTACGTCAACGACGCAATGTAGTCAATATTGTCGTGCGGGTTTTCGGCTTTGAGGGCGCTGTTAGTCTCCCTTTCTCGGTCGTTGTTCATCTCTAGTTCTCACTAGTCGCATGATGAAATCAGTTGTCTCTACAGTGGTTTACGTAGCAATTTGAGTGTTGTATAACGATTTTTAAAGTGGATCGTTTAAGTGGGAAACATGTCGATTACCGTTCGTATACGTACAATCAAGGCGCATTTTGCTCCTTAACAAAAGCGCGCCGATGCAATCAGCAACATATGATTATTGAAAAAAAAAAAATTAAATTTGAATATCTTCGTTTATGAGTTTATATTACATTCAGAATAGCTATTACTAGTTGTTTGATCCGCGATTGCTGCATTTATTTTCTTGCATTGCTACGATATTCACTAAAAGTTAAAGTTCTTTGTTTTCTGACTATACGCTAAAGTGGTTCTCATCAAGCGGTGATCTAAAATTTATTGAAGATCTCCCCGGAATAAGTATGTAACCCTAAAACCTGTAATTCACGTTACACGGAGAAAGAAAAATAATTTCAGGGACATATTTTGTTAGGCCTATATTTACTAGCAGAACCATTTGTCTAATCAAGAATACAAGTTTATTCAGCTATGAGATGCAATAATTTTTTGTAAATGAATGCTTAAAAATACTTTTTCCACCTAAGTCACATATTTTGTTAATTTGATGTTACATCCTTTTTCCGGGGAGGTCTTCAATTATTAGTAATCACATAAACACCAACCACTTAAACGTTCCACGCAGTAACTGATATTTTAGGAATCCCCGACATTTTTGTGATCTAATAAATTCTTTATAGCGATCATTCCTAAACAATTTCATTTCAGCTGTGATAAGTTTTATTTCCTAACGGTAAGTTTCCTATTTCCATGAGTTGGGTACTCTTGTACTAAGAATTTGATATTCGTTTCATCTTTATGTAATTAATCTGAAAACGTTAATTATTTTAATGTCTCTGCCTGTATTAAAGTTTTGAAGTATGTTCTTCTAAGTAGAATATAACATTATTACTACTACTTCCTCTAGGCATAGATTTAATACAATGCGTCTCTCCCACCCAATCACAGCACTTATAATAACTACAATTCCTACTTTACTTCTAATTTTTGTTTAAAAAAATTGTGACATTTAGGGAGGGTTCGAATGCACACACACTTTATAGTGAGGGTCACGTAAGAACAGTTCCTAAACAGCAAATATTGCCGTCTTGTCAGTGTTGCCAACTGTTACCAGATATCACACTATCCTACGTACTGAATGACTTATCTACTTACCTTTATGTTGGAAGGTTATTCTAAACAATTCAATAATTTGTAACATACTTTCGTAGGAAAACTATACGAGAAAAGGATCAACATGTTAGGTATTTTGTCTGGAAATATGAAATTCATTGGTTTGACTAAACAATTGATTCACGAGACCTAACCTAAAAGTGTATTTTGTTTGATCACTCCAAACTCCAATAACTGAATATCATCATGAAATGCATGCTTAAGAATACTTATTCCTAATAATTTTGCTATTCTAGTTATAATTGCTGTCTCCGTGAGGATAATTCCTTCCTCATTAATCTTCTTCCGGTTAAATCTGAAAGAACAGAACGCCAGTAGGGAAAGTTATCCCCACTCTCGCAGCACGCTTTACGCTTTCTTGGTGGATTCGCTGCCATGCTTTTTCCTCTTTTTGACATTATTGTATTAAAAATCTAAACACGAAAGAAATTCATTAAAATGTGAAATGATATTTCTATCGATTACCTACCTGCATTATCACACCCAAGTATGTTATATTTATTTACACTTACCTGACTATAGCCTTGAATTATAACCATAACGCAACACATAAAACTGTTATGTATTAATATTAATACTGATATTAATTAATTATTAGTATGTTCAAATTTCACTAGCTTCCAGTAACTGGCTCAGAAATATAGTACAATTTTAATTTCGTGGAACTCCAGTACCGACAACATCTGTCACAGCTGCCAACGTAACAGTTACAAAATCACTATCATTTATAGTGTTTGTCAGTATTGAAATTCGAAACGAAGTTGGCAAAAGAAAATTCAACCTGCAAACTAGAAAATCACCACAGTCCATTAGCATATGTAGTAATGGGGGGAAAATGGTTAGGTTTCACCCTTAGGATATGAAGTAAACTGACCCGGACCATATTACAGAAAGCATCTCTTTCCCGGCATTCTAAGTTACCTCATATGTTATTTATTATATGCACTACTACCACAGTCTAGTATCTACAGTCACGAAGCTCAATTCGTAGGGAATATGCATCCATAGATAGTTCCTAACCACTAGGATCGCTACTATTGCCTCATCACAGACAATGCGAAATAGTATCGGCATAGTCTATTGTTCCTAGTACCCTCAACAACTCAAGTTTCGTGACTGTATATACTAGAATGTGCTACTATTGTATATCCTATTCTGATTAATTCACCTCCTTAGTTACAATGAAGGTAACCAAGACTCAACCTTTTGTTTGTACGGTGTCATAAATGTCGATATGATAAATTCAAGGTTTAGAAGCTGCTATACTATATAAAGGGAACCTCCGTTGAGATCGTTATCACGAGCTAGGCTTCAGGACTGTGCACTGATCATATAGTCGATAAATAGCTCTGGGAAATTGGAAGTTTCTTTATATATTTGTTATGAGTTATTTATAAGAAAGGATCAAGCAGAATTCTTAATAATTTAGTTCACGGTTAATCCATTCTGTATGTAACGCCTATATGGTGGGGGTGAGATGGGAAGAACCCCTAAACTTTGATTTTAAACTGCGAAGTTGTCACAGGGATTACTCAAAAAGTTTCATAAAGGTCGCCATATATTTGACCATTCTCGAATATCACGGAATCTCGCCAAAAGGCTCCCATTATATAGTACCGAGATACACTCCAGCCAATAAGAAATAAATTAAAGTTGTTGCTCCCGTGTCGTGGCTATAATGGCACAAAAATTCCTGTTGCTCATAGAGGACTCGAGATATAAACCTTAGCCTACACTTTGAATTTCAATGTTGAATAACCTTTGAGGTTGAAAAGATTGTAATAATGTATTATGAAACATGTTTATAATATTATACTTTATGGCAGGAGTCAATTTTTAGAGAACGAGCAAAGGGATTTTCCTAATTTTGACGAACGCAATTATATGACATTATAAACGTGTTTCATACGTTGTTTTTTTGTACGTTAGCATTATAAAACAATTGAGGATTTAACATTCTAAATGTGCTAAATGTCAAAAACAGCTCTCTGAGACATTAATAGAAAAGACACTGCGAAATGCATGTTGAGGTACCTACAACACTGTCTTTTGGCGCACGAATGAGTCACTCACAGTTGAGCTATGACAAAGACAATTTAGTATGATACTCTCATATGGATGTTCCTCCCTTAGAATAAATAAAATAAAATTTAAAAAATTTGCACTTAGCACATTTAGAATGTTATGTTTTCAATTAATAAAGAAATAACACCAGTTTTGTAATAATGGGTAGTTTGATATCGTGGTCTATGAAGAAAGAGGTTGCTATGTCAACAATAATGTATTAACTATTATAGCATGGCGAATCGTTTCATAATTTAACTTTGACGTTTTAGTTAGCATGGTAATATTCTTACGACACTAGTAGAACAATATGACATATTATGCACGATTTTGACTAAAGACAAAGATTGTTTATAATGATCTGAATGAAGAGGGAGAGAACAACGGTGAATTGTTCAATGATTAAGCTATATGGACTTTTTCCATTAATAATTTTCAAAATTGTAACATATTTCGAAGAGTGGATCTCTCTTCGTCGTCAGGTGAAAACCTACTGTGGGGATTAGTCTGTCTGACTGATCGACGATCGTCAGGTCGGTGCGAAATATAAGGACGAAACACATGATGTCATAAACGACCTAAATCACCATATTTTATATCGAATTCTAGGCAGTATTGACATACGGCTTCCTTCTTACAGCATTGGAAACACTCTCGTATCAAAGGATATCTCCAGTTAAGCGTCACCGTCGGGCACAGTTGCTTTATCTTGATCGTTTTATAGACGGGAAGTGTTCTTTCTGGTTAGATATCTATACCCGGACAACTGAAGTAGTAATGATGTGGGGAAAAATATAAAGGGTCTCAAAACCCCTCAATTTTGGCATCACAAACGACAATCCAAATAGGGTAAACGAAATGACAAGGCCGCCTTATAGCATAGGACTACTGGTGGGAGGCTAACTGAAGGATATGTTCTATCAGAATGATGAGGATTGTGAGGAATAATACTCCTATTGGAAGGACGTGCACGTTTTCGGAAATGTATATAATGTCAAACCTAAGGCTATCAGTTACGTCAGAAAATTTTTAAATACCCCGTGTTTCATAAAGATTTGAGGGGTTACAAAATTTTACTGTAAGTAAAATATTGAACTTACGTTAATGAAACCAGTCCAGAACGAACGAGGAACTCAAACGATTTGTGCGTGTATGATATGTTAAGCCAAGCGTTTACATTCCTGCACTTAGGCTGTTTTGTTTTGTTCAGTTGCAGCTAAAGCTCATATTCTGCTGCCATTTTCGCTAAGCCGTCATTCACATTGTTCTGTTCAGCTGCAGATCGTATTCCGTGTTGTTGTGCAATGGTTGCTACGTGTGTGGAGAATCGATCTGTGTTTTGAAATTCCACACTACTACGACAGTGATTCTGCCCAACGTGCATTTCGTAGAGCATTCTAAAAGAACCCACATAGTGTTGCCAAGGCGTTGAATAGGACGTACGTCTGAAAATGATCAACACCTAATGCTGTGGCCTCCAAGATCACCGGAATTTACACCGTGTTACTTATTTTTGTTGTTACATCAGATACAAGGTATTCGTCCCACCTATGCCGCGTAATATCGCATAATATTATCGCAGCGGTTGAGACAATCAACAGGTCCATCTGATGCGAATGTGGCAAGAACTAAACTATCTTGTGGATGTGCGCCGTGACAGCCGTGGTATAAGCATGGAACATTTTTAGGTGTAAAAAAAACTGTTTGAGCTCCTTGTTCGTTCTGGACTGCTTTCATTAACTTAAGTTCAATAGTTTATTTGCAATAAAGTTTTGTAACCCTTCAAGTCTTTTTGAAACATGGTGTATAACCTCGTAATATCGCTTGAATCTTAATACTATTATATTATCGTGTCTACATATCTAAATCTGTAGCGCTTACGTGGCTAGTCAGATAAGAAATTGTGCGCTGAAGGACACTAGAGCTGGCTGAAAATGCTGGACACTTTCTGATGCCAGACATGCAGTGGTCAGTCTGTGCCGGTATATCATAGCCTACATAATTTCCTTTTGTTTCTGAATTTCATTCCAACCCTTTTTCCACGAAAATTTACATCGTTGTAAATATGATTTACATCTTCCACCACAGCGTTGAACATTGAGCTAAATTTTTGCACTTTGCACAGTTATCACAGCCTCTCCGTCAGTTCAGATATAGAGAGCGAGCTTATTCGATCCCCGCTGAATGGAATTATATTTACGATGACAAAACGAGAGAACTGATGTTTTCAGAGATGCTACCGTCTCTATCTCAATACTGCAAATTTCATTCCATCAACAATTTCCATTTTGCCTTTCTCATTTCATGTCATCAAATAAAAATGGTTACATTGTGGTGAGCGAGATTTGGTGATGACGGATATAGATGGGCAGCGAAATTAATAATTTACCTTGAAAAGCTAAAGCTAACTATCATATTCCAGCAGCTACAGAAGCCATGGTAAAGATTTTATCGTCCACACCTGTGGAGTAACGGTTAGAGCGTCTGGATGCGAAATCAGGTGGCCCGGGTTCGATTCCCGGTCGGGGCAAGTTACCTGGTTGAGGTTTTTCAGGGGTTTTTCCTCAACCTAATATGAGAAAATGCTGGGTAACTTTCGGTGCTGGACTCCGAACTCATTTCACCGGCATTATCACCTTCATTTCATTCCGACGCTAAATAAACTAAGATGTTAATAAAGCGTCGTAAAATAACCTACTAAAAAAATTAAGATTTTATCATCTTTCAAAATCCACCGGCCAGGTTTGAATCCGTGAAGCTCTGATCCAAAAGCTACTAGTATCAGTTTCAATGTCATTGTTATTTTCCGATAAGTTTTTGTACAATAGTGGCAAAAAAACCGGTAAAATTCATGTTGTGGGAATAATAAGTTAATTAAGGAGTAAGATATCGCTGCAATCGAAAAGTATTGGGAATAAATTTGAATAAGGAACAAAAAAAAAATTCCTTCCCAGGCAGGATTCGAACCACGAAAGTCTTAGTTACCAGTCTATCGTGCTCTGGAGTGAACAAGGTTCTGAAATCAGCTACAAGGGTCGGTCCGGTTTTTTTGCCACTACTGTACTACAAATTTCTTAACGATATTTCAGTCTATACTTACCATATTAGATAAATATAATAATTTTACGCTTTTTATTGAGAACACGTATATGTTAAAAAAAAAAGTCAATTTTAACGGAATATTATTCTTATACAGAATGACTGAAAATACTGTACATTTTATATTGGTTAAGTGAAAATAGAAACTACCTCATAAATTTATTGCTAATAAAACTAATGTATACAAGCTTCAGATTTAAAAAAAATTTTAATATGTTCAGTTTTAACTTCTTTTGTTCTAAAAATTAACTTAATTTAATAATGTAATATGTCTTTTAACCCAACACTTACAAGTCTGTACCCAAATTAAACTGTCACATTTTAGTACAGTGTTGAATAATAATAATAATAATAATAATAATAATAATAATAATAATAATAATAATGATAATGATAATAATAGGGCCTGATGATGCTTTATGTAAAAAGCGAATACGTTAGTCCAATAAATAGATAGTAAGATGTAAAGCAATTGTATTATTCTAATACGACAACAATAGACTGAAATATTGTTAAGATTTTTGTAAAATTACTAGCATCACAAATGATAACCATATAACACAAAGGAAGACAGCAATAAAAATGTTTCGCAAGATCTCAATCCCTACTGACTGGACATGGTAAATGGACTGACCTGCAATGGGGCAATTCAATGTAAAAACAATGTACAACTCCAAAAATGCAGTCGAAAATCATTTCATTTAAAGAGAATACAAATAGAACTAAGACGATGATGATGATCATAATAATAGTTGCAATAATTTGGGGAGGCTGAAATGTAGATGAGAGGATAATATAAAAATGGATTTAAGGGAGGTGGGATATGATGGTAGAAACTGGATTAATCTTGCACAGGATAGGGATCGATGGTGGGCTTATGTGAGGGCGGCAATAAACTTGCGGGTTCCTTAAAAGTCATTTGTAAGTAAGTAATAACTAGACTTCGTTGAACTGCCACACGCAGCATGCAATCAGGTTGCCGATGTACGGTAGTGTAGAGGAGGTGAGCGACCGCCCGGTCTCGTAGTATAAGCAGTTCATGTTAAGAGTTGTGACCGGTCCAAATAGATAGAGCAGCTACAGCTAATGTATACCTATGTAAGCACTTGTTTTTGCATTACTGTGGTTGGAATAGTCAAAGCTTAACATTTGTTCAGTGCAGACAAGAATTCAATCAAACATACTACAATGAGAGTGTTGCTGTTCCAAATAATTGCCCCTGGCATACCCTTAACCCCGCAGCCAGTCTTTACCCGTTGGGGAACGTGGTTGGATGCTGTTAATTATTATGCAGAACATTACGGAAAAATAATGGAGGTAATTGATGCATTGGATAGCACAGACAGTTCTGCTGTTGCAGCTGTAAAATCATTGCCTTCTGAACAGCTATTGGAAGATATTATGTTCATTGATTCTAATTTTAAAATCGTTTCCTAAAGCATCATCCTGTTAGAACTAAACTACAACTCTCAGAAGCCCTTAATATAGTGGATAAAGTATCACAAACCGTTATCCAAAATAACAATTCACTAATTTCAGAAAAAGTGAAATGTAAGTTTGGAAACATTATTGCTAAAAATTCTGCCTATTCACAACTTCTTATTATAAATGATGTACTATCAGGTCACGACAAGACATCTGAAGTTGGTGTACTAAAAAGTAGTGACTTTCCGTTCTTCAAATATGTACGTATTACATCGTGTGATGTTGAACGTACATTTTCCCAAAATAAAAACTGTTTAAGTGACCATCGGAGGAGGTTACTTTGCAGTCGCTCAAAATGTACGTAACTCTTCACTGCAATGCACATATTCAAGGTTGATGCGAGTGTCTTACATTAAAATTTAACAGTTAATATATCTCACTATAAAATAATTGTGTATTTACATGTTTAGAAATATATCTCACTATAAAATAATTGTGTATTTACATGTTTAGACATTTCCTACTTCAATGATCATTCATTATATTTCTTGAATGCAGGATACAGGTTTTATTGTAACCGCAGTATACTGCTCAGTGTTTACATCAGAGGCATACTCGATCCGTTGCACGCCCCCTTCTCATACATTCTATACCGCGTGCGCAGTAAACCTTGCGATTCTCGTGGCAATTCCACTAAGTCTAGTAATAACAGTAATAATATTAATGATGATAATACATATTGTTCTGTAAAATGACAGGTCTTTCACTGCCATCTCAGCATTCTCCAATCATTTCTATTTTCCACCTTCCTCTTAGTCTTTGCATTTGATCTATATATTGTGAATTTTATTAGTAACAACAATGTAATTTATTCGTCACAACAATAATTCCTTTCTACAATTCACCTTAAACGCTCTCGTCAACAATTGGATCTTCACTCAACACAGTATTCGTTATAGCACTCCACCGACGACAATGACAATTTACTTGGACTATTACGCACAACAATGAACTGTTAATCTTAACTAATATTTACAAAGCACTATTTATTGTGATCAGAACTATCAGTTCTCAGTTCACAGTTCTTCTAGCTCAGTCACTCGGGTTCACAGTATCTCGAACCACAGACCTCCAGAGACAGTTCACTGTACTCGAACTCAGGTCCCTCCAACTGCGGTCCACTGCACTCGAACTCAGGTCCCTCCAACTGCGGTCCACTGCACTCGTACTCAGGCCTTCGGATGCTGACGCAGATGCGGACGCACACTCGAGTCGAACTCCGGTACACAAGACTGGCTTGCTTGCTCTGGCTTTCTCACTGACTGGCTGACTAATCAACTGAAAACTGCTGTCGTTCCTTCGCGTCCTTAATTTATAACCACAGCGACGTAGCCTCGAAAGTTCCACGCGTCTCTAGAGATGGCACTCCAGAAAAATCCAGAGCCCTCTCCTCTCTACCAGCACCAGATGCGCGCGCACTCTCTCTCCACTCTCTCGCCGCGTTGGCCCTTTCACCTCTCCGCCGCGCGCCATCCCAAAGTGCTCCGCGCGGTCTTCTCTCTTGCGGGACGCTGGTCGTGAGTTCGAATCTCACGTCGCTGTCACATTGCTCCCTCCTTAGGACTGCTCGTCTCGGGCAGTCCCTTGGTAGGCTGCTAGTCGGTCCAACGTTTGGGGTCCTCCGGCTGCTCCCTCTTTATGGTGGTGCCACCCCATTCTTGGCTTGGCTGGGCAGCAATACTCGTACTGCGTGGGCGCCATCTTGCTTTTCCACTTGGCTTCCAAGGAGAGCTCGCTGGCCACGGGTTGGTCCTCGGCGTCCATCAGGAACACTTTATCCCGACCAAGACGGAGTATACGGCGCCGGACGTCCACCGTCGCATCGAGTAACCGCATGGCGTCGAGTCCCAGGACGACGTCCTCGGTGATGTTGGCGACGAACACCCACATCTCCAGTTTCCTCTTCCCCAAGGTCAGGTCCAGGAAGACCTCTCTCTGGACGGGCAAGCTCTCGCCTGAAGCAGTCCGTAGCTCGTATTGGCGCAGCGGCGTCCTCCCAGGTAGGCCCCGCACGATGTCTGGTCTGGCGATAGTAAGCATCGCCCCGGTGTCCACCAGTACTCTGCATGGACGGCCTCTTATCCGTCCTTCAGCAATCAGCCCATCGTCGCACCTTCTGTCGACCGGTTTCAGGTCGAGCCGAGGGGACGGTGATGATGGTGCTCCTCCTAGCATCGGCCCCCTCTCTCTCCTGACTGTTGCCAGGTCGGTCGCAACTCCTCCGCAGGTGCAGGTGCCCAGGTTCACCGCAGGACCAGCAGGTGGGCACCCGTCGTCTCCGTTGCTCAGGCGACTGTTGGTTTCTCTCGGTGTCAGCCACCTCTCTCTCCTGCCGGTGGCCGGAGCGGTCGCAGTCCCTTCTCAGGTGTCCCGGTCTGCCGCAGGATCAGCAGATGGGCGCCCGTCGTCTCCGCCGCTCCGTTGACAGTTGGCGCTCCTCGACGTCGGCCACCTCTCTCTCCTGCTTGTGGCTAGATTGGTCACAGTCCCTTCTCAGGTGTCCCGGTCTGCCGCAGGACCAGCAGATGGGCGCCCGTCGTCTCCGCCGCTCCGTTGACAGTTGGCGCTCCTCGACGTCGGCCACCTCTCTCTCCTGCTTGTGGCCAGATCGGTCGCAGTCCCTTTTCAAGTGTCCCGGTCTGCCACAGGTCCAGCAGGTAGACGCTCCTCTCCTCTGCCGCTCGGGTGGCTTCGGTTGGCTCCCCCCAGCATCCGTCGCCTTGACGCTCCTGATCCAGTGCGGTGCTGAGACTCCCGCCGCCGACTTGGCCGCCTCCATCCTGAGGGCCGCCGCCAGAGCTGCATTGATGGTGCGATGCTCTGCTAAGAGTAGCTGTTGTCTTATTTCCGGGTCTCGAACTCCGCTGCCGAAGGTGTAGGCCGCCTCTCCAGCAATGAAATCATTAGGTAGGCCCCTGAGGGCCTTATGGGCCAGTTGTTCCACCGCCATCGCGAATTCTTGTAGGGACTCGCCTGACTGTTGGACCCTCGTTTTTAGTTGGGTCCTAAATGCTGCAGCAAGTTCATGGTCACCATAACGTCCCTCCAGGGCCGCCATTATCTCAGCGGCTGTCCCATCTTCTGGAACGCTGTGAAGAATCTCCGACGCCTGTCCTTGAAGCGCGGTCAGCAGCTGAGTAGTCTTCTCCGCTGGGGTCCACCCATTATGTGCTGCGCTGGCCTCGAACTGGCGACGGAATATCGCCCAAGACGTCGTACCGTCGAACTTCGGCGTCTTGACGTTGTAATGTCTGGCTGAAGGCGATGATTCCGCAGGGCCACTATGTGGAGTCCTCAACTCTGTGGCCGCTTCTTGCATGGCACGTCGAACCTCCTCGGCAACTATCTGTTTTTGTTCTCTAGCCTGGCGATCCACCAACGCGAGAATGTGCTTGTTTTCTTCAGCATGTCGGTCCATCAACGTGAGTATGTGCTTGTTTTCTTCAGCATGTCTGGCAACACCTCACTCGTCTTGTCCAGCAACTCGCTCGTCTGCTCTTGACGACGCTCGAGATCGCGGATTTTGCCGTCGAAATGGTCTACTTCCTGTCTCAATTCGGTTACTGTCTCGTTTATAGTTGTAAAATTCTTGTTTAGGTTGTCAAGATCGGCTTTGAGTTCGTCTTTCACGATGGCGACAATTCCATCTACGTGGGCTGAAACGCTTTCAATTTGCGTAGTGACGTCATCTTTCACTCCGCTTATGTCACTTTTCATCTCCGTTTTCACTTCACTTATGTCGCCTTTCACTTCACTTATGTCACTTTTCATCTCCGTTCTCACTTCACTTATGTCGCCTTTCACTTCACTTATATCGTTCTTGACCTCACTGATGTGCTTGTTCATGTCGTTCATGTCGTCTTTCATTTCTGCTTTTACGTCACTTATGTCCTTTTTCATTTCAGCTTTCATTTCCGCGATGGCTTGCAGGATCTGCTGTAGGTTCTCCATTGTCGATAATATCCCACTTCTGACACCAATGCGAATTTTATTAGTAACAACAATGTAATTTATTCGTCACAACAATAATTCCTTTCTACAATTCACCTTAAACGCTCTCGTCAACAATTGGATCTTCACTCAACACAGTATTCGTTATAGCACTCCACCGACGACAATGACAATTTACTTGGACTATTACGCACAACAATGAACTGTTAATCTTAACTAATATTTACAAAGCACTATTTATTGTGATCAGAACTATCAGTTCTCAGTTCACAGTTCTTCTAGCTCAGTCACTCGGGTTCACAGTATCTCGAACCACAGACCTCCAGAGACAGTTCACTGTACTCGAACTCAGGTCCCTCCAACTGCGGTCCACTGCACTCGAACTCAGGTCCCTCCAACTGCGGTCCACTGCACTCGTACTCAGGCCTTCGGATGCTGACGCAGATGCGGACGCACACTCGAGTCGAACTCCGGTACACAAGACTGGCTTGCTTGCTCTGGCTTTCTCACTGACTGGCTGACTAATCAACTGAAAACTGCTGTCGTTCCTTCGCGTCCTTAATTTATAACCACAGCGATGTAGCCTTGAAAGTTCCACGCGTCTCTGGAGATGGCACTCCAGAAAAATCCAGAGCCCTCTCCTCTCTACCAGCACCAGATGCGCGCGCACTCTCTCTCCACTCTCTCGCCGCGTTGGCCCTTTCCCCTCTCCGCCGCGCGCCATCCCAAAGTGCTCCGCGCGATCTTCTCTCTTGCGGGACGCTGGTCGTGAGTTCGAATCTCACGTCGCTGTCACAATATCTTAATGTCGTCTATCTGATGTCTTCTTCTGCCCGAAACTCTTCTCCCGTTCACCATTCCTTTCAGTGCGTCCTTCAGTAGGCAGTTTCTTCTCAGCCAGCGACCTAACCTATTCCTTTTCCTCTTCCTGATCAGTTTCAGCATCATTCTTTCTTCACCCACTCTTTCCAACACAGCTTCATTTCTTATTCTGTCTGTCCATTTCACACGTTTCATCCTTCTCCATATCCTTATTTCAAAATAATGATGATGACGATAATAATGATCATAAGGGATCGGAATTCGATCATTGAAAGATACTGTAGGCTTAATCAACTTGAAAAATTCGGTGTAAAGCGTAGGTCAAAAGTTTTGATGTACGGCTGAAACTGACTCCACGAAGGACGAATATTTGCTGTCATTTCTTCATTTTTCCTTCAACAGTGTACTCTCTGCGTACTGTACCTTATGTTGGGACGACTTGGTAGAGATTAATGTATACCAAAAGTTTATTGAATGGTATTTATTATTACGTTTTAGCGTCGCCGCTATTTTCATACCACAATATCTTCTTTGTATATATAACATCGTCTCTCTCTCTCTCTTTAATAGCCTCTGCAATTCATATTATTGTGATGTACCGAAGTACGTATGATATTTCCGTGCAAGAATTCTGCATTACCATATGAGAGAATTCAATCCTGCATCGGAACTGGAATCCGGTGTGGTTTAGTGTATAAAGTGTCAGCACGTAGAGCTGAACACCTGGGTTAGAGTCCCGGTGCCAGAGAGAATTTTTCTCCGCTCCACCCATCCTTCATCTCTGTAGTTCAGATTTCAGACGACGTTAAATGAAGAATTGGCTTAGCTTGCTTAACAGGTTGCAGATAGAAGCGGCATACCCTTTCTTTCCTTCAACAGGGAGGAGATGAGATTCGAAGAGGTGACCACGCAAGTGCCTCTAAATGTGATTTACACAGACTCGTTCAGTCCCGCCCAACTCTTAACAATACAAGCGCATCCGTTGCTACTGGGTTACGTGAATGCAATAATGAATCAAGTCCCCATACGTTACTGTGACATGTCCATGACTGGCAACATGAGCAATTTGAAACGTTAATTAGGCTAACACGTGCCTTCCGTGAAATTACTATACTATTTAAAAAAATAGATACTCGCAAGAGAACCTAGATTACCTCTGTAGTCTGGTGGTCAGCATGCTGACTTGCAGATCTGAAGGTCTCGGGTTCGATTCCTGGGCTCGGCTCTCGGGGAGTTTTTCTTGAAAAAAATTCCCTGGGTGTCTAGACCCTGGAAATTTATATAAATGAAAGTATGACAGTGTTTTCCAGGTTATTAATTAACCAGTCTTCAAACAAAACGATATAAAGGGTGAGTTAGGAGGTAAGGTACATGATTTGAGTGGTGATAATATTGGTGATTCTGAACAAAAAAGTTTATATGAACATATGTCCTGTTCTTAACGGTTTCGGAGAAAACTAATCGAAAACATGAGGAACGGGAAAAGTGTGGTGCGGTGGTGTCATTGATGACCAACTGATCGGGCTAGTTGTTTTAGATGACCATCTTAACAGAGTACATTATCTTGAGTTCCTTCAAAACGTGTTACCAGAATACTCGGAGGATATTCCTTTGGCAACACGACCTCGTATGTACTTTCAGCACGATGGAGCTCCGGTGACGCATGAAACATCCTGGGCGTTGGATCTTTTGCGGTGGAGTCATTTCTTGACCACCGAAGTCACCTAACCGTACTTTATTGGATCACTGTGTGTGAGTTTGGCTTAAGAGTGAAGTCTACAATCGCAAAGTGGAAACAAGGGAGGAACTTCTCCCTCACATTTTACATGCTTGTTTTCAGATCAGCAACACAGCAGCTACTTACAAGACTGCAAAGTGCATTGAAGTTGACAGTGGGTTTTTTGAACATTTTCTGTAAAGAAAAGTGCATAATTGAACAGAACATAATGTAACAATGTTTTAATTTACTATCACCTGCACTTTTCATGTTCCCCATTGTTTCGATTAGTTTTCTCCGAAACCGTTAAGAACAGGACATACGTTCATATAATTTTTTTGCTCAGAATCACCAATATTATCACCCCTCAAACCATGTAACTTCCCTTCTGACTCACCCTGTATGAGGACTGTCTCTGGCTATATATCTGAACATACGTTTCAACATTACATTGTTGACAAATAACGTCATCTATAAGCTTAAACAGAAAACACCAAGAGATGGTATAGAATAAACAAAGAATTTTAAAAATCTTAAGATCGAAATATCATACGTAATAGAAATTGACAGCTTAATTCATGGTTTACAAGTTACCATCGCTCTGTTTCAGTGTTAGATGTGAGGCATCTGGCTTGTCTTCGTTATTTACAAGTAGAACGATTACTCAATTACTAATGCAACTGAACACTTCATGCTATATTTGAAGCCTATTTATGGCTTACAGATTTCTCTTCTTTATTGCTGTATTAACATGTAAACTACTTTCAAAAGAGGTGTGATCTGAGATTGTGGAAAGCTCCCTTGTTTAAGTAACACATTTTCCACTCTTGGGCACTTGAGTCTGTGGATAAAAACTCCATTGAAGTCAACGTTTCGAAGCTAAAGTAAGAGTATTGCATGAAAGGGATTCCATTAATTTCTTTATATATAAGGCAATTATCCCAGAGACAGATACTTACATGGGAATATTTCAAAATCATCAGATCGAAATTTCTCTTGAAAAGCTGTACATGGATATGCTGTAAGAAAAAAGGTTAAGTATTAAATATGAGCTGTCGATACTAATTTTATTGTAAGACACAAAAACTATGCATAGAAGATGAAGTATAAAATATAAGCTGTCAGTACTAATAAAAGACACAGAACAGTTCATAAGGTAGCACAAAAGTTAAGAATAATATATGAGCTGCCATTAATAACTTTAAGGCACAAAGAGCAGTTCATAAGAGCGTAAAACCTGCATTTGAGCTGTCTTTCATTAGGCTGTTGAAACATAGTGCTTGCTTTCAATGATTTTTCATTTCTGGCCAGCTAGACTTGTAGACTGCATATAAACATATTTTTGTTTTCGACCTTCTTTGTCATACTGTATTACTACTGGCAGGAACTAGAACAAGATGTTTATAGTAGAAAATAACCAGGTTGAATTGTAACTTACAAGTTGGTAATCTGTCTATGTTGTAGTGTTAGTTGTGATGCATTTGGCTTATTTTCTTTAGCTACAAGCTATCACTGATTAAACTGAAGGATTTACGTTATATTTTAAGCCTATTTCTTTGCGTTTTACGAATTGAATGGTAGTTAATATTTTGTAGATTTATTCTATTTCACTGTATCTCCGCTAGTACAAACTTTCAAAAGGGTACCTAATTTTGTGAAAGGTTAATGCCAGCACAGTTTCGTTGTAGATTCTTGGAAGTGCGTTTTTCTGTGCCAGGATTCACAAAACCTACTTTCGTTAATTTATTTTTGTTCGCAAGATAATTCTGAATTACTGTAATACTCATTATTGTTCATTTTAACAATACTTTGCTATGAGCTATGGTGATGGGCTTTTACACTTTGTTATAGACCTATTTATAACGTTTCATAACAACTGACGACGTGGGAAAGAGAACCTATCTTGCTAACAACATAACTCTAAAATATTTCAAGTGAACTAAATTCCAGGAAAGGCGGTTGCTAGGCACATGTAACCATAGCAACTGATTTGACCTTCCCTGAAAAATGAAAAGCAGCGCACAGATAGTGACTACCGTTCTTCGATGTTGAAATTTGGAAGAGAGAAATGTTTTTACGAATGCCGTACGAAAATAGGCTAATATAAACAGATATGTTAGGGACTGCTTCTTGTCTACGTTAAAATTCTCATGTTCTAGACAACATCGTGTTATCGCGGTAATGAATCACTCTTCTTGTCAGAAGTGGAATTTTTCAAACTTGCAAACTAATAGAGACCACACCAGACCTTAGTCAGCACGCTTTTCCTGAACTGGTGCCGGTAGCTGGGAGCGTTGTTGGAATCATGTTTAGGAGGGGAATACGGACACTCAACAAGGGCTGTTGTAATACATTAAGTGCAAGCACCTTTGTCCGGGTGTTTCAGGGTGTGGGATACAGCAAAATTGATTTTTGTTTTGCGATTCGTTGCTATAGTTACGGTCTCCGTGTCGTAAACCACAAGTTGCAACGGATGCATGCGAGTATTCAATTGACACGCCTGTTCTTGGAAAGTCACTTTGACGTCAGGACTCCATCATCTTTATTGTTGAATATACATCTGTGAAAATAGACAAAACTCTTAAAAGTACTGTGTCACCACCAGCTCAATGTCCCTGGCTGGAATGCGGCTACAGTCTACTAGCAATACAAGGACAGAGCTATGTTACTCATGCTACTACCGACGTTGAAAACGTTGCCCAACTTTAGTTTTTCCTTACACTACTTCTCTAAATTGACATGGTTCATTTGACTATGGTAGTCACCAGTAGAAGTAGGCCTACCAGCTTTATAGATAAACTCTACATTTTGTATGAAACCATTGCTACTGTCCGAACAAACGATTAGGCTATTAATCTGTTTTTAACATTCATGTTTATATGAATGTCGATGTCCGATCTCTGATAACGAATTTGAATGACATCATGTGCGTCAGGAGTCACAGGACAGCTGAACTGTGGCGCGAGGTGACAGACCAGTAGTGAGTGATCTCATAGTGAGAGTGCACGGCAACTCACAGCAGAAATTCCCAAGAAAGTCGAGCCTTTTTGTGAGGGGTACATTACAACCCTTTTCAATGCCAAGTACAGTTAAGTGAAAATGAACGAAGGCTGCAATAAACGAGGTTTCGTTATTTCCAAGAAAGGCATCTTCTGTGTACTTAATAAGATTGGAAAAGCTCGAATGGAATTAATTTGTATCATCTCGTGGGGTGCGGCGACTTGTGACGGGGATGGATTTGCTTGCTTTTCCCACACTGGAATTAATCCCACCCGAGCTTTGCTGGTCTTATTAGGTACACACAAGATGCCTTTCTTGGAAATAACGAAACCACGTTTTTTGCAGGCTCCTATGATTTCACTTAACTGTACTTGGCATCGGAAAGGGTTGTTATGTACCCCTCCCAAAAACGCTCGATTTTCTTGGGCATTGCTACTGTGATACACCGTGCACTCTGATTATGAAATCACTCGCTACTGGTCTGTCACCTCTCGTCGCAATTCAGCTGTCGGTGTGATTCCTGACGCACATGACGTCACTCAAATTCGTTATCAGAAATCGGTTAAAACCCTGTATCTTCTAGTAGACATTTTCTGAAAGTCAAATTACTGACGATCCAGCTTTCGTCCAAGTAAACCAGCTTACGACAAATACTCTATAGTGCCGAATTTGTACTAAATATTTGTGGTGCCAGTTCAGAATATAAAATCTCTTTAGTAACACTTACCGTTGACTTCGACACCTACTCCATTTAAGTCCCATCCTCTTCATCAAAGTTTGGAGAGGTATCTATCCCACTGTTGAAACCTTCTTCTTTCGTAGGTACAGATGTCGTGTATAGTAGTCCTGCGAATGACGCAATTATCGCAGTCATCTACTTGCATTTTCATATGACGTCCTCTAGTTTTGATTTCTTTCTAGGAATCGGCAGAGGTTAGGAAAATTTGCTTCTTGTAATTTATTCTCTCTATGCAGACCATATTTATTTTTTATTGTAGATTGCGATTTATTGAAATATAATACTGCCCTTCTTGTTGTATAATATATCGGAAATGAAAGAGCATTATTTCTAGCTTAATCTTCATTCCGGAATTGATAATTTCGCGGATCTCCGAATGAACCTCCTTATTCTTTCTTTTGTCGGTATTTTCACATAAAATTCCTTTCTTACAAGCATTATATTTTTTATTTAACCAGTTAGTCACAATCGCAATAAACACAACAAGAAAGCAGAGAAAAATGTAACTTATACCTACAATTTAAAACATAGAACACTGGCCTCCTGATTAAGGCCAGTTGTTTCTACAGGACTACTACAGTCACTCCTACCTCACCCAACTGTACTGAGATCCTACCCCTCCCTTCCTCAGCTCTTAGAGTTGTGGAGCTGCTGGTCGGTCAGAAGGAATTAATAATATTGAGAAAAAATTTATGAAAAGTTGAACAGAATAAAGGGAGGGAAAGGATTGAAGAGGCGGGGGAAAGAGCAGAAAGGCTAAATAGGGAAAAATAAAACAAACGGAAAAGAGTAAGGCTAAAAAATGTAAGGAAAAAAGAAGCAAGAGAAAGGAAAGAGAAAAGAGAGAGAGAATTGAGCACAGAGGAGCAGGAAGAGAAAGAACTAGGAAGAACAGAGGAACCAAAAAGGAAAGTCAGAAGAGGGAACAGAAGAGAGAAAGAAGGAGAAGGCAGAAGAGGGAACAGAGGAGAGAAAGAAGAAGGCAGAAGAGGGAACAGAGGAGAGAAAGGAGAAGGCAGAAGAGGGAACAGAGGAGAGAAAGAAGGAGAAGGCAGAAGAGGGAACAGAGGAGAGAAAAAAGGAGAAGGCAGAAGAGGGAACAGAGGAGAGAAAGAAGGAGAAGGCAGAAGAGGGAACAGAGGAGAGAAAAAAGGAGAAGGCAGAAGAGGGAACAGAGGAGAGAAAGAAGGAGAAGGCAGAAGAGGGAACAGAGGAGAGAAAGAAGGAGAAGGCAGAAGAGGGAACAGAGGAGAAAAAGAAGGAGAAGGCAGAAGAGGGAACAGAGGAGAGAAAGAAGGAGAAGGCAGAAGAGGGAACAGAGGAGAGAAAGAAGGAGAAGGCAGAAGAGGGAACAGGAGAGAAAGAAGGAGAAGGCAGAAGAGGGAACAGAGGAGAGAAGAAAGGAGAAGGCAGAAGAGGGAACAGAGGAGAGAAAGAAGGAGAAGGCAGAAGAGGGAACAGAGGAGAGAGAGAAGGAGAAGGCAGAAGAGGGAACAGAGGAGAGAGAGAAGGAGAAGGCAGAAGAGGGAACAGAAGCGAGAAAGAAGGAGAAGGCAGAAGAGGGAACAGGAGAGAAAGAAGAAGGCAGAAGAGGGAACAGAGGAGAGAAAGAAGGAGAAGACAGAAGAGGGAACAGAGGAGAGAAAGAAGGAGAAGGCAGAAGAGGGAACAGAGGAGAGAAAGAAGGAGAAGGCAGAAGAGCGAACATAGGAGAGAAAGAAGGAGAAGGCAGAAGAGGGAACAGAGGAGAGAAAGAAGGAGAAGGCAGAAGAGGAAACAGAGGAGAGAAAGAAGGAGAAGGCAGAAGGGGGAACAGAAGAGAGAGAGAGGAGGAGAAGGCAGAAGAGGGAACAGAAGAGAGAGAAGGGAGAACAGAGGAGGGAGAGAGAGAGAAGGGAGAACATAGAATTGAGGGAAGGCATACTAGAGAACAGAGGAGGGAGAGAAGGAGAATAGGGGCAGGAGAAAACAGAACGAAGAATAGGAGAGGAGGCAGAAGGGAGAACAGAGAAGGAAGAAAAGGCAGAAGAGAGAACATTGTGGGGAGGGAGAACGGAGGAGGAGAAAGGAAGAATATGAGGAGGAGAGGGAACAGAGGGGAGAAGGAAAGAAAAGAGGAAAGAGGAGTTAAGGAAGGAGATCAGAAGGGAGGGAGAAGGGCAAAGAGAGGAGAACGGAGGAGGAAGAAGTAGAAGTATTTTTTCCATTTTTTTATCTGTAGCAATAGCAAATCGTCTTTCATCGTCCGTTTCCTAATTTACTCTTCCTCAACCTCGTTTCTAGGACACCGTGGATGAAAAGATAGTCGCTACTTAGGACAATGGTAACAGTGGACTTAAGTCGTTGTGACTTTCATCCTGCGTAACAACGTTTTCCCAGTTCTGTTTACAAGCAGGTCACACACTCGCGGTCTCCATGACGACTTGTATCCTGGTTACGGGTGTTCAGTAAGCTGCAGACTGCTCAAACAAATGTAACCTTCCGCGTTGTTCTGGGTCAGTTTTTATGAATCTAACAAGTTAGTCCCAGACTTCTTGGATGGATATCTTGATTGGATTTTCTGAGTTGTTTCTTCCTTTCCATAGCGCTCTAAGTTACCAAAGAACTTTAGCTTGTATAATAAGCGGTCAGGCGGGGAGGAATCGGGCGTGCCCTAGACGAGGTGAGCAAGTACTGGGCAGACGTTGCTGTTAACATGAGGCAAGAGGAGCTCAGTGGCGGCCACTCAGTCGTTAACATTCTAGTGTAGGGGTTCTTAACTTGGGGTCCATGGACGCCTTGGAAGTCCTTTAATGGGCTTCAGGGGTCGGTGAAAGTCACATAAAAATTAACATGTAGGACCTATTCACTACATTATTTCAACGTAAAAAGCAGAAGCGTATTTTCGAAGGAATCCGTGACTCAAAAAAGATTAAGAACCACAGTCCTAGTGGGATTGAGAATATTTTGTCACTTTATTTCAATATTATGTGTTTTAAAATTAGAGAGTTGTGTTTGTAATATATTTACATCATCTAAAGAACAAAATGTTTTATTT
Organism: Periplaneta americana; assembly: GCF_040183065.1. Classification (NCBI taxonomy): domain Eukaryota; kingdom Metazoa; phylum Arthropoda; class Insecta; order Blattodea; family Blattidae; genus Periplaneta; species Periplaneta americana. Next base: position 107,340,354 of record NC_091119.1, on the reverse strand, counting down.
TATACATTTCCTTTATTTTTTTCACAATAATATTTAATTACTTCATTTAAATTTGTCTTTTCATATGAGATAGTTTTTTCTATACCTATATTTACATTATTTACACAACGAAATGCTACTATGATTTTGCTTTATGTATTTCCTTATATGTTTTGTTTTCTGTGTTTTGCATTAAGCAGGGAAATGTCTCAAACAATAACTTATTTTCCTAAAACAACTTATATCATTCAAGATGGATTGCTTTAAATTTTCTGTTAGTGCCATAAGCTCATCTCCAACAGTATTATTATATTGAGTGCGCGTAGTGTTGTAATGTGGGTCAATGTTATATTTTTACAATTCTGCCGTCTGTAGGCAACGATGAATTTTTTCCCCCATTTTCCTTAATTGTGTCCAACACTTTCATCCTCGATAAAAGTTGGAATAAAAAAAATTCAGCGCTGTATCAGGAATACACCGGCACGAAGAATACATCTTCCAGTTTCGGGAATGAAACTACAGTTGTGTTGATTTGAATGCTTTTTTTCTGTTTACAAATGGAGAATATGGATATATGATAAGAGGAGTAATTAATAAAGGGTATGCAATATTTTTTTCCTTAATATAAAGTGGCATTAAAACATTAATCCCAGCTCAAAACATAAAATTTCCTACGATGATGATAATAATAACAGAAAATCTAGATGTGTTTAGTTACATGTAATTCACCCCTTTGGTCTGATTACCTGGTTGGATTTTTTTCCGAGGTTTTTCCCAACCACAAGGCAAATGTCGGGTAATCTTTGGCAAATCGACAGGTCTCAACTCATCTCACTACATCTCGCCAGAATATTGTAAAAAAGTGTAGAAAATTGTAAAAATTGTAAAAATGTAACTGTTATATTGTAAAATTTTGACTTGTTCCACATCTTAAAGCTTCATTGCTCATGTAAGATCTATGGAATATAATAAATGAAATGAAAATGAAAAAGCAATTTAGTGTTAAATAAGACAATTATATCAAGGAAATGATATTTCTTAATGGACAACTGATATATGAAACATAAAAATCCTATTCCACAAAAGTTATATATATATTTTTTTTTAATTTTTTTAAATTTATTTAATAATAACATATACATAAAAACGTTACATTAAAATACCCCGAAAGAGCAAAGCTCGTGTTCGGGGACAGTTCCGTTACATAGATACACATACTTTGTAGAAAAAAGTTCACATAAAGATTGTAATAAAATTAGTAAATAATAATACTAATAATAACTGAGTGAAAAAAGAGACGATGTTTAGATTGATGGATTAATATTAAATTATTATTAGTAGTATAATTAGTGCAGGTCATGTTGATATAGTAACCAAGATAAAATAGAAAAATACACTTAGGATAGAAATAAACTTGTTTTACAATACATGGTACATAATATATATACAGGGAAGTCTGTCATATAAATTTTTTAATTTTGGATCTGAAAATTTCATTGCTTAAAGTAGTCAATTCTGGATGAAATTTTATTATCGAATTATATAGCCGTGGACCATAATTTGTACTGTGTAGTAAAGCAGCAGATGTGAAATATTTAGGTTCAACTAATTTAAGAATTTCATTTCGTCTCGTATTATGAGCATGTGGCTGAGCTACAAATTTCGTTCTATTTTTATGATAGAATTTCATTAAAGAGTATTTATAAATTTGGTCAATTCTAAAAACATTCAATTCAGAATGGATCAAATTTGTTGGATAATCCAGTCGCCTTTTCAAACAAATTTTGATTATACGTTTTTGCAACATAATTAGAGGAAAAAGAGCAGTTTTAAGAAGAAAGATTATGTTCCGGAGACGAAAATCAGTCTTTTTGACAATCGGCTTTTGAAAGTAGTCAGTGTCTGAAGCCTCTTTATACACCATTTACAAAAGTAGGGTATAGTACTATGAAGTAATACACCTTTCATTACAATACACAACACTGTAAATAGTGTTAATAATGTTTGATCACTGTAGGCCTACATTCTTTACCATAATACAAATGGTAAAAATAGTGTTTTCTAGTGTAAATAATATAAATTGTAAATATTAGTGTAATTGTTCAAGTGATCTATGTTTTGTTCTGCCCAACTTGACAAAACAGTACATAAATATTTATTTTTGTCCTATAGAATTAATAAACAAATTGTCAAAACAGAATTCGTGCGAGCAGACAGAAGTACTTCGCTTGCTACATGCACACACTTATCCGTTACAGTAGAAACTCCAGTAATACGTACTTAACCTTGTAGCCTCCTGGAACAAAGTACGGTCGATAATTATGAAAAATAGTGTTTTATTACAGACCGTATGAAGATGAAGCGCTGTGACACAACAGAAATATACTTCGATATTGGTATTTACAGTAATAATAATAATAATAATAATAATAATAATAATAATAATAATAATAATAATAATAACAATAACAATAACAGTAATATATTTTCCATTACACAGTACAGTGTGCAGACATTAAAATTGAAATATAATTTTTTAAATAACACAATCATTAATAGAATCCTTATAGCTATTAAAGTGGTTTTACAATAAACAATTACACAAAATAATAAAGTATCCTCGTGTCGCACAGATCTCTTGTATACGATCATACCTTTTGAGACTGTTTACACAGGATCCCGTTGCAAATTTATAGGGTAATTTTTCGACTAAGAATTGAAGAGTCCACTGCAAGAATGATGGATGTCACTTTCTTGTCGAAAATGAACCAAGACTGTCAATACATAGCTTAAGACATATAGAATGTACATACAGAGTTATATGGCATTAACACTGATAGTCATTGTCCAGTAATGATCGGAAAATCACAGTTAAGCTTTGAGCGCTAAGAATTTCAAACTTTCAATTGATTCTCCTGCAAAATGTATTCCAAATGACATCCATCATTCTTGCAATGGACTCTTCAATTCTAAAGTTTGGTGTACAGTGAGGTCACAAAGTGAGCGTATCTCCATGTACTGTATTATGACACTACGATGGGTATGGTTGATTGATTAATATGGAGATGTACCTGATAGTTTAACAAACCAAGACATTGGTATGAAGACCTTCATTTTCAAAGCACAACTGAATTCTGCGCCACGTCCTAACAGTTGTTTTGCGGAGATAATCAAGGGTCACTTCGTTGAAGGCATCTTCCATAGTTACTTGCAATTGTGCCATTGTGTTATAGCGGCGATTTCGTACTTTGTTAGGAGTTGTGAGATCAGAAAAAGGAACTTGATCATTTGTAGATGCTCATCCAATCCACAGGTTGGGAAAGGTCGATGGTATTACTCAACCAAGGCGAGTGGAGCCGCGGGCGTAATGTGAATTATTGCGATGCGGTATTACGAACGCAGGAGCAGTAGCGCCACGTCCCCGGGTTGCAGGACTCCACTGGCCTTGGTCGAGTAATAAACTAACTCTGGTCAGCTATGTTTGTTTATAACTGCACGGTCACCATGGTAGCATGATACCAACGTAAACATGGGGGTACCGACACTCACATTCACAAAGTAAGTGAAATAAGATTACATGGGAGGTACGTCCGCTTTGTAACCTCACTGTATTTAAATTTTAAAATACTTAAAACTTTCGCTGTTTTAAGCATGTCAACATTCGCAGATATTTATAATAAAGTTAATGCAAGCGTTCACTGATCATCCTGTGTGATGACCACATATTCGATGGACTACAGAACAGATCGGTAGAGTGTGTCTATTTTATATCCTGAATTCGGTCATTTAATGATATAATTGCTCCAGCTACGACTGTCGTTGCGAATGATTAAAATGACTGTGCTAATAATAATAAAAATAATAGTAACATTAAAGCTCTGCGTGTGCAGTAGGAAGCGTAGCATTGCGGTTACTTCACAGTACAGCGTGTATCTGTTCCCTGCGGACCCCAGACACAGAAGTCGGGATTGGGAAGTGTCTCCCGACATGTCGCGGGTTTCCGCAACTCCTCTTCAGATGTCTCTTCTGTCTACCTCATCTTCCGCATGGAATTCACGACTGTAACCATAGCAACGTGGCTCATGTAGGGAATTGAGATAACTCGACGCAGCACAAAATTCTGACATGAAGTGCAGAATTGGTTATTACGACAGATTTATATGCTGCATTAATGGAATAATAATAATAATAATAATAATAATAATAATAATAATAATAATAATAGTGGCAGGAGCAATGGTGGTGGTGGTGGTGGTTGTAGTAGTAGTAGTAGTAGTAGTAGTAGTAGTAGTAGTAGTAGTAGTAGTAGTAGTAGTAGTAGTAGTAGTAGTAGTAGTAGTAGTAGTAGTAGTAGTAGTAGTAGTAGTAGTAGTAGTAGTAGTAGTAGTAGTAGTAGTAGTAGTAGTAGTAGTAGTAGTAGTAGTAGTAGTAGTAGTAGTAGTAGTAGTAGTAGTAGTAGTAGTAGTAGTAGTAGTAGTAGTAGTAGTAGTAGTAGTAGTAGTAGTAGTAGTAGTAGTAGTAGTAGTAGTAGTAGTAGTAGTAGTAGTAGTAGTAGTAGTAGTAGTAGTAGTAGTAGTAGTAGTAGTAGTAGTAGTAGTAGTAGTAGTAGTAGTAGTAGTAGTAGTAGTAGCAGTAGCAGTAGCAGTAGCAGTAGCAGTAGCAGTAGCAGTAGCAGTAGCAGTAGCAGTAGCAGTAGCAGTAGCAGTAGCAGTAGCAGCAGCAGCAGCAGCAGCAGCAGCAGCAGCAGCAGCAGCAGCAGCAGCAGCAGCAGCAGCAGCAGCAGCAGCAGCAGCAGCAGCAGCAGCAGCAGCAGCAGCAGCAGCAGCAGCAGCAGCAGCAGCAGCAGCAGCAGCAGCAGCAGCAGCAGCAGCAGCAGCAGCAGCAGCAGCAGCAGCAGCAGCAGCAGCAGCAGCAGCAGCAGCAGCAGCAGCAGCAGCAGCAGCAGCAGTTGTTGTTTCGACTCAGAATAGTCTCTGCTCTTGAAAGCATAGTTGAAGTACTACTGCTACTACCACTACAGATCTCTGGTTTTATCTCGCCGGTGGCGACGTCATAACTTGCGATGGAGAGGAAGAGGGAAAGCATCGGTTATACTAGTACTCAACGCCTTCAACAATGACAAGCTCTCGAATCCCAACTGCCATTCACCGGCAGAATAAAATCAGAGATCTGTACCTCCACTACAGCTAAATCATCAAGATTACAATGACGTGGTAGGGGAAACTAAAATATAAAAACTTGGTAGAAGATATAGTAATACAAGTGCAATTGATTTCGATATGTTTGGTTTTTTTGGGGGGGTTTTACCTTAATTGTAAGACGAATGTCAGGTTATCAGATGATTAATCCTCGGCCTCATCTCGCGAAATACCATCTATCACATAAGCCATCAACGCTAAATAACCTAGTAATTGTTGATATAGCGTCGTTAAATAACCAGCTAAAGTTATACCAACGAGATGAATAATGATAAACTACTAGAAACTTTGAAGACGGGTTGTGGGAGATCTAAAAAAATGATGAAGGGAACAGTAACTCTGTACACTTCGTCTTTTAGACTTACTCATAGATAAAAATCAGAAGAGGTTAGACATGAGGATTCGATAGTGTGCACAAAAGTAATCCACATTCACTGAAAGAAATGAGAATAGCATCCTGGAAAAGGTCGCTTCCAGTTCTCAACCAGAACTGCAGCGAGTGATGTATCACTTTTAAACAGTTGCGACAAATATTTAGAACAAGAAGACAGACAATTTCAGCATATGATTTCCTATTTGGGTGAGTAAATGATATTCTACCTGCTTAAATGAAGTAATACACAGTTTACATTATTACATAGGCGAGTCTGTAAGTTAAAAAGTGAAGTAGCGACCTATAAGAGAAGACCCTACGACCTTAACTGTGCCAGGTTAAATAAAACCATTATTATTATTATTATTATTATTATTATTATTATTATTATTATTATTATTATTATTATTATTATTTCTCTGAAGTAGGCGTCTAAAGCTATCACCGCTAGATGGCAATATTATCCAGGTGTAAAGACGATAGTGCTAACAACCAAAACAAAGAAGCAGCAGTTGCAAGACAAAGGCACTCTGTACAAATATCACTTTCGATAAGCGCTCCGTTGTAATGTTTTTCTGGGCATAATGTCTGGCAGAAAAGGATATTCATAAAGAAATGTTGCCCGTTTATACTGAGCGTTGTCTGTCTAAAATTGGATGTACAAGTTCTCTGAAGGGGGACAAGTATCGAAGACTAACACCGTGGAGATTGCCATGAAAGTAAATGTACAACAGGTTGGCGACTTGATCCGAGCAGACAGTATGAAGGGGCGATATACGAGGCCGGATAGTGTCAAGTGATGAGTCTTGGATACCTTACCAGCATGAGACAGAGCGTGTAACAGTCCTTGGATGAAGTGGCCAATGATACACTTATGGATAGATGAGTCATTTTGCAGCTCTTGGTTGTTTCACTTGTGCGCACATCAGTAATATTGTCGTCTGGGGGTATAGCTTCAGACGCCTCATTCAAAAATATAGGGCGCTACTGGAAGTTGTAGCTAATTTTCTGGCCTTAACTCATAGTTTGTAGTGTGTGGGATTACTGATACTGCACTGGAAATCAGAACAGTCTCTGTACCTTGCCACGTTGCTATTTTTCTATTATGTATTCACTTACCATGTAAGTTATAAAACTCTTTTTCATTGTTAGGTATATTGGTTTTAATGCCTTTTAAACATAAATGAATTTCGGTGCAAGAGAACGCGTGCCTGTATCGAAATGTCATAATTGTCCAACAGAGCAAATAACAACTTAAAAGAAACATAACTCAAAGAAAGCACTTTTAAATCGGATAACTGTCGGCCTGGTTGGTGAGTTGGTATAGCGCAGACCTTCTGTGCCCGAGGTTGCGGGTTCGTTCCTGGCCCAGGCCGATGGTATTTAAGTGTGTTTAAATGCGACAGGCTCATGTTTACTGGCATGTAAAAGAACTCCTGCGGGACAAAATTCCTGCACACCGGCGACACTGATACAACCTCGGCAGTTGCGGGCGTCGTTAATTAAAACATAACATTTCCATTTAACATTTCCATACTAGTTAATATTGTTATCCGTTAGACCACTCTGGCTAGTGGGGTAAGGAACTGTGAGCTGTTTGTTACTAAATTTGACACTTCATAAAAAGAAAGTTCTTATAAAAATGACTGCCTGTACACACCAGGCTCATTCGAATGTAGAGATGCGGAAAATATGCGTAAAAAATGTGAAAGTCGAAAAAGGGTCAACACTGGAAGGTTGGGTAGGACCTTCAAATTTTGCACACTGATACGTCTTACTAGTATAAGATTTTGTGCCAAAAAGTTTAAAAAATAATATGCAAGGTATCAAAACGATGTTCTGAATATCGCTGTGAATCTATGTGAATCTAGTAGTTGCGGAGCCTTTTGAGTGTAGCGTGTGGCATTGATGAAGAAACAAGGCTGCAACTCAATTTTTGTAAACAGCAGAGTTAAATAGGGTCTATCACAGCCCTGGTCACAACGGGGAAGTGGAACGGAACTCTGAAACCCTCTTCCACATCCTTTCCGCTTCACTGCCTTATAAACAAACACACAGTGGGCACTGTGCATCAGTGATGGATTTCAGGCGACCAACGAGAGCGAAATTCGTAAAAGCTATGTTGCAATCCGTCACAGAGCAGTGCTTAACTGCCGGTCTTCTCGTCTCAGCCGGGGAAGGTGAAGTGGGAGTTAAGGAGATATCTGTTATGACTTAATTGAGCTAATAGCGCCCAGGCCTAGTCAATCATTACGAAAAAAATATGAACTGATTTCATGGAATTAAATTCAATTTCTCTCAAAACGAACCTATAACCCTATAGCAGGGGTTCTTAACCTTTTTTGTCCAAGATCCAAAGTTAACTGGACGATAAACTTTCGCGATCCATGGGCCTATTTTGAAGTTAAACAGTGCTATTGTAATAAAAGCAAGTAAATAAGTGTAGCAATTATTTATTAATATAGAGTTGTAATATTTCATAATAAGCAATAATTATAAAATATAATCATACTCCCAAGTATTTTAATTAACATTTCTTTAATTTAATTTTTTCGGTAAGCTACGGCGACCCTTCTTTGGGTCGCGACCCATAGGTTAAGACCCCCTGCTCAATAGCTATAATATAATATTATGTTCGATGTCATACTATGTATTTGCCAATCATTGCCTCGCGACACAGACACTACAAAGACCTTGCCTTCTTCCGAGCGAGAGCATTAGGACTTTCAAACTACAAACTACTACCAGGATATGCTACTACTAATATTCCAATCACTATTTAACTGTCTTATAAGTCGATTTTGACATTTTTTTTCTGTAGAAAATAGGTTATAAATGCGACTTTTCAAAATATAAAGCTTGAAGGTACTATCCAACCTTCCAGTGTTGAACGTTCCCTTGTCAGTCTTACAGGTTTTCGTGCAAGAGCTGTTCGCTGTAAACATGTGGTTCGGGGTTATGGATGACTTTCTCGTCGGCCCCAACATTCATCTTGTGTTTTTATAAGACGTTTTACCTGAGTTATTTGAGGATGTGGCACTTGCAGTTCGACAAAACCTTTGCCTTTAACATGACGGCGCATCTCCATATTTTTGCTCGTGTAGCATCTAACTGCAACATTTGGGGAGACGTTGATCACACATGGTTCTATTGCATGATCTCCAAGTTCCCCTGACTTGACATCGTACGACTTTTTCATTTGGGTTATTATGAAGGACATGGTTTACAGCACACATATCGAAGATGAGGAAACCTTAATACAGTGGGCTATGGCCGCACCAGAAGTGACCTAGACTACTTTTCATTCTTCCAGAGAGTGCGTCAATCCTTGTTGTGCCGTTACATTACTTGCCAAGATGTTAGTGGGGCTCATTTTGAACCTTTGTTCAGGAATGTTGTGCATTCAACTTACAGCATTTGATAAACAAGTGATTTAAGATAACTGTACTGTATTGATTGGACCAACCAAAAAATTGATTATGTTTACGTATTACTTGCATTTTTGTTAAATGAAGTAGGACAGTCTGTTTCCTGACTAGACACAAACATCTTATATTATTTCCTAATGTGAGTGAGTTTACTTTTCACTTGACTATCCACAAACAATTACAAAATTGCGACTTTGGGTCTGACGCCCGCAGCGACCACTTTGTTCCTATTCTTAAAATAGTTATGTGGCACCTCTTACTCTCAAATTTTTTTGCATATTTTTTCCCACCCTGTGTTTTGAAAGCCTACAGTTTGGTACAGATTACATTAAAATGTCACATTTCAGCATTTGAGTATCTTTGTAAGAATGAGAACCGAACTTCAGATGTCACAAATAATAATAATAATAATAATAATAATAATAATAATAATAATAATAATAATAATAATAATAATAGTAATAGTAATAATAGTAATAATAATGATTTATTTTAGCTGGCAGAGTTAAGGCCGCAAGGCCTTCTCTTCCACTCAACCAGCAAAAAGTATACATACATATGTATGAACTTACTTACAAAATATTGGTACGTATTCGTAAAAATGATACAAATAGAATTGCTGGGCTCTTCGCTACTCGTTAGTATTTACACTGACTGTCAGTGGCTTTTAATTACAACTGTTCCTCATCGCTTGCAGCACATCTGTGAGATAGTCGGCTGCCCTTCTCGGCGAACGTGCCTTGTGTCGCTTCAGCACGCATGCCTGAGTTATGTGAAGGGATTATCGCACTACATGATGCTCATTTGTTACAATCCTTGTTAACAGAACGTGATTTTTTAACGATGCGCGGAGGTAATCCATCCCAACAGCTGTGGGGACAGAGCTTCTATGATTAACTGCGACAGGAATTTAACTTTTTTTTTTTTTCAGGGGTGTGCGTTACTTTGGTTTTACCCTTGCTCTCATTCCGCGTTGGAAATTTGTGAGAACTAAGGGACTAAAGGACAAAAAGTCTAAGAATATTTGGGTTTCTTTTGCTCTTCTATCAACTTCGCCGCATTATCACCTCGTTACCTATTCAAATCTACATAAATTTAATTTCTTAAAAAACTACGCAACTTCAATTTTCTACCAGTATTATTTGTAAAAGGCGGATTTAAAGGAGTCAAGAATTCATTTTTCTTTTTCTAATCCATTTATTAATTTTGTTACATTGTTTGCTGATTTTTCTTTCCTTCGTCATTTCTCTTCTCGGCTTTCAGTTGCATTTACTTTTGTTTCACTGCCTAATTCTTCTAATTTCATTTTTCATATTCCTTCCTTTCCCTTTGATTCTTTCCATCTCTCTCTCTCTGTCCCTTCCGCATTTCTATTTTGCTTCAATCAACTCTAATTCTGCTCCTTTCCCTCTCTGGGATCCTGCTCTCCTTCCCCTCTGTTACTCTGCTATCCTTCTCCTCTCTGTCTCTCTGCACCTTTCACCCTCTGTCTGAACCTTCTTTTTTCTATTTCTGTTGCTTCTTCCTCCCCCTTTCTTTCTGCTGCTCCTTCCTCCCTCTCTCTTTCTGTTACTCCTTTCTCCCTTTATCTTTCAGATGCTACTTTCTCCCCCTCTCTTTCCAGTGCTCCTGCCTCCCTCTCTCTTTCCGCTGCTCCTGTTTCCCCCTTTCTTTCCGCTGCTTCTTCCTACTCCTGTCTTTCCGCTGCTCTTTTCTCCACCCCCTTTCTTTCTGTTGTTCTTTCCTCCCCTTCTCTTTCTGTTTCTCCTTCCTCCCCTTCTTTTTTGTTTCTCTTCCTCTCTCTCTCTTTCTGTTGCTCCTTCCTCCCCTCTCTTTCACTTGCACCTTTCTCCCCTTCCTTTTCTGTTGCTCCTTCTTTCCTCTCTCTTTTTGTTTCTCTTTTTCCTCCCTCTCTCTTTTTGTTGCTCCTTTACCTATCTTTCAACTGCTACTTCCTCCCCCTCTCTTTCCAGTGCTCCTCCCTCCCCCTCTCTTTCTGTTGCTCTCTCTCTCTCCTTCTGTTGCTCCTTCTCCTCCTCACTTTCCGCTTCTCCTTCCTTCCCTCTTTTCTGTTGCTACTCCCTCCCCCTCTCTTTCTGTTGCTCCTTCCTCTCTCTCTCCTTCTGTTGCTCCTTCTCCTCCTCTCTTTCTGCTGCTCCTTCCTGCCCCTCTCTTTCTGTTGCTCCTTCCTCTCTCTCTCCTTCTGTTGCTCCTTCTCCTCCTCTCTTTCTGCTGCTTCTTCCTGCCCCTCTCTTTCTGTTGCTCCTTCCTCTCTCTCTCTCCTTCTGTTGCTCCTTCTCCTCCTCTCTTTCTGCTGCTCCTTCCTGCCCCTCACTTTCCGCTGCTCCTTCCTCCCCCTCTTTTTCTGTTGCTCCTTCCTCCCCCCTCTTTTCTGTTGCTCCTTCCACCCCCCTCTTTTCTGTTGCTCCTTCCTCCCCCCTCTTTTTCTGTTGCTCCTTCCTCCCCCTCTTTTCTGTTGCTCCTTCCTCCCCCTCTTTTCTGTTGCTCCTTCCTCCCCCCTCTTTTCTGTTGCTCCTTCCTCCCCCTCTTTTTCTGTTGCTCCTTCCTCCCCCTCTTTTCTGTTGCTCCTTCCTCCCCCCTCTTTTCTGTTGCTCCTTCCTCCCCCTCTTTTTCTGTTGCTCCTCCCTCCCCGTCTCTTTCTGTTGCTCCTTCCTCTCTCTCTCCTTCTGTTGCTCCTTCCTCTCTCTCTCCTTCTGTTGCTCCTCCTCCTCCTCTCTTTCTGTTGCTCCTTCCTCCCCCTCTCTTTCTGTTGCTTCTTCTTTCCTCTCTCTTTCTGCTGCTCCTTCCTCTGTCTCTTTCTGATGTTCGTCCCTGTCCCTTTTTCTGCTGCTTCTTCCTCTCTCTTTTTCTTTATTTTTATTATAAGAAATAGGCCTAATGCTTAAGCGTATATGAATTTCATTTTCATGTGCTGATTACTATGATAATTGCTAACAGTTCATAGAAGATACCTTGGTGAAGAAATAAAGCTGAATATCTGAATGGAGTCAATATAGCAGAGATGCTACTTGTCTTGCACTTAAAATTTAATTATTCTGTCTACGGATTATTCGGCTGTAACGCGTGCGGTTATATGGCACATTTATGATGTCGTTATATACGTCATTTTACCATAAAGTGGGATTATGGGACATATGCTGTTGGTCTCAATTTATGTGGTAGTTTCACAGAGCTGTATCAGATGCAGCCGTCTGTAGAAGTGTGACAGATGGCTCCTTTATCTGTACGGGTTAAACCAATGTAGACTATTATCAGTTGCACATGTTTATTAGTAAGAGCGAACCTGTTTTATTCTTACTACACTAATCTCGACATTGCGGTATTATTTTACATTGTATTTATGAAGTTCGAATTTCGGGGCTAAAGCCTAAATATTCTAAGGAATCCTATTCTTTAGCATGTGTCTATACACAGTACAAATTCACACAGGGAGCGTTCATGCTTACATTCTTGGATTGACACAGGTATATTCTGCAATCAGACTATGCTCAAGTGCAGAACAGACACACGTGTTTAGGTAGTTTATAAGTTTATATAGGTCATTTGATTTCCAGCATTCAATCTGATCTGATCAAGTTGATAACTCTCTGTTGCAGGGTAATGTGTGTTAGACTGCTAGGGCCATATTCATAGACATTCTTAGCGCGGGCTTCCGGTGAATGATCAGCGAACTAACGTTTTTCGTATTCATAAACCAGTGTTAGCAGTATGATATGATATGAATCCTGTACAAGTAATCACTCGATAGCCTGGGCTAGTTTAGCACGCTCGTAGCCCGGGCTAGCGAAATGTCTATGCATAGCACCCCTAATGTTTCTCTGCACACTATACTGGAGACATTTGATGACAGGATTGTTTGTAGAGGGTTTATGCTCGCGTGTTACCCAGATCGTATCGTGTACGACTATTATTTGTGAGAAATTGTTAGAAAAACAAAATATGTGTGCAACAATAACCCCGACATTTTAGGCGAACTTAGAGAAGTATAAGAAGAAAAATTTCAAGGATTACTGAAAGGCGTAATAGTTTTGCGTTTGTGTGAATAACAATTGCATACATTAAAAGATGTCAGGGATATGTAAATGCAGACGGACACCACTTCGAACAACTCCTCTAACGCTAACTAGAGTCATTGTCATTATGAAATAAATACGATAGGCCTATAATAGTTCTGTGTATGCTGTTATCGATTAGTTATGAGTAAAAATACGCGAAGGTTACGAATCGATAACGAAGTATTCTCAGACCACACAAGCATTTCTGATGCGTTTGTTCTCGACCGGGAAACAAACTATACGTTTTATATTTCTTTAGAAGAGCGAGCTTATAAAGGATGCGTCGGAAAGAACGGATGGATTTCAAACTATCGATACGCAACGAGGAGAGAGATATAGTGAGGGGGACCACGACTGTTGGGTCAGCCATAGAATGCAGTTTCAGTTGAGAATATGGTGTTGGTCTGGTGTACAAAGTGCTTTAATCGTAGAGACATTTTTGAAAAATGAAGAGTCTGTGATCCCCACTCAGGACTCATTTCGACATCGGATGTCACGCTAGGATTCCAACTCGGAATACAATTTTGCGGTGGGAGGCTTCATTTCGTATCACAGGTTCAACATTAAAGAAGAAATCACCTGGACGAAATTCTATTGCACTGAGATTGTCCGAGGCTACGGTAAGATCTCGCGCCGTGCGACTTCTTTCTTTGGGACCATTTGAAGACGTAAGTTTGTAAACATCGATCACATACACTGGACGAACTGAAGACAGCGATTCGTGAAGAAATCGTGGCAATTGCACCAGCTATGACTGTGAAAGTGATGGCGAACATCAGAAAACGCCTCGATGCCTGTATTGAAAGCCAAGGACATCATATGGATAATGTTGTTTTCCATAAATAAACTGCATGTATTGGTGAATATGTTGATAACAATAAATTTTTGATTTGATGAATCTTTACAATTTTCTTGCCATGTGAAATCCATCCGTTCTTTCTGACGCACCCTGTACTTAGTTCAACTGTTGATATTTTGTACTTCATGTAACAATTATTTTCAATGCGAGTCCAAAAATATGAAATCGTTGGGAGTTTATAATGCTTTTAGTGTGTTAAAATAGTTTGAATATTTTAGTGAACATGAAACTCACAATTGTAGGATAATGTGTTAAATTATGTGTATGAAGGTGCGGTAGACCTACATTAATATATTATTTTATCCTGTTAGTTCTGACTGTAGAGATTCCAGAGCTTCTACAGACTAGAATGAAAGATGGTCATTGAGAAGGTATAGCTAATTCTTTCCCCTTTAGATTTAAATTTGAAAACATACCATGGAAGATCTCTTGAAGCTGTTCAATAAATTTGATTATATATAGGCTACACAAATATTCATCTTCCATTCCTCGACGAATTTGTAAGGAGAAGTATTATTTTCAAGAGGAATGTAGGCCTAATACTACCAGCCCGCTGAAGTGCAGCACTAAAATGCAATGTTGATGTTTTTGTTTTATTTTGCTCTAAAGAAATTGATGGATGCGACTAAATGGGAAGTTATGACGTACCATATCTCTCGTATCTCTCCGAAGATCGAGGGTTTTCTGCAGCTGTAAATTATATTTTAAAATCTTGAAAACTGTAAGGGAGGAATTAGAGTTTTAGATCCTAAAAATCAGAAACTTCTTTATTGTTAAGCAAGTAGCAAATCCTATGATTTTTAAATCATATAAAGATTGGTGAGAAAAACGACTATCGATGTACATATAGTGAAGACATTCCTCTCATGCCTGGGTAAATGTAGTAGAAAAGGAAGCTATGAATTTTGTGCCATTCCTGGAAAATGAGACAAATATGATAGAAAAGAGAAAGGAAAAATAATAATTAGGCAATCGCCGGGCTAGTAGGTAGGGATTCTATTTTGTGGCGAATAAAAAATTAAATACTGATATAAAATTTTCTAATTTCGTTGTTAATTCACATTTTAAAAATAGTTTTTCTTTATTCTTGTGCAAAATATATTACTGGACTTATATAAATGCAACGATTAGAGATCTGCATCATCAAGGAAATCTTCGGTTCTTTGCACGTTTTAACAATACTTAAAGTTCTCTATCGGCACTTATACGTGGTGCAGAGAACCATCTTGTGTGTGTACAGTATAGTGTGAATAATATAAGCTAATAGGAGACACGAAACATTCAGGCTATTTCTGCTTTATATTTAAAAATAATGTGACTCAGAATCCGGTTTGAATATTAGACTCAAAATTCTGCGTTCAGAAAGAGTTGGAATATAGAATTCAAAATTTTATACATAAACATCAGTTTTTGAACACTTTCAACTAAAATTCCGTAAAAAAAAACTAGAATATCTCTCGAAAAATACTGAATTCTAAGAAATTTCTGCTCAAATTCCGCGTATATGTATACAAAATATCTCGTTGTCGCTAGTTTAAACGTACGATATTTTAACTTGAAAGAGCTTGAAACATAAAATATTTGCTTTCATCAGCTGAAAAAGACTGTATTCCGAGAAATTCGCGTTTTGCGAAAACTAAGTATTTAACTATACGTCTCTTTTCCAATTTGACTATCGCTATTTAACTGGAGACGCTGGAAATAATCTCGAGGAAGAAATACAGAAGCGTGTACATTACTATGGAGGAAAGTTATACAGGGACATCATTTTATTTTTACTAACATTTTTTATATTAACCTGGCTATACCTCTAGAGAACCGGAAACACAGTTTGCTATCCCCTTCCACGACTGGAGTTCGATGATACTGGCGTAAAACACAAACAGATCACTCTACTAGGTATAGGAGGGAAGAAAAGTAGTTCGTCCATTTACGTAAACCAGGAAATATCGCGATTTTGAGTTCGATAATTTTCATTAGGTTTTTGTTTAATCAAAATACAGTACTGTATTAAGAATAAGTGTTTTTACTCACGGACTGAGTTATCCATGCGAGCGTATTCATTATGCAGTGTATATTATACTGTCTACAGCACATTAGCTTACAATATAGAGAAAAAAAATTAAATTGAAAAATAAACATAATATGAATATTTAAACACATTTTTTAAAATGGTGGCCGTTCATTTCGATACAGGCTTCAGTTCTTTTGTGCATATTATTGCACTATAGAGTATTGCATCTAATTCCAATTGCCAGTTTCGTCCTTCGTACTAGTAACTCATGTTGAAATAATTCTGTACCTACTCTATAAAAGAGTACCTTACGTACTGTAAATTCAATCTTCACTTCTGCCCGACCCGCACAGATAAAATTACTCAGACATGCTATCTACTGTCTGTCCAGGATCGTAGAAAGGGGGGAAATCACGTGACAGTTAATTACTTAACGAGGCCCTTTTATTTAAGTTATTTTAAACAGTTGTATAATATTACGTAAACGTCCAATTCCTAACAGAAATTAATGTTTTCAGAAAAGAGCTAAGACAGCCCAGCTCTTACAGAGGGGCGAGCAGAAGCAGGTGGGGGAAATCGGGATGCGACAAACGGACAGTACCTGTGCGAAAATATGATTCAATATTGAAAGCTCTTTCGTCACTGGAAAAGGCGAACATATTTCTGGAACGTACTATACTCACTAACTCAGTACTGCTTACTATATGCGGCCTTGGTTCTGTATGGAGGACAGATGGAACTTCATTAGTAGAAGGAGTGGGAGTGAAGTACATTCAAAAACTCAGGTACAATAAAAATTGAAGTAAAAATAAAATGATGTCCCTGTATTTCGTTTCACATCGACTTATTACGAACGTACCGCGCATCAAACCACGGACACAGCTTGTAGTGCCATAAGGCCGGGTCGCTCTTTAGCAGTCATCTGACAGCGCAATCACTCACTGTCGTGTGGATCTCAACTCGTGATATATTGATCTTGCTTCCGTGTCTTGGGAGTCGAACCGAGGACTAAGCTTATGTAATATTTATGCTACCAAGTTCAGTGCACCATAAATCGTTTGCGTGGATTTAGTTCAAATTACTATAAGAGAAGGCCAATAAAATTGACTTCTAGTACATGTACAGTAGTGGCAAAAAAAAAAAAAAAAAACCGGACCGACCCTTGTAGCTGATTTCAGAGCTTTGTTCACTCCAGAGCACGATAGACTGGTAACTAAGACTTTCGTGGTTCGAATCCTGCCTGGGAAGGAAACTTTTTTTTTTGTTCCTTATTCACATTTATTCCCAATACTTTCCGATTGCTGGTAAAATTCATGTTCTGGGAATAATAAGTTAAGTAGTAAAATATCGCTGCAATCGAAAAGTATTGGGAATAAATTTGAATAAGGAACAAAAAAAAGTTTCCTTCCCAGGCAGGATTCGAACCACGAAAGTCTTTTTTTTATTTTAGTAGGTTGTTTTACGACGCTTTATCAACAGCTTAGGTTATTTAGCGTCTGAATGAGATGAAGATGATAATGCCGGTGAAATGAGTCCAGGGTTCAGCACCGAAAGTTATTCAGCATTTACTCATATTGGGTTGAGGGAAAACCCCGGAAAAAACCTCAACCAGGTAACTTGCCCCGACCGGGAATCGAACCCGGGCCGCCTGGTTTCGCGGCCAAACGCGCTAACCGTTACTCCACAGATGTGGACACGAAAGTCTTAGTTACCAGTCTATTGTGCTCTGGAGGGAACAAGGGTCTGAAATCAGCTACAAGGGTCGGTCCGGTTTTTTTTGCCACTACTGTACACAACACAGATTTGGAGTAAAATGATCAAGTGTAGACTATTGCATATAAATTCGGGGGTTTATTTTCTACTTAACGACACTTTCGACTGCACAGAGGTTATTCCGCGTCGAAATTGAGTGTGAGGTAGAAACATCAACAAATTTTGCCTGAGTCCTTTTTCAGTGACAGGGTTCTTTCATATGTCATAATTATATCACACGGATCTATCAGCTTTACTTTGTTTTCGGAGGAGGCATGTTGAGAACTCTGTCGTTCTTTATATCCATTACATCCTACTCCACCGGATTTAAAACCGCGAACCCTTTCCCAACGGCTAATATGCTATTATTCACTACCGCACTGACAGCAAACAAAGAATTTGAATGAAACATTTACTTAACAAAAGTATGCAGTACTAAAGTTTCGTTACCTGTTAAATATTAAAATTAAATGTATGCGCTAAATCACTGAAGTATAAAATAACAAGTATAAGGTAAAGTAACAATAAAATTACAAATAGAATGTCTACTTACATGACTGTAGTTAAGATTGACTTGTTAGTAGGCAGTGGATGCGGGAGGACTTAAGGAAAAGTGAAGTTGTTTCGTATCAGAGTATACGGCACGTGCCGCGCCGTCCGTCTTTTGTGTACCTGGCGAGTACAGCAGCGTACAAAACGAAGGAACCCGGTGCGTTCATAGAACATTGCAACTCAATGTGTGCAGTTGTGTTATCCTGCTCAAGTATTTAGTACGCGTTGAATATGTTGTGCTGATCCATTCATAATAGCAAAACGTTAAATCCGCTCAGAGATAAGAAATGCAATTAAGAAGTATGAGAGTGACATTTTATGTATTAACGAAGTCAGTATCGTGTGTAATGTATGTAAAATTGAAATACAAACCAGAACAACTCAGGTTATAGAGAAACATTACGACAGTACATCGCACAGAAAATGCGTTGAAATGAAATCTGAGGAACTATCTACATCATCATCATCATCATCGTCATCGTCATCGTCATCATCATCGTCATCTAGTTGTGAGGGTCTAACGACACGTGCAATATGATGCTCAGTACAAATATTCCTCTAAAGAAATTTAGTGATTCTCATTTTAGGGGTTCTTCAGAAATTCTCTCGATACAAAAACTGTTTAAGCGATAGGCGAAGATGATTCAGCTTCGACAACTTACGAGAATATATCGTCGTTTACTGCAACGCTGGTAATTGCATCAATGATGACGAGGACTGAACCTTGCAAGGTATGTACTGCAGTACGTTATTTTTCTTTTCCTCCTGACTGTACGGAGATACAGTAGCATGTTGACGTCGTCTGTTTACGTTTAAAACCTGTTGAGCCAATGGTCTGAATGAAAAAAATGTAACATATAGTAAATGTGCACTTAGATTCAACGATAAGTCATCCTGCATCCACTGTCTACTTATTAGTATTATAAATTCATGATGGTGCTTTTAGAACAGTGTTCGATTGAAGAAACGTGTTGTGTACGATTACTTGTGACAATAACCTGAACGAGGAAATCAACATTAAAATTCAAAATGCAAATAAAACCTATTACTGTCCACCAACCAGGAGAAAACTCAGTGCAAGAATTTGCATTGTTCAGTCACCTACTGGAACGAAAGATAACAAGCACAAGGAGCAGAAGAATAATACAGTTCAAAATCATGCACCCTCCTGCATACGAATTGATCGATTTCAGGAGAGCTGCATCCGGGATGGATGGTCACACTTAGTTCGTCTAGGCCCATTGTACGCCCTACAGAACTTGACCATAATATTAGAATCACTCCTAAGTTTTGAACAATTCGAAGTTTTTTTTTTATTTCTGCATAAGATTTATTTGTCCTCCAAATATGTTATTAGCATTTTTGCTATCTAGACCTACTTTACATGTTCGTAACAATGCCATTAAATTTTGAGAGAATTAATCAACAGTAGTTATAAATTTTCTGAAGTTCACCTTTTGATATCGCCTGATAATTCTACAGATTTGAAGCCAGGAGATCGTAAAAAGAGGAATGTGAAACAGTGTACTGCGATGAAGGAACTAATTAGAAACCTAATTCAAGTGTCGTATCTAGGAGATGATGCATTCCTGCATTCAGAGTATACTAAAGAGTTCTGGAAATAATTAAAGCGAAAAGAAGAGGTTAAATTAATTACAAATTTGACATGGACATAAATGTGTCTTTTTCTGTCATTCTGCATACTGAAAATTTAACTTTGTGCAATAAATGTTCCCAAAGTTAAATAAAAAGGGAATAGTTGCATTTTTAAGTGAGAGTGCAGTAAATATGAAAATAACAAACTATTTTAGTCCACACCTGTGGAGTAACGGTCAGTGCGTCTGGCCGCGAAACCAGGTGGCCCGGGTTCGAATCCCGGTCGGGGCAAGTTAATTGGTTGAGGTTTTTTCTGGGGTTTTCCCTCAACCCAATACGAGCAAATGCTGGGTAACTTTCGGTGTTGGACCCCGGATTCATTTCACTGGCATTATTACCTTCATTTCATTCAGACGCTAAATAACCAGATATGTTGATATATCGTAGTAAAATAACCCAATAAAATAAACAAATAAACTATTTTAAAAATGTAAATGATTGTTGATTATAGCTGAAGAGAATAAAGCTACAAAGACTATTGAGCATTTCATGTAATAGTTGTGTTTGTGTATTAAATTATTTTAAAATGGTGTATAACCTTGAAGAGAGAACATAAGTCATCCTTAGTGATTAAATTTAGGAAATTAGATAAAATAAACAGTGTTTTCATCCTACAATCAACTGACAATAACAACTGGGGCTGAGGGGGTGAAAACTAATATGCAATTGAAGGGTTCAGAGCCATAGTGGACTAAGCGCCATTTATTAAAAACGGAGAAAGCGAGGGTTAAAGTTAAGTGAATACCCTAGTTTAATGAAGATTGACATATTTAGTTTGAATGTGTATGCTTTATATTGCTTGCTATATGTTTCCATTGAATTATGGTAATAACTTCATTTTAACCCTTGTTTTCTACGGTTTTAGTAAATGGCGGTTGGCCCACTATGGTTCTGAATCCTTCAATTAATACTGGTTTTAAACTTTCCTCTCAATATCTAAATCTATGTGGTTTTTGTTTAAATAAATTGAATTTAAATTATATAGTTATTTACACAGAGATTTTGAAATGAACGCTCTGTATATATGGGTAGTAGCAAAAATTAAAGCCAGACACATTAAATGGACACGTCATGAGATCTATGCCTGAGAGATTGGTTAAAACAGCGAGTGAAGAAATGCTAGCAAGAAGAATACCATTACGATGTCAAAATCACGATCATTTGACGTGTGGTTTGAAAATTTTAAAAATAGAAAATTGCAAGACTTGTTGTGTACTTAGACAAAACTGGTGTAACATTGTGAAGTCAGAATCATGAAGATTTCATAGCTTGTAATTGCATGATGATGATGATACTAATTGATAATTATAAATTTTATGCAATGTATGTACAGCGTTCTTATAATTCTTAAATGTTTCCAAGCAACGAATAAACAAATGAATATGAAGTTAGTGATGCAAGAAAAGCGACTGTTTGGGTTTAATTATGTACTGGGCGTCTGTTTACAATATACCACCAGGCGGCGTTGCCCTATCTGTGAACGTCATCATAGCTGTCGGAAATTCCAAGGTATCTCATTCTGCACAGGCGATATTAGTTGTTTAACACATTAATAGAATGACTAAGTTTACTTTTCTTTTTGTAGGGTTGCAGTGTATTTGCCATCTGGAATTCCATATTGTGAACATTCTGTATTCGTATAGCATTAAATTACATTTTGACGTTGATCCTAGTAGACAATCAATAGGATGAAAATTACGTTATGTCCACCATGTTAATGAATGACACACAACCATTTATAACTCTCAGTTAGCAGTAGGCCTATCCTAGCAATGAGTCAACTGAAGTTATGTAAAACGACTTAAAATGGATTTTAGATTTGATTATAATTATTGCAGATAATTGAAGCGTTGGGCCGAATAACGGTCTATGTTACAATCTGATAAATGTGCAGGAGGAACAAAAATGTTACATCCTAATTTCACTCATAAATTTACTGTCGGACGGGCAACATAGACCGTTATTCCATCAATATGTTTTGTATGCTAAGCGAAGTATACGATTGTATGTTATTGAAAGTCTTATTACACATCATAGAAGTTTGTAACATTTTTAATTCCACAGAAATATTACTGGGGAATACAGACAATAAACAGTTTTATACAATAGAATATTATGAAATATACAAAATCAATAAAAAGGTTAAATTATGAACAAAATGATTGACATTTATTTTTAAATACTATATATTAATACGAATTAACACCGTGTAATTTATTGAAGTTACACTTAATGTGATATTATGAATAAACATAGAATATTGATAAAAATAACACTATTATTAGAAAATAACTGCAGTATTGAGATGTAGGGACACCATTAAATTAATTAAAGTTGTAACAATAACAAATGAATAAAGGAAATTAAATATTACAGTTGAGAAATTGTTGGGGAATGGAATTTGAACCCCCGTCCCGAATATTCAATATCCATCCTAACAGATGTCTTATCTGTTAAGTATGAATTTTATTAATAATGAAGACGATAGCAATCACACTTTTTAAATGCTGACTGCAAGAGAGTAATACATTTTAAACAGCGTCTTTTCTGACATATAGATCAAGCTGTGAGCACATCTCCTTACAAGAATTTCCACAAATCTGTTCCTGAAACGAAATAGGGTATCTTGATAAAATTCTAAGATAAACTATAGTGGTAAAACATAACATAGATCAACTAACACTAGGTAAAGTGTAAATTAAAATATAACTAATAAAATACTGCAAAAGTAACAGACAGGAACTTACATTACAGCTCATGCATTTTGTCAAGACACTCGCGATGTGTATTACGGGAACAACGTTTCTGTGGAGGAGGTAGGAGTAGAAGGGAAGGTCGAGCGTGTGTCTACAGAGTTCAAGCCAAAGACTAACCAATTCCCCTATAATTCGTAAGTAGACTCTTGCGCAGCTCTGCAGGAAGAGTGGGGGAATGTCTGGACATAATGCATGCGCTGTACTTGGGGGATCTTTCGCACTAACTTGCGACTTCGTCTTCCTTGCTGTATACTCGACCAATATCTCTCAGCGGCTTTCGTGACACATCTTTCCCTTCTTTTAGATTTATGTAGTCCGTCAATATCCACACTAGAAATCGTCACTGTCTTGCAGTCGTCCATTTTACGTAATAGATCACCCGAAACTTGATACACAGAGTTAAAGTACCCAGTATTCGTAAAGAGAACGAACTCCCGTGGAATAACTCCCGATACGATGTAAACAACCTGGATACGCTACAAGTGACTAGCGACATAGAACGTTGTTCCAACCAAGAAATTCATGATTGTAACTCGTGTAGAAGCACCTCTGATACAGATATAGAAAAACAATTTTTGTGACCGCTGTGTAAGACTATACAGAGCATTATTACATTAAAAACTCGACTTTGAAAAACTGTAATATAGACTGTTATTCGGCCCAACGCTTCAATTGTAGTGCTGAGAATTTATGTGCTGTCCTCAATGTCACTGACTAGGACACACAAACTCACAATCTGATCACCATCCTAGCAGCCATCTCTAAATTCATCTTCCTTGGGCTTACTCGTATCCTGATCGTCTCACGGTTAGAGTGCCACAAGTTTTCATTGAGCTTCTTAGCGACTCTGACTAAAGGAATTCATAGCTCTGCTTTTGTAATTGATGACGTCACAGGTTTGGTTATATATCATTCATCTTAATTAGGGCCTCTCAAATGACGCCGAATTAGCATCGAGTCCCCGAGCAGTGCAGTGCAGAGCGCTGAGGTTCACCTATGCGCCAGGGGAAGCTCACGAACTAGATCTGCATTGCAAATGCAGACAACTGTATTAAGGGCAGGCTGTAACCATGGCAGCCTCCTTCATTTCAGACACAGAGCAATGAAACAGATGAAGACGGTGAGACCTAATGTAATCGTAACAGCAGGGTTATGTGAAGCTAAGAAAATAACAGTATACAAGGCATCAAAAGACGCGATGGATTATGGAAAGTAGAAATGGCATTTACAGTTGAGACGGATTAATTCAAAGAGACAGAAACTACCTTTACTTTTACTGCGGAATTTAGCTAGATGTTTGGTGGAAATTCTTGCTTCATAGTTCGTTCCTCTTTTGTTTAACAAAGATGAGATGGGATAAACTTGTTAAAATTTGATCTTATTCCTTTTTATAAGGCAATTTCAGCTTCAAGAACTAGACACATGTTGCATACATGATCTTCATTGACATCGCACTGGCAAGGAACAAACATTCTTCAAAAGACAGAATGAAAGGATCACGACTTTGAGGCAACAACGAAACAGGTTATTAACTAATCTCCAATAAATGATTTCTTAGCATCGCCACAGATACACTTGATTGTACTTGTCACTATCTCTTGTCACTAGAGAGTTCTTTAAATTTATATTTTCCCCGCCATTCATAAAATATTTTGATATGATACCTCTTGCACAAAAGGGGAGAGCTAGAACTAAAACTAGATTAATATATTTCAGTATTATTTGTATTTATCCTGGTAATAATGAACAGTTTGACTCGTAGACATTTTGTTTTTGCAGCATTAGCTTCCCATGATTGTACGAGAAGATTCGAAGAGAACGGCAGTTACGTAGACTTTCGGCTCCCCCCTACTACCAATAATGCACAACACAATGTCAGTACGGCGGTTGCTGTCGTCTGCGATACAACGAACTTTTCTGTTGATTTTCGAGTTCGTCATTTTTTTCCGGTTATTATATGCTTATTTAAGTTGTGTTAACTCTCACTAGTGGTTTTATATTTTATTTTATCCGTCTTAGTATTTATTTTATTATTGTAAATATTTTTGTTTTATCACATTATTATTATTATTATTACTATTATTATTATTATTATTATTATTATTATTAATAATAATAATATTAATGAATTATGTTGTATTAAAATCTTTGTATCATTTCTGTCACGATTATTCTATTATTATTATTATTATTATTATTATTATTATTATTATTATTATTATTATTATTATTATTATTACTACTATCATTTCTATCATCAGCATTATTATTTGATTCCTGTAAAATTTATGTAGACTACTGGACTGTACCCGAGCACGAGCATATGCTCATTTCGGGTATCTATTCATATGTAGCCTATTCATTTCAAATGTAAATTGTAAATAAATTTGAATTTGAAAAAAAATTTGAACTTGCAATTTCGTAAAATTAAGTTTTAATAGTTAGATTTAATGATAGTATATTCTGGTAGCCAAAGAAACTGTTCAGAGTTCGCTTAGCATTGAAAAGGTAATCCACTAACTTCAGATTTTCGTAGTCTTGGAACATATTTTGTCAATTTGCCCTCTTTCTTGCGTTGATTGTACACTCTTTGACGCGAGAAAATGATAGCTCTCCTATAGCGTGAATTTGTCTAAACATCGTTCTGTTTAACACGAGATTCACATGGGGAAATATTAAGCATCGGCATCCGAGGATGAAATCGAGTCGTAGCAGCGACGTATCTGTATCACAGTCTAATACATACAGTCACGCAACTCATACGTATAAAATATGCCAACATTTGACAACTGGCGCGATAGCGGCAGGCAAGAAAAATTTGTGTAGAGTACATATGATAACACCAAATACCTTAATATAATAATACCGGACAGCTAACAGTTCTGCTCGCGAACGACGCTGGTGCTGCTACCTAGACGGCCGGTGTGGAGATACTCGCGAAACAAACTGTAATCAACTGCAATGTATATTGTTGCTGGGCTAGTTAATAGTTTTATTAATTGTGCTGTGTTAAAATGTCAGGATGTATATCTGCTGTTTATAATTGCTACAATTACAGGATTACAAATTGCTCCAAGTCGTACTTTCGATTTCTGAGAGTTCGTAAAACGCGAGTCAACAAAATTCTTTATTAGGCCTAATGCCTTTGTCTCTGTGTTGATAGAACAATAAAGATTAGTTTTTTTATTCAAACCTAATAAGTGAATAGAAGTTAAAATATATTGAAAATTTTAAGGTTTTAGCAAATTAAATTTTATTGTTGCTCACATGCCTTTACTAATAATTATTACAAGCATCAGATTACTACCATTTTTATCTTTGCAGTTGTCAGCAATGGGTATATAAAGCGTTATTGTAAATTCATTCCTAATGTCAGAATTAATTTTGTCTCACTAAAGTAAAGAAAAAATACGCAATATTTCTCATAATATGCAGCTTTGATATAAAATAATGTTACATTAAATACGGTACTATTCAATTAATATTTGTATTTGTGGACGTAATTCCACGCCGCTCCGCTAGATGTCAAGTCCGTGATATTTCGCACTCACGTCAGTGCTGCTATTATACAGCTGTCCGGTATTATTATAGTGAGGTATTTGATAACACAGCAGAGAAATGATACTGTGTAATTTATTTGTTATTTTTATGCCATGCAGTAACTGTATATGGTTCTTATTAATTTTATTTTAGAAACCTACAAGACTTTTTTACACCCAGTAACGGGGATGCCAAGTAACGTAGGTGTAACATTCCACAGACGTTTCTTTGTTTCAACACCCATTAACATAGACCTACACTCTTCAAAATGAAGTGAACATAATTCGATATTATTGTAGATCTACAGATAAAAATAATCATAACTTTTGTTCATTAAATCTAATCTTCTAAAACTTGTCAATATTTTCTACTCCTGAAGGAAAAAAATACAAGACGTAAAGGTGGACACGTAGGCCTAAAGGCAAATAACCTGTATTACTTTAAAATAATATTACATCGATTGTACGTGTTTTTCCACATGTAGGCCCTATTTAAACTATTCTTTCTGACATACGAATAGATAACTGATAACCAATAAGTGTTTTATAGAACATAATACTACCGTGTTGATTATGATTATGAGTTATGATCTTATGAATCTCTTGATCTTTAGGAAATCTTAATAACTACAGACTTGAAGACATTTTAGTTTGTTGTTGGTACAGTTTACAGCACTACAAACATTTACTTTATTCAGAGATATTATTAAAAGTTATTAAAAACCCACACCCTTTTCATAAGAACGTGCTGGCATTAGCAATATTGGTCTATGGTAGTAATCCTATGACCTATTGCTAAAATTTATTTTTTAATTGAAATTAATATTTCTTTATCAAACCTGTGTATTCGTTCGTTCGCATGTACGTCATACTAATAGTAAGATAGTAGGCCTAAATGCATGTAAATATATCGTATAAGTTAAAAGTAGACCTACGTGTGGAAACTGGACATGTATTGCAAATTGCGGTAAACTTACCATAAAAAACCACGATATCCCTATTGTGGCTTAAAATAATAAAAAATGTTTGTATTTAAGGAAATAAAAAA
This sequence comes from Periplaneta americana, assembly GCF_040183065.1. Taxonomy (NCBI): domain Eukaryota; kingdom Metazoa; phylum Arthropoda; class Insecta; order Blattodea; family Blattidae; genus Periplaneta; species Periplaneta americana. The sequence continues at coordinate 107,313,124 of NC_091119.1, read as the reverse complement.
GTGAACTTCAAAACATATTCAGTGCATGTCGTATGGGTTAAATCTCCTTTTTTTATTATCAAGTTTACATCAGCTGTCGAGTTTATCCCGATTTATGGTGTGAAAAGTAGTTAATTTCTGAGGAAATAGTGTGGAGTACGCCACTCGATAAGATCTGCAATAAAAAAATATTGTTCTCCCCCTCCCGGCTAAGACTGAAATTACGTCCTTGTTTTTTAGGCTACTAATATTTATTTTACTACATAAAATACGTACACTTAGCGGCAAAAAGAATGGGCCGGCCGACAATTTCTAAGTTCCAGAGACATAACATTGCGCATGCTCGTCTCGTCAAAGCCGTAGTTCACTAGGTAACACATATTAAACTATTTAAATTTACTGTATTTTGTTTAAGAGTCTAAAATACGTAATAAAATCGAATGGCGGGTTGATTCTAGATACACCAGGGCCCTTGAGGAGTGAAATAATAATAAAATTGATAAATACAAAATCCACCGGAGCGAATATGAACAGGAAAACCAAGTATTATGCCGAACTGATATTAACAAGTCACAGTAGCGTAAGTCGTTACGACATTGGTCTATTGAACAAGTTGATAGTAGTAACTCAAGGTTCGAATCTCCCCCAATCTTCTTTTTTTAAATTACAAATTTGCCATCATATGTGTCTCGCAAAGCTATAATTATGTGGCGATATCTCTCAGAATATGTCCAAACTCTAATAAATAATAAACTTTTCTCTCTCTCTCTTTCAAGCAATACTGCTACCTGATAATACAACGGAAAACGATATCCAGAAGGAACACTTTTCTTCCAGCAGGATAATCATCCCATACACACCGCCAGCCGGATTCAAAGATGGTTTACGAGGAGGCGTGATGTCGACCCAGTCGACTGGCCTCCAAATTCACTAGATATGAACCGATTCAAAATTTGTGGGCTGCAGTCAAAAGGATCCTATGCTCTAATTGGGCAGAACAACCATCCGTTCGGACACCTGAGGAATTGTGGGACAGAGTTCTAGATGCAAGGGAGGAGATGGCCAAGAATTAGACCTGTTCCATAATCTTGTGGGCTCCATGCCCCGCAGAATGAGGGCAGTTGTTGACGCAGGAGGTTTGTGGACGAGATACTAGTCCCCATCACAGACCTTGTTTTGTTAATATTTTAAAAAATTGTTTGTTTTTTTAATTTAATTATTTATTTGTGTTTGATATGCGTCCGGTTTTTTAGGATGTGAAACAAGTATTTTTGTTTATACAGGCCAGGTCTCACCTATTAATAGTCCACAGATGATGGACAATAATATTTTTACAAGGCAGGCATAACGAAGTTTGTTAACAAATGCCATTTCACATTTAAACTAATAAATTAAGTAAAAGTTAAAATAAAAAAATAATAATAATTTTACCGTACCGGGAGGCGAACTCACAACCTCTGGTACGGATGTCAGACTTCTTACCACTGGGCCACACACTGCCCGTAAGGTTTACTACATTCTAGACGGATGACTTTCAATGAAGAGACACCACAGCAATGCCTTGCAGTGGGTTACGTTTACACGAGTGAACCGCGCGATAGAACTTAGCATTTCTATCGACCAAGAGTCGGCCCATTCTTTTTGCCGCTAAGTGTACAGTGTTCAAATGATGCATAAATATATTTATAAATAAACAGAATTCGCCACCCAGGTTCGAAAAATTACATATCTCAAACTATGATTCTCTTGAAAGTAAGAAGCACAAGGATTTAAGTTTATTCTCAGTTTTCGAACTTATAACTTTTTTCAGATTAACGGGTGTAAAAATCTTGTACGTTTCTAAAATAAAATTAATAAGAACCATATATAGTTACTGTATGGCATAAAAATATGAAATAAACTACACCGTATCATTTCTCTGCTTTGTTATCATGTACTCGACACATATTTAACTTGCCTGCCGCTGGAGCGCTACTGTCGCATCAGCTGTCTCGTGTTGGCAAAAAGTGTCGGAATTGCGCGACTGTATGTATTAGACTGTGTCTGTGTGTCACGAAACGACACATTCCCTACGAAGCCTTTATGCCTTAGCGATAGAACTCTTTCTTCTCGTTACAAAGACCGGTTTTTCGAAACTATGTAAAACGCATGCGTAAAAACACAGCGCACAAGATGATTCCCGAGCTATTCCGAAATGGGACAGCCTCTAAACACTGACCAATTTCCGTGTCAAAAGGTGTACTATTTTTCTGATTTTACTGTATGTGTATGTGAATTGCGTAAGCTCTTAGCTGCGTGTTGAGGTGAGAATTTGCACGAGTTAGTTCATAAATTCTTATCTCCCGTCATAATTCATTCAATCACTTTGAACACGAAAGGCGAAAAATTACAAATTAAATTTGACATGCACGTGCTATTATACAGCGAATTATGTTACTAAGCAACAAGCTCATATCACTGTTGTGTAAAGTAATTTCATGCCACTAAAACTAAGATTATATTTAAATTGAACCAGACGTTGCAGTGTTCTTTTTCTTGCAGATCGCGTGACATTTATAATAGATTGAATTAATGCGGAGAAGTATATGTTGGGCTCTTCGATTTTAAGTGCCATTATTCGACTTGACTCATTCATTGTCGTTTCCTTAGTTAATATCTGTATGTATTACTTTGAGAAGTTATTAAACAGAAAATTTTTCTCATAATTTTATATATTTTGTAAATTTAAAGACGCAGTTCTCGTTGAAAACGAAATGATGAATAGTTCATTAAATTAACTAGACTGTAACTTGTTATTCATGAATGAGATTTCACACAATTTCGGAAAAAGAAAATTAAAAATTTAGCAGGATTTATTCGTAATATTTTCAAAACATGTAGGTATAAAACATTCTAGAGTGAGAACATAGTGAGACTAACACTACTCTGTTGAAAGGAGACTGATAATAAAAGCTTAGATGAAATAAAAAATATAGAAATAGAAATATTAAGAACGTGTTTATAGACTAAAAATTAAATCATGCAGAAGCCAAGTGTTTATAAGAAGATTATACACATGTTACATACAACGTTTCTAAGAAAATGTTATTTTGTTGTTTTGAAGGGTTTTCTTATAGGTACGTTGTATAGAATTGTGTTGTGAAGGCGGTGATTGTCATGGAATACTAGTTGCTAGGTAACCTTTTCTGGTACCAGTACCAGAATTAGGTCAAGCGTCATAAACAGGGCCCGGATTTTGATGACCGAAAATATCTAAAAATGATCTATAAAATGACCTAAAAATCAATAAAATTATCTAAAGAAATACTTAAAAAATTTTGTCTTCATTTTATGGTATGGCAGTACAGCATAGTTTTACTTCTGTAACGTTAGAACTGAAATTAAAAAACTAATATTAATTTAAACTCGCGAATTTGTATGTTCCAGGAAAGAGCACGTATAAAAAATATTACCTTATTCAAAATTATTGCAGTAGGTAACCATCAGCACGCGCAGATTCTCGAAAATTAGGGAACGCATGTTGTCGGAAAGAACATTTTTGTATTGTGAGTAACTCCTTTCCACATCCGCTGAGACAACTGATGCATACTTGAAATGTGTTAAATCACTGGAAGTGAGATCTTCTTCAATGCAGGAAGTATCAAATGTTTCACCAGTTAGCACTTGAGAAATGCGACACAAAGTTTTGTATCAAGAGTTTTCCATTTTCTTAGATACTCTTCTTCCAACTTCTCCCCCCACACTTTTCAAATCAGATGCAATTTTGTTAACTAAAGCTAGAGAACCTTCCAGACATGCACCTTTCTCCTGTACACTTGTGATTCCTTGTGTTAAACAACTGAAATTTGCCTTTATAAAGACTAGCTATCCTTAAATTTCACCATTTGATAATGGTGTCTTAGCCGCTTCAATTGCAGTAGCATCTTCAGGATTCAGTGTTTCGATATTTCATTATTTTGGAAACGATCGCAATAAAAATTGCTAAATCTATTAAAAATTGCTAAATCTATCCAGGTGCCCCAGCGGGTAATGACAGGTTCTGGTGGGAGTGAAACACCGGGAGCCATGGACTTGAAGGGCAGTTTACGAGAGGGAGCCTTGACAAAACTTGTCTTCGTTTTTCACACTATGGAATTCACTTGAGAAAAATTTGCTCTAACTTCTTTTGCCAGCCTATGCATAGCGTGTGCTGAACTAGTAATGTGCAAAATTTTCGGATAGAAAGCTTATATTGACTTTCCTGCTTTCACAATGTGTCGGTCACAAAAAGCAAGACGTCATCATTTCTGATATCCTCAGGCCATACAAAAACACTCACTTTTAAAAGAGTCTACAAATTGTGGAGTGATTAACAGTTTCTAATACTTCACTTGTGAGCAGAAGCACTTCACCTGGTCCATCAATCTCCAAAGTGCCAATGATAACGTTAGCTACATAACGATTTTCTACATCAGTCGTTTCGTCGATGGATACGAAAATCTTCTTTCCATGTACTTTTCCCCTTTTCTTGCTAATGGTGTTGTAGTAATATTGTAACAGGTAGTTCTTCCGAAGAGTTGATTCGTCTGGAATAGGACGTCCGAAATGCAGTTCCAGAAAGCTCTTCAATTTAGCATTGTTCAGCGTCCAAAATGGGATGTTTGCAGAAACTAGAACTTCACAAAAGTCTCTTTAAAAATATGACAATTTGTTCTCTTTCTTGGATACACTTTGTTGCGGTAAAAGTTGCGTGGATTTCTTCTTATTTGCGAGTTGCACTGCCCATATATGCTTATCGCGACCCACATGTTGTTAAACGTGAATTTTCTTTCGATTGATGTCTTTATTTCGCGCAACTTACAAAATAATATTTCACCGTCCGTAGAGAAAACATCATCTCCAGATTCAGATACAATCTGTCTTAAATGACAAGATTTAGATGGCTTTATTTTAGGCGTGGCTGAATGAAACTCTGAAAACTGAACACCAAATATTCCTCTCTGAAAATATGTAATTAACTAAATCTGAGACAGTGAAAATAACGAATCAAACGCTTGCCGCGACAAGAAGAAGCTAAAATAACTACTGTACTTTCAACATGTATATACGTACATTGTCCAGAGGCATGTTGTTGTTTTTTTTTTTTTTACTACAGGCAGGTTGGAAATAGGGATGAAGAGGTAGCTGATAAAACTCACAAAGAGAGGCAGTTGAGGATTACTTCATTTAGCAGTTACTAATGGAGGCTTATTTATCGAATTATCAACATAAATAATATATTATGTTTGCAGAAAATGATTCCATGAAATATTTCCCTACAGTTTCTTTTTTAAATATAACACAATATTCGTTTGAAAATGAATGTAATGCATGTTATTCTCTTCAATGAGCCAATGTATAATGCTTCGTATGTAGCATTGGATATACTAATGAATTGTTTTAAGTAATTATTAATTATGCCGTTACACTATCAATTCAATCAATGATTCACTGTAAATAATTTGGTTTAAATATGTGTGTAATAATAAGTAATACTTATGCTTAACTATTCTTGTTTCCTAATCTTTTTCATCTACTCGAGCAAACAAAACTTCAAAATCAGATGTTATACCCTGATACATCCACACGTAATTGTGCCAAGAGATTCTTGTCTAATATACGAGTACGTATCCTGTATTTTGATTTCACGATGTTCATGTGTGAAAAAATTGCATCACACTTTTACGTTGACATATACATAGATTGTATGGAACAAGTAAAGTAATAATAATAATAATAATAATAATAATAATAATAATAATAATAATAATAATAATAATAATAATAATAATAATAATGCAAATAATAAAAATAATAACAACGCAGGTAAAGCTTACTCTTTAAATCAGAATTTCGGGAGTGAAACGTAGTATGATGTCGTTTTATGTTGGTTTTGAAAACCCACGTAAAACCTTGCGGCAAATGAGGCATTCAATATTTCTTTCATACTCACAAACAAAAATTTTTCCTTCCATTGCGAATTGAAGCTCCTTTCCTTTACAATCGACACAGAAGAACACAACTTCATCAAAGGATTGCGAAGGTACAAGCGCCACTGATACCATCGTTCCTCTGTCATGCTGCTGGTAGTGGAAGAGGTTGAGGGAGGAAACATTACGTGTTACAGTGCTCGATTCGCGCCTGACGTTTGCATCACAACTCACTTGGACACGCCTGTATTATAGTGTGCGGTACGTTTTTATCACTGTTGTAACACGGAGTGAATCTTCGCCTTGTTTATTGTACAAATAGGTTAATAGGTATTTTTATTGCGTTTCACTTTTATTCCTTGTGGGTTAGCAATTAATCAATCTGCATGAAAATTTATGCCAATCCGTCAATGAAACGCGTTGTTTCCAATTGGTTTTGTATTTTTAAATTGCAGAACATAATTTTGAAGATACCCATTTCTGAATTATTGCATTACAAACAATCTTGGAACTGACAGTTAACCGATGAGATTTAAGGAAAAAAGTAACAGAAAAAATAGAGTAAACTTATTGTACTTAGTACTACCCGACAAAGTGAACTTCTGACGCTGAAAATATGTGGAACAACTCTGTGACGTCATCTTACCGTAACATAAACAATTACCTGATCGATTGCAGCGCCTTGATCTACAAGGCCAAGCCGGAAGTTCGCCTTTCCGGGTTATAACTATGAATGTAAGAGCTTCTCTTCATTTCAATTGGGTTATTTTACAACGCTTTATCAACTGCTATGGCTATCTAGCGTCTGAATGAAATAAAGGTGATAATATCAGCGAAATGGGTTCAGAGTCCAACGCCGAAAGTTGTCCAGCATTTGCTCTTAGTGAGTTGATAGAAAATTCTGAGGTAAACCTGAACCATGTAACTTCTTCCAACCAGGATTTGAACCCCGGGATGCTAACCATTACTCCATAGAGATGAGTCGTCCTCTGTTACCAGATGCTTTCCGTCAAGATCACATTGACATTCTGCTTTTCTTTCATAGATCTCGCTACCTGTTTCTTCCCTCTCATTATAGAGATCTCTTCCTTCGGTGCTCACGTCTTGCTCCGGGATGGAAATAAAGTGATGGACCCAATTCCGTAGAACTCAAGAGGAGCCCAGACAACAATTGTCGATTATTCCAGCGGTCTGAATTCGTTGAATCACGTATCTTCTCAGATTTGGCTGACCGTGAGCATTGTCATCTTGAAAAATGAAATCTTCACCAAAATGTTCCCGATAGGGGCCGACAGTACTTTGGTCAGTATCTCTCTGATACTTGATTGCAATCAAATTGTCTGTTATGATCACTCGAGATGTCGGTAAGCCATGCATTATGCCTGCTCATAACATGATATTGCCATCTCCCTGCCTGTAGTATTCTACAGGATGGCGGACAAGGGCTGCATTATCGGGAACTCCCCAGATTTGAACTTCTCCTCAACCAGGTTTTAAACAAATTCAATAGCACAGAACCTCATCTCTCTTGCTGCCATCACTGGTGCGGGCTGCACGATGATGGTGATTAAGTGAAGATATCGCCTTGCACGTATGTTCATTCCGTGGAGACGATTTCTAATGGTCTGGGAGCTTATGTGCCTCAAGTGGTCCAAAGGAGTGCACTTCGTATCTCTGAAGCATTGGTTTTTGTCTCCTGGTATGGCATAGTTGCGCCCCGTGGTCAATTGGGAGGCCTAGGCATGGCATAGTTGCGCCCCGAAGAAATCAGGTAGCAGAATGGACATGGCATAGTTGCGCTCCGAAGAAATCAGGTAGCAGAATGGGCATGGCATAGTTGCGCTGCAATGGGTATAGTACACACAAAAGTGATTGTCATAAAATAAATAAATTGCTTAAAAAATATTGTAGTGGTATCGGTGTACAAACAAAAAATGCAGTTCATATATTGTGTATGATAGACAAAAAGGTGTTATTTTAAATAGTAAAATTGATCATAACCACGCTGCGGACTTACACATTGATAGACAAAGTGTATCGAACAGTGTTAAAAGAAAAGCTACGGAAGACGTTCCTGAGAGATCCATGAAACTCGTTTGAATATGTCAGTTAATAAAGTACTGCTAACTTCATGGTGTTCATTTTTACGGTAGGCTATCGACAATCACTACATAAACAGTAAAAAAAAACAGTTAATAAAGCACTGTCAACTTCATGGTATTCATTTTAACGGTTTCGATAATGAATATTAAATCGAATAAGAAATCAATAAGGTTGATTGATGACGAGGCTCGAGTTCCCGTAATGCCTTTTTCTCTACCTATTTCATCGGGGCGCAACTATGCCATGTCCCTTTTCTCAACCTGATAGAAACTGGGCGCAACTATGCCCACAAAACAGGGACACTTTTTTATCTGCTGCATCTTACCTGACCGTGGTGCACAACCATGCCAACCTACGAACTAGAAGGCCTAAATGCCTGTCCTCAGCTTGAATTATTATTTATTTATTTATTTATTTATTTATTTATTTATTTATTTATTTATTTATTTATTTATTCTGGTGTAGTTAAGGCCATCAGACCTTCTCTTCCAATTGTTACTTTCGGACGACCTTCTCGGTGCCTATGTGCAGATAAGGTTTTTAGGTATTTTAAATAGTATGATGGAAAACTCCAACGCGAAGGGTAATAATATGCCTTTATTAGACCTCTTCACATAACGTGATAATGCGCACATGATTATTTACTGCTTTATATTCAGATATACTCATCTTGTTATAATGGCTTGAATATCTTTCGTTTTTAAAGGAAAAATGCTTAATGTCGTGTATTGAAAGAAAGCAATTAATGCAATATAATAAAAATAATAATCCTGCAAATATAGTTTATTGAAATTGGTATCCATAGCAATATGATTAACTGTAATAGTGTTAAGATATTTATTCGACCAGTAGGGTAATTTAGATTTTTTAAAGAAAGAAAACATCTTAATTCAGCTGGTTCCAAATCCTTTTTTTAGTGTTATAAAAACCAATTTACTAAAAAGAAACTTGTACCCAAACCCAATGTATAACTTTGAAGGTTAGGTTAATTATTTTCATTAGATTTTGTGCGCTGGCGTGTCATTCCGCCCCCTGCAGTGGCCACAGAAACAACTTTCTCTTTATCCCCGCTTCTCTTTTCTTTCCGTGCCTTAGACACAGCTGAAAGGCTACTATAAAATGAAACATCGATACAAGGTGCGGCTAATCATGTTGGAAGTTCCCATCCACTGTACAAGTTTGAAACCCTTGGTGATATTGTTGGTGGAGAACGTTTATTACAGAATAGAGGTTAGCCTCTTATGACATGATACTCTTACCAAATTTTGTGAAACTCTGTCAACTGGTTGAACAGTTATGAGGTTGATGCTGATACAATATACAAGAGTGTGCACATCTCAAGAGAAACAGACTAAAAGAGCAATAACGCCAAGAGGCATATCTTTGAAGTTTGAAGATCTCTGGCTTCAAGTGTAGCCAACTTCTCTGAGGTTAGTAGAAATTAAATTTCGTAATACTTCTCATCTTGTTGGGCGGTTTAAGACAATTTTCGAGTAAAGATGCGTATAATGGGATACTTGCGCCTTCTTTTGAGCTGCACAAACATAAGATTGCGAAATGATATCACTGTAGGGTGGGGAAGGGCATTAAATTTAATTATTAAGGAAGACGACGTTTCTCTCTGGGTTGGAGTAAAGGAAAAAAGGACAGAGAGGGGTGCGATTACTCACCCGGGTTATAAAGAGGGGGTGACGGGGCGTAAAAGACTGTGAGAGAGGGGAGGCTGGGGATTACACGAGAGTTCTTCAGAATTAATATAAGCACTTTGCATAAAATATTGAATAGGGTGTATGGACCCTGACAAAAAGTAAAGCCACCCTTCACTACTGGAGTTTCCTACGTGAATTGTTTAATATTAGTGTAAAACTCTAGTCTTAAAGGACTGATTAGTGTACGCCGAACTGTTACCAAGCAGTTGCTACAGCGTTAATTGCTATTTTTATATTCTTTCTCTTTAAATTAAATTTTACATTAGGGTCATTGCATACAAAATTTTAAGAATATGCCAGCGATGTCATGAATTTTTTGGGTTTTTAATACAATAATGTTATTATGAAAACAAATTAAACTGCCAACTATGATCGCCATATCGTTAATATTTTAGTCATACGGATGACTGAAAAATGGGTGGCAGTTACAGGTTATCCATCATTTAAAATATTATAGACACCCTATATGAAGTGTCATCGAAACTAAACAGACGCCACTGTAAACCTGAATAACCATATTTTAATATCTAAGGGTGCTCTTCATAGACATTTCGCAGCACGCGCTACGAGCGTACTAAGCTAGCCCCGGCTATCCACTGTTACTAGTACAGAATTCAAATCATATCCTATCGCTAACACTGGTTTATGAATACGAAAAACTCTGATCATCCACCGGAAACCCGCGCTAAAAATGTCTATGAATACGGTCCTTAAAGACTAATCCGAATAATATTAAGGCATGCTCATAAAAATACCTCATAAACAAAAGAAATAGTTTTATATTCGAATGTAACAAATTAAATTCATGCGAATTCCATTCGTATTAAAGAAAATCTTATTCCTAATCCATCTCCCAAGTTTTATGCCTTTATCTCAAAAAACCTGTGAATAATTTAATTAATAAAATTATTAATTTTTGTTCCGACGGTTGAAAATCGCTTGCTTTGTGTGGCGGTCGTAGCGTTCGCGAGACTTAATAACGTTGAGTAATCTCAAACGTCCGTCTCCCTGACCTTGATCGCGCAGCATTCTGTACGACGGCAGAGCCTACCAGCTGAGCACATTATTAAAAATTGACATAATATTTAAGTCAACATTCTAAAATTTTCACAGTGGAATCAATATACTCTAAAGAATTAAACACATGTTTTTTCGTCTGTAAAAATTAATTGCATTTTGTGTTCTAGCCTATATTCTTTAAAATTATTTTACGGTGGGTAACTATTAAAAAAATTATATATTTTTTTTCATTTTAAGGGCATATATAAACAAGTCTCGCCTTTTTTCGAATTGCATTGAAATGATTTTTCCATCTTCCTTTACATAGTAAAAAAACTTCAATGAATGAAGCCGTATTCTTTGCTAAACCAATATTTTAAATTCTGATTGCTGCCAAACTATGAAAGCTATAAATATAGTATTGCTTGAAATTCATATTTAGAACATACAAAACAACCTACTACAATATTTTTAACTTTTGAGACATCATGGTTCAAAAACATACTTTTTTGCTTGGAATGACCCATAAACGATTTTATTCCAGAAAACCAAATTTTGCTATACAAATCTGAACACGATTTACAAATACGTCGTCATAATGGATAAACAAGTTTATAGGACCGCAATTAATTATGTCCTTGGAAACTCGATTTTTAAAATTATATTGTTCACGCCATCTTATTTTTGAACGACCAAGGTCTCCGGTCTCCTCTTTTATGAAGGCGACTTTTCATTACGAATTTAAGAAGTCTTAGATTTCGCTATTGCCGGGAACCGTAGACCACTTTGTTCGTCAGAGATTATCCGGAGTCCATGGGCGATGAAACCACATGAAACTCGTAATGAATGAAGATAATGGAGAATTATTGGGTTGCCACAGTGGAGCCACAGTACTAGAATAAAACCCCTATGTTGCCATGACCACGGGCTTGCCCAACACAAGTTATAAATTCAGGGTGGATCAACAGGGAATTGAACCCTGGTCCTATGGCTTATAAGCCCACTCGCGCATTGAGCCACTGTGAGACTAACATATCACCAATTACAGTAAAATGTTCTAAGAAGTATGAAAAACTGAAAACAAATTTGTTGCTAATAAATTCCCTTAAATACATCAGTTTACTCAAAAGTGAAAATATGAATTTGAACTCAGTTTCTATGGAAATGCCAAACAATAGAAGGCAGATTGTACATATATAGAACCCATTAAATATCGGTTACAAAACGAGTAACTATGAAAAATATATTAAATAGGGAAACACAGTCCTGTTTGCTTTGCGTTTACAGATATCCGCATTCTCAAATAAATATTCAAATTATTTTAATTTAAATGTATTGTCATTCGAATTTTCACTTTTCTTTACCTCTATCTCGTGCTGGCACTATTCCTCCACAATTCTTTGTGTACACATTAACATAAACCCTCAGAGATTCCATAGCTGAAAGAGTGTAGAAGTGAGGCTGGAGAGATCTCAAATTATATAATCTTGATTTAACAAAGTGTCCGGAATGTGAGAGTGCACTACGAATGTACTTTGTATATATATATTTTCCAGTTTTCACAATTCTCTGACTTGTGTTAAAGGGTTTAATTTCTTCTAAGCATAGTTCTTATTTGATAAAAAGTCTCATATTAATATCTTTTAGCAGACAACTTCAGTCCTCTTCTTTTCACTTTGAATGAGAATTATGTCACTTCAAAATATTTCTCGATTATATTCTAGTAACACCACGTGGCCCATCTGCGCCGTTTTAAAATGAATATAGAAAACCCATCAAACAGAAGAACACGAAGAGTTTTCTACATTACAGGGGCGATGTCTTCATGAAGTGCAATGAGATGGCGATTGTCGCTGGTTTAAATACTTGGCTATACGTACTGAAAGAAATTTGTAGTTTATAATTTATGGTGATGTGATTACCACCACCACCACCACCACCACCACCACCACCACCACCACCACCACCACCACCACCACCACCACCACCACCACGTATTAACATTACTTTTAAATCACTGCTGGTAAAACCTACAAACTGTAGCTGCATTTTGCCATGAGCGTATTCCGAATCTCAGCGCTGAGCAATCTGATGGCATTACGGTGTTCCGAATATCAACGATGACGTCACTGATGGTCCACCGGTGTTGCATCGGTTTCATTAGCTTGCAGAGGTGGTGGCAGTATCCATCAGCCGCCATCAGTGAATCTGATTGGTTCTTGTATAGGGCGGGAATTAGCAGACCAATGACATAGTGCACTGTTGTGTCATGGCGGTGTGTTCTGCTGTATTATTTGTAATGAGCACAACGTAAAAACAATATGTTAATGGCTTATGAGCGAACATGTCAACGGACCAGTTATTACTACCGGTTCAAGAAAGAAATTATTTATGCTCTCTTTTCTTTGAACGAGATGAAAGTACGGAAATTTCGCAAAATCTTGCTAGCGTAGCACAGACAACTTGTACAGCCACCATGACAGCCATCGAACCTTTCTGCAGTTTTGTTCCTGTTTCGCTGCAGCGTGACGTCATTGTTGTCCACCGGTTCGGTGAGTATACAATGTCGGTGTACTCATTCGTAAACACACCAGGAACACCGCTGTTATCATAGTATTAGTAACAAAACAGGAACAAAATAAATGGAGCGGGTTCATTACTCTTGTACTAGTCGTACTTGACGTTTCAACCACAAGGGTACTCAGGGCTTGCATTTGTTTTTGGTATCCGTTTCCCAGGCCTTTGAACTAGGCAACTGTATAGTGTTTTGTGAACGAAAGGGAGTCTAGTTCAACAAAAAACGGCGCAGGTGGGCCACCTGGTACAGAATAGGTAAACTGCCACTGATTGATGTTACTTACTTTTACTGAAAATATAAGTTTGTTCTCGTCGCCTGTTATTTTTGCTCTTTCTGCTATTTTTGTGTCCCTTTGTGTTTCTGATCACCGGAAACTGCTCAAGGATGCGGTCGCCTCGCAGGAACAGCTGCCCCAGCACCGTTTAGGCGCAGTTCTTTCTGCTCTTGCTCTGCGAGGAAGATTAAAAAGTGCAGAAAGAACGTAAGGAAGGAATACCGTTCTGCACAACATAACTTATGATTAGGTACACAAGATTTGTTCGCCTCAAAGCTTAAAACATGAAAGCCTATCCGGAATAAAATTTGATAAATTTGGTAACGCAAATATTGCTGGTGGGAAGCTGACCTTCAATGCAGAAGGGAATATGTTATACTGACAATAATGGTGTTCGCTTCAATAGGTCTGTATAAAGTACCGGAATAAGGATATAATGTAATAATTTTAAATTAAAACTAGCTGTAATTATTTTAAAAGCAGACATATAGTACCACACAATTTAAGTTTATAACTCCCGCCATATTGGTAGGCACTCGCTGCTTCTTTTCAGAGAGTTATAGATGCTAGACTCTCAGCTTCTACTCCAAAATCGTTCGTGTCGCTCAGACAGTTTCAGCAGTTCCATGATAGATCCGAAGCGGCACTGAGCGAATTCCATTGAGTGCGTATGGTTCTCGCGAACAAAACTTCCGTCTCAATAGCGGACATTTTTCGGGAATTGCGATAAAATAGTGTCCGCTATTGAGGGATGTGTGTTACTGAGAAATTAAGTGAAATTAATGTGTTCTTATATGACCTATGATATGGATTTTATGTTTTACAATGTTTTGCGGTAATTTTAATTATTGGGTTATTCAAAGGTCAAAGATTTGAAAGTCCTCTAACTTCGTTAAGAAGTAGGTTTATGGAAAAACAATAATACAGTTAATTATGAAATAATGTTGTTTATTCTGATATCAACATATATTAATCCTGCAGATATGGTCGCAATTTTTTACTCTACCACCGGCAGTCTCTCTTCTAGGAAATGAACAGCATTCAAAATAGTCTTATGGAATATCTTCAGATTATTGTATTTTGCAACGTTTATGTTCAAGGTGCAAGAGAGCAGTGGCGAAGCTCTTAACTTCCTGAGTCCTGAGGCTTTGTTGTTTTATTTTTAAAGTTCAAGTTCTGGACTTAAAAAAATCACTGAAATGAGGAAAAATGACAGAAAAAATTATGTAGGTTACAGTTAGGGCACAAATGCAAGTATATTATACTATACTTCGAGTCCCTGTACATACATCTTATGTCATAAGGTCCACACCTTAACTGTTAGCTCGTCTGGCCGCGAAACCAGGCGACCCGGGTTCGGTTCCCGGTCGGGGCAAGTTACCTGATTGAGGTTTTTCCGGGGTTTTCCCTCAACCCAAAATGAGCAAATGCTGGGTAACTTTCGGTGCTGGACCCCGGAATCATTTCACCGACATTATCACCTTCATCTAACTCAGATGCTAAATAGCCTAAGATGTTGATAAAACGTCTTAAAATAACCTACTAAAATAAAAAAAAGTGTAATTTCGTAATAACGATGTTTCGTAACACTTGGTTTTACTAGTGTGTGTATATATAATATATATATAAATGTGAATTATTTGAATATATATTACTATCGTTGAACATGCACAACAAACTTAGATTTTCCGACCCTCCATCTAAGAACTGCGCAGTGTTAGCCTACGTACTGGCCCATTTTTGGCCAGTGCTATACCTATTCAAGAAAGGTGAACGTCTGATTTTTAACACATTTCTGGTTGTGTATGTCAATGTGTGTTTGAGTGGAAGATCAAGAGAATTACCGACACTTCAGTAGTTTCTAAAAATGGATCTTTGTGTGCTCCTTGAACCATTTTCGTACAATATGATGCAAAATTTCGAAGTACGTAGTAAATATCCGTCCTTATAATGCTTTCTTGTATATCTTGAACACATGGAAATGTCATGGAGACAGTTTCGGGTTGTATTTCGGATATTATACGCATTTTCTTCATGTTCTCCTGAACTTTCCTTTAATGTGTTAGTGTTTTTTTTTTTGGAACCGTAAGTGGTCTTGATTCTGGTTTACCTTCAGGAATCATCCTCAATACTAGATATCCTTTTGCCGTCTTCAACATTACTCATGGTACAGCGTTACTATGTTATACCAATTAATATTAATGGTGGTCACTGAAGAAATTATGCCAATATGCAGATAGAAGTACCAAGCCAAAACGTGCATCCAGCACTATTTGTTGACGGATATTGCAGTTATATTCTTCGGGATTTCAACTTGATCTCCGGTGTGGAAAATGAAGACTTTGCCTATTGTCTTACTATGCCAATTATTATATCTAGATTCTCAGCGAACGTTGATTTGATGTAATATAATACGTTACAATGATTTCTACACTCTAGCTACAACACATTAGTTGTATGAGAAGATGTGATCATTGTTTGTATTTAGTCGTGCAAGGGAATTGTATGTATCATTTACTTTCAATCTAAATGCCGCTATCGCTCAAGATATACCTACCGCGAGATGTAGCCTATATGAATCTCAACGTCTACATAATAAAGTAGGGCTGGTATCGGGAGCGATTCCATTCTCTAAACGGAGGCACTTAATATTCATCCGCCAAGGCATCAACGCTGTGCGGTGTTCGGTGGGGAAGAAAGGGGTTGAAGATAGGTCATAAGCTTATGGCTCCTCGTGAGAGAGTAGAATCCCCCCTTGGTGCCCAGCCCTACAATGAGGCAATCGTTCGCAAAAAGGCGAACATTTAGACGTAAATTTCTTTACAGCCCAGTGCAGTGTTGAAACGTGATATTAAATTTAATGGATGGGTTTAACAAAAGAGTACCGAGTTCTCTTATTTTTGTGATTCCAAGGCAAAATGTAATACGTAAATGTTTGGCGAAAATGATAAGAAGACAGAAGAATGCGAGAGGAAGATACACTACTTAATGGATCCTGTTATTCGTAATGAAATTTTCTAGCCGATTTTCAGGTATTCTAATAATTGTCTTCGGTCGCTTAATTTCACTTTTAAAGTCACATTTCTTGCCATGAGATAATTTCTCGATCTGCGGTCTCAAAAACATATGAAATGCTCATTATACTCTATTAAATTACCGAAAATTGTCACTTCAGACACTACTGAAAGGTGATTCACGAGGATTTACCGTTCTTTAGGTAGCTTATTTCTGAAGACATTTTGAGCAAAAAAGTCATATAAACATAGTTCCTATTCTCAATATTTTCAGAGTTACACTAATTTAAAGTTGTTTGTAAAATACGTCTTTTCTTTAGTTTGAAGGTAAAAGAATAATACAAATAGAGAATGGACCATTCAGAAGTATCATTTCTTTAATTGGCAAGTATTATGAAGCTAAAAATGTGCTGTGAACTCCTTAATTGCTTCATGCAGACATCTTTTTTCATTTTTAACTAGAAAATTACATTATTCTTACGCACTTCTCACAACATTTATTCCAAATCACACCACTTCCACCCACTTAATTATTTGCAGTTCAATTTCGGATCCTAATTTACAGTCTTGGAGAGTTTACAACACATTTTAAAAAAATATCGCCGTCCGCTTGAGTACACTTGGCCGCACGCTTGTGAACGGCACTCGTCGCGCTACATAACTGCATACGGCTATCTTTCAATAACGAAACGTGACTCTGTAAATATTGAGAATAGGACCCATGTTTATATGACATTTTTTGCTCAGAATGTCTTCGCAAATAAGCTTCGTAAAGGACGGTGAATTCTCGTGAATCAACCTGTATAATAATATTAAATTACAGGGGCTATGATGATGTTGATAACTAGCGAAATAGCAACTGGTTTCGGATAATGCAAATTTTAACTATGGTTATATGTTTTATTTGTTCATTACATACATAAAGTGGAGTAATGTAATATTAAGTGATAGTACGAAATCGTATATTTATCGGCAGTTACATATTGGCACCAAAGAACGCATTTAGAAGAGTCCGGAAGAATTTGTAGAAGGAAGTGAAGAGGAAAGAAGCAGAGTTATTTGATATTTGTGTCATAATCGAGACGGGACTACTTTTCTACAACGCGGTTTGCCTCTCGAGGGCGAGGAATTTAATGCGGGAACATAAATAAGAAAGGAGGGCGAGCTTAGAAATGCATATGAATTATCACACGCGCTTTATCAAGGCACGCCACGGGTTTTCAACCCACTCCCATGTCACCTTCGTGAATATTGTCTTCATATTTCACCCCAACACCACATGATTATGGCCGAGTATTACTGAAATAAAAAAAAATCCCACTACCGGAAGTGGACGTTTGTCGCGCAATCAGAGATTGGACCACCAAACCGGAAATGCCTTATCGATTACAAGCAGAGCTTACACACGTTTATGCAAATGAGGAACCGGCCCAATTAACAAATGCGGCCCAACCACGCAACTGCGCAAATAACAGTCCCAATGCCTTTCCGATAAGGCTGGAGAGCACTCTTCGGCACTCACAAAGCCCAGAAACGCGAAATCGCGTGCCGAGGGATCTAATGGGGCATTTCTATCACTGTGCATCCACCTTTCACCTTTGTGCGAATCACCTGCTAAGTCCCTGTTAACCTCGTTTACAACGATAAATCTGAGGCCGGTGTGCTCTTCGGCAATTGATAGTAACGGGAAGATATGAATTGTGCAGTCAATTGTTTCATTTCCTTCTCCATTCGCTGCTGTTTCCACGGCGCGAGTAATACAAAGGGGAAAAATGAAAGTAGCTAACTCCGAGCCATAAAGAGAGCAAATGGACTAGTTGTGTGTTTCAGCACTACTCTTGTTACTATGGAGGTTACTCGCTCCCTTAAGCTCAGGCTGTTCTTCTGCTATTCCTGCTGCGTATATTATATTTCCACACTAACACAACTTCATTCAGCACTGTGTACTACGATACGTTGCATGCTAATCCATTGATTATTAAGCGTGTCTATAAATATATACATCTGTTCCCTCTGACTGAATAATAACTAAAGACAAATAAAATACGCTGCGGCGCTTTTTTCAGTTGGTTATTTAACGACACTGTATCAACTACTGGGTTATTTAGTGTGGATGAGATTTGTGATAACGAGTTGTTATTTGGCGAGATGAAGCCGAGGATTCGCCATAGATCACCGAATCTGACATTCGCCTTACGATTGGGGAAAATCTTGAAAAAAACCCAACCAGGTTATCAGCCCAAGCGAGAATCGAAGCCACGCCCGGATAGGCAGGCTAGCGTCTCAGCCGAGTCCAGGGGCGTATTTTGCGGGCTACCGGCGGTAGCTCAAGGAAATTACAAAAGAAAAAGTTTATAATATAACATAATGTAATAATTTTGTATTATTAGTTTTACCATAATAATTAAAATTAAAGTAATTTTTAGATATATTTTGTGTAATAATAGGGTCAGCGGTAGCCCAAACCCTTTAACCAGTATACGCTACTGCAGCCGACTGAGCTACGCCGGTAGCTGTTACAGTGTTGAAAAGTACCGTCGGTATTGTATAACTTCAATTTAAGTATAAACTCTTCACGCAATCATTGGAATTTCCTTAAATCCCCCGTCATTTTTTTCAAATATTATTCAGAAAATATGCATAGACCTACATAAAAATAAAACCATTAAATATATGCCCAGATAAAAATTTTAGGACCGTTCTCTGGTTAGCTCAGAAAATACATTTTGTGTAATTCTAAACAAGTAATAACTTCATTGATATTTTTTGAGGTCCGATAAATTACGAAATTTCAAGTAGAAAGGACTCAGTTAATTCCGTGATACTAAGGTTTTGGTGCAAAATATGGTTAATTTAAAACAAAATAGTGTTTTTAATGTACGTACATTATTAGGTTGCAGGAAGTTACATGTCAGCATTTTTACCTCAAATAAATGTATACAATAATTACAAACAAGCAATAGAAATTAACAAAAAAAAAAAAAATTAGGACTCTAGAAGAGTAAGTATAATTTCGTGATTGTATAAGGGTAGTTTCGTGATAGTATTTAAATTCAAAATATTTAGGCATATTCAGTCAAATTTGTAATTAGGAACAATAAATCCAGACGTTTGAGATGGGCAGGGCATGTAAGACGTATGAGCGAATCCAGAAATGCATATAGAGTGTTAGTTCGGGGACCGGAGGGAAAAAGACCTTTGGGGAGGCCGAGACGTAGTTGGGAGGATAATATTAAAATGGATTTGAGGGAGGTGGTATATGATGATAGAGACTGGATTAATCTTGCACAGGATAGGGACCAATGGCGGGCTTATGTGAGGGCGGCAATGAACCTCCGGGTTCCTTAAAAGCCATTTGTAAGTAAGTTGTATTTAGTCAAATTTTAAATTCCTCAGATACCTATAACCCAAACAATTTTCCTTTCTTTAAGACACAATCAATTGCTTCTTTCATATAATTTATATTGTATTTCTTTCCACATCTGAGCCTGCGATTATTTGCTATCTGCAATATACACTGCATACACAATACATCAGGGATGCTATGAACACACAAATATTTTATGTTTCCTGCAATTGATATTTCTTCCACCGGGGAATGTTGTTATAACATACAAAAAATTGAAAGAGAAAAAAATGGCCTCGAGGAGTGAGAAAAACGCTAAGAAAATAACCTCCCAAGATAAGGCTATGTTACATAATCAATATATTAAGTTTATATTTTTCACAAGGTACATAATTATAATGTTAGTACTTACCATTGAAGACAATTTGGACCACAAAACACAGCAAAAACTCTTCTTTTAACAAAGAAAACCGGATGGTTTATTCACTCACAAATTCACACCTATAGAACTCACAACTCTTCAAGTAATTTCCAAAAAATCCGCTTACGTCACTGCAAGAGCGCAGTAAATAATATTTTTGTTATAGTACATCTTCTGCTATTTATACTGTACTATACCATCAAAATTACATTTGTCGCTGGTATAATTTCGTGATAAATTTAAATAAAAATACCACGAAATTAGCCGTGTCACGAAATTTTCCGAGTTTGTCCTATATTTGCTAGTAGATACAGTCTGTAATTTGCCAATTTTTGGAATGACTCATTATTATTAGTACTGTATTATTATTATTATTATTATTATTATTATTATTATTATTATTATTATTATTATTATTAAATTCACTCCGGGCTAAAGCAATGATATGCACTATAACCTTTACTTTTAAACTTCGCTCTAGAATATGCTATTAGGAAAGTTCAGGATAAAAGAGAGGGTTTGGATTGACGTAAATATGTTAGGAGAAAATCCACAAACGATTAGGAAAAACACGGAAATTTTACTTGAAGCAAGTAAAGCAATAGGTTTGGAAGTGAACCCCGAAAAGACGAAGTATACTATGTTTATGTCTCGTGATCAGAATATTGCGCGAAATGGAAATATAAAAATTGGCGATTTATCCTTCGAAGAGGTGGAAAAATTCAAATATCTTGGAGCAACAATAACAAATATAAATGACATTCGGGAGGAAATTAAACGCAGAATAAATGTGGGAAATGCGTGTTATTAGTCGGTTGAGAAACTTTTGTCGTCTAGTCTGCTGTCAAAAAAGCTGAAAGTTAGAATTTATAAAACAATTATATTACTGGCTGTTCTGTATGGTTGTGAAACTTGGACTCTCACTTTGAGAGAGGAACAGAGATTAATGGTGTTTGAGAATAAGGTGCTAAGGAAAATATTTGGGGCTAAGAGGGATGAAGTTACAGGAGAATGGAGAAAGTTACACAACACAGAACTGCACGCATTGTATTCTTCACCTAACATAATTATGAACATTAAATCCAGACGTTTGAGATGGGCACGGCATGTAGCACGTATAGGCGAATCCAGAAATGCATATAGAGTGTTAGTTGGGAGGCCGGAGGGAAAAAGACCTTTGAGGAGGTGGAGACGTAGATGGAAGGATAATATTAAAATGGATTTGGGGGAGGTGGGATATGATGATAGAGAGTGGATTAATCTTGCACACGATAGGGATCAATGACGGGCTTATATGAGGGTGGCAATGAACCTGCGGGTTCCTTAAAAACCATTTGTAAGTAAGTAACTTGTAGGCCTATTATAATTATTATTTGTTATTATCAACATCATGACATTCCGATGAATCAGTGTACAGAAGTCAGATACGGAATTCGCACCTGGACTGTTTCTATAGGCTACGTATCTGTCACCATTCAGTTCAGCTGTCCTCATCCTCGTAGCTGAGCTAACCGAAAGCGAGCCATTTGAATTGTTCCTGGAGTTGGACACACGACATTGCTAGGCACGAGATATTTTGACCGATAAGTTTCTCCGGAACAATACCTAGCAATTGGTTATCGGAGCTTCCTCTGTCCTGTCAATAGATTCGCCATTAGCAATTACCTCAACTGCAATAATAGAGGTGCATTACAGTCGTCACTTCCGGTGATTATGCAGCTCGCGAGGCAGATCAGATTGCCGGGCTGCAGGGATGGACAAGTGTCTGACGGGCGACCAAAGTCGTTATGGCATTGCATAGGAAACTTGTTGCAGATGTAACCGCGTATGAGGCCATTTAGCCATTAGACTTTTCATTACGTGTTCACTAACGGTTTTAATTAATTTTTATATTTACAATTTTTATATAATGTATGTATCTTTGCTAAGACATTGTCACCGACGAGGTTCAGGGGTTGCCGAGTTGGATTCGTGTTCTGAGGTTGCGGTCGGCTGTGGGTTCGAATTCCTGCTTGGCCTGATCACTTATTTGGATTTTTCCGGGGTTTTCCCCACTAAATATCGAGCAATCTCCTGTCAAACCTTCGGTTTCATCTCGCCAAAAACATCATTTTCCTATCACTCAATTACACAAACCCTGCATACCCGTGTAATTCATACTCCTTCGTTAAATAATCAATGAAAATATGAAATTTGCTGCTGCAAATATTTTCAAAAAGTGACAGAGAATGTAAGGACATCCTAATGATTGCATAAAACGTCTATATCCGAATTAAAGTAATAAAATAGAATACGTGTGTTCTTTAATATTCCAGTGTATTTTATTTGATATTCATGAATATAGGCCTACATAATCCATACGTTTAATATTTCTATGAATATTGTGTGAATAAATCGAAATGAAAGAAGCGAAAAATGGAAAGATGAAGAATTTAAAGGCTTGATAACGAGACCATACATCCTTGCTAGGGAATTTAGGGCTGAGAGGAAAACATTAATGAATGAAGAGGGAAAAGTTATGCTAAAGAATCCTTGCGGAAATGGATGATGGATGGCAGAGTGAATGGGTGGGTGGATGGATGGATGGATGTATTGATTGATGGGGTAATGAGAGAAGAAAAAATTAAATAGTACCCAAAAAGAATGAATGAGTGAATGAAAGGAGTGAACGAACGAATGAATAAGTGAATGAGCGTTTTAATGAGTGAATGAGCGTTTTAATGAGTGAATGAGCGATTTAATGAGCGAATGAGCGTTTTAATGAGTGAATGAGCGATTTAATGAGTGAATGAACATTTAATTAGTAAATGAATGATTGAATTAGTGAATGAGCGATTGAATTAGTGAATGAGCGGTTCAATTAGACAATGAACGGTTGAATTAGTGAATGAGTGGTTTAATTAGTGAATGAGTGGTTGAATTAGTGAATGAGCGGTTCAATTAGACAATGAACGGTTGAATTAGTGAATGAGCGGTTCAATTAGACAATGAACGGTTGAATTAGTGAATGAGTGGTTGAATTAGTGAATGAATGGTTGAATTAGTGAATGAGCGGTTCAATTAGACAATGAGCGATTGAATTAGTGAATGAGCGGTTGAATGAGATAAAGAGCAATTGAGTGAATGAGCGATTAAATGAGTGAATGAGTGGGTGAGCGATTGAGTGAGTGGATGAACGATTGAGTGAGTGGATGAACGATTGAATGAGTGGATGAGCGAATGAATTAGCCAACGAATGAGCGAGCGAAAAAGCGAACGAATGAGCGAGAATTTTGAAGGGAAATGTCGAAAATGGATATAATCTAATAGCTACCACATGATAAATTCACCTGAGCGAACCGAAGGCAACGTGCAAAATTCAGGTTTCCGATTTTGAGAGAAGGCTTTAATTTGGAAAATGCGGAATTTTATGTAGAGGGATTCATCCGAAATTCGTATCAGTGACTTAGGAAAGTCACTGAAAATCACAGGCAGAATGAAACGTCCATGTAAGGGAAACTTCGGAGCCCATTGAGTAAAGAATGGAGCGTGAGTGGCGAAGTTCATCTTGCCTGTTTTCATAGTATCACGAGTGACGTCAGAATAAAAGTTAATGATTAGACTCCGTATTCCAGCTACCTAAAAACTGAATTTAAAGACACATTGAGTATATAGTACGCCGGACATAGCTAATGCAACGGATAAGGATGTAAAGAAACAAGTCGTCGCTGCGTTTTCGTGGAGTACAGTCAACTCCCGACATTCTGAAGCTTTACTAGTAAACACATGCTTGAGCCGTGATGTTCATTTTCGTCGTGATCTTTGCAGTGAATAATAACGTGCATTCGTAAGTTACGGAACTTGAACATATGCGGATGTCACTTGGAATGATTTTATATTACAAGAAATTCTTTCAATAGCACGTAACGTTATTGGTACATGATGTACAGTAGTACAAGATATTCCTATTGTCTGATATTTTTTCGTGTTTCATTAGGATGTTGCATATCGCTCATCACTGAAATTCCACTAATTTTCTATGCACTTTTTCAGAAACTCCTTAAAATGTACATTATTCAATTTATTAATTGGAATCTTGGCACTGCACATCATGGTAGGCTACACAAATCCATGCTAAACTCGAGTTAATATGTTCATCATTTTCAGATTTTGATGGTACTGTTTTTTTTATTACGTTCAACACACTTTTTGTGCCTTTTAGTATTGCAGTGTTTTTTCAGTGTATTGTTTTTGTCACTTTTAAATTTATTTTACAAAATTTATATGTAATGTTGTTGAAAATATTTGTTCAATAATATCCTCAACTATGCCCTACAATATTACATACTTGAGCGTCTTACCTGAGGCATTTTACCTCTGCAATGAACCTTCAATCAGCCACAAAGATGTAGTTATTTAAATAATACGACTAGTAAGAGTAGTGATCGATAAGACTACTCACTATGACTGCGTCCCGATTTTGACTTTCTAAAGGAAGAGGGCAGAGGATGCGTAACTATTTTATATACGAACGTACCTTACGTGCGCTGTGACATCACATATACTTCGAATCAGGCAACTTCATTCCAGTTTATAGGTAGCTAAAATACGGAGCCTATTAGGCCTAATGACAGAACGTTACAAATTTTGTTTCTTGTACCTCGAATGTAGACGTTTTAAAAATAAGTTTATTGCTTACTAACAATACCATTGCCACCGGCGTAGCTCAGTCGGCTAAGGCGCTTGCATGCCGATCCAGAGTTGCGCTCGAGCGCGGGTTCGATTCCCGCCTGGGCCGATTAACTGGTTGGGTTTCTTCCGAGGTTTTCCCCACCGTAAGACGAATTTCAGGTAATGTATAGCGAATCCTCGGCCTCATTTCGCCAAATACCATCTCGCTATCATCAACTTCATCGACGCTAAATAAACCCGCAGTTGATACAGCGTTGTTAAATAACCAAGTAAAAAAACATTACCATATATGGTCTCCGTTGGTCTGCCAATCTGAAGAATTCAGTTTCTGAGTTGGGAACATCTGTAATGTGAGATTTACTATCTTTGGTCATAGGATACTGGCTGGCTTTATGAAGGCTGGATCCGTACACTTAGGCACACTTTGGTCCATTGTGCGCCCTATATCTGTGATGATCAGACATAGCATCTTGGGGAGTGATGAGTTAAGTTGACTGCAACACGGAGTATGCAGTGAGGCTTCGTTGCCAGTGGCAGAAGATGGAGGTATACAGAAACATCAAAACTCAAGAAGCGTTGTTTACTGCTGAATGTGTGATGACCTTGTAGTTCAGAATCAGGCACAGATCTTTGAGTTTTACTATGTCGTCTAATGAACATAAACATTACTTACATTAAATAATATATTAAAAATGGAAATAACCTAAATACATCTATCTTATTTAATGCAATGTGCTATATATAACATATTTTAAAATAATTTTGCGTTCATGTTACATAGACTGGCAACTTTTTATTTGTGTATTTTTCAATAAAGACTTTAAAGTGGAGATTTTGTAGTTTAAAGAACGGGATACGAGCCTTTACCATAATCTCACACAAATGCAGTTAAAATTGTGATTGTTTATTTGAAATGGAATTATCTGTTTGCAGATTTTCACTTTCGTTTTTCGATGCAAGTTTTATATTTCCTGTGCGATTTCTAGTATTACAATGTCTCTGGATATATTGGGTTTGTCATCCCGCATGTTTACGCTACACAGTTTGCAAGTATTACTCGACCAAGGCTAGAGGAGTCCTGCAGCCCGGAGCCGTGGAGCTACTGCTCCTGCGTTCGTAATACTGAATAGCGATAGTTCACATCACGCGCGCGGCTCCACTCGTCTTGGTCGAGTAATAATATATTCCCAATTCACTTCAAAACATTCGCCTCCAAATTGTCACAAATTGATGATCCTTAGTTCACTTTTTCTTCATCATGATGTACTACAGATGCACTATCTATGCAGATAAGTAGCGTACTGACGGGTAGTTACAAACTATATTTATGACGTGGTGAACAAACAGTTTTTTATTTCATAGTGTTCCTCCCTACATATTCTATTGTGTACATGTGCCGCTCTTGCAGCTATACATAAGCTTCAGTTAACTTGCATGCACAGTGTTCCCCTCAACCGGTCCACAAGATGCTATGTCTGGTGATGATTGTCTAATTTCGACAGGTGGATTGAGTAGCATTCGTGAATCAGATGCTGACCGGTGGGCCATCCTGCCTCAGCCTCTAATAGAGCCAGGTCCCATTTCGCGGACGAGTATCCTGATGAGCCCTAGAGGCCCAAAGATCCAGACTATTTCTACGAGGGCGAATCGAAAAGTCTTTGCCCCTATTTTTTTTTCCAGCTAAAATAATAAATATAAAGGAAATAAAAATACAGACAGTATTCTAAATACCTTTGACTATATTGTAGACGGACGACTTTCAATAAGTGAACATCATGGCAATGCCTTCAACTGCACAGTGTGAACCGCGCGACAGAACTTTGCATTTCTAGCGACCAAGTGTCGGCCCGTGCTTTTTGCTGCAAAATATGTTTGGCAAAATAAATCGGAGGTTTTGCCATGTGATTATGTCATTCATCTTACTATTAAGGGAAACTTTGTGAAAATCCTAAAGAGATAATCAGCCCAAGAGGCAGTGAGACAGGCTCCATAGCATAGCTTGGAGAATGAGTTCGTCTTTATCCTTAGAACACATCGGTGGCCTACATTTATGTTGTGATAATGGAAGCTTGTTTCCCGTTTTTAGTGTTTTCTATTTTTTTAATACTTTAACACAGTGTTCAATGTTGAGTTACATATTACAGTACCTTGTCCACACCTGTGGAGTAACGGTTAACGCGTCTGGCAGCGAAACCAGGTGGCCCGGGTTCGATTCCTGGTCGGGGAAAGTTACCTGGTTGAGATTTTTTCCCGAGGTTTTTCCTCAACCCATTACGAGGAAATGCTGGGTAACTGTCGGTGTTGGACCTCGGATTCATTTCACCGGCATTATCACCTTCATCTCATTCAGACGCTAAATAACCTAAGATGTTGATAAAGCGTCGTAAAATAACGTACTAAAAAAAAAAAAAAAAAAGGAATACAGTACCTTTTCCGGAACAATTGATAAAACTTGTGTGTTGTATTTGGCAGTCCTGTACTTTAAACGCAAATATCGTATCCCCAAGTTTCAATACGTGCTCGTCTGCTGCCACCGTTGCATTTTGTAAGGAGAGCACACGTTTTGTTTACGGAATCAACCTTTACAAGATAAGGTAGAACCTCTCTTAATGACGGTTGATCTTGTTTTCGATCACTAGGAACAATTGTAAGCGGCGAAAATAAACAGACTATGGTGGTTTTGCATTGTTCTTGGTTCATGACAACTAGATTACAGCGCATATCTGTGCTGAAGATCAAAACTTCTTCCCGCATGAGAGACATCTCGTCTAATACATCAGAAGAGCGTCTCGTCTGATAGATTTAAAATTGTTGTTGGCAAGCTGCAGCCATACCTCATCTCTTGAATCGTAATAATGTATTAATTTTTTTTGCGTAGTTGTATTGTATTTCTGGTGATATAGAAGAGAAGATCTGATGACCATAACTCCACCAGAGTGAGTAAATAAATAAATAAATAAATAAATAGATAAATAAATAGATAAATAAATAAATAAATAAATACTTACTTACAAATGGCTTTTAAGGAACCCGAAGGTTCATTGTCGCCCTCACATAAGCCCGCCATCGGTCCCTATCTTGTGCAAGATTAATCCAGTCTCTAACATCATATCCCACCTCTCTCAAATCCATTTTAATATTATCCTCCCATCTACGTCTCGGCCTCCCCAAAGGTCTTTTTCCCTCCGGTCTCCCAACTAACACTCTATATGCATTTAATAAATACATACATACATAAGTAGATAAATAGATACATAAATAAATGCATAAATACATAAATAGATAAATACATAGATAGATATAGATATATCTAGAGATATAGATAGATCTATATAGACAGACAAATAGATATTTACAATTTTATATCCAGTGCCAATGCATATAGATATGCCATTACAAAACTTAAAGTACAAACACATAGACTTTTATCGCAACAAAGGAAGTGACATGTCATTAGCAAATATGTCAGTAATTGGATAAGATCAATATTTTTCGTAACGAAATTGTCACTACAAACGTTTATTGATTAAATAGTAACGTTTTTTTTTTTTGAAAAAAAAAAAAAAGTAGTCCTAACACTACATAGATTCTCACTTCGAGAGCTACCCTGAGCATTTATTTTTTATCATGAGATAAAACATGCTAGAACGTTGCCAACATCCAAACATAATTGATTACGATCTCCAGGAACTCTGCTGTTTTATCTGTGTTGGGAACAACAGTTTTGAGATGAGGAATTTATTACACGGTAATAGAGAGCTATATTGTGATTACTACATGGCAAGGGAAGAGTATGACGACGACAACGACAAAGGGTGAGAAACGGCTAAAAGTTAAGCGATCGCGTGTCCATGCAAGGGGATTTAAAGCTGCGGGAAAGAAAGTATGCAAGTTCAAGCCAGTAGGTCACTAGTCTCACTCCGTGCTCCACCCTTCGACTGGAGGAACCCAGAAACATTTTTAAGTGCAAAAGCCGAAAGATGGATGCAATTTAAAAGGGAGCAAGAAATTCCCCACAGCACAATCGCAAGTGAGGTTTTCCAATAGCGGTAGCGTGGGTGATTAGTTTGAGGGTAGTTACTTTCGATAGAACATTAATGACAAACTCAGTTGAAGGGGAAAGTATGACATTAATCTTACTACAAAACCTTTAGACAGGATTGATGTCCATGCATTGCTCTCAATCAAAAAGCTGCTTCACTGGCGGATAGTACATAAAATCATGTTGTAAAAACAATCACCACTCTAAACATAAATTAGGATAAGATTGATAAGTCCACACACAAACTACTGAGCATTCATCTAGTGCAGTGGTTCCCAACCGGTGTACCCCGGCACCCTAGGGTGCCGCGTGATCGGCTAAGGGGTGCCGCGAGATATTGGAATAAACCAAAAGAAAATTGCTGTCTACTTAAACCTAAATTCTTGTAAGATCTTGAAATAAAATAAGTCAAATTAATTACTCTCATGCACTACAGATCGATTCTTTTCGATGATTCAATTATACTTGTATCCGGCTCCAGAAGATGGCATTACAGCCAATCCCTGCCGAACATTCCCGATTCAGTATATTAGTATAGGCTACTCGCTTCCTCACGAACATTCCCACTACTTCGACAGAACAATATATAAAATTGTACGAGTTCTGCTGCTGCTTTCAGTTGTTTTCTTCGCGTTGATTCACAGTGTTTTGCTATGGATAAGTTCATTGTTAAACGTAAACGCCAGGACAGTGAAAGTGAACAGTTGGCTCCTATGGCTACAGTTTCTCCCAGATCGTCAAATGCAACACATAAAGAAGACAAATGAAAGAAAAGATCATAACTGGAAGTAACTTAGCGTATGGAGGAAAACCCTATCCCTGTGTGTTTAGTTTGTGGCGAAACACTCAGCAACGAGGCCATGGTACCTAGCAAACTGAAGCGGCATCTTACAACAAAGCATCCTAGTGTGCCACAGAAAAGTGTGATATATTTTTCTAACTATAGTTGACACTGCTCTTGAAGCCTCGTTTAAAGTAGCAGAACTGATAGCTAAAAAAAAAAAAAGAAACCTCATACTCTTGGAGAGGAAATCATAGGCCCTGCATGTAAAGTAAAGTTATAGTTTCAACAATTATTCTTGACGAAGGAGCAGCTGATCAAGTTTCGAAACTTCCTCTCTCCAACAATACAATCAGCCACAGGATATCTGAAGTGTCATGCAATATCAACGAACAAGTTTTGGAGAAAATAAAACTGGTAGAATATTTGCTTTGCAAGTAGATGAGATTATCGATATTGGTGACAAACCGCAACTCCTTGGTTTTATGAAATATACTGATGATGAAGATATTAGTGAGCAGTTTCTGTTCTGTAGACGGCTGGAGATTACAACCACAGGCCACGATATTTTCGTTTCTATTAATTCCTTTCTCAATGACCATGATCTTTCATGGAAAGACTGTTGTGAGATATGTACGGATGGTACACCATCTATGTCTCGGAAATTTAAAAGTTTTACTGCCAGAGTTCTCAATGAAACTCCATCCATTATTATAACTCACTGTTTTTTGCACAGAGAGGCATTAGTAATGAAAGCGTGTAATGAAGATTTTGCTCCAGTGTTTAACCAAGTTGTGAAAATGGTGAACTACATGAAGTCTCGACCTTTAAAGTGCAGAATTTTTAACAGTTATGTCGCGCAACTGATGCAGTTCATACCTCTTTGTTACTTCACACAGAACTAAGGTGGTTATCGCGGGGTCGTGTATTGAACTGGTTTCTCGAACTCAAAAAACAGATGAAAACTTTTTTAAAGGATGAAAATCAAGACACATTGCATGAGCTGTTACTAAATTGGAACTGTCGTATCTGGCAATATTTTTTCATAAACTGAATGAACTGAATGTTTCAATGCGGGGTCGACAGGAAACAACAATTTCCTCAACCAATAACATGAAAGGTTTTAAAAGAAAACTTAGTTCTTGAAGATCTACAGTTCAGAAAGGAGATCTGTCGAACTTTCCATCTCTTCATAATCTGGCAGGAGATAAAGAGCTGGGTAAGCTGAAAGACCGCATTTGTGATAACTTATCAAGATTGCAAGATGTATTTTCCATCTATTTCCACAATGAATCTCGACTGGGTTGTCTCACCATTTGATTTCGCAGATAGTGCGGAGAAAATAGATATCAGTGCTTGCGAACGAAGATGAATTTATTGATCTTTGCGCTGATTCCACACTCAAAGGTAAGTTCACCAAGAGTGAGGTGTCGGTAGCTGCTTTTTGGCTTCGACTGACAGAGGAGTATCCTAACCTAATGAAGAAAGCAATTAACACACTTTTGCCCTTTTCAACATCCTATCTATGCGAGCAAACCTTCTCTGCTACGATGACAAAATGCAAAGCAAGAAATAGACTGAATAACCTTGAGGATGATTTGCGTGTTTCATTGTCAAGTGTATGGCCCGTGCTCTAAGCAACAATCATAAGTTTCACATTAATGATAAATCGAATAAAACTCTATTGATGTGTTTTTACTCAGTCACTGTAGTAAAGTTTACCGTATTTTGTTATGATGTACGTTACTTATTATTTCTTCTTTCAATAAATTAAACTTTAATTTTTTTATAATGCAAGAAAGGGTGCCCCCAGTTTTTAATGTTATTTCCAAGGGTGCCGCGAACTTAAAAAGGTTGGGAAACACTGATCTAGTGATTAACCGATCGCAGACATCTTGTTTTGCACTAATGTATCAATATTCGGTTGGATTGTGTTAGTACATGGACTCAGAGCAAAAACGAAACGACAATCATTAACCTCGACCATGCAACTGATTTAGGCTACAATGATTCATTAAAAAAAAAAATACTGTTCAAAACAATATGTCGACACAGACATTGCAATAATTATACGAACTGCAACATTTTTCATGTTAAAATACATTTCTATTGCCAATAACTAGTAGTAGGGGAAAATAGCCATCAATGGACCAGCTAAAGATTTCTTATTTTGTCTAACAATGGCAATGCCTTGAAATTCCGTTCATAGGCTTGAACAATTACATTACTAATAAGGAGTGATAAAATGAAGTTTCAGGGCTACATCCTATTTATATCTGTTTAAGATTAGCTCTTTTAAAATTCGGCTATTGGTTCAATGAAGGCGACAGGGTTCTATGAATGGACCACCATGTTCTCATGAATGGACCAAAAGAAAAATAAAAAACAATCTCAAAATAATGTCAACAAATGACAAATTATAACACTTAAGAAACATAGATTCGATTAATGTATGTTGAAGTTACTTTTAATCCAATTTTAATCGTATTTGAAACTGAAATCATGAAAAACATAGGCCTTGTCATTTCAATGTTTTAAAGTTTTAGGCTATTTCAAATTAGCTAATACAGTATTTAAAAAAATGTTAGCATACAACTTTAAATTACATGACAGCAACATAATGATGTGATTATACATATGAAATTATTTTCTGGAGTCTCAGATTATTCTTATACTGTAGATAGAACAGTCTTCCTTTTCAAGACACACATGCCACACAAATTATTTCTTTTGACTCCGCCTAACATTTGCACAAGCTTCATGTACCCATTTTCTGCAAGACATAAACTAAATCATATCTTCCTCGATGGTTTCTTCATATATGAAACAAAATCAGGAGTCTTGTTTGTGATTGCTTCCTGAAGGAAATTAGTTTCCATAAAATGCAGTCCATTAATGAGAACTCCAGCTGTTCCATCTATAGCGACTTCGCCATTTTCTAATCACACTTAAAGAGCGCTGAAGAGGTTATACAAACTTTATGAATATACAATTAAAAATGAAGCAGACAGAACGCTGCTTCCAGCTATATATGTCATTTCATAATTTAATGTCATTAAGCCAATGTGCTATGTACTTAAAGTTATTTTATATTACAGTAAAAATAACAAAAACGTATCTGAGCTTCTTGTTCAGCCCACGTGTTTGCTGCCGCCACCAAAGACAATTCAGGAGGGACATACACGAGGGGGAACCTTGAGGTGACGTTTCACGCATACGCAAGAATATGGCAACGGTCCATTGAAAGCAACGGTTCATCGATGGGTAATCTCCCCTAAATCTCGACCACTTTTCCATAATGTTTATATGAAACTGTTGGTAACAAATTGTTGAACCATTTTGCCATTTATGAAATTAAAAAATCCCAAATAAAAACAAAATTCCATAAAACAAGCAACACAGCAACAATTGTACATAATTACGTATCTGTAAGTTTGTTTTTCCCATAATCTTTACGATGGGCAGCATGAAATGACGTCTTATATTATAATGCTATATCTTGGTACTGTAGACAATGCCATTTTCAAATATTCTGTAAACTGTTCGCCACTGAACAGGTAACGACTGACCAAACGGAATGAAAACAGAATCGCAGGGATGGTAGTGTTTGCGCTCTAGAGAGCGCTTGTTTGGCATCTCTGAGATAGAAAGTAATAATAACAAACGAAGTAGAGTAAATAAAGCCAAATTACACAACGCTCAAGAATGACGAATTACTGGCAGTGAAAGTTACATTTCGCTGCTTTTTGGTTAACGTATTTAAGAATGGAAGCTGTATTAAAAAGGGTGGGTAAGGAAAGAATAATGCTGAAAATGATGAGGAAGAGAAAAAGAATATGATTGGATCACTGGCTGAGAAGAAACTGCCTACTGAAGAATGCACTGGAAGGAATGGTGAACGGAAGAGAAGTTCAGGGCAGAAGAAGGTATCAGATGATAGATGACATTATGGATCTATGCGGAGAATAAAGAGGGAGGCGGAAAAGAGTGAAGATTGGAGAATGCTGGATTTTCAGTGAAAGAACTACCCTTGGGCAGAAAACTTGAATGAATGAATGAATACTTAATTTTGTCTTACTCCTGTTAGATCGAAGAGGCAATTCAGTGCCTGTTTGTGGAACTGTTAATTGAGAAACATCGAGTTCGAAGCTAGTATAAGTTTATTCTTACATTCGTATTGCGTTACATCACGTTTTCAATTTTCGCTGAAACTTATGGATTAGTTTATGGAATGTTTAGAATGGCAATTTTTTTAAACGTTTTAGTATCTCAGCGTCAGCGATACTATATGCAGATTATCAGCAATCTCAGTGACAGGAACAGTTTGGCTGTGGCGCATGCGCAGATTTCTCGTGCAGTGTCAGCAAGATCATTAACTGAATTTATTTTCGCGTGTACATACCACATCAAATCAAGATCAATTCAAGAAGTTCCCTTCGTGCTCCGGTTACACATCTTGCATATACGAAGGTTAGGTTTGGTTAGTTTAGGTTTTTATTAACCAAGTCCGCGCATGCGCAGATAGCCAAGGTGATCCTGTCGCGAGTAGCACGTGTCGCTCGGCGTCTCAAGGACGCCACACTGGTTTATTTTCACCATTATAAGAATTGTATAGGTAGTGTGAATATTTGGAGTAATTATAGAGGATAACGGGACTTTATGCCCACTCTGTAGGCTACATAGTCTTGGTTTAGTATGTTTTATTAGGCTAATTTAAGTAATTACACGTTTTATAACTCTATAATACCTGTAGGCTATAGCTGTGTGTTGATTTTCAAACTCTATTATATTCACAAAGTATTAAACGTCCATTGTTATTTAATTAATTGATTTCATTTCAATACGATAAATAATAATTAAATAATTGGTGTAGGCATACAATTATTTAAATGTCTAAAATTTAATTTTAACCATGGACGACAACTGAAAACAATGTAAATTGATCACAAACGAAATGGCGTTTGTCGAACACCGCGCAACTTTATGTAGCCTAACTATGAATTGCGCGCTACCACAGCGGGGTTAAAGAATTTTATCGGATATTAAAAACCCACCGTTCTTCTCTGAGTTTGAATAATCAAATACCAAGTGTGATGTGAAGTACAGTAACAGCTTGACTACTCACTACACTAGTTAGTAAAGATGTGCCATTTGTTTGGTACATTGCTGCGTGAGGGTGTGCAACTGGTGGCGACAGTCGCTTGTTCAGCTTTTGTTATAGCAAAGCCTTCATCAATCACGCGCCTCTGTTTGCAGACCTTGTTTGTTCTCGTATTTTGTTCCAAGGCCCTCAAGAGTTTGTTTACGCACCAACATTCCCTTGTACTCTACTCATCGTTTCCAAGCAGATGTTCTTGTATAAATGGGGTCGATTCGCTACTCCAGACTTTATCCCCTTAACCAATGGAGGAATGTTCAATTTAGATATTAAAGTACAACGCATATTGGTGAATCATAATGTCGGTTTGCTTTACTATGGGTATAAAAACTAAGTTCTTGTTCTTTCTACTGTGGCTGCGTATTCTAGACCATCGCCCTGTTATACAGGGCGTCCCTTCGAGACCAGGGATTTTTCAATGACTATTACGATTTTACTATGTCATACTACTTTTGACCAATAAAACGGTACGAAAGGACGTGTTTCGACCAATCATGGCTATTTATCGCTACAATTTTATTACATCCCTAGCATTTGTTTGTTTTTATCACTTCCATAGCATTTGTTCCTTTGTTTGCCAACATTTCTAACTGCAAATTCTTTACGGTACAAAAAAACATACTTTGCGATTGTTATTTGTTACCCGCATAGATAGTCGACTGAAAATAGCGGTTTCGTTCAAAGGGTTTGGTGAAGGTAACATTAGTGAATTAGAATTTTGTTAAGTCAATTAATATCTATTTTATTTTATTAGAGTATTTTTATCATCTCCGTACCATTTGTTTCTTTGTTTGCCAACATTTCAAACTGAAAATTCTTTACAATGCTATAAAACAATTCTTGC
Source organism: Periplaneta americana (assembly GCF_040183065.1). Classification (NCBI taxonomy): domain Eukaryota; kingdom Metazoa; phylum Arthropoda; class Insecta; order Blattodea; family Blattidae; genus Periplaneta; species Periplaneta americana. The sequence goes on along the minus strand of NC_091119.1, from coordinate 107,277,257 downwards.
GGTCGCCATTGCGTCTGGCTGGGCGGAAGAGAAGGCCTACTGGCCTTAGTTTGCCAGATTAAATAAATAAATAATAATAATAATTATTATTATTATTAAATTTCTTTACCATATAGATGGTCAACTGAACATGGTGGCTCCGTTGAAACATATTGATGAAGCTAACATTAGTGAAATGGAATTTTAGTAAGTCAATTAATATTTTATTGTATTAGAGTACTTTATTACTTTATATACTTTATTCTAATCATGTAATAGTCAAATCTCACTCGAATTTTGATTTGCTCTAGATCAGTGGTGGGCAAAATGAACGCAACCCACAAGACAGGATTAAATGGCAACTACATAATGTGGGAGGGGTTGCACTCTACAGTGCAGTGACGGATTTACAGACAGTTGCTCCACTACACTCCTACCTACCATATATAGTTAGAATAGTCCATTCACGTGATATTTAATTAATCATTTTTCAAAGCAATTTCTTCAAAATTGGGATTTATATTTGTTCATGCTATTTTCAGTTGCGCAAGGAGATGAGCATCGCTTAAGTGGGATCTGTGGCTGGACTTTATAAATTTCATTTTAGACAACAGCTGTTCGCACTGTTAGGTTGATGAATACATACCGTCATTTCCCATAACTATGGTCCTGGAACACAAATATGGTCCACGGTACAACTATTCAAAGATCATTGTAGAAGTAACATAGACCGTTCGTAGATAGCTGCAGTGACTTGACTTCAAACTACAGTACAGCAAAAAATATAGATAAACGAGGTACTACGTTATGGAGTACAACATTTGAATAGTTGTATCGTGGACAATAGTTATATTCGAGGCCCATAGTTATGGGAAATGACGGTACTCATTATTTTTGAAGCAAACTGTCTAAGCAGTGGATATGAAGTACTGGACATATTTTAAAAAATTTTAGCCCCCAGTAGACCTTCACATTCTGCTTCCAAGAAGCCATCATTCTGCAAATCCAGTACCTCTAACTGCAATTCTGGGATAAAATTTTCAATTTAAACATGAAAAGGAGTGGCAAAAATATTGAAATCTTTCTCCATCCTTTGAAAATCACTGAATCTGTGTTCTTTGAACTCGTATAACAGGTGATCTGTATTAAGAATGTACATATTTAAGTTCGCGTCCTGAATATTTGTAACTGATCCTAAACATGAGAAATGAAAGAACTGCCTTTCTTGTAAGTGTGATATCCTCTCGATTCATATGATTCTGCGAAAGACATTCTATCACTAGTGAAGCTCCGAAGTACAGCAATCCAGTATAATCCGCCACGTACATGCGCAGTATTTTCCTGGAGTGGGGGAAGAGGGAGGTAGGGGGTAAGTTTGATGCTTCGCCAAGCTCTGACATCACTGAGGCAATGCCGCAGGAATGCTCGCCATTGCTCTAGATAAATCAAAATCCTTAGTGACATTTCTGTTGATAAATCCATAGTGAAATTTGTGGAGGAGAAGGTCACAGTTTGGGTTTTCTTACAGTTCTTCCGTTTCCCCAAGTTCGGCATAAACATAATTCCGTTCGTTCTCTATTCCATTATCATTCTATAGCATTCCGATCGTCGGTCGGCAGCGCGCAAAAGGAGCTGGTTTAGAGACGAGTTGGCTTTCTTACTCGAAACCTAGCTGTTCAGCGAACCTTAGCGTTGTGAGATGGTTTAGGTTGGGAATGAACCTAGCTGGAGGTTAGCAGTGGTCGCAGTGTTGGGTCATAATGCCTCCTCCTAGTAACAAGACAAATCTTGTGCTAGTGTTCTTACAACAAATCTCATCTCATAACTTGAATTACAATATAAGTAGCTATGAAATATCTAACGGAGCAGACATTTGGTTACTTCTTTCGGTAGGGCGGATTCAGATGAAACTGAAATATTTTATTGCTGCATAGGTATTACTACATGAGATAAGGAATGGCCGGCAAAGCCTCAGTTCCTCACGAAAAGGCATTGATAGCGAGATTGCCTGGATGTTATGCAACACTTCCTTCACTTTATTTTCAATGCAGCCGATTGATTCCCTTTCTACAAAGGGAAAAACACTGGACGAGAGGGATTCGATCGGGTGCCGTGGATTGAACTTCGGCGTAGCTCAATGGTTAGAGCACTTGGTACGTAGAACCAAGGACCCGGGTTCGATCCCCGGTGCCGCAGCGAATTTTTCTCCTCTGATTTGAATCCATTTCTACTGTTATGCAGAGTTCTGCACTTCGCATTGCGACGCTGTAATGTTTGCAGCACTGCTGATGATCGTCACTTCGAATAGCTACTCTGCCTTCTTGCTGTCACGAGGACATAATAATATAGAATATTGTCAGAATACGGCCCTGCCTTATAACAGTCTGATTCCTTTTAAAATAACTCCTACTGTGGCTGATATGTCATTCAGTCTATCACGATCGGGTTCGAGTCCCGGTGAGGCTCACAGTTGAGGTTTTTCTCGGGGTTCTCCCGTTTACCCCATGTTAGGTATCTACATCATTCCGTTAACACTTCTCCATTTCATTATTATTATATAGCATTCCTCGAACGCTGGCTGACGACAGCGGCCTAGGGACGAGTAGGGTTGCCTGGTCTAAACTTGGGTACGTAGCGAACATTAGAGTAGTCAGCCGGTGTGGATTTTGGAGTGCGCCTAGCTTGAGGGTTAGTGCAGTAGATCTTGAAAGGTCGCAGTTTTGGGTCGTAGAACCCCCTCCCGAAATTCCGTTCCATTTGAAAATATCTAAGCCATTTACAGTGTGTAAGAAAAAGAAAAGTGAGCGAGCTCCTGAAGCTGAAATATGACGAAGTGAACGTCAGAACGACACTTTCTTCACCTGACGGAAGCTTCTGGTACTCGGCGGTAGAGTAAATAGCTCGAGATTCTTAAGATGTTGCGTGTTCGCGTCCCGTGCAATGCAATCATGATATTGATAATTACTCCGTTTCATTTTGTTTGTGTCAATAATTTAACATAATAAAGTGATATTTAATGATAAAACACACATGTTAGGTCAATAATACAGTGTTCATTGATTTTATGAAATATATTAAAGGTGATATGTTACAGTTGTATGAACACTAATAATTATTAGTGTTCATACAACTGTAACATATCACCTTTAATGTATTTCATAATAAAGTGATTTAATTCTGAGTGCTTATTTTATGTCTAATGTTCTCTTTTTATGGAAAATGGAATACAATATAGACTTTAGATACCTCTTTCAAATTCATTTCATTGTATATGTTTTGTATATGTATGTGCGTGCACATTTGTCCTAAACACAGGGAAACTGAACATCTTTCAAAATTTTCGTGTAAAATAAATGAAATGTCGTATTTATGGTTAAAAATGTGATAGTAATTTCGTGATTTCGTGTAACGGCCGTAAGTAGGAAGTTCTTACCAAAACAGTAGATTTCAATTGATTAAAACGAGGAGTATAGATCTCACACGCACCTCGAAGGGGAATAGATAGAAATGGTTAAGAGGGGAATGAATAGATATGGTTAAAAGGGGGAGTGGATAGTTATGGTTAGAAGGGGACTGGATAGTTATGGTTAAGACGGAGGTGGACGGCTATGGTTAGAGGGGGATGGATAGGTATGGTTAGAGGGGGATGGATAGGTATGGTTAGAAGAGGAATGAATAGATATGGTTAAAAGGGGAAGTGGATAGGTATGGTTAGAAGGGGACTGGGTAGTTATGGTTAAGACGGAGGTGGACGGCTATGGTTAGAGGGGGGATGGATAGGTATGGTTAGAAGGGGAATGCATAGATATGGTTAAAAGGGGAAGTGAATAGGTATGGTTAGAAGGGGACTGGATAGTTATGGTTAAGACGGAGGTGGACGGCTATGGTTAGAGGGGGATGGATAGGTATGGTTAGCAGGGGAATGAATAGACATGGTTAAGAGGGGAAGTGGATAGGTATGGTTAGAAGGGGAATGAATAGATATGGTTAAAAGAGGGAGTGGATAGGTATGGTTAGAAGGGGAATGAATAGATATGGTTAAAAGGGGAAGTGGATAGGTATGGTTAGAAGGGGACTGGATAGTTATGGTTAAGACGGAGGTGGACGGCTATGGTTAGAGGGGGATGGATAGGTATGGTTAGAAGGGGAATGAATACATATGGTTAAAAGGGAAAGTGGATAGGTATGGTTAGAAGGGGAATGAATAGATATGGTTAAAAGGGGGAGTGGATAGGTATGGTTAGAAGGGGACTGGATAGTTATGGTTAAGACGGAGGTGGACGGCTATGGTTAGAGGGGGATGGATAGGTATGGTTAGCAGGGGAATGAATAGACATGGTTAAGAGGGGAAGTGGATAGGTATGGTTAGCAGGGGAGTGGATAGATATGATTAAGACGGAGATGGATGGCTATGGTTAGAGGGGGATGGATAGGTGGACAGATGGTTATGGGAAGATGTATGAATAAATCGATACCAGGGAAAGGATGGATGGAAATATGTACGTGGAGGAATTGAGGAATATATATGGAGAGATGAATGTTTGGATGGATTCATATAGGCAGAAGAGTGATTGAATATTAGGAGATGGATGGATAGATAAATAGATAAATGTAAGAATGAATAGAACAACCTATTAAAATAGAAGGTGGACCGCTCGAATGTACCTAATTTCAATAGTATGTGGCTGGTAAACGGTTCGAGATAGAAACCTGTAGTAACGTTTATATGAAAGGGAAACTCAACAAGTTTCGATATGCACATCACTATATCTCTACGTGAGCTCCAGCTGTCACTGTGACGATATCGAGGCGATGAACGATTTCTTTCCAAGCACGTTGGAGCATGTCTTCTGGAATGCTCTCAATAGCCTCTATGATGCTCTCGCGAAGATCACGAAGGCGATGAACGATTTCTTTCCAAGCACGTTGGAGCATATCTTCTGGAATGCTCTCAATAGCCCCTATGATGCTCTCCCGAAGATCACGAAGGTCTCTGACTGGGGTGGCGTACACGTTATCTTTGACGTAGCTCCAGAGAAATAAATCGAGCGGTGTTATATCCGGAGATCTCGGGGTCAAGCGATCGGTCCTCCCCTACCAATCCAACGGCCAGGGAACACGTTGTCTAAAGTCGTATGAACGTAATTGAACCAGTGTGAAGGAGCGCCATCTTGCTGGACAAAGATGTTAGGCTGCAGATGTTCAATTTGTGGAAAGAAGAACTGCTCCAGCATATCAAGATATGTGGTACCACACACAGTTTTCTCAGCGAAGAAAAACGGTCCAATGACCTGCTGCTGTGACACACCGCACCACACATTTAACTTGGGACTATCACGAACGTGCTTTTGAATAGCGTGAGGATTCTGCGTTCCCCAGATCCGCACATTATGCCGGTTTACTTTACCTGACGTATGGAATGTGGCTTCGTCCGAGAAGAAAATGTTGGACATGAAATCAGGATCATCGCCGAGACGGTCTAGCATCGTATTGGCGAATTCCACTCATTTGGGTTTTTCATCCGGCTCCAGACGTTGTATTAGCTGCACTTTGTATGCGTACAGTTTGATACGTTTGTGGACAATTCGTTGCAGTGTTGATTTTGGTACTTGAAGTTCCCGCGAAGCTCTTCTTAAAGACTTCCGCGGGCTTCGCTTATACGCGGCTTGAACATTTGCAACCATTTTGTCGGATGTTCTACGACCACCACCATGCTTCAACACCGATCTTGTAGCTAAAAATGTATCGTGCCACTTCTTAATGCTTTTAGCAGTTGGAGCATCATGGTTAAACACTCACCGATACTCCCTTCGAACTCTTTGATTTAAACTCCGCATACACAGTAAGACGACGATATAAAGGATAGCTTCTATGAGGAATTGGAACATACTTTTGATCAGTTACCTAGATATCACATGAAAGTTTTATTGGGGGATGCTAAAGTAGGACGGGAGGATATTTTTAAACCAACAATTGGAAAAGAGAGCCTACGCGTACTTAGTAAAGACAATGGAGTTAGGTTAGTCAACTTTGCCACATCAAAAAATTTAATTGTCAAGAATACAACATTCCTCCATAAGGATATACATAAGTATACGTGGACTTCTCCAGACGGAATGACACATAACCAGATAGATCACATCTTGATAGATAAAAGAAGGCACATTAGTATAGTAGACATTCGAACTTTCAGAGGTGCAGACTGTAATTCTGACCATTATTTGGTAATTGGAGAATTAAGAGAAAGACTATCAGTAGCCAAGCGAGTAGAGCAACAAGCTAATATTAGTAGATTCAATATTCTGAAATTAAAGGACGAAGAAACTCAGCAACGTTATCAGGTTGAAATTTCAAATAGGTTTGCTGCTTTAGCAACTGCTGGCGAAGCTGAGGAAGAGTTAGATATTACTAGCGTGTGGGACAATATCCGAGATAATATCAAAATTACAGCTGAGCAGAGCATAGGTTATCATGAAACTCAGAAAAAGAAACCATGGTTTGATGAAGATTGTTCCATTGTAGTAGATAGAAGGAAACAGGCAAAATTGAAATTCTTACAGGATCCAATTGTGGAGAATAGAGATAATTATTTCAATGAAAGACGGGAAGCAAATCGTACACTTAGGAATAAAAAGAGAAATTACTTGAAGGAAAAACTGAATGAGGTAGAAACAAATAGTAACAATAAAAACATTCGAAATTTATGTAAGGGTATAAAGGAATTTAAAAATGGATATCAGGCAAGGGTAAACGTGATCAAGGATGAGAATGGTGACTTGCTTGCAGACTCTCATTCCATCCTGAACAGATGGAAAAACTATTTTGGGCAACTACTAAATATACATAGGCCAAATAGAAATGATCGGGACGAAATTGAAATACAGACTGCTGAGCCATTTATACCGGAACCCACACTTTCTGAAGTCGATATTGCGATAGAAAATCTGAAAAAGTACAAGTCTCCAGGTATTGATCAAATTCCAGTAGAATTAATACAAGAGGGTGGAAGGGCAGTATCTAGCGAAATTTATAAACTTTTACTTGCAATTTGGGAAAAGGAAATTGTACCAGAACAATGGAAGGAGTCCATAATCGTACCTATTTTTAAGAAGGGGGACAAGACTAACTGTAGTAACTTTCGAGGAATATCACTTTTGTTGACGTACAAAATTTTGTCGAATATCCTTTTGAGAAGATTAACTCCATATGTAGATGAAATTATTGGGGACCATCAGTATGGTTTTAGGCGTAATAGATCGACTCTTGATCAGATTTTTTGTATTCGACAGATATTGGAGAAAAAAATGGGAGTATAAGGGTACAGTACTTCAGTTATTCACAGATTTTAAAAAGGCGTATGACTCGGTTAAGAGAGAAGTTTTGTATAAAATTCTTATTGAATTTGGTATTCCCAAGGAACTAGTTCGATTAATTTGTGTCTTAGTGAAACTTACAGCAGAGTCCGTATAGGCCATTTTCTATCAGATGCTTTTCCAATTCACTGCGGGCTAAAGCAGGGAGATGCACTATCACCTTTACTTTTTAACTTCGCTCTAGAATATGCCATTAGGAAAGTTCAGGATAACACAGAGGGTTTGGAATTGAACGGGTTATATCAGCTTCTTGTCTATGCGGATGACGTGAATATGTTAGGAAAGAATCCACAGACAATTAGGGAAAACGCGGAAATTATTGTTGAAGCAAGTAGAGCGATGGAGTTGGAAGTAAATCCCGAAAAGACTAAGTATATGATTATGTCTCGTGACCAGAATATTGCACGAAATGAAACTATAAAAATTGGAGATTTATCCTTCGAAGAGGTGGAAAAATTCAAATATTTTGGAGCAACAGTAACAAATCTAAATGACACTCGGAAGGAAATTAAACTCAGAATAAATATGGGAAATGCCTGTTATTATTCGGTTGAGAAGCTTTTGTCATCTAGTCTTCTGTCAAAAAATCTGAAAGTTAGAATTTATAAAACAGTTATATTCCCGGTTGTTCTGTATGGTTGTGAAACTTGGACTCTCACTTTGAGAGAGGAACAGAGATTAAGGATGTTTCAGAATAAGGTTCTTAGGAAAATATTTGGGGCTAAGAGGGATGAAGTTACAGGAGAATGGAGAAAGTTACACAACGCAGAACTGCACGCACTGTATACTTCACCTGACATAATTAGGAACATAAAATCCAGACGTTTGAGATGGGCAGGACATGTAGCACGTATGGGCGAATCCAGAAATGCATATAAAGTGTTAGTTGGGAGGCCGAAGGGAAAAAGACCTTTGGGGAGGCCGAGACGTAGATGGGAAGATAATATTAAAATGGATTTGAGGGAGGTAGGATATGATGGTAGAGAATGGATTAATCTTGCTCAGGACAGGGACCAATGGCGGGCTTATGTGAGGGCGGCAATGAACCTACGGGTTCCTTAAAAGCCAGTAAGTTAGTATACTACAACAAAGTTTGCGCCTTCATCTGCGGTGTCGCCATTTTGACAATCGATACAATCTACGAAAGGAAACTGTGTCTGCGCACCATCTACCGACAGGATTCGAAACTTGTTGAGCTTTCCTTTCTCTCTTCAACCGTTCACAATTCACATACAATTGAAATTAGGTACATTCGAGAGGTCCATCCTGTATAATGAGATATGTAAACAAAAGTAAGTAATAAAATGTAATGAATGCTAATATAAAATAGAACATCTGCCTTTAAATTAATGGAATATTGTTTAATGGTGTAAATTATTTGCAGGTAAGCGAGCTGTCGGTTTCCGGAATGGAAATGAGACATCGTAGATTGGAGCCGTCTTAGTTCTGACATCCTATGTATGTACAATAACCTTATATGTATCAAACAAAAACATATTTCCCAGTGAAACGTGGTTTAGGATCATTCGATGGATCTAAATAAAATGTGTAATAAAGGAGTGTTGTTACAGAGAGATATACATATAGAACTGGTATTGACGTTATCAGCCAAGAGAGGTGGGAGATGGTACATAGATTATGCACTTAATTTATGTCTCGTATTTTGACCTGTCATTTATGTTTCATTTAAATTATATTGCGCTATAAATTATTTAAGATTATTACACACCTGCACAGTGCGTATAGTAACATGTTACAGATATTCACCAAACTATGTCAGTTAGTACAATAATCAGTTGTTTTTGTCTACCTTCTGCTGCCTGCTCAGTGCTGTAACTTCATTTGAGCCGTGCAGGTACATTTTAGCACTTCATCTCGCCAAAAAATTTTAATCTTGTAAAATTTTGACTTGTTCCACATTTTAAAGCTTCAATGCTATACTAATGTAAGATCTACGGAATACAATAAATGAAACGAAAAATGAAAAAAGTGTTGAGATAAGGAGTGGGGAATTTATCTAGTTGTGAAGATACTGCTTCCCAAGGATAAATACATATTTAAATCTTAAAATGGTTTGGACCTTGGAAAATTGCATTAAAAATGTGGAATTGCAATGACGTTATACAGGGTGTAAGTTCCATTATTTTAACTGATGCTTATTCATGTCATAAGGAAGAAAAATGTACTAACAATTATTTTCTAATTGCAATATTTAACTAATTATTAAAGTTTACAATAATAGACGTTTTGCAACATTTCTGTATGGGGAGGAGGGAGTTTAGAAGTACACAGTACAGCTCAAGCGGAGAAGAGGGGGCTTAGAAGCACACAGTACAGCTCAAGCAGGTACAGACATACCGGTTCAAAAAAAAAAATGCTCTGTTCTAATGCAGGAGCGACCATGACAATACTGTTGTTTACATAAAACGAGTAGCAAATACAAACTTTCAATCTCATTAGTAGAACATTATGGTAAATTTAAATTTTATGTAACAATATTGCTCCATTTTTTTATTCTACGTCTAAAAATAAACAATAATGGTTTTCTGCACAAACTCACACTAACTTTTTTTCTAATACAACATTTTAATCTCTCCCGCTTCCGTAAAGCAGTATCATTTTTAAACAAATTTCTGATTGTGCGTGTGTCGAAACGGGGTAAGAGACTTCTAGTTTCTAGTAATCGTTGAGAAACTGCTACAAAAATTCGCCGATTAGGTAACCAGTCTTTGAGAAAAACGTTGATGATACATTCTTCTTGCCTCACTTGTATTGCGACGACTTTCTCCATAAATTAATAACATATGCTATTCCGAAACTGTGAATGACATTGTAAGTTGTTTATCGAATACTCTGTACTGAACTGCCATCCGCTCGGCAGTAGACCTATGGACAGGGAGCTTGACTTGAACTCAGCTGACTTGTGCTTAGGTCTGTGCAGAGTACTGCCTGCTGAACGTTGCCAGGTCTCTCACGCCAGAATATTAACAAATTTAAGCATGCATTTTATTTAATTTCACGAAAACGTAATAGAACACACAAATATTTATTTAAACTAATATTAACTCTTTGCTAGATATACATACCTACCTACTGATGTAATTGTTTTCGTATTTTTACTAACGATATAAGCAGTATAACGTAAATAAAATAACAAAATAAATATTTTCTTCTGGGAAAACTATCAAGTTTTGATCCTATATTGTATGGACATTTTTTGATCCTGTGGACCGTCCCCGACGACTGTGTAAAGGACGGCACTTATACCCCTTACATCCTGTGTATGAGACAGATGTATTTATTCATACGTACTAAGCAATGCAGAAGTGCACTAGTCTCCAGAGAAATTGGTAACCACAGAATAGTTGACGTAATAGACGATGGGTCGAATAAACCGCTGTCATAAAACCAAGTTCAATTGTACACGAGTAGTATGTAGTACATGTACGTAATCATGAGCATTTGAAGGAGTAAGAGATATGGATTTAGTGTATAATAGCTATATAAATAACACGAGAAAAACTACAAAGGCTTCGATTCCTGTACAAGAAATACAATATGTGTGTTCATGGCTAGTTTGAGAGTAGAGATTGAAATGCATCACCTTGTGTGTGTTGTCTGACAGACGTATGGAGAGCAGGTGCTGTTAGCTGGTTTAACTATTCGTCCGGTTGACGTTCAACAGTTTTTGTAGTAGCGAAGTTGTCGTGAAATATGTGAAATTCTACAAAATAAATGTTTAATACATGTATAACGTGTGTAAGCAGGTTCTAAGTTCTTGCTGTCATAGTCATTCTTCATGTGAATTTTTGTTAACACGTTTAATAATAATATTTATAAATTATCCATCATATCATATTTTAGTTCTCATTTTTATATTCTCTTACTTGTGGCTAAGCCACCGGCGTGGCTCAGTTGGTTAAGGCGCTTGCCTGCCGGTCTGAAGTTGCGCTCGGGCGCGGGTTCGATCCCCGCTTGGGCCGATTACCTGGTTGGGTTTTTCCGAGGTTTTCCCCAACCGTAAGGTGAATGCCAGGTAATCTATGGCGAATCCTCGGGCTCATCTCGCGAAATACCATCTCGCTATAACCAATCTCATCGACACTAAATAACCTAGTAGTTGATAAAGCGTCGTTAAATAACCAACTAAAAAAACCTTGTGGCTATGTTCTTCGGCTATCTTTTTCATGTTATTACACACATTTCGCTGTTTTTTGCTTTCTACTGTGTTTATTGACGTCTTTCCCTTCACCTAGTCTGGACACCCGATGCGGGATTCGTGGTGAAACAAAAAATTACAGAATTTAAAATGCTTATTCTAATAACAGTACGGACCACAGTCGAATGCTAATGCTTTTAGTAATTACGCCATTAATCAATATAACTTGTGTGATCGTGCCGATGACGTCACCTCCCTTTGCTACATACATAAAGGCGTCGAAGTTTTGTATAAAGTCATCTGTATTGCACGGCCTGTCTCAGTAATATCTCGGCAGCGACAGCAGCTGAAGACCTATACTATAATTTTTAATCACAAAGAGATTTTAGTATGCAGTTCAGTCCCTTCATTTCAATAATTGCGATGCGCATTGTAGATCTTTATTAATTAATGAAAGCGTCTTAACAGTTATCAATAAGTATATATTTTGTTGTTTGACGGTATGTTAAGAATAATCTTAATTACTTCACTGCTAGAAGTGAATATACACAATTATCACACAAGGCATTTGACTTAATACTTTGCAAATTACTATTACTCTGGTAAGCTAAGAGAATTAATCGTTTTTGAAAATTATGGTAGCACTTTCATTTGTTTAATATTAAATATTAATGATCAGAGACCGGAACTTTGGCACAATGCCTTTTTAAATGTGTTAAATCTATCTTCATTTTGAAAGTAAATCTGTACGAATTATACCTTCGTGATTGAAACGTCACAGTTTCATGTTGCCCTTTTCTGCCTTTTTTAAATATAAATGCCTATTTTACAAAATATATGTTTTTGGCTTTATTTGATTATTTACCTATTATTTATTAATTTATTATTAAAAATTGCCTACAGGTATATTTTAATTTATTTCTATAAACGCTACAATGAAAGTGACTTCACCGAATGAATAGTATTGTCTTTCAGTCAGTTCATATTCTCTTTGCAACAATGAGTGCTGCCGTGCAAAAATGTATAACAGAGCGTTTTAATTATCGCTTGTTTTATTTGACAAGACAACAATGAGTGCTGGTCCTACGTTATTTTTAACGGTTATTTTTCTTTCAGTTTTCATTGCGACATTGTTGTAGCTAAATATTTCATATCGCAACATATCAGTACACCCAACACAAAAAAATGCACTTTCCAAGGCTACTGGGAAGAAGATTTCTTTGCTTCCAACAGTAATTGCAACATCGAGTCAAAAATCTCAATTTGCATTCGACTCAAGCTTTTCTTGCTGCCGAAATCCCTTTGTGGAAAGTGCAAGGTTGTGGGTCTAGTGCAAGGTTTTTGTAATTGCCTTTTATTGAGTATTTTAGCTATTTATAATGCCTTTTTGCCTGCCTATTTTAGCTATTTATGATGCCTTTTTGCCTCCCTATTTTAGCTATCTATGATGCCTTTTTGCCTGCCTATTTTAGCTATTTATGATGCCTTTTTGCCTGCCTATTTTAGCTATTTATGATGCCTTTTTGCCTGCCTATTTTAATGATTCATAATGCCTGAACTTTCGGTCTCTGTTAATGATACAATGTTTTGATGTATAGGATAATTTTTTTAAGAAACCCATAAAGTTTGTATTGACTTATAAACACACATGTGAGAACTCCTTATTATACATGAACACAACACAGAAAGCGGATAAAGTATATTGGAAAATTTTCATTTCTAAAACCGAACTATCGGAGACTGGAATGCTTTGTTTATCTGTAACTTCTATCGGGTGAAAACCCATTAATAGCTAATTCATTCTTTCTTTGTCGACCTGGTTGACAAGTTGGTATAGCGCTGGACTTCTATGCCCTAGACTGCGGGTTCGATCCCGGGCCAGGTCGATGGCATTTAAGTGTGCTTAAATGCGATTTACTGGCATGTAAAAGAACTCCTGCGGGACAAAATTGCGGCACATCCGGCGACGCTGATATAACCTCTGTAGTTGCGAGCGTCGTTAAATAAAACAAAACATTTAACATTCATTCATTCATGCATCCATCAATCAATCCATCCATCCATCCATCCATACCTTTGTTTATGGATGCAATCCCAGCAATGATTCGATACCTCAGTACTTCAAGGTCTTGGAGTAGAGGTGGCACATAAGTGTATCTCCAGAAAAGAACAAAAGCCACAGGTGTCAAGTCTGGTGACCTGTGAGGCAAAGGCGATAGGCTAGATTAGCGGTGGTAGCTCGTCCAAACTAACGATGTGATAAATGATCAATTGGGAAATGCCTACAAAACAACTTTTGTGACGCTGTTACTGAATTTGTTTTCGCAAGCTGCAGAACGCAAAACAATTTATGTGGTGTTGCCATTTTTCAACAGTGACTCGCATAGCAGCAGAAATAATACGTTTTCCGAAACTTGGAACTTGAATGTTCGAAAGTTTTGCTGTCAAATGACGTGTACCACGTTAATTTCTCATAAACACTTTATTATATGAAAGTGTTGCCATAATTTTAAACGTAATAAATACAAATTAATATATATTATTTGCATGTTTATTTATTATTTGCATTTTCGTTTGTAATATTTTGAACGGAAATAGAAACGAGTAGTTGTTCTCTAATTTAAAAATTTCGAATTTTTATTTTTTATACAACGCGAGTAATGATAGAGTATTTGATGCTTCAGAATCTTCAATTGAAATTCAATATTCAATATAATTTTATCTACTCACTTTGCAATACATATTATAATATAATAATAATAATAATAATAATAATAATACTAATAATAATAATAATAATAATTACTATTATACTCTCAGAATAAAATGCCATTTTAACACTTGTTTTTAAATTACTTTTTTGCACGATCGTGTTTTTGTTGTTGCATTTACAGCTGTTGTTATGCCTTGGATGTTAGAATTCCCAGACAGAAACTTGTTACTCGGGAAACCATTCTTCATAACATAAAACTATACTGAAATTGACCCATTACAGTGCACTTATTGTTATTTACGAGTAGTTACCATTATAGTGTAGTTTTATGAAGGCTGTGGAATTAATATTGCTCTAAATGTTCAATGCAAAATATATTGTATTTGCAATTTTAAAATTATGATCGTGCAAAAAAATGTTGTACAGCACACGTTTGTGAAGTGCACTACAAAATCTCTGAAATTGAAAAATTAGCTTTGCTCGTTTTTCAAACTTTTCCTCTATTTAGTAAAAAGCACTTCCCAACCTTGTACCGTAATGTCATTTATATTTCAATAATCTTCCTATCCTAATTAATACACGTGATTTTTAATGTTCTTCATTCTTAAATTATTCATTATTTTGCGTTTCCTTAATTTCTCTTTCTATTTCGGTATGTAAGATATTAAAGAACAGCACGAAAACATTTCCAAAGGGCAAGCACGCCATTCACTACTACAATGAAAGGAAAATTAAATCAAAGTGGATAGTTTTCACAGAAATTTCTTGAACTTAATATCAGGAATACAGAGACGACATCGACGCAAATAAGTTTCTCAAACCCTATTAAAGATTCCTGGAATATCACGAATAACTTCACAGTCTATGATTATGATCGATATCTCGCAATACTAGAGCCATAACAATTGTTAGCAAATGAGTTCCCATTACAACACTAATGCAGTGGCGTTCAGTCATGTGATTAGTCTGTAAATTTTGCACATTAAAAGTAAATTATGAAAACGCTGTTGACGAGTTAATTATAGCAATCCAATTTCTTTGAGTCACTACAAAGAAATGAAGTCATTCCAATACTTGCAACCCTATTTCGCTTTACTATTGATTTATGTCTACAGAATTGTAATTACTTTTATGCATTGCATCATATATATTTTACGCCGGTGATCATGGGTTCTCCATATCCACACACAATGAAAATATTTCGATGTTGTTCATTAATACTGCGTATATATCTTTTATCGGTTTTGTTTCAACATTTGTACAACTGTGCTTGCTTATTTACTTTTTTTCTTACATTTTTGTCACCCCTCTTTCCTTCTTATTTCTTCTTTCACTTACTCCACTTCTCGGTAATTTTTCATCTCATTTCCATCTCGTCGCTTTTCTTTAATATTTCCAGTGTACCTCTTCCTCCGCCTTCCCCTAATCTCGGATGTACTCTATTGTACATTTCCTTGCGACACATATTTGTAACTGTGCGTACAGTCGCGAGCACGTAGACGACACAGGACCTCGCTAAACACCGCCTGGTAGGTGCTGCAACTTGCTTAGAATAGCCTATGATTGCTTCCTTCCCTTGCTCATCACTTCCTAGTTATCCTATTATCTCGCCGACGCTCAGTAAACTTGGCAATTGCGTAACACTCCCCCTATCTAGTCGCTTTGTATTGAAGCCATAGGAGTTGTAATTCTCGTGTGTACGACTGTACCCAAGTCCATTTGCGGAAGCAACAGTCGCGTGATGGAGGGCAATACAGCGCCGCATCACGGTAATTTCGGGAATTAATCAAGTGACGTAGTACGAAGACGTCCGCTATCGGAATAGAGAGGTTAAAGGGGAACTGCCCAATGTATGAACGTGGGGAGCAGACACTGCATCAAGCCCCGACGGGTCCATGTTAGCACAGGTGTAGATTGGACGACATATTGTCATTTCCCCTGCGTTCACTTAGTTCATTATTATCGCTGCAACAGCGGCTCTCCGCTTTAATCGCTTCAGAATTTGTTTTTAATATAGTACATGTACAACTTACTGTTTATGATTTTTATATGAACTCATCACAGATATTATAACAAGCCTATTTGGGTGATTTGCAGAATTTCGAGTTTACCGTTATAAAAACATACTGCACATGAAAATGTAAAACACTTAGTAGGCCTATTCTTTTTACGGTCATATAGGCCTATTAAAATACATTATCAATATAATTAGTACTCTGCTATATATTACACAAAAATAATTATTACTTTAGAAGACGCTCGTAATGAAGGTTTGTTTTTTGGAGGATAGTTTGAATTAAATTGAGAACAGAAAAATAATTTAGTACAGCTCATGTGAGGAATGAAGTCCTTTGTTGTGGATATCTTATTCACAGGCAACAATGGTTTAGAATTAAGTCAACAGTTAAAACAAATAGCAAATAAAGTAAGTTTCTTGCCATTTGCATCATACCGACAGTAGCCTATAGGTACGCGTACATGTAGAAAAATTAAACTGTGAAAAATGTTGGATAACAAAGATTTTGGCTAACTTTTTGGAATCAGTAGGCCTATATAAGGAGAGTCAAAATGTCATGTTTTATTTAACGACGCTCGCAACTGCAGAGGTTATATCAGCGTCGCCGGATGTGCCGGAATTTTGTCCCGCAGGAGTTCTTTTACATGCTAGTAAATCTACTGACATGAGCCTGTCGCATTTAAGCACACTTAAATGCCATCGACCTGGCCCGGGACCGAACCCGCAACCTTGGGCATAGAAGGCCAGCGCTATACCAACTCGCCAACCAGGTCGACATAAGGAGAGTAAATTATGTGTTTAACAAAATGACTGTTGAACGTAGTAGTAGTAGTAGTAGTAATGATAATCATAATAATGATCATCATAATCATAATCATTATAATTTAATGAATAACTGTTTTCAGAACATGGGAAGAATTTTAGTAGGAGGTAGAAGAGTAAATTGCATAAGGTTTACTGATATTATGGCGTTGTTGACAGAAGATACTAAGGGATTGTATTGTATTCTTCATATTCTCCGGTCAGGCGCTCTACCACTGAGCTATCGAGTTCGTCTTGTAAAAAAAAAATCTTAATAGTACCACAAAGTCTTGATTATAGTAACAGTCTAGTTGAAATATAGCCTACTAGTATAACACAAGGGGTTAATATCGATACTTAGGCTAATACAAGACAAAATATTCATGCAGCGTTGTTGAATGTCATAAATTCACTTACAGAATAGAACGCGTGAGAAATTAAGTACTTCTTTAATTTGGTCCTAAATAATCTCATGTTTTGGGTTCGATTTTTTATATCCATAGGGAGGCTATTAAAAATTTACTGCTATATAACGCACTCATTTTTGATACGCTACTGGAGCTAAATGACAGCTGTGAGCAATATGGAATGAAGATAAATGCAAACAATACGAAGACCATGGTCATAGAAAGAAAAGTAAAAAAGGTAAACTTGCGAATTCCAAATGAGGCAGTAGAGCAAGTCGACAGCTTCAAATACTTGCTTGGGATGTAGGCTATTATAAGCAGTAACATGAACTGCTGCCAAGAAGTCAAAATAAGGATAGCAATGGCGGAGAAGCTTTTAATAGAAAAGGAGCATCTTCTGCGGACCTCTGGAGAAAGAACTAAGGAAGAAATTAGTGAAGTGCTTTGTGTGAAGTGTGGCATTGTATGGAGCAGAAGTATGAGCATTGCGACGAAGTGAAGAAAAGCGACTAGAAGCATTTGAAATTTGGATATGGACAAGAATGGAACGAATGAAATGGACAGACGGAATAAGAAAAGAAGCTGTGTTGGAAAGGGTGGGTGAAGAAATAATAATCAGAAAGAGGAAAAGGAAATGGTTGAGTCATTGGCTGAGAAGAAACTGCCTTCTGAATGCTTCACTATAAAGAATGGAGAACGGGAGAAAAGTTCGGGACAGAAGAAGATATTAGATGATAGGCGACATTAAGATATATGGATTGTATGCGGAGACCAAGAAGAAATCAGAAAATAGGAAAGATTGTAGAATGAATAATAATAATAATAATAATAATAATAATAATAATAATAATAATAATAATAATAATAACTTACAAATGACTTTTAACGAACCCGCAGGTTCATTGCCGCCCTCACATAAGCCAGCCATCGGTCCCTATCTTGTGCAAGATTAATCCAGTCTCTATTATCATATCCCATCTCCCTCAAATCCACTTTAATATTATCCTCCCATCTACTCTCGGCCTCCCCAAAGGTCTTTTTTCCTCCGGCCTCCCAACTAACACTCTATATGCATGTAATAATAATAATAATAATAATAATAATAATAATAATAATAATGATACAACGTTAGTATTAAAAAGAAAGCTAAGGCAAAAATGCTGCTCAAGTGTAGGTTTTAAGCTATTTTTGAAAGTTGTTTCTGAGCCTTGCTATTGGTATGACAACTAACATTTTCCTCAACAGTAGGTATCCTAGTTTTTCAGTAGGGGTTTCGACACGTAAATTTGTTTATGGTTCTCTCGTTAACTTAACTACATCATCAAAATTATAATTTCGATAGCGGTAGATTTCTAATACACAAGAAACATCATAATATGTAAAAGAGTAGAGAAATATGAAGGTTTTTTTACACAATTTCTGAAAATATTTCTCGGTACAAACAATGAGACCGGAATAGATGATTAGGATTACATTCCATGAGTTTTATCACGCTTTATGAGACCCGGCGTCGAGGGTGGTTGTCGCAGTAACGAGCCAGCTTGGAAGTACTCGCTTAATTCCAGACAAATGACGCTGATATTGTGGGAGGCTTTGATTGCCGTTTTCCATGTTGAGTAATTTACGGTTTACGTGTTTATCTTTTGTCTGAATAATTTTGTGACGTAGTATCTGTCGCCATATTGCATAGTCGGTCGGGGATTTTTATTGGACATTAAAACCTTGTGAATTGAAACAGTAAAATTTTTACACCACCTTGCAGTTGGCGCACGTTATCGTTAAATTTATGTAGGAAATGGCGTCTGTTCACATCAGAGACGAAATAAAAGGCCGGGACAAATTATGTTTTAACAAGCTCGGCAGAAAAGAGTTCAGGCAATGAAATAAATTGTTTACTCGATCTGTGCAACATTTGATGTGTAGTTGAAAGGGTACGATATTCGCAAATTGCAGGCTGTAGAAACAGAAGGGAAAAGTGTGTTCTGTGAATTTTATGTAGGCCTATTCCTACATGGTAGTTTCTGTGCGACAAGTCGAGAAATGTTTCCAATGTTGAAGTCAAGATTAGGTCCTGGGTATCTATAATTTAGCATTAGTTAGTTCAGGAGCTAAGATTCGCGGATTAAAACTCGGCCATTATCGAAGGAATTTTTGAAGTTCAGAAAAATAATTGTTATCACGGATATTTAGATGAAATATAAGCCACTGGTGTAGGAATAAAGAGCGGGACTCATACTTCGAGACTGTAATGTGTGTTCAAATTCCGCGAATGTCAGATAATCTCATGACGAATCCTCCAGCCTAATCCGTCAAATATCATGTTGCTATGACCAACTTAATCGACGCTAGTGACCTAATAGTTGGTCCAGTGTGTTAAATGACTGATTAAAAATGAACCTGCCTTCGAATAGAACGACTTATGTTAAAATTATAACAATCATTTTTAAACTACGGTGAGTCCCAACGAATACATTCACTATGCTTGTTAGCCGACCACCGGCAGATCGTCCCCCCCCCCCCTCGCTTTCGTTGCTTCTTGCATTCGTGAATTCATAGCGCTTCACAGGATTAAGACTTAAGTAATATGTTGTAATAACATCCGCTACTCACCCTCCTCACAGTAGCTGCTGGAAGTGTTGCTCATTTTGTGTAACACTTAATTTACAGAACCTATTTCATTAAACCATTTAGGTATTTATTTTTCGAATTACTTGTAGCAGAATTTTTAACGACATTTTTAACTCCTGAGAAATACTCAGTGACGAAAATGAAAGTGGACTTAAAATGGCAAAAAAAAAAAAAAATATATATATATATATTATCTGCTGCTTCTATAACGAATAGAGTTCCTATGAACTACGATAGGGAATCTACAGGCCTAATTTTCTATCGGAGGTAGCCTTGCTAAGAATTTTGTTTCCCTTTGAAATTTAAGCAACAGGGAGGTTTCACCATGCGAACAAACGACCAGCATCTTAACCGCTAGACCATCGAGGACGACTTATTAGCAAACATACTAGGGCAACATATTGCAAACATTCTGTATCACGGCCAAAATATAATAAACATTTTTTATCACGAGCAACATATAGCTAACATTTCATTTCACGGCGATGTAAGTAGACATTTTATATCACGACGACTTACGGCAAACATTTTATTTAAATGGCGACGTATAGTAAACATTTTATGTAAATGGCGATGTATAGTAAACATTTTATGTAAATGGCGACGTATAGTAAACATTTTATGTCACGGCAGCATATAGTAAACATTTTATGTAAATGGCGACGTATAGTAAACATTTTATGTCACGGTAGCATATAGTAAACATTTTATGTAAATGGCGACGTATAGTAAACATTTTATGTAAATGGCGACGTATAGTAAACATTTTATGTAAATGGCGACGTATAGTAAACATTTTATGTAAATGGCGATGTATAGTAAACATTTTATGTCACGGCGGCATATAGTAAACATTTCATGTCATGGCAGCATATAGTAAACATTTTATTTAAATGGCGACGTAGCCTATAGTAAACATTTTATGTAAAGGGCGACGTATAGTAAACATTTCTTGTAAAAATCGACGTATAATAAAAAAATATGTTAAAGACGACGGATTCTAGATATTTTGCCGAGGGCGACTTAAAGTAAAAATGTTCTATGTCATGAACAACTTTACTGTAAAATATACAGAACTAAGTATAATATACAGAAATTATAATTAGACACAGGGCTGTAACACTATAGATAGAACACTACTTAACCACAATTCAGCTTAATATCTCGAATCATAACTGCAAACAATTTTTCACAACTAGAATAGACTCAAAGAGAAGAGTCGAGACAATAGTAAGACGCAGAATTCAATAATTCAGGGACATTTCAGAATTTTCTCGCGGTATTTGGGTCTGTTTTATAGTTAATTTTGTAAATCAGCACTTATCGTTAAAGTTGCTGTGACAATAAAAGCTACAAACTTGAATCGGGATGGAAACCATCAGTTTGTGTTTACCAAGTTCTGCGTTCACTTGTTTCGTTATGCAGATAGACAGCGTTATTCCATTATTTACTTACGTTAGCATGTCCTTCCCTCAATTGTTTTGTTTTCTACAGTATTTTACTTTTGTGTGTGCTAATAGTTGCTGAAACATTGATCAAAGCAACTTGACACCCAAGCGTACACAAATGACTACCAATCTTTTCCATTATGGCAGGTTTCAGTTTGGTCTTTTGCAATAAAAATACATTGATTCTATATAATTTCTTTGTATACTACATGAAATATAGTGGGTGCGACAGCGTTCGTAGCGTATATCAAACACGCAGTCATATCTAAAAGGTAGAGATTACTTCTCAAAATTCCGGGTTAGCAGTAAAATATATTATTACAAATATTATTATTGTAACTATTTATTTTCATTTGATGTATTAAAGATGATGCAGCATCTATGTGATGATATAATTAATATCCACTACATAGCTAATTGGTGATATACGCAATGGAGGGGAAAGGAACTGGCCACCCTACATCATCATCTCCTGGCCTAGTTGCCTCGTAAATGGTGCCTTGTTGGTATAACTTGTGAGGTTCAGACCTGTCTTCGGACAGTTGACTAAACAACAATATAGATCAAAATTTTTTGTTATGGTTATTTATTTATTAACTAGCTGTACCCGTGCGCTCCGCTGCACTTATTAGGAATAAATATAGAGTAATTATATAATTAAAATAGAACATTTGGTCGAGGGAACATTCGTCTTTGATAGAAGAATAAATCGTTTAATATGCTACTTAATTTAAATTGTATTTAAATAATTAAAATGCTATCATTTTGGTCCAGAGACCACTCATTTGGTGCAAATATAATTCGCTTAACATTTTTCTAAATTAGTCGTGAATGCATCCTTTAATAAATCACTCCAAATTAATAGAGTTCATTGTGTACGAAGATAATTTTTATGTTAATCTTACTGTGCATCTTTTTTTTTAAGTTTATTTTATTCACGCCTTAACATCTGTGGTCATGTCGCGTGTTTAGAATGTGTGGGTATATCAGCAGGCCGTTTTTACTCTTGTTGAGTTCCTGTTTCTATTGTGTGTTGTAGATGGCTTGTGTTCATGTAACTGATTATAGACTTTGATTAATGTCTTTGGTATTGGTAATTGAGGCGGTGATGAATAATGGCATGTACCTTTCCAATCCGGCATTTGCCTTTATGACTAAGGGAAATCAAGAAAAATCTCAGTCAGATTGGTCGGCCACGGGGTTTTAACCCGGGACCCCCGAATGCATGTCTCAAATGCTACCGCCTGAGCCAACTCGCTTGGTTGTATATAATTGTTTATGCAATTAAAAAATTGAGGTACCCTACATAAATATTATTTTAAGAAACACAGGAAACGAATATGGGTAAATTATGAGCGCAGGAACGCCATTTCATGACACCTTTTAAAATAACTCAGCTCCAGTGATCTCTATGGTAAAATGAGTGTATAAAATTAGAGTATTTTATGTGGACCAAATAAAGTTGCAATAATCAAGTTATACAATATTTCGACAGAATATCAAGTTTTCTGTGCGTACAGATTTCTTTTCATCTTACTTCAGTCCTCATTTGTAGCATTATATCCATCTACAGAAACTACACATTTCAAATAGTGAAGGTTAATTAGCTTCTGAGATCACTTCATACAAACACACAAAATATTATCTGTATATTAATATTGATAAACGTCAAGGCCGCCTTAAATAGACGGAGTCATTTGTTTTGATTTCATTGTAGCCATCGTCGTCGTTCCTGCAATAACTGCTATGTCACATATCGATTTTCAGATTTTTGCCTTATTAAATAACTTAAATAGTGATGGAGCAAATAATACAATCTACTATATATGACTTAATTACATTTCTTTCTTTCGAAAATGTAAGAATTCACGATCTCCTATGCACTACTGCCATAGAATGAATAAATTTGTTTTTATTCCTACTAAAAATGTTAATATTTTGCACATAGAAGTTACGGAACAACGACACTATGATCTGAGGCGGCGGTGGAAATGTATTGTATTGTTATTTTAAAACTCCTATATATCCTTAAATATCAGTCCTATCAAAATTTTGCCCGGAATAAAATTTATCGGAAATCATTTTTAAAGAAACGTTTGTTATGTAACATTTTTCACAAAAATCAATAATAAGCGAGATATTTCGGTTTATTTAATTCAGGCCCCCTTATAAACCTCCCTTGTAAATAAAGTATTTTGAATGCTATGTAGCCTAAAATCTAAGTTACAACGAACTTAATTTATATTCCAATTTTTATCGAAATCCGTCCAGCCATTATCGCGTGAAAAGGTAACAAACATCCAGACAGACAGACAGACAGACAGACAGACAGACTTAAATATCAGTCCTATCAAAATTTTGCCTGGGATAAAACTTATCGGAAATCGTTTTTAAAGAAACTTTTGTTATATAACATTAAAAAAAAACAATAATAAGAGAGATATTCGGTTTATTTAATTCAGGCCCCCTTATAACCCCCCTTTTAAATAAAGTATTTTGAATGCCATATAGCCTAAAATCTAAGTTACAACGAACTTAATTTATATTCCAATTTTCAACGAAATCCGTTCAACCATTATCGCGTGAAAAGGTAACAAACATCCAGACAGACAGACAGACAGACAGACAAAAATGTCAAAAGAGCAATTTTCGGTTTCAGGATGATTAATTATACATTTATACCAATTATTTTTGGAAAAGCGAAAATTACCAGAAAAGTTTCGCTTACAAATTTATTATTAGTATAGATAATGGAAAAAAAATCGCTCCGGCATTCGCTCCATTATTAATAAATAATAACTATAACACACAATTTTTGTAGGATCAAATAGTTTATAATATCATCATATAGATCTAATTGTATAATAGTACATAACTGTTGATTCCCGGCTGCCGAAGTCAATCATATGAATGCGCTCCTATACGATGATATAATATGATTTCGAAACATGGAGTAGGCCGAAAAGGGAAACCCCAAAGGAGAGGAGTTCGATCCGGTGCTGTGGATGAAACTTCGGTAAAACTGAGGGTCCTGCTTCCTATCCTCAGTGCCGGAGCGAATTTTTCTCCATTATTAATGAATAATTTTGTTGATTATTATGTGAATTTACAAATATAAAAATATAAATAACTTGATGTGATATTAATTTCTGGGCTAACTTCAACGACGTAGCTTATTTTTCTTTCAGAGAACATCTGTAAGTCTCATTGTTTTCAAGAATATTCGCGTAGGAGCCAACCAGCTCCAAATCTCTATTTCACAGTCTAAAAAATTCGAGGTTATCTTATTGTTCTCCATGTTCATTTTATTCTCCTGTACCGTTATTATATGCAAACGAATCGAACAGTGTTTTCTAATAAAATAAAAGGGCGTAACAATCGGCTACGTTCTGTGTTCATCTTTGCTTTCCTAGGAATGCTTTCCTTTGCAGAAATGATATGCAGTCATAGACTTCACTCGGATGAAGAGCTCGGTCTGTAGAATGGATCTCTGTGAACAGGGATCGTTGTTGGTGCAACGCAATTGTATTTTGATCGCGGTTTTCTTTTTACCATATTTCCGTGAACCATGATGATCATCATAAACAACTCGGTTTAGGCCATAAGGCCTGTTCCGTCTCCATACGTATTCTAAATGTTAAAATTAAAATTGGTCACTCCATCTCTTCCTAGGTCGACCGATGTCTCTTCTGCCTCTTGTTTGATATTGATATATTATTTGTGGAATACGGTTTTGTTCCATTCTGGTAATATGGTCAGGACATCTATTTGAATCGGTCATTTCAAAAAGGTCATGAGTCAAGAAACTGAAATTTTACAGGAGAAAGAAAAAACTACCTACAGCATAAACTACCTAATTTTTAATTCTCATACGACTGTCAATGATTAAAGCGTTATCGAGGAAAATATTGCATTATATATTTTTCATTTAAATTTTTTTGTTTGGCAGAAAACACATTTTCAAAATCAATGACTCATGACCTTTTTGCAATAAACGTCCACATTTTACCAATTAATAAAATATATTTTTAGGAAATAATATTCTAATTACATAAATTGTTTAATGCACCAATATACAATGAATGAGAACACTTATTCGTACTATTTTCATATTATATAGGGTGATTCACAAGGCTTTACCGTCCTTTACGGAGGTTATTTCTAAAGACATTTTGAACCAAAAAATATCATATAATCATAGTTCCTATTCTCAATATTTTCAGAGTTAGACTAATTTAAAGTTGTTTGTAAAATACATTTTTTGTTTAGTTTGAAGGTAAAAGAATAATACAAATCGAGGATGAACCATTCAGAAGTACCAGTTCTTTAATTATCAAGTTTTATGAAGCTAAAAATGTGCTGTGAAGTCCTTAGTTGCTTCGTACAGACATCTTTTTCTATTTTTAACTAAAAAATTACATTATTCTAATGCACTTATCATAACAGTTATTACAAATCACACCATTTCCACCGACTTATTTATTT
Source organism: Periplaneta americana (assembly GCF_040183065.1). Taxonomy (NCBI): domain Eukaryota; kingdom Metazoa; phylum Arthropoda; class Insecta; order Blattodea; family Blattidae; genus Periplaneta; species Periplaneta americana. The sequence continues at coordinate 107,251,247 of NC_091119.1, read as the reverse complement.
GCAATTCAATTTTGCATCCTAATTTACAGTCTTGGAGAGTTTGCAACATGTCGCCGCACACTTGTAAACGGCACTCGTCATGCTACGTAACTGCATACTGCTATTTGATTTCCGTAGCGCTCGCGCTGGCTGCTGACTGCACGCCAAGAGGACTAATCAAGGACTAATCAAGAGGACTAATAATAGGCCTCTTGTTGCACGCTGACCAAGATCACGCTTTCACAGCAATGCGTTCCAATAACGAAATGTAACTCTGTAAATATTGAGAACAGGGCCCATGTTTATATGATATTTTTTGCTTAGAATGTCTTCGGAAATAAGCTCCTTAAAGGACGGTAAATCCTCGTGAATCACCCTGTATAGCTGTATTTTATTTAGAACAAGAATGAACTCTAATGAAAATCTACACACTTTGGATAGAAGATAGATTGAGAAAGTAGTTTTTTGTTTGTTTGTTTTTAGTCCTCCTGATCATTTTCAACTTCTTTTCCTCCTTGTCTTGGCCTTTCCTGAAGTTGATCGTAAAACTCTGTATACTCAGCTGGAATATATGTACTTCTTCACCTTAAGAATGTTCCCATTTTTTTGTTCATTGATAGGCATCTGTTTTGAAGGATAAGCCAACTCTGTAGGAAGTACAGGATTCTTGTTGCAACTGTAAAGGAGATTGGATTTCTCTTTGCCGGCGCCATCGATGAACTGTTAAGTTTTTATTTGACCAGGGCAGCTTGAGTTGTATTCAAACGCCATCCACTTAGGGAAAAAGACATTTTATGTATCTTGGGAATTTTTCACATACTTCATTCAGAGAGAACAGTCTTCTTGTAATAAATAGACCAACATCGCTTAAAGTCCACTACAGGCACAGTATCAATGGTTTCTACCGAGAATTTACATGACACCTTTTTAATCATAACATATTCCTTACGTAGATAGACCTTATCATAACTTTTTATAAGTTTCTTTATAGTCCCAGAATGCCTGTCGTTTGGTAGGAAGCTGTAACTTCTTATTGGAAAGAGTAACGTTATATAATTTGGAATTACTTTGTTGTTACAATGGATAAACAAAAGCGGATCATTGTGTTGTTTTTATTTTGACCTTCGCACCTGTCAGACAATAGATGCAGCTCAGTTATATTCTGTTTCATTAGATGCAGAAGGACATTCCACAGAAATGAACATACTTCATTTTCATCTTTGTGTGCTTCTTCTTCATGATATACATAAAAATGTGAGAGATTAGTTTTTTGATTATGTATACCAAACACATAACTATCTCAAATAAAAAATGTTCTATACAGGAATATTTGGCAGCGGCAAATTTTGCATAAAATCAAAGGTCAATCCACAAACATTATTCCCTTTTAGGCTAAGTTCAGAAATTTTATTAATATTGGCATACAATTTTTTGGCCCTTCTACGGTGAACCATCAATTCTGCTATTGCACCTCTCTTGACAGACTGCAAGATGGGAACTGTGTATTTTAGCTGGTAAAACTTGAAGAATCGGATTCTGACATCTTTCCACAACAAAATTTTACCTTCAAATATGAGTATTAAAGTTGAAATGAAAAGGATACAGGGAACACTATTAATTCCCGCGAATGAACATTTTGAATATAGACTACAGATTTAAAGTCAATCATTGCAAAAAGGTCACGAGTCAAAGACTCATGACCTTTCTGCAAGAAGTGGAAATTTCAAGCTTCGATTGCAGCACAGTTTGAAAGTATATTCATGATCTTCTTACATAGACTGGTCGGGCTACCCCTACAGCACAATGTTCAATGCATAACTCATTTTCGCAAAAAAGTTGACTCATGACCTTTTTGCAATGACCGATTCATTTATATATTCATGTGTTGTTACATTTGTCATATTTAGTTCTTCACTTATTTCTGTATTTCTTTTATGGTGGAGTAGACTGTAATCTGCCAATGATCTGAGCAGTCTCATTTCTGCTGCTTCCATTCTTTTCTTTTGTTTCTCAGTCAAAGTCCAGATCTCAGATACATAGATTAATGACGGTATGGCAAGTACTTCATAAAATTTTAAAACTGTTTCCTTTCTGACCTCGTTGCAAAGTGTTCTTTTGATGGTTCCTACTAGCTGTTGGAATTTAGGAAGTTTTATTTCTACATTAGATGTTTTATCATATGATATATTACAGCCAAGGTAGTTAAAATCGTTAACTTGCTCAATGGGCTCATTATTTATTACAATATTCGTTCTTAGAGGCATTTTTCCCTGAATGCCCAATGCTTTCATTTTCTTCATTGAGATCTTCAGGTCATAATTGCAGGCTATCTGATTTAGTTGAAATAGTGCCCATTGCAGATCATCCTCTGAATTAGCAAATAAATCTGATCATCTGCGAATAAGATAGTATTTATAGGTGTATTGTTTATTATAAAATGTGGACTTAGTTCTCTTTGCCAGATTCTGGCGATTTCGTCAATATATAAATTAAAGAGAGTAGGTGACAATGGGCACCCTTGTCGTACAATTCTCTTGTTATTTCTCTTTTCTCCTTACTTATTCCGCTATTGGTTTCTATTGTGATTGTTGAACCATGATCATTACTTTTTTGGCAGAGATCGGTGCACTCGACCATTAGAATTAGCACTATAAGCTTGATATAGCATGATAGATAACTATATGTGGTTGGTAGGATACCAAGTTCAGGTAATATTTCTAACTACGGGAGCTCACATTCTGTCATTCCTGTGACAACAAAGACGCTCACTTTGTCTGCTCCTGCCGTCACCTGTTGATATAATCGTGTTTGATGTCTATGTCTTACGTATTCCATCTCCAACAGCGTCTTTCGCTTTGACTAGCTGCAATCCAGATCTCCAAGTTACTAGGTCAAAAGTTCAACACTCGGAACTATTCAAACTCGTTTTTTAATGTTATATTGATTTATCTTCAGTGCGAGAGTGCCATTTTCGGACCAGAGACTCACTGGTGTAATAATAAATTCTGGCTGAAGATAGCGGCGGATTAATAATAGACCTACAAAAATTTGTAGTTGAAGAGTAATATGTGGTCAGCGTAACTGAAGAAATGACGATGTAGACTGATATGCTGTGAGCGTAGCTGAAGGAATAACGATGCAGACTGGTATGAGGTGATCGTGGCTGAAGGAAGAAAAATGTAGACTGGTATGCTGTGGGCGTAGCTGAAGGGATAACGATATGGACTGCTATGAGCTAATAATGGACGAAGAAAAGACCATGTAGACTGGTATTCTGTGAAGGTAACTGAAGGGATAACGACATAGACTGATATGAAGTAATCGTGGGTGTTTGAAAAACGATGTAGACTGGTATACGTGAGCGTAGCTGAAGGGATAACGATGTAAACTGGTATGAGGTGATCGTGGACGAAGGAAAGACGATGTAGACTTGTGTGCTGTGAGTGTAGTTGAAAGGGTAACGTTATAGACTTATATGAGGTGATCGTGGACGAAAGGAAAGACGATATAGACTGGTATGCTGTGAGTGTAGCTGAAAGGATAAAGTTGTAGACTGATATGAGGGGATCGTAGCTGAAGGAAAGACGATGTAGACCGATTTGTGAGCGTAGTTGAAAATATAACGATGTAGACTGGTATGGGGTGATGTAGATTAAAGAAAGACGATGCAGACTGGTATACTGTGAGTGTAGTTGAAAGGGTAACGTTATAGACTTATATGAGTGATCGTGGCTGAAGGAAAGACGATGTAAACTGGTATGCTGTGAGTGTAGCAGAAAGGATAAAGTTGTAGACTGATATGCGGTGATCGTAGCTGAAGGAAAGACGATGTAGACTGGTGTGCTGTGAGTGTAGCAGAAAGGATAACTTAGAAAGCATGATGGAAATATTCAGATTGTCAATTAATATAGATAAACACAATATAATATTTGTTACTCAGTCAAATGACAAGTCAATGTAAAATAATGACTTATATTATATGGTCATTAAGTTTTATATACATGAATTACAAATTGCAAACGTTTTCTCCCATTCAGGCATCTTCAGGCACAATTATACAATATCTCAATATCAAACTGTATAGCCATTACATTGGTGGTAGATAAACTGTTTAAGATTAATGATGTACAAAACATCTCCATAATTAAAGGATAAAGTTGTAGACTGATATGAGGTGATCGTAGCTGAAGGAAAGACGATGTAGACTGGTGTGCTGTGAGTGTAGCAGAAATGATACAGTTGTAGACTGATATGAGGTGATCGTAGCTGAAGGAAAGACGATGTAGATTGGTGTGCTGTGAGTGTAGTTGAAAGCATAACGTTGTAGAGTGGTATGCTGTCAGCATAGCTGAAGAAGCGACTGTATAAACCGGTATGCGATCAGCGAAGGGATGATGATGATATATACTGGTATGAGGTGATCGTGGCTGAAGGAAAAACAATGCAGACTGGTATGGGGTGAGCGTAGCTGAAGGAATAAGATGTGGACTAGTAAAGTGTGAGCATAGATGAAGGAATGATTGTAAAGACTAGTTTGAGGTGAGCGTGATTGAAGGTATGGCGAGCTAAAGTAATATACGTGACAGCTAAGATTGTAATATTTACACTCACACAATGTTTTCATTTCATTGCTATGAAACTGTCGCTTTCAATTTGCAGTGGTTGCTTGTAAATAAAAGTTAAAAAAGTTTTATTACAATTACATTTTAGATGTGTCTATATAATATGAATTAACGCTCATATTAATACTATAAAAACATATGATGAAGGACAAGTGGAACAGAGATATGATGACGCAGAATTTCTGCACGGAAATATCATATGTACTTCGGTACATCGTGATAAATTATGTAATAAAACCATTATTTATACTTTAAATTAGCACTTATTCCTCTATCCAAGTTGGATACGGTGTATTGTGCACTTAGTATGCCTCTAATTATTGTTGAACTTAAAAATACTATGAGTTCTGTAATGTAGGTCAGTATTGTTTGAATAAAACACATCTAAGCTCTGTAAGCCTATATGAAAGAAATGAATTTATACTACTTTGGATATAAGTCGAACTCGTGTCCAATGGAATTGTAACGGCTCACTGGATTTTTATTGTGCGCACGTGAGGGGTCAGCCATTTCAGTCGAACGCTCGCTGAATTTTTCATAACGCGATATTCACGTCAGCGATATCGTATTTGAAATTGTGAGCCTCGAAATCAATTGTGTCTCCAACTTGTACAAGACTGGCGATTCATACTCATGAAGCAAATACAGGTAAACAATAGATTCCACTCGCATTCAGTTGAATTCATGTGCTACAGAAATCTGTGGAAGTGATTCTGTACATTGAGCTAATAACGTTTTAGGGAACTTTCATCACTCCAAAAGGAATATAAATTATGTATTTATGAAGTTAATTTTATATGCATTATTAATTACAATTAGCATAAGTATAATTATGTCGCATTAATTGTGTTAAATGGATGCGGTTACTAAATTGTGGAAGAACTAAAATCGATAGTGGACATAAATATTAGGTTTTATTTAGTGTGTATTACTAATTATGAAATGTTTAAGTTTTTATCTCACCGCAAAAAAATGATGGAATTTGATTGGTACCTGTTTTGTTTCAACATAATCACTTTCAAACTCAGTGTACTTTTATTGACACGATCCATAAGCTTTTTATCTACGTCAAATAGAATTATTAAAAAGTATTTGCCTCAAACCAGTCTGTCACTGTTAATATTACATCATTACATTTCACGAATTTTCTTTCGTTGAAGTAATCTTTGAGGTTTCGGAACGGAAAATTGTGTGAAGCTACAGTAAATTTGATTGTGATTAATTATGGTGAATGACAACAATTCAGATCTGTAGTTGTGTAATGTTACATGAGTAAGCTGCAAACCCTCTGTTGAAGAATGACGCCTATCCTCAGCTTTCCTCTCATCTTGAGCTTTAGTTCTTCTCGCAGTCGTCTTAGAATATTCGGTTTTTGTAGTGACACAATGTTCCAGGAAATCAATAGTGATAATTCATTCTGCATCCCAAAATATTGAAGACAAAACTTTCTCAACTGATTTCAGCACTCGTAGTTTTGATTGATTTTAATTTTCAAGGTCGAAGTGGTGAATCCATTTCTCGTCCATAGAATATTAACTAGATATGAACACGAGCCGGATTCGGGCTGAGCGAATTCTTGACCTTGCGTTACACGGGTAGTGTAAGTTACGTCATCATATCTTTACACATACAGGCTTGTACTGTCCTTTGCTCTTACTCCGCGGTTAGAGTAAAGCACACTGCATATCTAAACGTGGTAGATTGATATAGATCTGCAATTTCTGTTGTCAATTCAGTAGCACGGGCAGTAACACGTAAAGTCTTTCTTCAGAGTACTGTAACTTGAAGTGAACGAACATACCTTAAATAAACTTATGTTAAATTATTTTAGAACGAAATACTGCATTCACAGTTAAAAAAGTGTATATATAAAAATTCAGTTTTAAGTTGTGATAATTATAATTAGAGACGAGAATTTCATGCAAATGTATGTTTTTATAGGAACATAGGACTTATCCATTTCATTACTCTCCGGTTCCAAATATGTGTACGTTTTCGTTGCATATTTGCATGTTTTGGCCTTTTTGAGAATAAAACATACATAGTGCATATTTAAGAAATTTTTTACTTAACCATGCATATAATATACATCATATTCAGTTTAAATGTATGTTTTATTGTTTTGAGTGGACACCAGAGTTTCTTGATTTCTATGTCCCTTATTTTAGCTTCAGGAATCAGAATTGACGAAGGAAATGAAAAAAAAAAACAACTAAATAATAGAAACATTAAATAAAATGTTAAGATTTTCTCAATACGATGTTAGAGGACCTTTCCCTGGACGGAAGTTCACTTTTACAACATTTCACCTACGACCTTCTGCATGTCATAAATGGATTGATTACGTTGGATATTTTGAGAATAGTAGAGAGGAAATATAGGAGGTTCAAGGAAACTGCCGACAAATAATTTAGATCAAAAGCACCCTCTTTCAGGGAGGTTGTAAATACTCTCTCTCCTCCTCTTCCAGTACCAGTAGCAATTTAGATTCTTCTAAAATTGGAATCATTCACTAAACTGTCTTTACAGTGTGTGTGAACCTTGTAAGTGGTTAATATGCTTGTTACTTCTAATTGCGTGTGTCAATGTGGCACTAATATGCCTACAATTAAAGGTTCCAAAAGTGCACTCTTTGCACAGTGGATTAAAGGAAAAGATTTTATTCAATCAGATGGAGATGTCATATTTTGCGACTGTATTAGTATAGAGGTAAGCACTGTTATTCTGTTTCCAAATATTTTCTATGTCAGTTGTTCTTTGCAAAACATTACAAAACTTCTTAAAAATAAACTGGACAGGGTCATAAACGCGACCCCGGACTACAGATTCTTTGTTTAGTGGATTAGGTTATTTGTGGCGAAAACTTGAATGAAGAATTTGACGTGACACTGACCTCTATTATTTTCTCTCCCGTTTTATGAAGCACCACGATTATTATTATTTAATACAGTCATTCAAACTTTAAATGATCACTCCTAGAAAACTGCGGGAAATGACATCACATGTATCCTTAGAGACACACAGCTGTAAATTCAGTCGAAGTAGCCGTGGAGCATTCTACTCCTAATTTGTACCACCACTTCAGGTATTACAATGACCTGTTCCACATTTTACATGTCAAATGTGATGTATGCATTAAAATGTACCCTGTTTACAGTCTCGTTACACTTCCCCGGGATTATTGATTCATACGGCAGCGCGTGTGTTATATAATAGACGAAACAGGGAAGGATGTGTGCTACGTAAGTATGTCGTCTTTTGACACATTTATTTCAGAGTGTCACTCGTGGTAAATGTTGAGCACATCATGAATTTCTATTTCTTTCACATAATTATTTGACATATCTGTGACTTGAATAGTGAATTGTAGAAAACCTGCAAGTCGAATTTTTTTCTCAAATTCAGTTTTTCATATGGTTGTAATATTCATACATAGGCCTAGACCTTTCAAGTAGTGCAGAAAGCCCACACGTTCATTTCTCGGTGTACGTTTTCTTGCGGTAATAAGTTACAGCGAATTGCACTTACCCAGGGACAGGTATTTATGGAGATTAGTTTTATCATTTGTGTTTTTTAATACTGGTGTCGGCGGATATGGTTGGAGATTGATTTGTACTTGTGGCAGAGATTAATGGACAATTTTGAAAATACAATTATTTTGGAATTGGAATATTAACTCAGTGTGAATATTACTTTCCAAATAATTAACATTAAAGATGTTCTGGTAAACCTGCGGTATGACCAACAGACAGTATTTGTTGGATTGAGACTGTATTTAACACACATTCATTAAAAACGAAAAAAAAACTTGCAGCCCTCAAATTAACATTTTCAAATTATAATGAAATGTTGAATTCTCCGTCTTTTGCGTTCACTAATGCAATCAGAACATCTGGAATACCATGTAATGTAGCCTACTTGGATACATAATAAATTTAAGTGAAAAAAAAAATCCGAAAATAAACTCAAAATATAAAATTAGCTATAAAACAACACAATAATAATAATTCCGAATGTGTTCATATTTCGCTATTAGAACTCTATTTCACGATTTGTCGCGATTGTTTTATCCTCATATTATTAATAAAAATAACTTAATTCGTAAAGATTAGTAAAAATCTATTGTATATCTATTATGTTGTGATTTTCGCGATCTACATAAATACCCGGCCCTGCACATACCACTAAACAACAGACCACAAGTCCAGGACATATGGACGTTTTTGGAAACCAGAAAGGTCTGAGTTTACTTTCGTTTGCTTATTTGTATTGGTTTAAAGACATTTGAAGATCTAAATAATTAATCATGTAATTTTCCATTTTTCCGTTTGTGTCCTTTGTTGGCTTAAATATACATTTAAAATAGTTTCGAAGATAAAAAAATTGTCTTTCTCCATTTTCTTCACCTAGAAATTGTTTTAAAGAAATAAAAGAAATCTTACAAGTCATGAATTGCAGAAAGCCTACATGTCCAGTCAACTCATAATTTTTTTTACAACTGATACTAAAGAAAAACGTTAAAGTTCATGTGTGTCAAAGACCACATCTTATTATTATGCTTTAATGAAAAAGTAGTAATTTAAAAATATCAAACGCTTCTGAAGATAATTAGTTTTATGCCTCCTGAAAAAAATACTCAAATGGACATTGGAGTTTCTACAATTCACGATTCATTTATTCGTAGAGTCTATTATCTTGTACACTATAATATTCTTGATAGGGGTTTAACATCTCGAAATTTTGTTGCTTTCACTTTTTACTATTGTATTCGTATTGCATGTTGATGCCATTTTTCCATAAACTTCATATTAATAGCTTAAGCTGGCGATGTTTTAATTTTTCTTGCAGTCAACATTTATGACTTTGTATCCGGACTAGAGTTGTAAAAATACTACATATTCCTGTAATATTAAATGGAGTTCAAAATAAACTATTAATGCTACCGTTATTGCAGCCTTAAGTAGGCTGTTGAGTTTAACAGTTTGATAAATCACATTCAATGCTTTTCATCGATTAGCACAGCAAAATCAAAATAGATATATACAGTCTGTTTACATGAATCATGCTAAGACTCCATGCTGTAACTCTTTTCAGGTAGTAAATATTCCATTTAGTACTTAGTTTGAAAATGATTTAATCTTTTAGGACTTTAGGTAAACATTTTAATTTAGACAGCTTCAGTTAAATCTAATACCTGCAATACGTGGAGAATCTTAAGCTGTATCGGTCGTTCACCTGTCAGACTCTTGATTTAAGACGCTCACAGACCCGAATTCAAATCCCAGCGTTGGCGGAGTTGTGTTTTTAGTGGACAAAGTCACTATTGTAAGAGTTTTTCTCGGGGTTACCCTGGTTTCCCTCATCATTTCACCAACTCTATCCAAAATTATCCTTTCATCACCATTTTTTGTCGCGAAATAGAGCACCTCCTGTGTTTGCGTGACGACGAACCTACCATCCGCCAAGTTGTGTGTTCTTCGCGGTTTGTCCAGAGATTTGTAGGTGACAGTGCTGATGGATTCTAGAAAATTCATAATCTGCATTAGGCACCGGAACCCTCCAGGAACTCACTAACGGTGACATAGAGACTCGTGTAGATCTGTGACATTCGACAGATCACCATCAGGCGGTACGATATACGGATTTGGTAACTGCAGAGAATAAGCTTTGACAGGCAGCACAATCGGCATGCAACTTATTCATCACGGATGAACAGAAGACCTATTTGGTCTCAAGTGTTTAAGGGTGCTCATTGTTCCACCCAATAAGCGCCTCTGTATGGCGAAGGTTAACAGGATTGGATAAGTGTAACTACAGGGTGTAAACGAGATTAACTATCAAAATTATATAGACAGTGGATATCAGTTTACCGAATAAAATATTTAGTGTAATTTAACTATTTCTTATAATTTTATTTTTAATTTGTAAAATACCATGTTTTTAAGATTGCTAGCAGTCTAATAATTTGTTTACATTTTGACTGAACGTGAATGTCATTGTCAATGACCTTACGCCCAACACATACCAATACACAACAGAGTAATAAACAACTGCTCCAGCAAGCATATCGGGCAAAGTAAATAATAACTGTCTACTTTCATTTTCAAAAAGTTAGATTCACAAAGCAGACTTTTTCTCTGGGAAAATTTTGGCAATTACAGAAAAACATTAGATTTTGTTTCGTCAGTTATTTATGCTCTACCACTCGTATTTTTTAAGGTTTATATTGTTTATAGCCAGTATATTGTACTTATAGTAGTGTACCGTATGATAAAGAAATGTTGATATTATGAACTCTATTTAAACTGTTATGTTATGATTTTGTTGCATTGATTATTATTTTATTGAAACATTTCGTATTATTTTGATTCACTCTAACCGTTAGTTACTGAGTGTGTAACTAAATCGATTGATGGCACAAAACAATGAATCACGATATTTACAGGATTGCGGTCCTACGGAATGTAATAATCGCTCATACAAAAAGGAGTAATAATAATAATAATAATAATAATAATAATAATAATAGTCCATTAAATAATTAAGATTACAATAGGCTTCGTTAAAAGGTAACATTACAAATTAAAAGACAAGATCATTCACCTCCACATTAAAGCACTCGTCAACAGTATAAAAAGTCTTATCAGTCAACCATTTTAAGATAACTTTTTAAAAGTGGGAAAGAGCAACAAATATGGCATTAACAGGCAAGGCGTTAGAAAATTTTATTCCCATAGTTTCCCAACTTTTCAGTGCTTTGGAAGTGTGACAGTATTTAAAACTCAAAGTGATAAGCACAATAAGTCTAGGGTTTGCTTTGCAAGCCTTCGGGCCCCTCTTCGGCACAAAAAAAAAAACAATTATTTAACTTGCAAGGAAAACATTTCTATTTCTTTTGCATGCAGTATCGCTGGGAAAAGCAGCTCGTTCGAGGTGGCAATAGAGAAAATTTGTTGAACAAGTTGCGCTATTTGATATTCTCGGACTTCGAAAATCCGATTCACGAGTCCGACATTCAAATTTGGGCCAGAGCGCGGGTTTAGCGTAGATCAATCTTCTATGACGCACCCTGGGCAACGACTCTGTATGTAAATTGGAGTATTCAACAGTTAAGTAACCGCCATTACTAAAAGGAAAGTTTTTTTTATGTAACTGTACTTTATGACAACTATTATAAACAATGACCTTTGCGATGTGAAGAGTGCTATGACGAAGGCATGAACGTAAACAAATGGGAATTCTTTGTACATTGCGATTTATTTCGTATATAAGGTGACGAGTGTGAAGGTCGCCTCTGCTGAAACGCACTGGTAAATCAGATATTTCTTTTTAGATTCAGTAACTACGCCATTAGTTCTTGCTAATTACATAGAAATATCCAATATGTCTTTCAGACAACTCGAGTGCTTCCCTCGTCAGCGTCCTATCAAACCGAGTACCGGGTCTTTCCGACGGTAGAGAGTGGTCGGAGCGTGCTGCCTACCACACCATCTCTTTCTATGGCCGAGGTCATGAAAGCATGGAGCAAGCATGAAGCCTTTCCTTCATGCCCCAATGTGTGTAGACTTTCCTATAAGTAATAATGAATCAATGATATGTAAATAGAATATTTTTAGTAGGTTATTTTAAGACGCTTCATCAACATCTTACGTTATTTAGCGTCTGAATGAGGTGAAGGTGATGATGCAAGTGAAATGACTCCGGGGTCCAGCGCCGAAAGTTACCCAGCATTTGCTCATATTGGGTTGAGGGAAAACCACTGAAAAAACCTCAACCAGGTAACTTGCCCCAACCAGGATTCGAACCCGTGCCACCTGGTTTCGCGGCCAGACCCACTAACCGCTACGCCACAGGTGTTGACTAAATAGGACAACTCTACCTGTATAATAAATACACAGTAACATTTTTTTTGTCCAATGGCAGGACCGTTAACTTGTTATTCGCCCCGACTCTACGAGCGTGTCTCATGGATGTCGCTAGTGCCGAGAAGCATAGACCACTTAGTTCGTTAGAGACCATTCAGAGTGCACCACAGACAGTGGGTTTACGTTGCCTCGTAATGGATGATGATGGAGAATTGTTGAAATGTCGCAGGAGGGTCGAAGTATCCGGAGAAAGCCCCTATGTTGCCTGGACCAGGGGCTTGCCTAACACACATTATAAATTCAGGGTGGAGAGGGAATTGTTTGAGGGCTCTCGGGGTCATAAGCGCAGTGTGGTAACATTGAGCACCGTGGCGTTACAATAAAATTCTATCATTGATAAATACGTAGCCTACATAGTATCATTCCACCATCTTTTAGAGAGTTATACATTTCCATTACTTATTTTTATTGCATTTGCAACACTTTTGCGGTCATTCTAAATGTTACTGTGCATTATTTATTCATTCGAAATATATGCAGTGGATAACGAAATTAGATTAACAACGTAGGATGTGATGATGTGATGTGTATAATGGTACAGTGCATCAGTTATTCATAGATTTAAAAAAGACATATGACTCGCTTAAGAGAGAAGTTTTATATGATATTCTTATTGAATTTGGTATTCCCAAGAAACTAGTTCAATTAATTAAAATGTGTCTCAGTGAAACGTACAGCAGAGTTCGTATAGGTCAGTTTCTGTCAGATGCGTTTCCAATTCACTGTGGACTAAAGCAAGGAGATGCACTATCACCTTTACTTTTTAACTTTGCTCTAGAGTATGCCATTAGGAAAGTCCAGGATAACAGAGAGGGCTTGGAATTGAACGGGTTACATCAGCTGCTTGTCTATGCGGATGACATGAATATGTTAGGAGAAAATCCACAAACGATTAGGGAAAACACGGGAATTTTACTGGAAGCAAGTAAAGAGATAGGTTTGGAAGTAAATCCCGAAAAGACAAAGTATATGATTATGTCTCGTGACGAGAATTTTGTACGAAATGGAAATATAAAAATTGGAAATTTATCTTTTGAAGAGGTGGAGAAGTTCAAATATCTTGGAGCAACAGTAACAAATATAAATGATACTCGGGAGGAAATTAAACACAGAATAAATATGGGAAATGCGTGTTATTATTCGGTTGAGAAGCTTTTATCATTCAGTCTGCTGTCAAACAAATCTGAAAGTTACAATTTATAAAACAGTTAAATTACCGGTTGTTCTTTATAGTTGTGAAACTTGGACTCTCACTTTGAGATAGGAACATAAGTTAAGGTGTTTGAGAAGAAGGTGCTTAGGAAAATATTTCGGGCTAAAAGGGATGAAGTTACAGGAGAATGGAGAAAGTTACACAACACAGAACTACACGCATTGTATTCTTCACCTGACATAATTAGGAACATTAAATCCAGACGTTTGAGATGGGCAGGGCATGTAGCACGTATGGGCGAATCCAGAAATACATATAGAGTGTTAGTTGGGAGGCCGGAGGGAAAAAGACCTTTAGGGAGGCCGAGACGTAGATGGGAAGATAATATTAAAATGGATTTGAGGGAGGTGGGATATGATGATAGAGAATGGATTAATCTTGCTCAGGATAGGGATCAATGGCGGGCTTATGTGAGGGCGACAATGAACCTCCGGGTTCCTTAAAAGCCAGTAATTAAGTAAATAAGGATGTGATGATAGTAGCATATTTTTTATGGGGTATTGTTTGGAAAACATCGGATGCAGTTATTTTATCGCATAGCGCTGAGGTTTGAGTTAAGTGGCGAATGCAGATGTGCGCTATATTTTCTGACAAAATTGTTAAAGATCCATCTAAGCATTCTGATCATGCTTCTGATCGAGGAAGAAAACAGAGCGCAGAATGTTTGCAATCAATGAGGGATGTAACCACCATATCGATGAAGGCATGACGAAACATATGTATTGTAACGAAACTATTATTGTTGCATGTTGTTCTCGCGTAGTCAAGAAATCAGTGATATAGAAACTGTGATAAATCCTTCCGATGTTATAAAGTTTGTTACAAAAAGCCTTATACAATCTGATTTAGTAAACATGTAGTTTCGTATAACTTACCTTCGTTTTTTCAAAATTACTTGGTCATCAACAGAAAGTGTTGTTTAAAATCATACCATGTAATGAAATACATGTTACGTTGAGATCTATTGAAGGTATTGTCAAATCTATCATCACAAAAACATTTCCAGACGTACGCATTTATATAAGTCTGCATTAAACCAACGTAAATACATGCGCTGTAATAATTTTTCTAGTTATGTTGTTTAATTTATACCGACTACTTGGAACCTGTAATGCAACAGAGCATAAACAATGCTGAAAACAAAGTAGTGTGTGTTCCTAATGCAGTGTGGACAAACTTTTCACTTTAAAATTATGCTTTACGGTACACTGCTCAAGCGGGACAGAACATTTTTAACTTACAGACAGTCTACATAGGAAAACGAGGCAGGTAGGTGTAAATTGTATACTAAAATTACAATATGAAAATATCAGAAGAGATGAGGCTTTTAACATTAGTCATATTTCAAGCTTTCATGGAAATATGAAAGAAAAGAGAGCAGATTTGTTGATTAAAATTTATGATTTGGTTATATCGGAAAAAGAATAATAATAACACAAGCTACTGTGGGGATAAAAAACAGAAGATGATAAATTTGTTTAAGAAATCTCAGATTTGAGCATATTACGGCAACAGCACTTGAACTTTATATTGTCACACGTTTTTATGGTAAAGTGATTATAATTTATATGTACGTTTCATATGCAGATATTATATTAGTCCATCCCTGGAAGCAAAAGATTGATATAAATTAGTTAGGAGACGAAATTTACATTCACATCTTCTCTTCGAAATCTTGAACTCTTCCATTCCTTCGTACCTGTCTTTTCGCTTCACTTACCTTTCTTCCCATCAGAGTCCTGCATTGGAGTTAAATCGCTCGCTTGAACTCGGTCGAGTGTCGCACCCTCGAGTGAGATAAGATCGGTCGTGATACGCTCGTAATAAATAGAAACACAGTACAAGGTCATCTCACCGACATGTCTTATCTTGTATGGAAGGCGACAGATAAGATAAACATATGTTTTGCTCACACGGTAAAAATAAGGCTTTATTTTCTGCGTTTATGATAAACGTTTAATGGAACAGTCAATGGAACGTACCAAAACAGGAACATGAAGTTATAAATAAAATAGTATGAAAAACTTCGATATATAGTTATTATTGCTAATTAATAATTATTCAATATTTGATTTACCACATAGATAATATGATAGGTCCATACATAGTGTTCCGCATATATACAATGTAGAAACGTTTTACAAAATATTATTGATATAGCAGTAGATTAATAACAATATTAGTACAGATATAACATAATAAAACGAATAATCATGCTGCACAACTGTTACAGACACAAAGATTGATACACTAATTATTAGAGATTATTATTATTATTATTATTATTATTATTATTATTATTATTATTATTATTATTATTATTATTATTATTATTATTATTATTATTATTATTACTAGAAAACTTGATCCAGTTCTTGCATTATCGTGATTGTGTTCTCCGTTTATAATAATTACATTTACATCCAATAACATCTATCAGATGTGGCAAAAACAAAATCACTCCTGTGTAGGGGGGGGACATTTACCTACAACATTTATATTACATTTTAAAGCAAGTTTTGTAGTTGTACTATGGAGAGGTTAGTTAAACACTGCAAAGTTTTGAAATGATAAACATCTATGATGTTACTACACAGTTCATCACTGTAACAAGAACGAATATTTAACGCTCGGCTTATACCGTTCGTGGATTTATCGCTCGTGATAATTTTACCCATCATGCATGTGCGCTACCTATCGGATTATGCTATGAACTACTTGGCGCTCGAGCGAAAACGTCCGATGCAGACCTCTGCTTCCCATCATAATCTGAACACACGTTGTCGTCGCGAAACAGTATAACTCGATCGAGGCGAATGGAGGGAGACGCGGGCGTAATGTGAACTATCGCGATGAAGCTGTATGAACGCAGAAGTATAAGTGTCGCTTCGGACTGCAGGACTCCACTGACCTTGGTCGAGTAATAACAATACCATCACATCGCACTTCCTCGTGTGCCGTGCCAAGGCTGGAATTCGCTACCTACTAGCATCGGAGACAGGGACTGTCGAAAAAAATTGTAATTCAAACTCAAACTAGGAACTTGGTCAGTAGTTGAGGCCCGTTGAGATATGAGTTATTGTAGCATGAAATACTTCAATCTTCAGTAATTTCATCCCTATATGATTATTATACATTTAATATGTACTTCAATGACTAATTCTCTCTTTATTCCTAACTTCCACAATAAATTAATAGTCTAACTTTTATCCGTGAGGTAATGTTTTAGTACTTTGGTTTTATTATAATTTTTGAATAAATATTGATTGTAATTTTAATGTTAATTGTATTCTTGATACTGTAATTGTAATCCCTGGTAGAGAGGAAGAGAAGACTTGGTGACCTTATCTCTACCAGATTAAATAAATAAGTGAATAATAAAATAATAAAAAATAAATTTGCTTTTCTGCGAAAATGAGAACAAGAGTTTTCGTCGCTGTTAATCAAAGCATATTATGGTAAATTATGTAAAAAAAATAGCTAAATTTGCTACACACTTAATTGAAGGATTCAGAACCATAGTGGACCAAGCGCCATTTACTAAAACCATAGAAAACAAGGGTTAAAATGAAGATACTACCAAAATTCAATGGAAACATATAGCAAGTAATATAAGGTGTACATATTAAAACTAAATGATATGTCTATCTTCATTAAACTATGGTATTCACTTATCTTTAACCCTTCCTTTCTCTGTTTTTAATAAATGGCGCTTAGCCCACTATGGCTCTGAACCCTTGAATTTTACCATTACCCTCTTAGGCCTATATCGTTAAAAAGATCGCTTCAAATTTCTAGCTTTGAGGTGACGACTTGATCACTTGAGCTAATAGTTTATTATAGCTGGATGCTGAAGTAACCACGTCAGTTGCATTATACTTTATAATTATTGGATTATACATTATTTTAATTATTTTTCATTGTGATTTATTATACATAGAGATCAAGAAGTTACGCATATGAAATATACTACATGCTTTTCTTATGCTAATATATAAAATAATAATTCTGATGATAAAGTTCACAATATGAATTGTTACAAAAATTATCCAGCTCGCTTTATTATTTCAACACATTCAAATTGGCGTAAGTTTCAAGTGATACTGCATGAATTTGTTTTTCCAGGTCCGTTGCTAATTTGCGTAATATTCTTGGATTAATGTCGACAATAATGTCATTCTTCATCGATGTTTCTCGTAAAGCCATCAATTGTGTGAAAATTATTTTGATAGACAGTACATTATAGACATATCTCCCGGTGTAGGTCTGGTGACTTTGATGGCCAAAATTTTTAGAAAAGAGCCGTCAACTAAAATTAATCCCGCAGGAATTGTAACATTTCATTTTATGAGCGACATGTGATACCGTTTTGTTGCAAACAAAATTCACGTTCATCAACCATCATCAAACAAATTAATTTTCCGAGACAACATCAGTCCAACAATTCTACGACGTGATGTCGCGTACTATATTCAGAATTTTTTAGAATACAAATCATGTGGATTTTCAGTTCATCAAATCCTATTATTTTGTCTATTAATATATCATTCGAGATAGAACCAGTCTTTGCCGGAGAAAGACTTTTGCCAAGGTGTGTAATTACAGTTTTTTTTAGTAAAGTGATGGAAGCTACCTACAGAAAACTAAGCGCTTCTCTTTGTAAAGGTTGTTCAATTCTTGGACGCAGTGAATACGATAGGTTTGAGTAAGTAATATTTTGGTTACTTTACAAGAACTTAAATTATGTATCACTGTTTGAACTGATGATTTCCTTAATATTTTTAAGGAGAATTTTGTAGAGTCCTTTCAAGATCTCCCGGTTTAGTTATGGTTAAAACTAATCGTCTTCCATTGCTATTCTTGTCTCTAACAAATGTAGTTTCTTTTAAGACTGCTTATTGTGGAATTGCTGTGAACTATTGAATCCGGATATTGCAACTAAATTCCTCAGGAATACCAACGTAAGGGCGATACTCGATGTACTGCTCCACAATTATAAAGTTTTTGGCTCTGAGATGAAGACATTCACTTTCTTAGTTTCTGAACTATCGGTACACTGGTCTTATTTTTGTCGCAAATTATGAGAAAAACCACAACTATAATCTGCATTATTATTATACTAACATCAAGCAGGAGCAACCGTCAGTGGACTGTTGAGTAACAATTTTTGACTAGTACCTGAATTTTAGAACCCGCTTCAAAGTAAAATAAAATCTTTTTCGCAAAAATAGCATAACAAGTGTGGAAATATTCATAGCATAAGGGAATTCGTGCATTGATTTTACACGTAGATTATAAACGATGTAGTTACCCTTAGCACTTAGAAACTGACTAAAACAGATTGGCTCTCGCTATCACGTGAGAGTTCATGGGCAGAAGCGTTCTAAATTGAGCACATCCGTGATTGACTGCCGGTATAGCGTAGATAAGACTTCAGACATAAATTTACTTCAGATATTGCTGTGGTGATGTAAGACAAGGGAACAGAAAATTGCAGTACATTCACTGTGGCAAAGGCCCTACAAGTTGGCTAGTACGGCTGGAAGGGTGGTGTGACCGGTGACCGACATCCACCACGATCTTGCGACTGGTGTGGGAAGTAACAGGTGTCCTTGACCCCCTGGCAGCGATCCATCGATCCACTATCCCCTTCCTATCATCGGATGGGTCGGTAGGGCTCAGGAATCAATATTTGTACAGTGTTCTGCATGTTGCGTTCCTCATTTGTTCGATATGTCACGCAGGTGGGAACAATGTGCTCGGCGCTTAACTCCCCATTGAAAGTCTAGTGCTAATAGACAGCCTTTCACATACAGGAGCACAAATTACAAGATAATGTGTGTGGACGTAACATATAAGATATTTTCACATTTCGATGTTGTTTCAGTACATAGTTGTTTTCCTCAGTATGACTTCTCATTTTTGTTTTAGATCTAACACGTCTTTCAAAATTCAGACGTAATTAATTGCTCATATCTTAGTTAGTTTTTATAAACCTAAAAATTCTGACTTTGTCTTATTATTAGGATTGCCAAAATTGTGGATACAAAAACACAAACACTTTTGTTTTCCGAAAGTTTGGATGGAATATCATTTGCATTGAAGAAAGCTATCTAGTATATTGTACCAATATTTAAAAGAATTAGCAGAAAAACTGAATATGATCGTATTTCTACTGGCATAAGTAGACAGCGGAAAAAAAGTCAAAAGTCATGTTTACGGTTTACTGGTACTATACCAGAGCCTTCTTCAGTTACAAGCCGGAGCCATACGTCGGCAACACTGTAATTAACTGTCAAACGGAGACCTACTATCCAGAACACGTGTTTGTGCTAATGCCGATTTTTAATGTAAATTAATGTTACAATATAAGTGTGTGTCGATGGAGTTATGTTCGCGGTCGTACCAAACGTTAATTGTTGATGTATTATAAACTAAGTGCGTGTTGGCGATAAAAACAAGACAATAAATGAAAATATGGCTGCAGTCTTTAGCAATTTTTACGGTTATTATTAATGACAAAATGATTGAACAATTCTTCTAAATATTGAATATTGTATAAACTACATTTTTATAGTCTTACTTGTGATTTGTGGTGTATCAGAATTCTAGTCAAATTGTTGGGTTTCGCCTACTATATCAATGAAGTTACGCCGTTGATTTTCAAGTCCATTGTAAACTGCTGTTTTGTGATCCCATAAATGTTGCAGTTTTGTTGATTCGGAATGCCTGCTATACGTCAGAACTGTCTATATGTTTTGTAGATGCATACACTCACTTTGTTGGTTGTCAAGATTTATTTATGAATATTATTTATTTTGTAATAAATTAGTTATAAACATGTTTCTTTCGTATTTACAGGATTTAAAGTTCACTGAGTTTACGCTAATTAGCACATACTAATAGATAATGATGTGCTTTGTTACATATTATGTTGAAGGTATGTTTCGTCATTTTTTCATAGATCTTTATACTTGGCCTTGGCCTATTTAAAATGATATTTTAGAAAATTTGTAACAAATAATTTAGGATAACAGTATTGTTATGGTGACTGGCGAGGTTCAAACTAAAACTGGCTTCCTGGGCGTCTGAAATATTTATAGAAAAGCACGACAGATAATCACATGAAATTAAAATGTATGTGATATCCTAGACCTTTAACGTCAGAGGTGAAACAACATAAAGCGGCAAAACAATGTCAATTTACTACTCACATAATGGTTAATTGATTGGAATAGGGTACTCCGAAAGTACGTCGTTATTTCATTTATTTTGGTACAAGTAACATTTCTTTAAGTATTTATTTATTTTCCTTTGTACCATCAATAAAAACACATATGTTTTTAATTTTTTTAAGTTATAAGTGACTGTATGCAAGTACTTACGCGGTCTTCTGAAACTCAAATAAAATACCATTTCGGATTCCGTAATAAATTACGTACATCAGTACACTGAATCTTGATCATATGCACTTAGTTTTGTATAAATTAATGTCGAAAATATACATGTGACAACGAAATCAAGGGCTAAAACGTCAAACATCATGCCTTCATTTCGCCTCCGCCCGCCTCCACTCAGCGTTGCCAAACCTACCCATGCTCCGGCTTTTAACTGAAGATGGCTCTGACTATACGCATGGACTATGGCATGAGATGTGCACGCTTCCCAAGTAGCTACAACACGGTACCGTCCGCAGAGAGCACCACGCGAACACCGAAAACAACTGTCACTCTGCGTTCTCAGTCAGTCCTTGTCAGCACGTGAATAGAAAACATTGAGATACATAAACATATTCTTCATTTGTGTTCGGTGAAGTGACCATAATGCCGAAGACAGATGTTAAAAAACATAGAGTGTATTCTTTAATACAAGAATATGGTATCCACATTTTTAGTAGTGATAGGCTACTGGTGAAACAATTAAGTGTCGGTTAAGTATGTGTGCATTAAAAAGATAAAACATTGATGGAACACCAATGTAATACACAGAAACACATGAAAAATGTTGCTCTATGTTAGAAGAAAATAAGGGTTCAAGTTCAAATTCCGCCTTAAATATTAAATATGATTTTTGCCAGGATATGTGTCGAATGATGATAAGTTGCAATATTCCATTCAAAACGTTGGACAATCCTCACTTTAAAGGGTTTGTAGAAAAGTACATAAAATATCAGGCACCTTCTGAATCATCAATTCGAAAACAGTTCTTTCCTGCACGCTCCTCTAGTATGCCTACTGTGCTTACGTAAACAACAACAACCCTCTGACGAGACAAACTACTCGCGTTGTAGTTACCTTCACATCCGAATGACTTTTTTCCGCTGTCTAGTCATAAGATAACATTAATATCCTGATACGAACAGATAGATCAGTCTGATTGTGATTTAAACATACATAATTATAAATTTCATTGTGTCATACTTCTAAGAAGAATGTACTTGCTTAGAAAATAAGTGTTTTCTTTGATGGAGTCATAAAAAGCCACGCATGAATACTCTAAATTGACTTTAATTTGAAGCAATGCTTTTACCTTATTTATATGGAGTGCATTCCTTTCAAGTGTTCATTAAAGAAAATACTCTCCACAGATGCAGAAGTTCTCGGAGACATTACACAAATTCTGAAACTTTCTCAGAATTGTTAAAATTTATTTCTCTTTCTTTTAAATTGTCGAAAACTTAAACACACAGATTTATAATTTTGAGTTATCTCTTCGGGTATCCTTTCTACTTCTCCATATTTTATTTTATTTTTTAAAGCACAAGATTCACGAGCACGACCTCACCAAAAAGTTTACCTATGTTGATGGAAGCATTAGTATAAGAAACGAGTGAATGTATAAATTCAGCTGATTTATCGACATTTTACTTGAAACTATTTGATTCCAAGAAAACTGTTCAGGAACCTCAAAAATTCCCTCCCATAGTTCGAGATATGACATGCACTGGTTATAAAAGTTCAGAATATTTTCTTCGAAATCCTCCTTTCATTTCACCTTCAGTGATCAGTTTCTGTTTAGCTGTCTGAGAGATGAATTTAACGTTTTCTCATGGAAATGAGCTTCGTAATCTGTGAATGCCGTACCTTGGTCTTTGATGTATCTTTAAAATAAAAGTGTACAAAACTGTGGCTATTGCCGTTGGTGATTATGTAGTAGTGTCACTCTTTGAAGGATGTAGTAACTAATTATTAAACTTCTTTTCAAGTTCGAAGAGAAAATACGGAGTATGGCAACTTTACTTATAAAAAATATTAGAGCTGGGTCACTGGTTACCCAGACACGGAATTATTGGAGTTAAATGCATAGTGTACAGTCTCTTAACCCTGAGAAATTGTTGATTTTTTTTTAAAGTTCAATATAATTCTACACTTAAAAAAATCACTGACATGAGGAAAAATGCTGAACAAATTCTGCAGGTTACAGTTAGGACACAAATGCAGGTATAGTATACTATACTTCGGGTCTCTGCACATACAGTACATCTTATATCACAATCAGACTGCGGCTTAGGGTCACCGATTCGTGAGACTGAAGTTTGGAACGCACGGAGTATACATGACGTCATGACCCATGGGTTGGGATGGCACTGTGAGAGTACAGTTGGTTTCGTTGTTGTTGTTTAGTCAACTGTCCGAAGACAGGTTTGAACCTCGTAACATCAATAAAGCATCACTCATAAGGCAACTAGGCCAGAAGATAATGGGGTAGGGTGGCCAGTTCCTTTCCCTCTTGAATGTATACATCACCGATAGCTACATATTCCACTAATCAGACTTCAGATGTATACAAGCAATTGTTGTTCTCGCTCTAACACATATTGTCAAGTGAGATGTACTGCCTGAATATAGATGCACATAGGCCTATCAGCCAGAACCTCAATCAGAGATATGTTGGTTTTGTAAGACATTTATTATTATGATTTGATTATTTATACATGCATATTTGTGTTAGTGTTAAACATGTCGAAAATTAAGAGCACCAATCGTTCCCTTCAGAACGAACTTATAGAGAAGTTCGGAAAGGAATATTAAAGGAAAAAAAAAAAACACTGAATTTTGCAAATTGTTAAGAAAGTATAAGGACAGATGGAACCGGCTTGTTTTAAAAGCAGCGCAATAGCAAAAGGTACATGGAAAATATTTAATTATATATTCAAAACTAACATTCAGCATCAAAATCAGACATAATTAAAACATGCAAAAGAATTTAATCGCGATTTGTGTCAATATTTCGGTACATTCGGTGCATTGCATTGTGAAGAAATGTATTTTATGTAAGTACTGTATATTTTTTATTTTCTGCTCACACACAAATTATTATTTTATATTGTTAAAACTATATAGTAGGCTATAATGTAAATTGAAACATTTAACGTTAGGCAATTATTTGTTATACTAGAAATGGACTGCATATAGGCTACTATACTTGTAAACGTGAACATTTATTTTGCGTTCTACTGTGACTGAATGTTTACATGTTGAGGCAAGGAGTAACTGCACTCTCACTCTCCCATTCCCCCCGATCTACACAACATAGTAGTCAGTGCGTTCGTAACTTACTGCGTTTCGATACCCTGTGCCGCAGTCTGATAATAATGTATGAAGTAGGCCTATAGTATATTATACAGTACTTTCAGGACTCAGGAGTGTCGTCAGAACGTCATGAAACACGCGCTACTTAGGAATGCATTACCTGGTATTTCTGACTACAGTGATTGATTTCTTTCGTCCACGATACCTAGTTATTAGTACTTCATTAACAAGCACAATTAACTGTTTTCCTTGAATAGATGAATGAACACACCCCTTTTTAACATGTGTAAATACATTATCCGATTGATTGGAGTTCCTAGTTACCGAGTGAGCATGTCGAAAACGTGCAGTGAAAAGTTTTCTTCGCTTTCTTATAAAAATATTTCTGTAAGGAATATTTTCCATGAGAAAGGAAAATTCCATATTTTGTAGAGTATTCTGTAAAGACATGAGAAGGGAGAAACTATATTCCATAACAGCACAAGACGCAATGACAAAATTAAATCCAATATTAATGAAACTATTTGTTTCTTCAGCTTTCCGTTGACATTCAAATAGTCAAATAATTTTTTTTTCGATTTGTTTTTAATGTTGCTACATGCGTTTTAATAAAGTAGAGAATATGTACCGTAAATCAAAAAGGGTTCGTTGGTAAAAATAAGCATGAAGGATTCCCCAAGAGCTTCTCCTGATTCAAAGTTTGAGTGATAATAGGTAAAGTTTTAATTTCGATAACCTATATTTCAGATGTATTTTTTGAATTGTTACATGCAATGAACGTATAAAGTGTGACATATTTAACTTTGTATTTTAAGTTTGTTTTAACGTATATGCAAACATGCTGTAGTACGTCACATCTTGTGTACTGGTATGTACTGTATAATATAAATGTATGAAGCTAATATTTTTGTACAAAATTGCATTTTATGCAGCCCTACTAGCTTGCTAAGTAGAAATATTACATTTGCAAATTTAAACATTTCATTTTTCACTCGACTGCATTTAAAAACAACGTGTTTGTAGGAAGAGTGTAGGTACAACCCCTACCTCATCCCTCTTACTACACGGCAGAATGGTCCGTGTTCACGTAAAATAGTGAAGCTGGGCATCCGTGGCTGAGCTTTATTTATTACTTATTGCACAGGGAAAGAGATTTCTTATGCAGCTTCCACTGCGCCGAATTTATCGTAAATTATGTAGGTGTCCACAACTTTCCTCTTGTACAAGCACGAGCTACTCTTCAATGCTCTGAACAGCAGTACTGAGCTCATGTTCTGGGACACCTGTTACATGTTTTATGATAGATTCCTTCAGATGATGAATTTTCTTTATCTGCTGAGAAACGTTCTTGCCTTCAGATAGCCTATCAAGCAGAAATTCGCAGGGTTTAATGTCTGGCGATCTTGCCGGCCAACTTAAAGAAAATTGCCCACTGTTAACACGGTCACCGAAAGTGTCTTATAAAATTCTTGTTCCAGGTTAAATATGTGGGTAGGAGCACCATCGTGTACAAATATATTTTTCAGTGTTATGCTCTCGTAAAGCTGGTATCGCATAATTACGAACCATATTCATTGTCCATTAACTCTTAACATATTCAAATAACATTGACCACCAATTCTTAACGGATTTAATCTGGCTCTTAAAAATGTATGGTCCTTACATGAAACGACTTGTGGAGCCATACCAAAAGGTAACTACTGAATCGTTAAGTTCGTGTTGGATGACTGAACGTGGATTATTTGAATGGATATCCTTAAACTTTTGATAAAAACTGTATTTGGTGAACACTTCAAATTAAGTAAAATTCTTTATATTTTGAGCTAAAATTTAATTTTAAATCTCTCATATCAGCTAGATCATACATTACATTCGTTAATTGAAGCCTTGGGCCAAATAATGGTCTATGTTATTACTCGACCAAGACCAGTGGAGTCCTGCAGCCCGGAGCCGTGGCGCTACTGCTCCTGCGTTCGTAATACCGCATCGCGATAGTTAATCGTAGACCGTTGTTCCAAGCAAGAAAGTCATGGTTGTAACTCGCGTAGGAGCACCTCTGGTACAGGTATTGAAAAACAATTTTTGTGACAGTTGTGTAAGACTATATAGAGCATTATTCCATTAATAAAGTCGATTTTGAAAAATTGTAACATAGGCCGTTATTCGGTCCAACGCTTCAATTGTCGACTTGTGTTTTTATTGGTTTATTTTACGACGCTATATAAACTGCGATGGTTATCTAGCGTCTGGGTGAGATGAAAGTGATATACCGGCGAAATTAGTTAAGAATCCAGCATCGAAGTTACCCAGCATTTGCTCTTAATGGTTGAGGAATAACACTAAAAATCCTCAACTAGGTAATTTGTTCCAACCAGGAATTGAATCCGGACCCGCTAGTTTCACGGACAGACATGCTAACCGTTATTCCACAGCGGTGGACTTGACGGTATAAGAATATTAAAAAAATCATTGATACTTTCTAATTGAAATGCATAAGAGAGGTTGGAAAATGCCTTTTTCTTGCTCTACATTCTCGAATTCGTTCCGGTCTATTCATTTACGTTTTAGGCTCAATTTTCGGCGGTGTATCTGCACTCTTTCTTTCACACCAAATACTTGCTCCTTCAGTCTCTGATTCTGGCACGCTTTATAGCCAAGAGGTTCTCTGTAATGTAGTTTCACTCAGTCCTCCGACTATAACGTCACATTACACAGAAGAAATACTGTCCGGCGGAAGCCCCTTTTCCACTAATTTAGTAATGTTATTTTACAGCATCCGACTTGTATCCTGTCTAAAATAGTTACACTTCAAAAGTAGTTCAATTCACAGTTATGAACTATTCAATGATCATGCTTCTCTGAGAAATACATAAACGCTGTTGAGAGTAGTTCTTACTGCCTAAAATACTTAAATGACAATCTCGCGGAAATCAAGATTAAAATTGACCGGGCAGAGTGCGGCCATTCATCCGCCAAAAAAAAAAGTAGGCCTACACATTCACGGAAGCACGCATAGACAATTGTTGGACGATATCCCACTTATAAAGAAGAGGACGACGTCCTACCTGCGGGCCATTGGACACAATATCGCCAGCAATCTTTGAAGTATGTAATCAAGTAATTGGCAACAATGTGAAATTATGTAAAATAATTAAGTTATTAAAAATATATAATTGGGAACAAATGTCAATGGTATAATGTCGTGGTAAATTTAAAAAGAAATATCACGAAATTAGCTGTGCTACGAAATTAGCGAGTTTGCCCTACATGTTTTCATAATATCACTGCGCATTTCATATTTTAGTAAGCTGGTAACACTTTTTAGCACAGAAAATATCTAATGTTCTCCCCTTCGTCACAAAAAGTAGTACTGTTCTTCTCATTCCTTATGAACTTGCCTTCTTGGATTCACATACCTCTAATAAGTACATTGAAGCATGTCAACAAACTCCGAAGTTAGACGTGGACTAGTGGTTGGGATTGAGAAGTCGCATTCTACAAGTTCTAAAAGTGCTACAATTGCCGACCATTGCCCTTACCATTGTCTGATGTGCACTCTCTAACAACCAAATGATTGTACTGTTTCTGTCAAGGTTACATAGTGAACTCAAATTATCTAGGTATGTTAGAACACTCCGATTTTCTTTAAATTTAAGAAATGGAATAAGACATAATTAAAAAAAAATGAGGAACTATCATACTGTTACATTGATGTGCGTAAATTTATTGCTAACGCTTTCCTGCACGATGAATCGGTCGGAATGGTCCCATTCCACATCCTCCTCACTCCCCTGACTCCACAGATTACTACTTGCAGCGAAACGTGAGGGACCAAATACATGAAAGGACAGTGAATGACATGAATAAAACCTATTAGAATTAGATAATGGATGGCGTGAATGAATTAGTTAATCAATAAAGGAAAAATGGGAGGGAGAATATTAAGGGGTCATGTACACTATTAAAGTCCAATAAATATAATTTTTAATATTTTTATTTCATTAAATGTACTTTCTTCTTTAGTTTAGTCAAACAATTGAAGAGTCCACTGCAAGAATGATGGATGTCACTTTCTTGTCGAAAATGAACCAAGACTTTCAATGCATAGCTTAAGACATATAGAATGTACATAGAGAGTTATATGGCATTAACACTGATAGTCATTGTTCAGTAATGATCGGAAAATCTCAGTTAAGCTTTGAGCGCTAAGCATTTCAAACTTTCAATTACTTCTCCTGCAAAATGTATTCCAAATGACATCCATCATTCTTGCAGTGGACTCTTCAATTTTTAAAATATTACCGACACTTCTTGACTTATGACCTAAAACGTGAGGACGTGTTACTGAGCACTTCATATCTTCGGCAAATTTGTCACTCATTTCCCGTAAGTTAAAGTTTCTTGAAACCGTTTCCCTGATTACTCGTATAGTTTTGAGATAATTAATGAAATTTCAGAAGCATTCGTATTTCATAGAGAAGAACAAAATTGACCTCTGTCACTATTTTATCTTTACAAGTTCTTATTTATACATTTTTATATAGGCTAAAAAAGAGGAAAAAGTCAGAAAAAAACATTTCCTACGGTAGAGGTGAATTTTGTTAATGTATTAATTATTGTCAATAAAATTAATTAAAACATTTTAAAATATTGGAAATTACTTGTATTGCTTGGCTACAACGAGACAGAAACTCTTGGCCACGTGCTGGGCTTCTGTCGGAAAGGAGAGTTACTGCGTAACAGCTATCGCCTGTGTTATTCGGAACAAGGGTTGAGGAGTTCATGAAGAGGTCCATTGTATTTCTGAAGATGACTCTCACAGAAGAGCGGATATAATAGCATTAAACAGGCAACAACAAAAGGCTATTATCATAGATCCAACTATACGCATGAAGAGAGATCTAAACCAAGCTCATCAGGTTGATCATGAAAAGAGGGCCATTTGTGAACCTTGTATTCCCTACCTTAGTGCCAAGTGTAACATCCCTCTCTTCAATTGGTCAGTGACAGGTTTATTTTTTGGTGCTCGGAGTTCTTTACCAAAATTGACATATAATTTTTTTAAACAATTATTAATACAGTACCATCTTTAGAAATTCAAAAAATCATCTCGCAGATTCTTAAAGATTCCCTGCAGATTATACAATTTCATTTATACCACTCAGAAGGTCTTAAAGAAGGATATGCTAATTTGAAATAAAATATTTTATTTATAAGTATAATTTTAAGGTCATCTTCTAAGATTTTATTTTATAATTGATAATCAACGGTGCTTAATTATTAAATGTTATTTTTATAGCAATATTCATATTTAATTCATTATATTTTATTTGCTGTTAATTTCTGGATCCTCATGTCATCTTTAATTAAGGCCGGACGATTTATTTCTCTCTCTCTCTCTCTGACACACAGTTTTTTGGAACCGGTTTTCACTTACGCAGACTGCACCCGTCAATTTAATGAACCGTAAATCGTCGAAGTAGAAATTAATTTTTAATTCTAAAATGTGTTAAATGGTGTAGAAGAACTGTGTAAACACTACACTAAATTTCAGAATGAAATTAAGTTAGGTTAGGAAGTAATACATTTTTTAATATTATTAAATTTATACAGGCCAATGATGATCCCTTAACCACTTCCCTGATTAACCCGAGTTAACTCGGGTTGCTAACTTGTGTCAAAATTTATTAACCCGAGTTAACTCGTTTGAGTCCCATTTTCGCTGCTAAGGATTATATCCTGAATATATACGTTTCCATTCTTTCATTAACCTTTTCCTCACTAGATGGCTACAGAAGTTAGTGATATTGCTATATCTGGTGGTGTTTTTTGTACTTCTTCCTTGCGAGTGGAATTCTATGCTCATATAGCATTCACACACAGTAGTGAGTAGATGCTAGTTAGTTTTGGCGGTTTCTGTTTGTGTTTATTTGTTTTTTGTGCTGTTTTGTGTAAAGATGGATCAAGTTAGTGATTCCGAAACTTTTGATCAGGAATATATTCCTGTAGAAGATTAGGAAATTAAACATCGGTATTAGAAGACGAAGTTATAGACCAACAAACAAATTCAGATCAGTTGATGTCGCGTCTTTTCGACAGTGGTTTGAATAGAAGACATCTGGCACCATTTCTTCTTCACTTCCGAGGTCCCCATTCCCTGAAATTTTAACATTGCTTCTGATAACGATAATTCTCAATTTTTAAAGTTATTCTTTAGTAATGGCTTCATCAACATTATATTTGAAGAGACGATTCGGCATGCTAATAAGTGTTCAAGAATTCTGAAAATAATTCGTGGCGGCCTACTACAGACTCTGAAATAGTGTACTTTTGGGCATAGTGATACTGCAGAAAATTATTCACAAACCGAAGAACAGATGTACTGGTACAAATATTCAATGACTGCTACACCATTCTTCCCAAAACGCTCTCATATAGGAGAGCAGATACTACTGTCCGGAATGCAATTTGCCACTGTGCGTAATACCCTGCTTTCGAGTCTATCACACGACAAGCAACATTTAACGCCTTGATAACAGCACTGGTATTGTACCTCATAAATTAATCCATAAAAAGAACATAAGTCGGTAAATAGTTCAGGAGAAAATCAAAGTGGGACAACTAACAGAGCTGGAATCAAGGTGCACGAGATAACTCGGGATAATAATTCAGGTATGAATGTATGTCTATTTCATAGTGATTTTTTAGGTATGAAAGAGAATTAGTGTTGTACAGTGATTCTGCAATATTAAATGACCTCTTTACGAAAATAAAATAATAGCCTATGACACTTTTTTCACAAAACTGGTAAAATATATAGTAAGGGAAGAGGTTAATAAGGTACTCGAAAACGCGTTCTTTTGCAAGGGAGTTTGGGATTGAGAAAAAAGTGAATATGTGAGCTCCAAGCCAGTTGGCCAATTGTTTCACTACGAGTTTCGCCGTCAGCTAATAGGTGGTTTTTCTCACGGTTGATATGGTTGGCAAGACTTGAGAATATGGAAACAAAGTATATCGTCTGATATCCATCCAACTAGCGGATGTGCTTGTGTAGAAATTTTATAAACTGTAGTTTGTTGTGTAAATATTATGCTCTATTAATTGTGGAAAAACAGTCGTTGAACATTAGTACATACACATTTTTATTACAGTGCATAATCAGTTCAATAATTAGTAGACATGTGTACATAACAGTAAACGCAGGAAATGTGTGCTGTTTGAAAGCTTCGTTTAATTCTCTTCTTGCTTGCAGGATTTATATGTTCGTCCCTCGTAGCTCTTGTTCACGCTTCGCTTTCTTCTCCTAATGTTCCTTTTCCTGCACAAATTTTGCCAATTCCGTGCCTCGTTCTTTTACTCCCTTCGGCTGCGAGATCTGAGGGATTGTCGCCAATTAGGGCTGCCCCTGCCCGCCGACTGGGACACGTACCCGCAGTACAGCGTCACGTGACGGAATCAAATCCCTCCTTCGCCTCTCCACACGTCACGTCTCGGCAGCAAAACAAGAGAACATCGGGACTTATGCATTGTGTGAAGTATCTTTCCAGGTGTCTGATATCGCGTAAAGAAAACATGAAATGAACGTGAAAGCTGGAAGCGAATCTACAGTCTCCATTGCACTAAGTATTATTCATAAAATTTGTTTGAAATTATTGAGTCCTTATCATCACCACCACATCCACTATTCAGTGTTATTCCCGTCATTACATATTTCCACCATCAACCTAACTACCGTCAGCGTCTCTGTCGTCACCATCAGCGAAACTGTCACAATCGACAGCAACATTATCGTCTTCGTCAGTGTCATACTGTCGAGTTCACGTCATTATAGATATCTTGAACTTCATTACAATGTTTTGTATTTACTTATTTATTTGTCTATATAACTTAGTAGATAAAAAGGCCATCATATCTTTCTTCCCTCTACCAGGGGACTCGAGCTTACGCGTCACTACGGTCGCAGTCAGCGCCATTATCCTCACCGTCATTTCCGTCACAGTTCCCGTCTTTTTCGTCACCGTCACTTCCGTCAGTATCACAGTTACAGTCACTTTCATCAGCTTCACTGTCACCGTCATTTCCGTCAGCGTCACCGTCACCCTATTTTTGTTGCCGTTACCCCCATATGTATGTATGTATGTATGTATATATGTATGTATGTAATAATTACAGCAATAAAAATAAAATAAACGTAAATTTAATTCTACTTATAATTAAATAGATACAATAAACCTAGGACTATAAATAAAAATTATGCTGTAATAACGCCTACAACGAGCAAAAGTAAACCTAACTTACAAGTACTTCTATTAATCCCAACTATTACCAACTTAAGTAATTACTTATCACTTTAATTAATTACATATCCACCTAATTACATATCATCTTAATTACAAATCAACTTAATTACATGACACAATTTAGATACGCCTACAATTACATTTTCAGTCTAATCTTCTCAAAATTTCCTTAAATGTATTGATTTTGAGAGGACCACCTTGAAAGATTGCAGCAGGTAAGCTGTTCCATTGTACTATTGTGCGGTTAAAAAAGGCAAATTTTGCTACGTCCGTTCTGCGTTTTCTTTATTTAAACTTCCTAATATGATCAGCCCTGCCTAATTATGATGGTGTCACTAATATAGTATTGATGGCGGTCCATGCTTTGTGTCCCATTTGTACCTTAAACAATGCGATCAGCCAGGTTTTTCGTCGCCTAGATTTGAGAAATTCCCACCCTAAGTCTTTTACTATCTCTTCACCATGTCCCTTTCGCATTTTGACATATTTTGCAGCCTTGCGTTGGACCTTTTCTATTGAATCGATTTGGTTTTGTCTGTATCTGTCAGCGTAAGCGTCACCGTCAGTCATATCCGTCACCTTCAGCCATTTACATCAATATCACCGTCATTTCCGTCAGCGTTACCGCCCCTATCATTTTCGTTAGCGTCAGCGTCACCGTCGCCGTCAATTTCTTCATCGTCACCGTCATTGCCGTCACCTTCAGCTACATTACCGTCACCGTCAGCGTCATTGTCAACGTCATTACCAATATTATAACCATCACTCATTAGTGTCGACTTTAATGCCGTTACAGTTATCATAAATATCTCTGTCGCTTGTCACTATTATTGTCATGAGTCGACATTAACATCACTTTCACCATCGGTGTCATGACATCACAGCTTTTTAGCCTCCTCATCACATGATTGTCACTATCACTGCTGTAACAACTATTGTTACCATTCCGGTAAAAAAGGTAAAGGTATCCCCGTAACATGCCATAAAGGCACTTGGGGAGCATGGAGGTAGAGCCCCAGCTTTCCATGGCCTCGGCACTAGAATAAGCATAACAATTATTACCATTACTATCACCATCACAGGTATTACCAGTATCGTTGCAGTCTGTAACTACTACCATCATTAAAATCATTGTCACTATGATTACTACAGTAGAGCATCGATTATCCGAATACCGATCAACCGAAACATCGGTTAACCGAAAGTGTTCCAGTCGGCAAATTCAAATTTGCGCGCACGCGCCATGTGGAAATTTTGCTAGAGCTGTTTACGACATTTGGCTGCCAAAAAACTATACTGTGGGTCTACTTTAATGGCCATTTTGAACTTGTCAAACTAGGCTAGTCAGTTCTGTTTTATTTGTAAGACGTGTGATACAAAATATATATGTATAGTTTGTGTTTAATAACTGTGTTTCTTTGTTCCATACTGTTCTTATGACACCTATGAATTTGTTTTCGTAAATGATCGGTTATCCGAAAAATCAGTTATCCGAACACCTCCCGTCCCCAGTTGTTTCGGATAATCGATGCTCTACTGTACCTCTATTATCAGCAACCTGATCACTTCAACTTTATTGCCATCCTCGTCGTCAAAATGATCAGACATACTGTAAGTGAGAATTTTGTTGTTTAGCAGAATTCTGAAGATTGGCAGACAAAACGTTACGTAATGCAAGTGGCCTACTTCTCAGGCGAAGTTCTAAACACTGTCAACTGCAAGTTGTCCTCACAGCTGCACTGAGCACGCACGAACTAAGGAAGTTGTTACGCAAACAACACTAATTACTGTGGTCGCGGAGTTTAAACCCTTTGTAAAGTAGTTATTGAAGTACAAATTTCTTCGCTGAAATCTACGCGGATACAGACTGCATTTAAATGCAGCTGGTTGGTTCCCATTGCCTTCATGGACTAGTCCGATAGTCTGAGATTATGTTTGATAAATAACTGTATATCTTCTCTTCGATATTTCATTTCTACAATGACGAATATCAGTATTAGTCGTATATCAGCTATCTTTTTTTTTTGTACAAAGATGGAGAATACTGTAATGAGTAGGCTCCGTATTGCAGCTACTTATAAACTGGAATGAGGTTGCCTGATGCGAAGTATATATGACGTCACAGCGCAGGTACAGGTACGTTTGTAAACAACGTATCCTCTGCCCTCTTTCTCTAGAAAGTCAAAATCGGTACGCAGTCATAGTGAGTAGTCTTATCGATCAGTGCTCTTACTAGTCGTATTATTTAAATAACTAGGCCTACATCTTTGTGACTGATTGAAGTTTATTGCAGGTAAGACGCTCAAGCGTATAATATTGCAGGGTATAGTTGAGGATATTTGAACTAATATTTTCACTGTCAATATAGACAACATTACATATAAATTGTGTAAACTTAACGTAAAAGTAAAAAGAACAGTGCACTGAAAGACACTGCAAAACAAAAGCCACAGAAATCGTGTTGAACGTAATCCAAAAGAACTAGTACCATCAAAATCTCAAACTTATGAAGATAATATTAATTCCACGATTAATATGGATTTGTGTAGCCTACCATGATGTTCAGTGCCAATGTCCCAATAATTAATAAATTAAATAATCTACATTTTAGGGAATTTATAGAAAAGTAGTTACATAGAAAATTAGTGGGTTTTCAGTGATGAGCGACATGCAATATCTGAATGAAACACGAAAAAATATGAGACAATAGAAATATCTTCTTCTACATCACGCACCAATAACGTCATGTGCTATTTAAATAATTTCTTGCAAAAAAATCATTTCAAGTGACATTCGCATATGTTGAGGTTCCGTAACTTACAAATGTACGTTGTTATTCACTGCATAGATGACGACAGAAATGAACATCACGGCTCAAGCATGTGTTTACTAGTATAGCTTCAGAATGTCGGGAGTGGACTGTACTCCACGAACACGCAGCGAAGACGTGTTTGTTTATATTCTTATTGTTGCATTACTTGTGTTCGACGTACTATATATCCATTGTGTTTTTAACTTAAGTCTTTAGGTAGCTGGAATACGGAGCCTAGTAATGAGATTACGGTATTCGAAAAAATAATTCCGGTACCAGTTATTCGGAAACTATTGTACTTTGGCAAGTTGAATTTGGTGAGTTTAGGTTGTAAACTAAGGAAACCAATCAAAAACATACTCACCTACACTGAAGTATTCTCCAAATGTGAAAAAGAAGCAAACGAAATTCGGAAGCAGCCGCCGCAACATGAATGTTACAAAGAACAACATCCAGGAACAGACGTTAACACAGCCATTAACTGCCAACTCAAACGAAACACACAAACAGCAATAACAAGATTGAAAAGTGGACATACAAAACATATGAAGATAGTTGCATCACAGATCTTCCCAATATGCACAAAATGCAACATAGGCTAGACAAGCTTCACCATCTCACATCTTGTCATGTTTAGGGCTTACCCCTGACTACATCTATTCAGATCCAAAGAAGTGGCACACCTGCTGGAACAACATAATCTAATGGACTTGGTCTAAGGACCTCGGAATAAGGAAGAAGAAGAAGAAAAGAAGAAGGTTGTTTCTTGTGCTTCGTTTGGCGGAAGATTCACTTCTTTGCAGGTATTGTGAAGAAGAAAAAGCTGTGTGATTTTGCAGACCTGCCGCTGCTGATGACATGTCTCAGAAATCGTCATGTTATCAGGAAGGAATATCGATCGCCCGGTCATAAAGTGCGGTGGCGTGACGAAGACTTGTGCAAGTTGCGTCATCCAGCTCGCGCAATGATCTGTCGGAACCCCTGCCTACCATAATCGAGCTTTCTCCTTGTGGAAGAGGAATGAAACTGCAGGTCTGTCAACATCTGAAGATCCAGAAGCGATCTATAAAACAAAATATTTCGTCATGATTACTTGCAGAGCATTAGTAAATCACCATAACAACTGAAGTTCTGGAAACAGTCATGCAACAAAACCTTATAATTCTTACCTTCTCTGTGTCCTTAAATTGAAGAGTGTGACCCCAAAACGCGTTAAGTCCATTTTTATGGATGGCCTGGGCTTATTTTTACATTCACCGGTCTGCGGACTGAGCGAGTTTTCAAGTGATATGCACGGTAACGCAAACTTTTAGGCAAGGACTGGCGTGGTTTTGGAAGAAAACACGCTTAAAATATAATCAAATATGAGGCATTCAGAAGCAAAGTAATAGAGTGACATTTTTGAAAAAGTGAGATAAGTGTACAGTAGTGGCAAAAAAAAACCGGATCGACCCTTGTAGCTGATTTAAGAGCCTTGTTCACTCCAGAGCACGATAGACTGATAACTAAGACTTTCGTGGTTCGAATCCTGCCTGGGAAGAAAACTTTTTTTGTTCCTTATTCAAATTTATTCCCAATAGTTTTCGATTGCAGCGATATTTTATTACTCAATTAACTTATTATTCCCAGAACATGAATTTTACCAGCAATCGAAAAGTATTGGGAATAAATTTAAATAAGGAACAAAAAATGTTTCCTTCCCATGCAGAATTCGAATTACGAAAGTCTTAGTTACCAGTCTATCGTGCTCTGGAGTGAACAAGGCTCTGAAATCAGCTACAAGGGTCGGTCCGGTTTTTTTGCCACTACTGTATATTCTAAATCTTTAATGCCCCTTCTGTTCAGAGAAAAAGTAATATAAGTGCAGTTCCAGTCAGTGTTTACGAAACTGTCTGTGAATGTGCTAGATTGCATAATTTCCTACAAATAAGGGGCAGGTGATACAATTAGCATAATATACACATGTGATACATGTGATTCTTTCTGTTTCTTGCAGAGTGACACAGCAAAATGTCGCTTCATATTTTGTTTAGGATTGTATTATTTTATTTTGTGGTATAAAATCATAAACATAATGAACTCAAGTTATTTACACCTCCTGAATCCAGAAGACTAGCAGTTGCAAGCTTTCGTCTTAACACTGAACATGACATCCTGAGTAAACACCTCAATCGTCTTGACATCCTGCCATCATCAACCTGCATTTTGTGCCATCAACAGGAAGACATGGATAGACAACATCTTGCAAAACGCCCTGCTCTGAAATCCTCCAAGGAAGTCGACCGCTACGGGGACGCCAGAGCCCGAATGTTTTTGATTACTTAATCCGTAGTTTTGTTCACCACTTTCTTGTTTTTCCCTCAGTAAATGATAGTAAATATCATGTACTAGCCATTAGACAAATAAATATAAATATTTACAAATATACGGTACATAATGAATAAGATTTTTTTTTTCCTTTGGCTGGGTGAGTTGAAAAAATTTCATTGATCCATTATTTTATTTTCTGACGTCCCAATATAAGTCCCATTCAGAAATGCTGGATTACAATGGGCAGGGACTAAGGTGACTTCTGTCCAATAAGTTATCGTAATTTTATTTATTCGTGTCCATATTCTTGCCTATCCAGTTACAAATACAATTGAGGTTTTCCACGTTATTCTGCAAGATTAATTACTAAAACTAATTACTATTGCAATCATTGTGCATTTAATGAAAGAAAAATCACGCACTAATTAAATCTGTTGGGGTGTTACATCCTGCACTGGACAAATACTACTCGTGTTACCCATCATGTCCAGGATGTGTTTGTCATTCTACGCCACTAGTTTTTGTCTCTTTTTGCATTAGAAGCTTTCACTCTGAACTTCACATTGTTAAGCTCACAGGCTGCATTATTTTATCGAAGCTATTACGTGTTTCAAAAATGAAGATAAAATCTACTATAGTGATTTTGAAGGAATGCTTGCGTTGTTATTTTGTTTCTACAAATAACTTTAAAATAATTATCCATTAAGTGAAATTCGTGATTCAGCCTATGCACAGGATGCCCCTATTGAACAACGAAAACTTATTTAAAATAAACGAAAGCAATACTGTAATTTAGGAACATAGGATGCCCCGATTGAACAACGAAAACATATTTAAAACAAACGAAAGCATTACTGTAATGTAGGAACATAGGATGCCCCGATTGAACAACAAAAAGATATTTAAAATAAACGAAAGCATTACTGTAATTTAGGAACATAGGATGCGCCGATTGAACAACAAAAACATATTTAAAATAAACGAAAGCAATACTGTAATTTAGGAACATAGGATGTCCCGATTGAACAACGAAAACATATTTAAAACAAACGAAAGCATTACTGTAATTTAGGAACATAGGATGCCCCGATTGAACAACAAAAAGATATTTAAAACAAACGAAAGCATTACTGTAATTTAGGAACATAGGATGCCCCGATTGAACAACAAAAAGATATTTAAAACAAACGAAAGCATTACTGTAATTTAGGAACATAGGATGCCCCGATTGAACAACAAAAAGATATTTAAAACAAACGAAAGCATTACTGTAATTTAGGAACATAGGATGCCCCGATTGAACAACAAAAAGATATTTAAAACAAACGAAAGCATTACTGTAATTTAGGAACATAGGATGCGCCGATTGAACAACAAAAATATATTTAAAATAAACGAAAGCATTACTGTAATTTAGGAACATAGGATGCGCCGATTGAACAACAAAAATATATTTAAAATAAACGAAAGCAATAATGTAATTTAGGAACATAGGAAGCCCCGATTGAACAACGAAAATATATTTAAAATAAACGAAAGCATTACTGTAATTTAGGAACATAGGATGCCCCGATTGAACAACAAAAATATATTTAAAATAAACGAAAGCTTTACTGTAATTGAGGAACATGGGATGCTCTGATTGAACAACAGAAACATATTTAAAATAAACGAAAGATTTACTATAATTTAGGAACATAGGATGCTCCCATTGAACAACAAAAACATTTTTAAAATAAACGAAAGCTTTACTGTAATTTAGGAACATAGGATGCTCCGATTGAACAACAAAAACATATTTAAAATAAAGGAAAGCTTTACTGTAATTTACGAACATAGGATGCTCCCATTGAACAACAAAAATGTATTTAAAATAAACGAAAGCTCAACTATAATTTAGAAAGGTGACCTGTAAATAGGAACACACGATACTAGAAGCCGTAATAGGAGGAATATTATCGTCATAGTCTAAACTCACACTTGTAGCTTTACAGTACTTGCGTAGTTCATGTAATAATAATAATAATAATAAAATGCGGAAGGTCAGAAACGACAGTATCCTAGCAACATCATTTTAACAAGCTACATATTATATTCAAACTTGCATTGT
Source organism: Periplaneta americana (assembly GCF_040183065.1). Taxonomy (NCBI): domain Eukaryota; kingdom Metazoa; phylum Arthropoda; class Insecta; order Blattodea; family Blattidae; genus Periplaneta; species Periplaneta americana. The sequence continues at coordinate 107,211,444 of NC_091119.1, read as the reverse complement.
TACATGGGATATGAAAGATAAGTCGCTGTAAAGAAGAGAAACAAAAACAAAGAAACGCTTGAGACTAGGGCAACGGAAACGCTTAAGCGGGCATGTGTCAGGAGGCCGTGCTCTAGGGAAAGGAAGGAGTCCTGTCTCGTGGGTGCGCAATCAAATCCCGCTCAGGGCGTGGTTGTTTCCCTGACAGCTCTCCAAAACAAACAGCTCCGTGTTAGGCGTGTTCCACAGAGCTCTGGGTTACTCAAGTGCGCAAGTTGATGGTCTGAGGATTCTAAATGAATCCTATTTTACGACATCTGCTCCTCTTCTCTTACGATGGACCATAAATACATCCACAGCGTTGTTGTGGCTGTGATTGGTCAACAGTGTAGAACCTCAGTCTTTATTCAATATGAACGCCCAAGAGCTGTGTTTTAGTAATTAAACTGAAGTGTTGACAAACATACTTTATGTCTGAGGGTCAGAAATTAAGGATCACAATACAAGTTGCACTGTTTCGTATCTATATACTCGTTTTCAGTTTTCAACGTTGATTGCATTCAGATTTGTACTCAACAAGATTAAGAAAAGTGGTGTAGCAGTTATCGGGCGGGACTCGAGAATAGTGTCAGGTAGTCTCATTTCGATCCTCAGATTTGCTACGCTACTGGATAATCGAGCACTGAATATTGGTTTGTTTAATAATCTATTAATAATATGATGAACGTTCTTTATTTTCTTCGACCATAAAAGTTTATTTCCATCAACACATTTCATTTCACTTAGCTTTACACCATTCTAATTTCGTATTTCATTCTATAAAAGAAATATGGTGCACAGGGTGCCGTAATGGTATGCGTGGTGTTCAACAATATTAAGTGCGCCAAGTGTGATTCTAGGCCATTCACCCCGGGGACATTCATCCAAAAGATCTTTCACCAGCAGTATTTTAAATCTTTGACAAATTCACCCACTGTTTTTCATCAAACGATAGAGCACACAGTGCGTAAATCTGGGAATCCTGTGTTCGATCCTCGGCGCCGGAGCTAATTTTACTCCCTTATTAATAAATAATACAACAGAGAATTCTGTAGGATAAAAAATTGCCAATATCATCACATAGATCAATAACACATGCTAAACCAAGCGTATAATGATAGAAATTTAACACAGAACTGAGTAACATGTCAATTCACTGACAAGCTCCGAACCAATCTGACTGTCGTGTCTCTGCTCCACTCGGTATGTAGTTAATTGCGCCATGACGTCTGAAGTCTCACAGTAAGGAGCTGCGCTCTGACTACCCCGAACGCTACTAACCTCTCTGTACAGGCCCAGTAACAAAATTTGGAACTTGTAAAATTCAGGTGGCCCAAATTTTGTATCTGGTTCTGTACAAACAACAAAGAAAAACCGCAGATACGGACAAACAAAAGTGGGGGGACCTCTTTTCCGATACGGAAATGTTAATGAAGAGAAATTTTCGTAAGGAAAAGTAGCATACCTCGATGAAAACCCTCATTACCCTGGCTTTGTCTACTATACGTACAACTTCACCATCACCGAGATTTTAACTCGGATCCGCGGTTATCGTGAACTAACATTCTGCCAACTGAGCTACCACGGTAGCCAACCGACGAGATATAAGTAACTCATAGGGTAAAGTTATCTATTTTATAAGTATAACTTGAGCTTCGGCATAGAAACCCAGTACCTGAACGTATTCTGTTGAGAATTTCTGGACGTACTGGAGAGAGGTATAGTGAGGGTCACGTAAGAACAGTCCTAAACAGCAAATATTGCCGTCTTTCAGTGTTACCAGATAGCACACGATCCTACGTACTGAATGACTTACCTACTTACCGTACTTTATCTTTATGTTGGAAGGTTATTCTAAATAATTCAATAATGTGTAACATATTTTGGTAGGCAAACTAGCCTATACGAGAAATGGATCAACATGTTAGGTATTTTGTCCGACAATATGAAATTCATTGGTTTGACAAAGAATTGATTCACGAGACCTAACCTAAAAATGTATTTTGTTTGACCACATGAAATTATTAGTACTAACTCCGAAAACTGAATATCACCATGAAATGTATACTTAAGAATACTCATTCCTAATAATTTTGCTATTCTAGTTATAATTGCTGTCTCCGTGAGCATAATTCCTTCTTCATTATCTTCTTTCGGTTAAATCTGAAAGAACAGAACGCCAGTAGGGAAAGTTATCCCCACTCTTGCAGCACGCTTTACGCTTTCTTTGGTGGAGTCGCTGCCATGCTTTTTCCTCTTTTTGACATTTTTGTAATAAAAATCTAAACACGAAAGAAATTCATTAAAATGTGAAATGGTATTTCTATCGATTACTCACCTGCATTATCACACCCAAGTATGTTATATTTATTTACACTTATCTGATTATAGTCTTGGGTTATAACCATAACGCAACATATACCTATTACTTATGTATTAATATTAATATTGATATTAATTAATTAATTATTAGTACAAGTATGTTCAAATTTCACTAGCTTCCAGTAAGCGGCTTAGAAATCTAGTACAATTTTAATTTCGTGAAACTCCAGTACCAACAGCATCTGTCTCAGCTGCCAACATAACAGTTACAAAATCACTACCATTTTCAAACTAGAAAATCACCACAATCCACTAGCATACGTAGTAATGTGGGGAAAAATGGTTAGGTTTCACCCTTAGGGTATGAAGTAAGGTAGAGTCTTGCAAAACCGGTTGTAACCGAAGAAACCATACATAGCGCTACTGAACGCCTGGCGTTATAGGCAGTATGCGAAGTACATCTGCTTGCGTACTGCCTCAGTATTCGGTTTAACGAGTATTCGAGTTGATTCGATCTCTCTGTGGGTGGACGGCTCTGGCGTATAAAAGGAAGATCACAGTGAACCATCCAGATATTATAGCTGCGGATCATCAAGAGGAACAAACAGCATGCAGTGTGAAACTACAGACGTTGTAAAGCGTAAATTGCAGAAAAAAACTTACGGTATCCACAAATTACCAAGCTTGTAATTTTTGCTTACACTAGAAAACTGAATTATAATATTACAATAATGACACACTTAAAACAGTAAACTCAATCAATAGTAAAACTAAAACAAAAACAGTTTTATATCTTCTGAAACATACCACAACCAATGCTTTTAGTAGTCTATGTTTACTATGGCTAGAGTCTAGCAACTAATTTTCGAGCAATCGAACTCTCAGTGAGTTGTCAGTCATCTGGCCACTGAAGAAAAATCGAACCACAGCTATGACAGAAATACTGTCTATGGCCCACTTTGACATGCTTGACCTAGGGAGACATACCTGAGTTCGTTGACATCTTACATCTGTATTACAAGAAGTAAAAGCAGTGTGCAACTAGCGGCGATGTTGCCAGACTGCTGAAACATCCAACTCAATTTTCTAATAACCGTGCATTTAATCACAAAACGTAATATAGGTTCTCCATTCATTTAAGTGAACCTTATCGCCCCGTACAATCTGCAGGGTTATTTCACTTCTACCCTGTATATGAATAGCTACATGCATTTAGAGTTAATAATTATTTAATTTTATGTTTTGTGATTAATTGTAATTCTATTTTGGATTTATTTACTTATTATATCTCACATTATACATTATGCTTATTTGATTTTCTACATACTAAATTGGTGGAAAGATCACCAAACAACTCTAGCCTCTCTAGCAACACTTGTGAAACGAATATTGGCCATTCCATGAATAAGTGTTTCCACCGAGCGTAACTTTAGACTAGTAAAACAGATTTATTAATACATAAACACAAGAAGTAAACTTTGATCATGTAGTCTATAATAATAGGCCCTAATAATAATTCTGAACATCAAATAGTTGATATTAGCACGTGTGTAATAAAATAGTTCTTTGAATGACACTTGTTTTCTCTGAAGTAGATCTTTTCTATACAGAATGATTTGTTTCTAAACCTTGCTATTCTTTTGTTATTCGTAGTTTAGAAATGTGTAAATAATACTCATTTTGTACAGAACAACAACCATTGGGAGCCAAAGTAATCGTATTGTTCATTTATTTATCTGTTACTTGTCAAATTACTGCAAGTTCGAAATACAAAAATAAATATATTAAAGTGGCAAACATATTTTTGTAATTGAACAAAATAAATATCCTTCAATATTATTACTCTGTATATTGATAAAATGTTGAAGAGTTATTGTATGATGAAATGTACCTGATGTTACTTGAAGATCGTATTTTCTTCCTCCTTACCATTTCTTTCTGTGTGAGATTTGTGTTCTAAATAATTCGCGATCTTACATGAACTTATTTAATATCGATTATTGGGTTATAGGCTACAAATCGAACAAGATTCAGTCAATATGTGACGAGAAAGAGTTACGACGTAATCAAATGATGAAGTTATGACGCATACTATTTAACACTGGTATAGAAAAAACGCCAGCTATATAGCGTATATTAGTAAGAAAAATATACATGGCTTGTGCACATCTTGTTCTGTGAAAAACTATAATATTGTTTAACATGTCTATAAGCAACTTTCATTAGTACAACTCTAAAAGTTTAAAATATAAACGATACTTATAAAGTTACTGCAAGTTCAGAATAATAAAGAAAATATATGTGTTATAGTGTCGAATGAACTGTAAGAGTATTTGCAAAAACTTTTTTTTCAGTAAGACAACGTAAATTTCTTTGTTGCTCCTGATGTTCTGTCTACTCTGCAATACAACAGGCGTAACCGCTCGACAACCGGGTACCCGGTCCGATGTTCATCCTAGCCGGTTGTAGCTCCGACCGGTCGAATCTAAACCGGTTGTGTGCGCAGTTTTGCAGGTCTCTAAAGTAAGATGACCCAGATTATACTTGAAGAAAATCTGATCGAAAGTACCTGCTGTACTGGCATGTTTTCGTTGAGGGACAGTTGCCATCGATGAGATTGCTTAGGTTTAATATGGTGATGGTTTGGCATCATTACGAGGACTGGACCAAGGACGGTTGCATACACTTAGTCACGCTTTAGACCCATTGTGCGCTCTATGTATGCGACGATTATCCAAGTCCGACAGGTGGCCTGGATAGCATTCGTGACAGGTGGGTCACCCTGTCTCTATCATCCCATCCGCACACGAGTAGCCTGATAAACCCGGGGTTCAGAGCCCCAAGTCTTCCTATATCAGCGGAAACCTGCACTACCCCAAAGACTTCATTCCAGCCTGTTTTTACTATTGCAGATTGATAGATGGAATTAGGGGGAGGTGGAGAGTGTTGGTGGAATGTTAGAGGAAAACGGTAGTACTCCGAGAAAAAGTACTCTGTGATATCTGCATTATCCACTACAATTTTCATCGTGACCTAGCCGGGGATCAAACCCTGGTCGCGGATCGAGCCTTGGCCACCTGGATGTAAAACCAGCACGCTAGCATTTGACCATCAGACGCGGTTGACCATGATGAGACTCGTGCTCTCAACACTAATGCCCTAACGAGAATTCTAGCCCTGATCGTAACAATGTTGGAACCTATAAACTCCACTCTTTACGTAATAAAAGGACCACAAAAAAGAATTTCAAATTATAGCTTATTTAACTACGCTCGCAACTGCAGAGGAGTCCACACCTGTGGAGTAACGGTCAGCGCGTCTGGCCGCGAAACCGGGTGGCCCGGGTTCGAATCCCGGTCGGGACAAGTTACCTGGTTGAGTTTTTTTTCCGGGGTTTTCCCTCAACCCAATACGAGCAAATGCTGGGTAACTTTCGGTGCTGGACCCCGGACTCATTTCACCGGCATTATCCCTTCATTTCATTCAAACGCTAAATAACTTAGATGTTGATACAGCGTCGTAAAATAACCCAATAAAAAAACTGCAGAGGTTATATCAGCGTCGTCGGTGTTCCAAAATTTTGTGTCGCAGGAGTTCTTTTACATGCCAGCAAATCTACTGACATGAGCCTGTCGCATTTAAACACACTTAAATCCTGCCTGGACCGGGATCGAACCTGCAACGTCGAGGACAGAACGCCAGCGACTACACTACACAGCTGACTCTCACAAAAATAATATTAAATGTATCATTATTATTATTATTATTATTAATTCAGAACTTCAAGTGTATGATAGAAATATAAAGCATATTGGATATAAAAAACATATTTATTGAGTGCTCTGGAAATATATATACATTATTGACTTTATAATTTGTACGTCTCCGTGAAACACAGCATCACGGAATTGCACAAGTCGTGTCTCCTGGGAACGTCGCACATGCAAGGGAAACGTCCGACGTCGAATGAATTTCTATTATGTATGTACCGTTATGTATAATTTGAATACGTAATGTAATTCAAAGTTGTAGGATCTAGTGACCTTATGACCGAGGTATGTTGTAGCTACGAAAAGTGCGCTCGTGTATTGGGGATGAGTGAGGTATAATAATAATAATAATAATAATAATAATAATAATAATAATAATAATAATAAGAGTAGAGCGTCTCGTTTAGGCACAGTGAAAACGAAACAAAGTGTAGTTAACGTGTGGGGGGGGGGGAAGAAGGACGAGCCGTACGATAAACACGAGGAATGCACAAGGTTTTAGTTACAACATTTATAGCGGAGCATTAGGTCTAATTGATATTATATTTTCCAAAAACACAAAACAAAAGAAAACAAATTGCATAACGTTATAATATACACATTTGAACAAAAAAGCAATTATAATGTTGAAATAATCAACATAACAAATCTAATTTTGCTATTCATATCATGTTGCTTTCGAGCAGCATTTTTTACGGTCATGAATTTCATTCTCTGTATGACTAACATAATATCACCGTCTTCTGTGACCGAATTAACAAAACTACAGTATATTGGTCTGAAGTGACAACACTATTTCTTAAACATAATTATGCCTTCTCGAAGTTCAATTTATTCAGGTACTTATATTACCTAAATTAATTGAACTTTGAGAAGGAATAATTATGTTTCGGAAATAGTGTTGTCACTTCAGATCAATATACTGTAGTATTGTTAATTCGGCCACAGAAGACGATGATAATGTGTTAGTCATACAGAGAATGAAATTCACGACCGTAACAATGCTGCTTGAAAGCAACATCATATGAGTAGTAAAATTTGATTTATTACATTGAATTATTTCAACGTTACAATTTGCTTGTTTTTTAAAATGTGTATATGATAACGTTATGCAATTTGTGTTCTTTTGTTTTGTGTGTTTATGGAAAATATAATTTAAATTAATTCTCCGTCATAAATGTAACTAAAACCTTGTGCATCCCTCGTGTTTATCGTACAGTTCGTCCTTTCCCCACACGTTACCTTCACTTTGTTTACGTTTTCATTGTGCCTAAACGAGACATTCCACTATAATAATAATAATAATAATAATAATAATAATAATAATAATAATAATAATATAATAATAATAATAGTAATAATGGAAATAATAGTAATAATGGAAATAATAGTAATGATGATAATAATAATAATAATAATAATAATAATAATGGAAATAATAGTAATGATAGTAGTAGTGATAGTAATAGTAACAATAGTAATAAAAGTGAATATGACGACGTAGATAGTCAAGCTTTTACCCAAGTGATAGTAAGGTTTTAGGCGAAAGATCGTTGGGAACGGCGTGGCGTTAATATACAATTATCTGAAAACAAAAGCCAGTCACCTAGTTAATGCCGTTGTCATAGCAACAGAATATAACGCAAAGCCACAGACTTAACCTTCTATAATTTTGCATAGTCCCTGTCGAATTACAGCTTGTGCCGGCAGTACTTGTCTAATGTCATCCGCTTTAAAACAGTCCCGAGGGACCAGAAGCTTTTATTTATTTAGAAGAATGAGAGACCGTCTACGCTACACGCCGCCATTATGAGCGTGAATCAATATTCGATATCGCAGGTACCAGAACTACTATATAGTGTACTCCATCACGTTAATACAACCATCGTTGCGGACGCGTGAGTAACACGTATCCGCGGAAATAACGAGCCTTGCACGATTGCCTTTGTTACACAGATCATAACAATTTCCTCCATGACGGTACATACACCTCGCTGCAGTGATCTGAATGTGTCAACGGCACAAGACTCCTCGAACATTGTTTTGAAAAGATGAGAGAGTCGGTTCTCATTGAAAATTAGCCGCAAACGTCACAAAGTGAATAATAAAATTAGCAAACGTAACTGTAAGAAATAACCACACACAAAACAATAAAATATATTTTATGAAATAATGATAAATTAGGCAGTGTATAGTCATCTAATTTGATCCTGTGTGCTATAAGTTTTCATAAATTGTCATTTAGAATTTGATCCTTGTTAGATTTATGCCTTTTGTTGTAGAGACAAGACTGGCATTGAAATAAAATTATCAATTTCTTCCTAACGAAACTATGTATGTTGTTCAATCGGCTCCGACATTGTACCTTTTGATTTCTCGTTTCTAAATTTTCACACAAACATAAACAACAAATCTTGTACCTAGGTACAGAGTCTGGCAGTTGATTCTGATTAGTTTGGTAGAGCTGTAAAATGAAATGTTATCAAGGCAAAATTAACTTCCGAACATGCAATTTTGTTAATCATGGATGCTTGGCCAGTTAACGTACGCATTTTTGTGGTATCAGTATATATTGAAAGTATATCCGTTGTTCAAACACAACGTCGATTTCGCTGTGAGTTCAATGTTCAGAGACACGGTATGATTCCTTCGAGGAACACAACAGTGGGCCTCTCGACTTCATTTTGCAATGGAATTTTGTGCCATTCTTCGAGAAAATGATAACATGTTGAATAATTTGTTTATGTCAGACGTTGCACATTTTCACTTACATGGCTTCGTCAACAAGCAAAATTTCCGATACTGGAGTCACACAAATTCTATGGTTCTGCATGAACGGCCATTACATTGTGAAAAGGTGACCGTATGGTGTGCTGTTTCTCCTGCAGTCATAATTGGTCCGTATTTTTTCGAAGATAGAAATGAGAGAGCTGTTACGGTGAATGGTGAACGGTATCAACAGACTTTACATACATTTAGAGAAGTATTAAACAGGGATGACATGTGGTTTCAACAAGATGGGGCTACTGCCCATAAGTTATATTGCTAAATTCACACTGCCATTGTTGAGAAATTTCTTCCCAGGACGCATAATTTCTCGGTTTGGAGATAGCAATTGGCCAGCTCGATCCCCAGATCTAACAGCTCCTGACTTCTTTTTGTGAGGACACCTCAAAGCAAGAGTGTTTCAAACCAGACCACACTCTATCCAGGATCTGAAGAACAGGATACAAGCTGAAGTGCAAGAAATCAACGAAACCCCAGGTTTATTGCAAAGCGTCATGAACAATTTTCGTGTAAGATTACAACAGGTCATAAGATACCAAAGGGGTCACTTGAAATGTGTAATTAAAAAAAAAATGAAGCCATTCCAATGAATTGGATTATTCAAGCTACATATTGTGTTATTTTTAATTTTTAAATCTTATAGTCCCTTTACAACATGTTGAAACTCGTCAGAACCAAATGCCGGACCCTGTATAATGCATTCAAGCGTTCAGTCATATCGGAGAAATAGTGGACTAAACATCTTGTTTCAGCGCTTGTAACATCAGACTTGCCAACCGTACTTATTTACTTACAAATGGATCTTAGAGAACCGGGAGGTTCATTGCCGCCCTCACATAAGCCCGCCATCGGTCCCTATCCTGAGCAAGATTAATCCAGTCCCTAGCATCATATCCCACCTCACTCAAATCCATTTTAATATTACTCTCCCATATACGTTTTGGCCTCTCAAAAAGTCTTTCTCTCTCAGATCTCCCAGCTAATCCTCTATATGAATTTCTGGATACACCTATACGTGCTACGTGCGCTGCCTATCTCAAACGTTTGTATTTAATGTTTCTATATTACATTAGGTGAAGAATACAATGCTTGCAGTTCTGCGTTTTGTAACTTTGTTCATTTTCCTGTGACTTTATCCCTCTTAGCCCCAAATATTTTCATAAGACATCATTCTCGAACATTCTTTTAACCTTTATTACTCTGTCAAAGTGAAAGTTCAAGTTTCACAACCGTACAGACAACCGGTAAAATAACTGTTTATAAATTCTAAGTTTCAACTTGTTTTTTTAGAGCAGACTGGATGACAAAAGCTTCTCAACCGAATAATAGCAGACATTTCTCATAGTTATTCTGCGTTTAATTTCCTGTCGAGTGTCATTCATATTTACCAACCTACAAGAGGTAAAGTAAATACGGGAGATGGGAAATTGTTAAGGGAATATTTTTAATAATAATAATAATAATAATAATAATAATAATAATCATAATCATAATCATCGTCCTTGCATGTTTTGGACCTAGGGGATCGCTACGGTCTTTGTCCAAAGTTTGAATGGTGGACATAAGGATCTCTTGTCCGCTGGTTGATAATTTAGAATGTGACAAGGTATTCTGGTACGGTTCATTCTTCTTACTTGAGATTTCCAATTTATTTTGTAGTTTTGTTATAATCTATGATTGGTTCAATTTGTAGTTCTTTTATGATGTCAGAGTTTCTATTATGATCTGTTTTGAAGTGGCCTATTGTACGTCTCATAAATTTCATTTCTGCCGCGGTCAGTCTTTGTATATCCAGTCCACACCTGTGGAGTAAAGGTCAGCGCGTCTGGCCGCGAAACCAGGTGACCCGGGTTCGAATCCCGGTCGGGGCAAGTTACCTGGTTGAGGTTTTTTTCCGGGGTTTTCCTTCAACCCAATACGAGCAAATGCTGGGTAACTTTCGGTGCTGGGCCCCGGAGTCATTTCACCGGGATTATCACCTTCATTTCATTCAGACGATAAATAATCTAGATGTTGATACAGCGTCGTAAAATAACCCAATAAAATAAAATGTATATCCACACTGCGGACTGTTCAGGTCTCATAGTATAGGTCTGGCTAATGTTTTATAGATTCTAGTGCGTGTTTTCTGTACTGTGATTGGTTTAAAAGTGTTATTAATCTCATTGCTCTGTTGAATTTAATTATTTTTTTATTGAAGTCTGTTTCATCTTCACATGTGATTTCATATCCGAGGTAATTAAATGGTTTAATTTGTTCTAGTGTTTTATTATTGACAATTTTACTACGAACTGGATTTTTTCCTATAAAAGCAGAACTTTAGATTTTGCTGTTGAAATTTCCATATTGTAATTTTCTGCAGTTTGGTGGAAAGAGGGATCCGAACGTTGAAGATCATCTTTTGAGGTTGTTAGAGACATTATTTCGTCTGCAAATAATGTGTCTAGATGGTATAATCGATTGGGTGGTATACTGCCATGTGATTTTAGTATCCATTCCTTGAAAATAGAGTTCATGTATATATTATGAAAAGCAGAGGTGAAAGGCCGCGACCATGTCTGACTCCTTAATTTACGATCCTCCATTCCGAAAGTTTATTTTAAATCCTAACTTGTATACAGAGTGGAATTGAAAGAGCCTTTCAGATTTTCAGAGCGAGCAGTTCATGTTGTATAACAAAAACTATAATATCATATTGGTGGAAAGTTCATAGTATTTTCAGAATTTTTTTTCAAATGTTTAACAACCTCTTATTCCGTGACTTATACGAGTAGGATCGTGAATTTTGTCCTTATCGATAGGAAAACTAATAAAGAATAATTTATCCCTCTGCGTATTTCAATAGTGTGGACGGTTTTCGAGTAAATTTAATGTTAAAAATCTCTACATTAAAGCCACTGCACGGTGCGAGTTTGTTGCAACACAGGGCCAGAGAAAAGCTCATCTACCGAGACATAGCCAGTTCGTTGACCTCTTACATCTGTATCACGAGAAGAGTGTGTTAGCGTTGATGTTGCCGGACTGCTAAAACGTCAAACTTAATTTTCTAATTAATCGTGCATTTAATCACAAAACGTAATATAGGTTTTCTATTAATTTCAGAGTATCCTATCGTCCCTTTCAATCTGGAAGGTTATTTCACTTCCACTCTGTATAGTTATCGTTGTAAATATCGTATATAGCTTTTATTAATTGATTTGGAATACCACCGTCTTAGAATTTCTAATAATTTATTTCTGCTTACTGTATCGAAGGCTTTCTTCAAATCAAGAAATGTCATAATAATAGTAGTAGTGGTGGTGGCGGTGGTGGCAGTGGAGTAATAGTGGCAGTAACAGTAGTAGTAGGTCGAAAACTTAACCTTAAAAACGAATGTTAAGCAATTACATCTAAATCCGGGAGATACCGTGTCGAGAGCGGAGGTCGTTCGCTAATTGGGGTTGACTCGCGCATGAAAGTTGGCAGGTAAATGACAGCAGCGACTTGCTTGCGATACGACTCTTTCTTTCAAGACCCAATAGTTCACAAACTTCTACATTAAGGTTTGATTTTAGGTTTATGTTTAAATTTATTTGTATCATATTGAGTGGTTACATTAAAGAAAATTGTTACACAGTTCTGTTTACTGTACCTTACGTTTATGGCTAACGTCTGATGTGAGAGCGCCCTTCAGCTTAAAAGATAACCTTATTAGCATTTCACTCCAATCATACTGATTTAAAATATTACTGACTACACTGTTGCTTTTTTCTTTAGACATCATCCTGATTGTGCTGCATTTTCAAAATTGTCTCATAATAATCTCTTTCTATTATCTAATATCATTTGAAATATATTAACATTCTATGTATTTTAGTTTAATTCTGCTACACAGTTTATTTCAGTGTTTAATTAATAGTTCATAGTATTTTGTTGTTTAATTCGTAAATAACTCTTGTATACATGTAACTCTCATCTAAATCAAATTGTTGAATTTTTTGTAAGTTCATGCATATGTATATACACTTTCTGCTGGTTGAGTGGAAGAGAAGGCCTTACGGCCTTAACTCTGCCAGCTAAAATAAATTATTATTATTATTATTATTATTATTATTATTATTATTATTATTATCTGTAACAGTTCAACTCTGTGTCGCTCTTCTTACGTTTCTGTGCCGCCACAGCCTAGTAAAAAGTGATTCAGAGACGTTAAGAAGACAAATGAAGTGCGACCCTCATTTTCATTTGCGTGATGCTATAATTGGTAGAATTCAGACGTCTGTGAAAAACTAATTGGTAAATAATTTAACGACGCTCTATTGACTACGTGGTTATCTAGCGTCGATTATATTGGTGAAAGATGATATTTTTCGAGAGATGCGTATGAGATTTCGTCATGGGATTACTTGGAATACAGCTGGAAGAAAACCTTTAACAAAAGGAAACCAGGTATAGCTCGTGTATTTTGTCAAGACACTCCTCCACTCTTCCTACAGAGCTGCGCACGAGATCGGAAGAGTCTACTTACGAATTATAGGGGAATGGGTTAGCCTTTGCCTTGAACTCCGTAGACTCACGCCCGACCTTACCTTCTACTCCTACGCCCTCCACAGAAACGTTCCCGTACTGCACATCGCGAGTGTCTTAACAAAATGCATGAGCTGTAATAAGCCCAATCAGGATCTGAACTCACACCAGAGTGGAGTTTTGAAGCAGGATTCTTGCTCGGCACACTGGTGACCAAATACAGGGACATCATTTTATTTTTACTAACATTTCTAATATTAACCTGGCTATACCTTTGGATCAACGATTGAGAACTGGAAACACCGTTTGATATCCCCTTCCACGACTGGAGTTCGATGATACTGGCGTAAAATACAAACAAATCACTTTACTAGATAGAGGAGGGAAGAAAAGTAGTTCATCAATTTACGTACACTAGGTATTATCACGCTTTTGAGTTTAATAATTTTCATTAGGTTTTTGTTTAATCAAAATACAGTACAGTATTAATAATGAGTGTTCTTACTCATGAACTGAGCTGTCTATGCGGACGTATTCATTATGCAGTATATAGCCTATTATACTGTCTACAGCACAGCGTACACTACAGAGAATGAAGTTAAATTGAAAAATAATCATATTATGGATATTTAAACACATTTTTGAAAATGGTGGCCGTTCATTTCGATAGAGGCTTCAGTTCTAATGTGCATATTATCGCACTATAGACTATTGTACGTAATTCCAATTACCAGGTTCGTACTTCGTATCAGTAACTCATGTTGAAATAATTCTGTACCTACTCTATAAAAGAGTACCTTACGTACTGTAAATTCAATCTTCACTTCTGCCTGATCGGAAAAGATAAAATTACTCAGACATGCTATCTACTGTCAGTCCAAGTGTTTATGTCGCAGGGTCGTAGAAAGTGAGGAAATCACGCGACAGTTAATTACTTAACGAGGCCTTTTTATTTAAGTTATTTTAAATAATTGTATGGGTATAGTATTGCGTAGACGTCCAATTCCTAACAGAAATTAATGTTCTCAGAAAAGAGCTAAGACAGCACAGCCACTAGCATTTACAGAGAGGCGAATAGAAGCAAGTGGGGGAAACCGGGATGCGACGTAGGCAAATGGACGACAATACCTGTGCGAAAATGATTCAATATTGAAAGCTCTTTCGTCACTGGAGAACGCGAACATATTTTTGGAACGTACTGTTTACTATGGCCGTAAGGCTACTATGACTGTATATGCGGTCTTGGATCTGTGTGAAGGACGGTTGAACTTCATTAGTAGAAGGGATGGGGGTGAAGTACATTCAAAAACTTGGGTGCAATAAAAATTGAAGTAAAAATAAAATGATGTCCCTGTACTTACTAGACATAATAAATTTAGAATGTGCGAAAGTGATATCCTTAATCGATTAGATTCACTTGATTGTTAGGAAAGGTAAGGGAAAAAAGTTACGGAAAGATTGGCATTGTGTAAAAAAAATATTGTTTTTACTTGGCAACGAATCCATCGCTGTGACCTTGTTGCAGAGGCACATGGACTCGCTGGATATTTCCATGCTTCTTATGGACGACGACTTGTTTACTCGACAGATTCATCCAACTGACATCGCCTTCTTTTCTGGAACACAACAATGAAGGTTTTCCCTTTGCCATAATTCGCATGAACGACATTAACAGTAACACTACGAATGAAGACTTCAACCGTCGGAACTCTGGTCACCATCGACCAACGGCTGGCCATCTAAGCTCTAGGTTGTGGATTCGATCCCGGCCCAGGTCGATGGCATTGAAGTGTGTTTAAATGCGACAGGCTCATGTCAGTAGATTTACTGGCATGTAAAAACTCCTTCGGAACAAAATTCCAGCATACCGGCGAGCGTCGTTAAATAAACCATAATTAAATCGACCAACGATTCATGGCGAACTGTAATATAGGACTACGTTTTGTTTGAAAAAATCATGACTCCAGCATGCACTGTTAACTGCATTGCTGCAAATATTAAATGTGTTATTTCCCATGGAGCGCTTTATGTGAAAATTGTGAACTTAACTTAGACAAACAAACGTAACAGTTGTCATTGATTACCGGGCATGATGCAAGAGCTAAGATTACAAGACTGACGCAATATGAGGGACATACGTCTGGTCTAAATGGAAGACAGATTTCCATTTCCTCACGGGATTCCAACTCTGCTACACCATGTTTTCAAATAGGAACGATGTGTATGTTTTCATTCACATCGGACATCGGTAGACTCGTAATTATGTGAATTACAACTGCATATTTATACTCCAAGTTTCAGCAGTTGTTTAGCATAGTTGCATTAATATTTCAATATTTGTTTTTTGCATACATATCCGAGCTCCTGTGAACACTTTCAAACTAGACTGAAAGTAGTGCAACAGCGGCATAAGATCCTTTCATGTGGGTAATTTTTTTCTTTTTGCGTTGTCATCAGTGACAGTACCGTATAAAATACAGATTTCGCATATTTGCGTAATAATTTAGTTACGCCCGTATTCTTGACTATCCATTCCGGTTATTGTTTGATTTATAATAATATCGTATTATTGGTTCAGTAATTCTAACCTTTTTGTAACGTCACAGGTTTCAGAACCACAGGCAGTGATAGAAATTTTAGTACTGCCTGCTGTTCTGAAGCATCATATAAATAGAGACCGGATTTTTATGTAATATCAAGGTGTGAAATATGTACATATTTATGTAAGAAAAATAAGCTGAATATGTACCAAAATATGTAAAATCATAAAAATATTTAATATCAATATCTAGCAAGTATATGATAGGTAAGACTCTCCAGTTGTGATTCCATAGAGCATCCGACTTTTTTACCGCAACTTGACACATTACTATTTTTCCATCTGTAATGAAAGCTTTGTCCATCGCAATCCATGATTTTGTTTTTGCCGTTAGGGGTGAAGATACAGGGACCATTTTAGTTAGTTAAAAGCAGTAGATAAACTCACTTGCGCTTTATACTGTAAGTACTAAAACTAGAGAACTGAGTGAAGTGAGTGACACAACAGTATTGCAAGCACTGTTTCGCTTTACTGGATTAGGAGAAAATAAGAGGAGATGTGGGACACATGCATTTTATCTGCTCCCTGTAAGAAACAAAGTACCTACTAAATCCTCAAAACTATAGGCATTTACAAACTGTTGTTTCAAAGTGACATTCCTGTCTCATTCAGAAGGGTAGGATTATTCCAACCTCAAGTTCTAATTGTTCGGAAAATCCCATTTCCGTATAGGTCTACTAAATTTAAAGTAAAAATGTCAATCAATAACCTGAAAAGCTATTTCTTTAATCATTCAACATCTTTCCAGTTTGTTCCTTTACTCCAGCTTCTTTTCAAAAGTCGGCTACTTTATTGCGGCTCATGTCAGACTTGACACGGGTTTTCTCTGGAAGGATTAGGAAGAGAGTGGATAAGGTTGCAAATTGCATGGGAACGGCTTGTTAAAACGTGTGCAGAACAATTATAGTTGGAGACAAATCATGTCGTCCTCGTCCTATTCCACCGCATGAAGGCAACGCTAATTTCTGAGTGATTTTTACAATACAAGGTAGTTGTGAGAAGGTTACCTTTTGTTCACTCATATTTACAGTGGACGGTATGGGGTGAGTGCCTCCATTACTTCCTGGAACTAAGGACATTATGTTTCGTCCCGAAATATATCCTTTCTTGGGTAGGTAAAAAGGCTTTTTAAATCTGTGTATTTCAAAATTGTAAACTTCCCCAGCAGAAGTTTCTTTTTTTCCTTTTAGAGAAGTAAAAACGAATAAAACCCTTAAATATGTAGATTTGTGTAATACCAAGCCATAATATGTAATGTGGGGTAAATATGTAAAAATATGTAGTAGCAAATTTTAATATGTTAATGGTAATTACAAGATTCGCAAAGATTTGTTGTTTATATACGGTTAGGTTGAAAGGAATATAATGTGTAATTACATAAAAATCCGGTCCCGACATATAAACATCGTCCGTATCACTAACTTCTTTAGCAGTGAAGGGCGCTACCACAGAGAGTTTTATTTTTTACGCGTTTTTTTTTATTTTTCTCTACTTGCTCGATACATGTTTTCTCAAACCATCGGTAAACAATTGAACAAAAACGAGTGCATTAAAGTATGAATGCGTGCGCAGAGTAATTTAGATTTCACAACTGGCTATTTTTCATGTTCAGTTTTTTCTCTCCTCGTCCATCCATTTCCTATAATTTTCTAACCATCTTGCTACCACTGAGATTGGATCCTGCGAGCGCCCTTGTCAACAGTATCTTCGGCACACTTCAAGAATAGTTATTTCCATAATAGTAACACAACGTTGTAAATACTCAGTGATATACCTGTGGTAAAACACGGATTGCAAATTTATTTTATTCCTAATAAAAAGTTACAGGTGTAAATCAACTTCCGTCATTAATTTTCCTGGTACTTCCATAGAGACTGCAAGATTCGTATTTTCGTCCGTTTACAAGTTGTAAACAGTTTAGCCGTTCGGACTCCCGATTTACGTTGCAAAATTAACTTTTTATCGCTAAATCTAGCTTTTACGAAGTTCAGCCAAGTGAAAATGGGGAGTGACACTATCTTGTTGAAAAAAAAATAATGGATTCATCCTGTTTTGCAGCATGTCTAGAAATGATATTCTAGATTTTCCGCAAATTCCAGCACACAAAACCATTTCTGCTGCGGAAAAGGTAGTAATTTCATTTTATTGCTTTTCATAGAAGTAGCACAAACATTTATAATAGTTGACATATGTCAAAAGGATATCTGAGAATTTCTCTATGATCTTGCAAATTCAAGATATTTGTTAATTTTAAATGTTACGAGTATTTTTGTATGAATTGAAGCTATTCACTTTTTTCCAACACATCTTAATAAAGCAGTCCGTTACTACATTGATATTTAATATATAGGTATATAAACAAAGTTACTCTTTATGTTCATGTTACTGTTGTTAAGGAAACAAAGTGGTTAATTTCATTTTTGTTTTATTTTGGTCAATCATTGCTGTGGTCACCAGTGATTTTTGTGAACTTTTATCTACTTGTTCCCAGTATCAGTTACATGAATTATAAAGGATAACATTATGTATTAAACACTTAATATTAATAATAATTGTAATATTTATTTGTTATTTAATTAATTAATTAATTTTATTTGTTATTGAACATAATAGGCAAAGTCCAATTACAATGTTCAAGAATGACAAAGTAATTTATAAGACATAAACAAGGAAAAGGAAACATACTCTTATTAAAAACTGAAACAAAATAGAAAAAAGTGAAAGAAAAAAAAGAGAAATCGAAATAAGGTGTAAAATTAGCTTCAAATTAACTAACATCAATATTCTGTAAAATATGATAACAAATAATTCTGTTAATGTTTAGGTGAGGGGTTTGGACTTTTTCCATTGCTGGTTGTCACAATCAAAAATTAAGACACAACGTTTCGAAGGGTGGTTCTCCCTTCGTCTTCAGGTGGAAGGAAGGAGAGAAAGGAAAAACCTACTGTTGGGATCAGTCATACAGAATAGCTGTACGTAACGATTCCAACGGTAGGTTTTTCCTTTCTCTCCTTCCTTCCACCTGAAGACGAAGAGAGAACCACCCTTCGAAACGTTGTGTCTTAATTTTTGATTGTGACAACTAGCAATGGAAAAATTCTAAACCCCTCACCTAAACATTAATGATCCACCATTGCTTTCCGACCCCTCATTTAGATCAAATAATTCTGTATTTTGATAAATTCATATTGAAAATATTAACATTCCGATGAGGATGTAATTTATTGTATAATTGTAACATTTGGAAAACTGGGGAATTTTTGTGGGATTCAGTATTTGCCCTTGGTATGAAAAATAAATTTCGAAATTTTGTATTAAGTTTAGGTGCATATAATGTTATATAATAAAATAAACCAACACAGTTCAACTTATTGTTAATAATTTTATAAAGAAAGTTTAAAGACTGACAATTTCGCCTAATTTGCAAACTGGTAAAATGGAAATGTTGAAGCATTGTAGCGTAACTCTCATAAGTAGGATAATTATTATAAAGTCTATAATATAATCATTTTAGAAATTTATTTTGAATTTTTTCTAATAACAGATTATATTTGTTAGCAAATGGGTTCCAGATAACCGCAGCATACTCTAATTTAGATCGAACAATGGAATTACACAAAATTATTATACTTTTGACTTCAAATTTACAAGAAATTCTCATAACAAAACCTAAACTTTTAAAGGACTTATAACGACGTATAAAGACACGTTGGATAAAATTTGTGTTACATTCATGCTCTAATGTATTTTATCCATGACTGGTCTTTATTTAATCGTCCTTAAACAGTGGCTTTATTCACAGCAGTGAATTAGAAGTTTTTAACTCACGGCAGTGAAATAGCATTGTTAATCATTCTCTCCATGAAATCCAACACATTATCAACAATGGAAACCATACATTCATTCAATTATAACTTCTTCACAAACAACACATTGCTAAGAAAAGGTCTACAATTTAAAATAAAATTTAAATATCAGTAATGGATAAAATGTTGAATAGCAGACGAGAGTAAACAGATTTTGTGCGCTCGTGGAAATTATCAGTCTCGGCTTCGTCTAGGGCGCTAAACTTTCCACTCGCTGATAAAATCAAATTCTTATAGGCCTACTATAAATTACTATAATGCTCTCGTGAAAGTTAGCACATTGGGCATACGAGTGTGCATAAACTTGCTTTACTCATTCGTATAATAAATAACTATTTACAGAAATATTTCTATTATGGAATTACTCAGCATTTTAGTTTTACTCCGATATAAATTTTGAAATTTATAAAGCGGGACAGATTATGTAAATGACCATGTCAATATAAATACGTGCCAATAATTAAAAAGCAATCCTTTGAAGGTTATTTGACTCCTGTAAAACCCGTCCACTATTTTAGGAAGGATCATTCTGCGCACACAGGTACCGGGTCATTTTGTTTTTACTAACATTTCTAATATTAACCTGGCTATATCTTTGGATTAACGGTTGAGAACCGCAAACACTACGTTACCCCCTTTCACGACCGGAGTTTGATGTTACTAGAGTAAAATACAAACAAATCACTTTACTAGGTATAGGAGGGAAGAAAAGTGGTACAATTACGTAAACTAAGAACTATTACGATTTTCAGTTTGATAATGTTCGTTTGGTTTTTATTTACTCAAAGTACAGCACAGTATTAATAATACATGTTTATGCTTACTGACTGCACTATCCAGGCGGACGTATTCATATGCAATGTATGGTACACTGTCTGCAGCATATTAGCATACAGTTTGGGGATTACATTTAAATTTAAAAATAATTAAAATCTAGATACTTAAACAAATTGTTGCAAATAATGGCCGTTCATTTCGATACAGACTTTAGCTCTTTTGTGTACATATTATCTAAAACGTTTTAAGCATTTCTTCTCAAATTGAATGTATTGTTTCTAGAATGTAATTCTTTAATTCTTCTATTATTGTAGGATGTCTAACAAACACAATTGTTTTACAGTAACCCCAAAAGAAATAATACAAAGCATCAGTCGACATGAGGAGGCATAATCCTGTGCCTCTAAAAATAATTTTGTGCCTACTCTATAACAGAGTACCTTACGTATTGTAAATTCAATCTTCACTTCTGCCCGATTCGCACAGATACATTTACTCAGATTGCTATCTACTGTCCGTCCAAGTAGTTGTGTTGCAGGGTCGTAGAAAGGGGTAAAATCACGTGACAGTTACTTAACGAGGTCCTTTTATTTAAATTATTTTAAACAATTGTGTAATATTACGTAGACGTCCAATTTCTGACAGTAAATGTCATCAGAAAAGATCTGACAGCTCAGCCACTAGCCTTTACAGAGGTTCCAGCAGAAAAGTGTGGGAGAAACCGGAAAGCGACATAACCAAAAGGACATGTATCTGTGCGAAAATATGATTCAATAATGAATGCAATTTGTCGTGCGCCGGCCTCCGTTGACGTCCCTCTGCTGATGACTGTTGTCCTAGATGTAGAGAGGGGAAACGGGAGTGACGTGACAAGGGGAGCTGAAGTGTGTGGGGAAGGGTGATGTTGCGATATAGGTGTTGTGCTTCGATCTGCTTTGACGTTCTCCTGCTTGCTGTAATCCCAGGTGGAGAGAGGGAAAACGGGAGTGACGTGACAAGGGGATGACGAAATTTATGGTGGGGGTTTATACGATGATGTAGGAAGAAAATACGTTGATACAGATATAGTTGTTTATTTGAAATAATCAGTGTCGTTCTCCTGTTCTTGGGCAGGGGATACGGGAGTGTCTGAGAAAATCTAGAATATTACCGTTTTTGGCCCTGTGACTCTGACTGAAGCTAACTTGAAGGCGTGCTGTTGTCATGACTGAGAATATTGGAGAGGAGTAACGGGAGTGCCTGGGGAGAAACGAAGACAAGACGAGGGAGAGTGAGTAGCGAGGGGGCTGGTATGAAGTGAACGGGTTAGCAACGTAGAAAAGAGGAGAGAGTAGAAACGGGAGTGCCTGGGGAGAACTGAAGAGAAAGTTTGCTCGAAAAGGGGTGTGAATTCGGTGGGTAGGAAAACTGAGTGACGGGAAGCAGGGGTCGGGGAGAGGCTCTCGCCTATCGAAGCTCTGCAACCAAATGGTCCGCGATTCAACGACCGACGAGAGGTGGAGGGGTTACTCTCTGCTAAATAGCTCCGCTGACAAGTGGGCGGCGATGGGCGCCCACAGAGAGGGAAATCAAGGATGGAAAACATACTGTTTACTAAAAGGGTTCGAGCGCGTGAAATCAAGACAAGGTGATAAACGGGGGGGGGGGAGGTTAGGGAGATTGGAACGGGGAAGCGGAGACAGAGCCGGCGATGCGTTTCTGTTCCGGGGATAAGTGTCGGCCGTGAAAACCCGGTCCGACGAAGTACAGCACGCTGGATCAGAGAAAGAAATGTCTGTGGCAGAGGGAGCATAGTAGCGGTCCCCCCTAGCCGGCAACGAACGACCCTATGGCAATTGGATCCGCATTATATACACACTCGGGCTTCGCGCCATTTCTACCCCTTTTTGGCGTGGGTTTGAGCGTTATGATGATATGACTTTAGAACCCTCGCGAAACTTTGTGTCTTGTAGCAAGACACGCGCTTTCTTGCCTATGTGGTCATCAGACTGCTAGACGCCGGGCTCTCACCCTCTTCTGCACTATAGCACAGGGTTGCGTGCATCCTGCTTTAACATGAGTGGGGGATGGTTGCTGGTGACATGCGTTGATCTGTTTCAACCATCTTGAAAATACGAGAACTAAAGAATTTCGCACGGGCACGAAAGAAATGACTATTCACTGGAAAATATGACCATATTTCTGGAACGTACTATACTCTCTCAGTACCGTATAGTGTGACCGTAAGACGACTTTGCATATGGTGCCTTGATTCTGTGTGGAATAAGGGTGGAAGTTCACTAGTAGAAGGGGTGGGAATGAAGTACATTCTAAAACTCAGGTACAATAGAAATCGAAGTAAAAATAAAATGATGTCCCTGTATTATTCTTGCGGCATCTCAATACTTTCTCTTTCTGCTTCGCATAACAGAAAAGTAGAATTTAGTAGTAGCAGCATGACGATATTTGCCTGCTAGTATAAAAGTAAAGTGGACTATGCGTTCTACTCACAACTTAGCTTGTTAGTCGGCTCTCTTTTCTTGTGCCATTCTTGTATGTAAACAAGACAAACAAAGTGAATACAAAAAGGTGCGTTGAGAAAATTGGAAGATTCATTCTTGCATGTCGAATTATAGGATTCGGCGGAGTCATACATTGAAGATGAACCCTTCAAACATGCGATGTTATGCAACTTGCCATGAATGAAGGCGGTCTTCACAATGAATGGCGGAATCTATTATGAGGGTAAACAGATTCGTGTTGCCGGAGTCCGTGATCTTGTACTAAATACAGACAATAAAACTAGTTTCGTTCTTTAAAATTATTAATTAAGTTCCACGTCAAGAGAACGAGTTGATGTAAGGGTGCTGATATAGAACTGAACTGAGTAGTTACATTTTCCCGTAGCATACTGCACAGTGTTTCATAAATTTAAATTCCATATATCGGAAGTTTCCGCACCTGTAGCTGAGCTTTTCTAAGTCCATGTATGAACTTCTTCTAGCAAAACTAGATAAAATGGTGATAGAACTGCTTATGGTGAGCTGGACACAACAGCAATGCTACGTTTGAGACAGTACGGGGTATCACAGTGGCAATAAAACATATGTCCCAGACGGAATTCAGACCAAAACCTATGGCTTCCAGCTTCCAAATTATACTAAAAGCGACGAAGGAATGTGCTTGGTCTGATAAGAAATTACAAAATATTTTAATGTGAAATGTTTTTCTCCGTTCCACGGGAGAAAGATTGTAACAAAATGTACAGATACGGAATTAAAAAATGGGCCGAGTCTTGGTAACTGTTCTCCTCTATGTAGGCAACAAGCTTCGAAAACACTGTCTACAAGTAGCATACATTTAGGCGCCCTTGTTTACTGCACATGTGCAATACGTTGTATCTTGAAATTAGTACAATTAGGTGCCCCAAATTTTGTTTCTTGGTCTGTACAATATTGTCCCTTATTAGATTTGCGTCGAAGCCATCGTTAATTACAGAACTTGTTTCGTTCATTCATGGCCCAGGTTCACCTTCTACTACAGCTTTGCTCAAATGGAATGCGCAGCCTATACTTATTGTGTTAGCGGATCCGATCTCATTTTTTCTCCTATACTGTATTTGAAGAGGTTATGTGCAACGCAGCAGTGGCATTTATTTTGAAATGACTCCAGTTCTCTGTAATAACTAGCATGAGAAATATATGCCGTTATACTACCAGTGCGCTTCGTGCGCCTCTGACTTTGAGCATGTGTCAGAGTTGGGGTGAGTTAACGCAGTGTCTTTCCTTCATTTGAACTCATCACGGTAAGTTAGTCCTCAGCATTTGGGTGGTTGAAAATCACTCCTTTGACTTCGAAACACAACTTTCTACTAAAGAAAAATTTAAAGACATCATTTCCTTTGTTAAAGCAAAATTGCACTATTTTAAATACATTTTATTTTTTGTCTACGGAAAATACACCGAATGTAACATTGAGCGTATTCCAAATCTCAGCGCTGAGCAATCTGATGGCATCACGGTGTTCCGAATTCCAATCGGTGTCGCACCGGTGCCATCAGCTTGCAGAGGTGGTGGCAGTCTCCATCAGCCGCCATCAGTGAATCTGATTGGTTCTTGTATAGGGCGGGAATTAGCAGACGAATGACATCGTGCACTGTTGTGTCATGGCGGTGTGTTCTGCTTTAGTTCTGCTGTATTGTTTGTAATGAGCACAACGTAAAAACGATATGAGCGAACATGTTAACGGATCAGTTATTACTACTGGTTCAAGAAATAAATTGTTTATGCTCTCTTTTCTTTGAACGAGATGACAGTACGGAAATTTCGCAAAATCTTGCTAGCGTAGCACAGACAACTTATACAGTCGCCATGACAGCCATCGATCCTTCCAGCAGTTTTGTTCCTATTTCGCTGCAGCGTGACGTCATTGTTGTCCACCGGTCCTGTGACATTCGGAATACGCTGATTGACAAGTATCAGTCTTATTATTTCACATGTTTATATGATGGTGTATTACGTTTTTGTTTTACATAATTTTTCATTTCATGTATTGTTGCAGTGAATAACAAACCACATTTTCAAAGGAGAATGATTGCCTGTTGCTAGAAAAAAACAGCCTTATACCTAGAAAAACTTCCTTTCACTTCTGCAGAAACAATGACATATTTGAAATATTTTACATAAGCATTATTTATCTCAAAATCTGTATCATTATTACTAATTTCCTCATTTGAAATTAAGTCACAAATTTCGTCCTCGGCATCTTGCTATTATTCTTCTTTACAGGACGTTGAATGTTGCCTGTTACGAATAGCAGTATTCGGTCGTAATGTAACCGATCAACTAAAGTTCACTGCTCAACGAAACACAATGAAATCCCCCACCGTAATGCAATCACGTACTGGTACTTTAAAGTCACAGGTGCATGAAGCCCAATATAACGGCATAAAATTCTTATCCCTAATAATAACATATTATTCATCACATTATCAAACAATTCACTGACATATTGATGTGTGAAACGTTTGGACTGTGAATTGCATTGTCGTATCGAGACTGGGCTGATAGAATGAGGAAGTTCTTGTGAATTACAGTGCTTGGCTGGGCCCTGGACAGGTACTTACACTCAGGCACGGTTTGGCCTTTGTGCCATGCGATGATTGAGCAAGTCCGACAAGTTGCTTGGATGGAATTCATGAATCGACGCCGACAAGTGGCCCATTCTGCCTCAGCCCCTATAGAGTCAGGTCCCGTCCACATACGAGTAGCCTGATAAGTAGACGGCAGGCTTGGGATACCTTTACGGCGGCAATAGGTTGATGCACAACGGAGCTTAGACATGTGACGTTACACTCATAGGTACATTTCGTTAAGAATGCAAAATGACCTGTCAGCCGTCCCGTTGCGCGCTGTAGGAACCGAACCTAAGCCAGCAGCACTGTGCGCAGTCATAGTGAACAGCTGTCTGACGTTAGTGTCGAGGTTGTTTGGCACAGTGTTTACATGTACAGTAGAGCGTCTCGTTTAGGCACAATGAGAACGTAAACAAAGTGTGCGGGAGGTCGAGCCGTACGAAAAACACGAGGGATGCACAAGGTTTTAGTTACAATTAATTATATTAATTAATATTGACATATTTTCCAAAAACACAGAAAATAAAAGGACTCAAATTGCATAACATAAATTTCACATACACAAGAAATTGTAATGTTGAAATAATTCAATATACCAAATCAAATTTTGCTACTTAGTCTATATGATGTTGTTTTCAAGCAGCATTTTTACGGTCATAAATTTCGTTCCTTGTATGATTAACATGATATCACCGTCGCCGCTGTTTCACATACAAAATGGTTACCTGGTAATTCTGAAAATATACCGCCACTTGTTTACCGACAGTTTTGGGAAATGTTCATACAGAACGATTTCGAAGCCTACCATTCCGGCAAGCATTGTCCCACATTGCGAAACAGACTGTGGACCTTTTGATCACTTCAGGTGTAAAATTAATGACCCAACCGCCCTACAGTCCTGATCTGACACCATACGACTTCTTCCTGTTCGCAACGATCAATAAGAAAATAACGCGGATTGTCCTTTAACATCTTTGAAGCTGAAATTGTGGCCTCAACGAGCTTGTGTGGTGTGTGAAGTCTTCTTGTTCTTCTTCCTATCACGTATTAAGCCTGGTGGCCTGTTACGGTCTCACTCCATCGATTCAGCGAACGGCCCAAAGATCTATTTCTAAAGGGCGGTAATTTAGTACTTG
Organism: Periplaneta americana; assembly: GCF_040183065.1. Classification (NCBI taxonomy): domain Eukaryota; kingdom Metazoa; phylum Arthropoda; class Insecta; order Blattodea; family Blattidae; genus Periplaneta; species Periplaneta americana. The sequence continues at coordinate 107,184,550 of NC_091119.1, read as the reverse complement.
GCGTAGTATCCAGCTTTTTACTGTAGTGAGACTTGAAAGCAATTCTTTAGTGCTTCCAATTGGTTGCTAACCAAACGAAAGCAAGTCCAGTGGTGGGGTTATCACCTTTAGCCTCTGGACGGCATGTTTGTACAGACATATGCACTGCTAGCTATGGAAAAAAAATCTATAATATTCTCATAGCTAGCAGAGCATATGTCTGTATAGATTGCTGTGCACTTAACTGCGGAATCCCGGCCAAATAAGTCACTGAGCTGAGTGCGCTCCTAGTATGACAGTTGACATTGGACATAAACGTCAACATTTATGCCTAACTTGGAGTCAGGCCATAGAGGGATACAATGAAGGAGGAGAATTCGATCCGGTGCTGTGGATTGAATTTGGCGTAGCTCAGTGGTCAGAGCGCTTAGTACGTAGAACCAAGAACCCGGGTTCGGTCCCCGGCGCCGGAGCGAATTTTTCTCCTCAAATATTAATTGTCAATATTACAGATATTATTCTGTATGCCAAATTAATAAATCTACAATACTATTTCAGATAAACTATACCATCATGTTTTGTAGTTATGAATTGTGTTATATAGGCTTACAAAACTGTTCGAACTGAGTTACGATTTTTATGGCCAGGTATAAGAACAAATTATTATCGATTGGTGTAAAGATCTAAAAATGTCAATTTTTGTGCTTACGTTAGTTTCACAATAAGATCTCGAATAATATTAGTCTTATGTAAAGCTGCAATAACGGTTAACAATTGCTTAACATGTACCGATATTCAATTGTTTCATTGATTTGTGACTCAAAAGATGGCTTTGATTGTGGCAATGCCTACTCTATTTCATATGATTTCAACTATCTACTAATTTAATTCGTTTAGAAGGCAATGATTTTGATTGCCAACATTAGAACAAGATCGTCAAATCTCGACTTACCAAAGCCAAAGTCAAAGTCTCAGAAGCATTGTCTATGAATAGAAATTTTAACAAAGTTAAACTTTACTACGAAAGTCGACTTTGGGAAGTCTTCATCCAAAGTCTCGTTTATGAATAAGGCCCTTAGACAAAGTGAAAATTCAAGTAATACTCAACCTACAGGTTTTACACACCCTTGCACGCACACACACAGACTGAGCTTACACGATAATGGAAATTTCAGCGGAGCAGTCGAGGGTTGCATTAACAGTGGACATCGATTACAGTCATGGGTTATATTTAGGATATAGAGACTAAGTCATGCTTCATTGCAGCTGGTGTGTGATAGCACAACCCATTATCAAATTTACTGCACAGGACATGTTAACATTACATACAGTGAAAGTGTAGTTCCATTTAAAATGCGTTATCCAATCTGAACTAGCTCAAGAAGTCGATTACGAATGTATAGCCCATTGTTTCACTACAAATGACTGTTGTAGCAACAAATATAAGAAGCAGGATTTAGAAAAATTTGAATATCGCCGCCTGTACGGTTCGTGCTTAAGCGCATTTTGTTCTACTGCAGACGCGTATCCTAGCAACAACTATGAATATCCGAAGATTGTGTGTGAGACCATGGTTCTTATTGATTGCAATCTCTATTTCATGTTGAATCCCTGGTATGTAATTCGCTTCAGAGTACAGTAGCAATACCTAAAGGTATATGAGTGAACAGTACCAATTAACTGGTAGTGTACAAATGCTAGTGATTTAAATCGCATAAAAGTGAATGTATTTTAATCATAAAATACAATTTTCTATTAAGGCATAGTAAAGATATTCCCTGTAGAACTTTATACTCTTTGTCTTTACTCCTTCGAATTCTACACATTTCAACACCAAATTACCTTTCGTTTCGTTTCTCTTATCTTACTCTAACCACGACGTAAATACCAGATCACTTATCTGTGGCACGCTAAGTATACCTCTTCATAGAATTAAATACGAATCACACAAAAACAGAAGCCGATAATTCAATAAAAAATGTACACAGTAAAAATAAAAATAAACACATTGGAATATATATTAGTATTGGATTACAAGTGAGTAGGATTCACATAATTAAACCAGATACCGACAATTGAATAAAATGTACACAATAATAAAAAATAATAGACTAATAATAAAAATAATAATAATAAACAACACAGTGGGATACATATTGGTGTTAAGTGATAAATAAACACGATTTACATTATTACACAATAAAAATAAGAAACAAAAAATAAAACTAAATGCAGGGGAATACATTGCATTAAATTAAAGTTCGGCAGCCCTTGACTTCAGGCGGCAGAGAATTCCAGTGACGAGAAGTAGCAATCGTGAAAGATGAAGAATAAAGAGATGATGTGTGGAGTGGTATTTCTAGCGTGTTATCATATTGTGACCGAATATTTAAGTTATGATAGCGAGAAAGATTGTGGAGTCGGACAAATAAGTAAAAGGGAGCAGAAGTGTGCACAATTCGGTATAACAGAGAAACCTAAGCCACAATAATTTATCGAAAGAAGGAGAAATATGATCATAGTAACGGACATTACAAATGAAACGAACATACGTATTATGAGCACGCTGCAGTTTATGGCATAAATCCACCCTGGGATCACTGAATAAAGCGTCACAAAAATCGAAGTGTGGCATGATAAGAATCTGTACAAGCTTCTGCTTTACATAGTAATGGTAATTTACATAGTTTAACTAAATTATTATTTAGATTAAGAAGATTATTATTATTATGTTCACCAAATTGGACAGTTAACTAATACTTTGTCCTCGAGTAGAAGATCTTGCAAATTAAAAAAAAGTTGGTTTATTTTGAGAAAAATTAATTTTTGAAATATTTCCGATTCGCCTGCAAATATAGTTATAAGATATTACTACTTAGCCATCGATATAATATTTCATATCTTTATTACCCGCATGACCCTAGTTTTACTTTCTCACTATAAGAAGTGTAGGCAGAAAGTACTGTGATGACGAAGAATTGTGCTGGGATATAATCAAGAAAGTAAATACTTTCAGCAACCCTGATAAAGAAATAAATGAATGTGTTGCCTCCTCGTGTGGTAGAAGTGATGTTTCTCAAACTGTAAAAGTGTACGGTCTAGTAAAATTCGTTCAGTGAGATAGTATATTAGAGTTGCTTAGGATTAAATTTGACACTTTTATTCTCAGTACTCTTCACAATTAAAAATGAGATAGGGCCTAATTGGTCTATGATGGCTAAAATACGATGTTGAAAGTAGAAGGTACCATCTAGCGTTGAGAAGTTCTAAAATTTAAGTGACAAGTGAATATTCGTCTCAATGTTATACAGAGCCTCGAGAAGAGGCTATTAATGACTGAAGAAGGAAATGTTTATATTTTAATTTTGTATTGTTTCTATTCTGTATAAGTAAAACTTATTCTTTCATAAAGTGAATCTTATTTTTTTAGCAGTGCAGCTAACTCAGAATCTATGTGGATGACGTGAATATGTTAGGAGAAAATCCACAAACGATTAGGGAAAATACGGAAATCCTACTTGAAGCAAGTAAAGCGATAGGTTTGGAAGTAAATCCCGAAAAGACAAAATATAAGATTATGTCTCGTGACGAGAATATTGTACGAAATGGAAATATAAAAATTGGAGATTTATCCTCCGAAGAGGTGAAAAATTCAAATATCTTGAAGCAACAGTAACAAATATAAATGACACTCGGGAGGAAACTAAACACAGAATAAATACGGGAAATGCCTGTTATTATTCGGTTGAGAAGCTTTTGTCATCTATTCTTCTGTCAGAAAATCTGAAAGATAGAATTTATAAAACAGTTATATTACCGGTTGTTTTGTATAATTGTGAAGCTTGGACTCTCACTTTGAGAGAGGAACAGAGATTAAGGCTGTTAGAGAATAAGGTTCTTAGGAAAATATTTGGGGCTAAGAGGGATGAAGTTACAGGAGAATGAAGAAAGTTACACAACGCAGAACTGCACGCATTGTATCCTTCACCTGACATAATTAGGAACATTAAATCTAGACGTTTGAGATGAGCAGAGCATGTACGAGTAGCACGTATGGGCGAATCCAGAAATGCATATAGAGTGTTAATTGTGAGGCCGGAGGGAATAAGACCTTTAGGGAGGCCGAGACGTAGGTAGGAGGATAATATTAAAATGGATTTGAGAGAGGTGGGATGATAGGGACTGGATTAATCTTGCTCAAGATAGAGACCGATGGCGGGCTTATGTGAGGGGAGCAATGAACCTCCGGGTTCCTTAAAACCCATAAGTAAATAATAACTATCTCAGAATTGCCAAACCTGCCATTACAACCGCTAGTTTTCCAGTTTTACCTCCTATTTCGTGCAGAATGGTAGGTGTCAGCGACAAATTGAAATAAACAGTTTCATGCCTGGAGTTCGCATGGAAAATTGAAATCACAAATCTTAGCTTTTATTGAGATACAGACCTAGTTGTTTATGTCAGCTTCAATTTCTTTGCTGTAATACACATCGATGACAGAAATATTAGGTTTTTGAAACGTCCATCATAGAATTTTGTCTGACGGCGGCCGACTTGTAAATTACCTAACGAAGTTTCACTTCAGAAATTGACAAGAATTTTATGAAATCCCTTGAATTAAGTGAAACTTCTCTATATTCTTACAGTGACGTTGGCACGAAAACGACTCTTGATAGTTCTCCGCAATATTGCAATCAAGCACTAGCCGCTCTAGTGCAACTATTTGAAATTTTATACTGTCTAATCTTGTATTTAATATTTAAGCATATTTTTCTTAGTGGTAGTGATACTTATATTATTACGGCCCGGAAATTCATGCAAACTAAATGTTCATGCAAAAAACCCCTAAAAAGTGCAAAATGTAACAATAAATATTCACTAATAAATGAAGAGAAATTACGTTTCCTATGACGGTACGAATGTTAATGAGTATGAACTTCCTTAGAGGTTGAAGCAGACATGGTTCTGTTGTCCAAAATCAGCTAAGGATTGCAGTTCACGACCAACTTCTGAATCTGTTTTCAATTGAAATCTTAAAATCTCATTGAAATGATAGAGTTAAGGCTGCTAAAATTGATAATGAATTAAGTGAATTTATTAAAATTAAAATAGGTGTTCCTCAAGGAACAGTCCTTGGACCGATTTTATTTTTAATATATATTAATGACCTTTTAATGATAGACCTTAAAGAATATGAAGGTGATTTATATTCGTATGCTGATGATACTATTTTACTTTTTAGTGGAAAAACTTGAACTGATGCTTATTATAATGCAAATTGCGGCTTAAAATTAATAAAAGAATGGTTCGATTCAAATTCACTTTTAATTAATAAAGATAAAACAATAGCTATCCCATTTTCTTTAAATAATAAAGGTAATAAACCAATTTCATTTACTCTATAAATTAAAATGCATAATTTTATTGTTCCCATATAAATGAAGTTAAGGAGGTTAAGTACTTAGGTATTTATTTATTTATTTGGGGAGGCCGAGACATGGATGGGAGGATAATATTAAAATGGATTTGAGGGAGGTGGGATATGATGGTAGAGACTGGATTAATCTTGCTCAGGATAGGGACCAATGGCGGGCTTATGTGAGGGCGGCAATGAACCTCCGGGTTCCTTGAAAGCCAGTAAGTAAGTAAGTATTTATTTAATGCAGGGCTGTAGAGTTTATCTTTAGCCGTTATAATGGCAACATGCAATAGTGTGAGATAAGTAAACAAATATACAAATAAACAAATAAACAGTGAGAAGGGTACAAAAATAGTTCATCTCAGCAAGAATGATGGAATTTGGATGGCCATCATCTTCTCTCTTGCTTCCCAATACTTCTCTACCAGTGTTGTGGAGGACAGATTGGGACAATCCATTGTTGGTTGCGACTTCCTGCAGGCATGGTAAACTACTTAGCCGCTCTTTTTGCGTTTCCAGGGTGCACCACGAGGAGGTGAGTTTACCATTGCACCCCGTACTTAGGTATAATTATTGATAATAATTTCAAATGGAATAATCATATTTATTATATTTGTAATAAATTACGTAAAATATTATATTACTTTGTTGTTATAAGAAATATTTTGTCAATTAAGTGTTTACGTATAATTTATTTAGCATTATTCGAATCTATATTTATGTATGGTATTATAGGTTGGGGTGGACTTATAAATCCAACCTATATCCGTTAATTTACTACAGAAAAAAGTATTAAAAATTTGTTTTAAAAGCAGAAAGATTACTCAACTGAATTGTTGTTTAAACATTTCAAAGGTTTCAACATTAAACAAATTTATTATTTTATTTTATTAAAATATTTTCACAGAAATCTTAATAACTTTGAAAGGTATATACATAAATATAGAACTAAAAATGCGAACTATCTGCGTTTGTCTGAACCTAAATGTAAAACCAATGCAGCTTTTTATCATAGCATGAGTCAAGGTCCCTGATTATTAAACAAATGTTATTATAATATTATTTTAACCACGAATTCTCTCCATATTAATAAAAAATATAAAAAAAAACTTTTATTGGATTTATAGTTTGGGTTTAAACATATTAAACACTTTTTAATCTGTATTCACTCTCAATTTTAATTTTATTTTTGTCTATATTGAAATCCCCTCCTGAGCACGAGTCTTACTCATTGAGGAGTGGGCTAGTTTATCTTACATTGTATTAACTTGTATTCATTTCAAACTTACTAGCAATAAAATAAATAAATAAGATAAATAAATTGAGAAACTGCGTCTGTTGCAAAATGATTTAGTATCGTGAAAACATTTTTACGTCACACGAGGTTATTGGAGCGTATTTAATTATTTTAATTGCTCCATAAACAGAGCTAGGCCTAAAGCTTTTAGTGCGATAGAGGATTTTTCTCCGGGAATGTCTCGAATAACGCGCAACTGTTGGTATCCAGGATTTGTTAAAATAAGTTAATATTTTTTTCCTTTACTTTTTGCCCGACACCGTCAGGAATGGAATTCAAATTAGATTTAATTTTTTTTTACAAAATTGCTAGTGACACATGTAAGGTAGTGCCAGCATTTCCAGTGATATGATTAATTTTGGGAAAACGGAAAAATGAACAGATATAAATATAAAGTCCTCTTTCAACTCACTATTTGCCAGAATATTTTGGGCTGTCCAAACAGGCGCAACATTACTCGAGTCAAACGAATCAACCACCTCTTCAACTGCTTGTAGATACTGAGCATAATATAAGGCCGCATAAAGCCACGTTCCCCATGGTGCAGGTGAAAGTGGAATACCTAGGTGCTGTTGATCCCAAATAATCTTCGATTGGCATTTAACAAACATTTCCATTATGAAGGCAAGAAGTCAGTGACATAGCACGAGGTGTTTGAGTGTTATTTCATCACAGTGATCCACACGTTCTACCACCTTCGCAGCTCTCTGCTTTTTGTGTTCAGAAGGGAAGAAATCTTGTAAAGCTTATAAATGTGCCGTATACGTCTTAAAGTATTGAATATGTGATGCATTTTTAAAAATGACAAAAATGTGTACTTATATGCAACATAAAATCATGATTCATAACTCAAAAATTGATAATTCCTACAGATAATATGTAAGTAGGCCTATATAGTTATACCTTCCAGGGAAAAGTGCGCATATGCATGAACTTTCGGGCCCTAGCTATTACTATTACGTATAATAATAATAATAATAATAATAATAATAATAATAATAATAATAACAATAATAATAATAAATAATAATAATAACAACTTTTATGCCATCATTCACTAACAGTCCTGCTTTCTTCATTGCAGAATTTTTTAATGAGATATATAGCTTTTCTGTTTATGATATTTTTTATTTGAATCGCTATTTGTTAAAAGGGCGGAAGTCACATTGTTTTTCAAAATTAATTTTTTTTATTGAAATGCTATAGACGCATCAATTTATGTTACAAGAACTTTTAAAAAACAGTAAAAATGTTTATAATGGAACATAACATTTTATAATTATTTATGTTAAAAGTGCGGATGTCCTGGCTAGTTTTTTGTCTCTCCTGTAAAATTTGTATTTTTGAACTTCCACCCTTTTAACAAATAGTGGTTCATTTAGTCTTTGAAATACATATAAATAAGACTGTATATAGCTTCCTCATGATAACCTTTAGATTAATCTTTGTTTCGGGTTTAGGTCTTGTTTTACTTGCAGTCGTAAGTGTTATTGAGAGTACAATAGAATTACCGGCAGACTTTTCTTTAGATATTTAGCAGTATGTCGTCCAAGTTTCTAAACCTCTGCAACCCTCTCCACTAACTTGGAAATTGAAATATGTGGTGCGTCGTTCTTTCTTCTTCGAAATACGTATGTAGCCTAAGTCGTACACGAGTTTGTAAGTCTGACTTTTAAGAGTGATACTCCTACGAAGTATCTTTTCTGAGCTACACGTGTCTATTTTTATTACATCTCTATACTACTCACCACTTACGCAACGTCTGTTGAAATTAAATCAGTTGTGTAGTCCTGAGGTCTTATACTAATAACACTGTTTTATTATTTCACTACACACATTACCATCGTCATCGTCGTCGTCAGTGATCATCATCATCATCATCATCATCATCATCATCATCATCATCATCATCATCATCATCACTAGAAGACTACTTACGTTCCAAATACCAAATCTCATAACCTTATTCCTTTGCTGTGGTCGTGTCAGAGAATCAGTCCCATTCCGAGGCTTATTGTATGAATTCGTAGCAAGCTGTTTTTTTTACGGTGATCGGTTGTTAGCCGTTCGTCCAACCCTCAAGCTGGAGGACCACCCCTTATCGGCTGTCTACGGCTGCTTATTCAATATATTCGCAGTTAACCTCCATATCTGGAGGCCGTCTCCTCTATCTGAAACCTGAGGACGCGCTATGCCATTGTTAATCCATATGGTGGCAAAATTAATATCAGAATTGCAGCCTTCAGCAGTTAAAAAATAGTCATGCATGTTGAATATAGGTAGATTGAGATAAGAAGGTGTGATTAAGGTAAGTTTAATTTTTGTGATATTGTACGATCTTGCTTGAACTCCTTCAATGAAATTACATGTTTTATTTGTTGGATTATAAATAGTTCCTTTTATGTGCAATCCAGAAAATGAAATTATATCTTAACTGGGTTTATATTAAATTACATAAGTCTTTTCAATAACAGGTCAAGATAAAACTACAAACGGGGATATCGTTCACAATTTAAGGGAACTGAAATGTTGTGAAGGGAATAAAATTTATAATGAGATATGTATTGGTTATATGACGCTCATTCTTCACTCTTTCCGGCTTTTGATTTTCTGTCTCCTCGTTTCCAATAGTTAATCCCCATCGTTATGTGCCTCTGTTCAATTCTTGTACTAAGTGTTGAAGTCTGATATGCGTTCAGAATAATAAATTGCCCAATTGTCCGGTGTATAATGGATAGTCAAATGAAACGCAGACTTTGCGCCTACAACTTTCAACAGGGATGGCTGTGGACATTAAAATTCACCACATCAATTTATATACTGAACTCACTGCTACACTGAACGACCGTTCTCGTTTTCATAAAAGAATCTATTTTCGTTCTGACTCCGACACTTTTAATACAGATGGCTGTGGACTTAAAATTTTACCACAGCTATTTATTTAACTTTCTGATCTCACTGCTGGTCTAAACGGCTGATCTTCTTTTGATAAAAGGATCTCGTTGCGCTCTGACTCACTGTTCGATCCTTGTAGCTCGTCGTCTGACAAGCAAACATTCTGATAGGGGCAGATAAAAAAAGTTTTTTTTTCTTCCACCTTGTTAATAATGTCAAGACAAGTCCTTATACAAATTTTGGCCATTCCATCGCAATTACGAGGCCGTGCAGAAAGTGATATTTCCTGGGGCCGTTTACAGAAAAAGAGCACAATTTCGTGAATAGATTTATTGGAACAGATACAGCAATTGTTGCGTTATTTTTCAACATATTCCCCACCAGAATTGAAACATTTGACATACCGGTTTGGATCCCAGGCGGCAGACTTCTACGACAGGATACAGAAATTGACCCCATAGTATGACAGATGTCTGAATTCCAGTGGGGAAGATGTTGAAAAATAGTGGAACAATTGGTGTCTCTTTCAATAAATCTTTCCATGAAATTGTGCTCTTTTCTGTAAACGGCCTCAGGGAAAACCACTTTCTGGACGGCCTCATAATTGCGGTGGAGTGGCCAAAATTTGTATAAGCACTTGTTTTGACATTGTTAACATGGTGGAAGAAAAAAAATTAACTTTTTTCTGCTCCCATGAGAATGTTTGCTTGTAAGTTAAAATTGTACCCTTTAAAATGCTATCTTTATAATCCGAAAATGAGAAAATCACATAGCGATAGATAGATCTGGACCGCATGGTGATTCTAGAAACACTTTCATATTATGTTCTTTTTTGTCATCTATCCATCGTGATATGGTTGGTAGATGGTCTATCGTTGCCATAAAAGAGGATTATGTAGTTCTTGAGAGACCTAGTGTTAATTTTTGTTGGCGTTGCGTAAGTTCTCAGAGTCTCTAAGCAGTGTTCATGTGACCATTCTCTAAAAAGCCAATGAGAAAAAGATCCACAATGGGCCTAAAAACACAGTGAGCACCGCTTGTGCTGGTGGTTGTGTTTTGAACTTGAGAGGGTGGCGGCGGCGGCGAGATCCGCTTCCTTCGTATGTTGGCATGCTTGGTTTCTTGTTCGAGATCGTCTCGTCACCTTTCATGGTCTTTCAACCTGTAGACTCTAACATTTCGCCCTGATTTCCCTAGGCTATGATCCCTCCTACACAGCAACTGAACTATTCACTGATGGATCTCCCTTCCAATGATTAGGCCTACTCTTCACTGTTGGATAACGGATTACAGCACTTTGTTTTTCCTTGATGATTTCATTGCCATAGCGATACAAGATTAAACATATTCGTTCCTAATAAGTTGCTAATCGAGCTCGTATGTCTCCCACAACTGATGCACGTGTTAATGACAAAATATTAGGCATAAGTTGTGTATTATCTGCACCAACAAATTGCATCCTGCCGAATTTTATTTGTAATAATAAACATTTTCACCGAAGAAGATTAAATTTATCATTGCTGTCAAGTTTATTTGCTTTCTACAAAACACCCTATTTACTTCCAGCTGTGGCGTAACATCCCTGATCACATGTATATCAGATTGACCATTCTCATGTTATGAAATGGCAACATAAAATGAGAATCACTACCACAGGCTCCACTCTGGAAAATACTTTTTTTTTGTAACGGCCGCTAGATGGGAGCAAAGTTGTTCCAGGTAATTCCATAAGGGTTATAACGCGACTTCTTTTGCAATCGCTAGATTTTTTTATTTTAGTACGACGCTTTATCAACATCTTAGGTTATTTAGCGTCTGAATGAGATGAAGATGATAATGCGAGTGAAATGAGTCCGGGGTCCAGCACCGAAAGTTACGCAGCATTTGCTCATATTGAATTGAGGGAAAACTCCGGAAAAAACCTCAATCAGGTAACTTGCCCCGACTAGGAATCGAACCCGGGCCACCTGGTTTCACGGCTAGACGCGCTAACCGTTACTCCACAGGTGTGGACGCAATCGCTAGATGGCAGTATATTGAAATTCACAAAAGTGTTTACCTTGAAAGTCCATTAGGCTGTTCAATCTGTTATATATGAGCAGGGGTAACATCTGCTTGTAGGCGCCGTGGAAAGTTTCTTCCGCCTATTTATTTATGCAATATCTAATTCGTAACTTTTTCCCCGTTGTCAGAGATTCAGTATTATTCTCGTTGATTTTAAAGCCCAATTTTTTTATCCATCTAATTTCTGTATACAGAGTGATTCAGGACCTCTGCAACAAACTCTGGGAATCGATAGATCTCGCAATGAGGATCATTTTTCGTAAAACAACCCATGTTCTCCGATGCCTCGTTTAGGAACTAAGCGTCATCGAAAAAAAAGACAGGTTTCAGTGACATTAACAATTATGAAATGAATTATTTTTCAAGTATGTTTGCTGACAAATTACAGGTGTTCAGAGTGTCTACCCTGAATCTGATTACATTCATTACACCGTCGTAGCAGTGGTTATCGGCCTATGTCGAATTTGATCAAAAGTAACTAATACTCGCATAGTCGGTTCCACTCTGGTGTCAATTTGAGTGGTGTACTACTTCACACGTCCCAAAATAAAAACAATTAAAGACGTGAAGTCGGGTAATCACGCTGGCCACGCAACAGGTCCGGCTCTCCATATCCATTGCTCCCCTTAGACCAGTGGTCGTCAGCACTTGCGGGTAAAGGGTAAGCGGTGCTGTCCCGTGTGCTCCGTTGGGCAACAGGAAGAGATAGAGAGCATACCCACTAGCAGCTACGAGTGCATCATGGTGCAGTGTGTTCTCCGCTCGTAATAGACGCTAGCCCCAGGGTGCTCTGTGCTGATGACCGCTGCCTTAAACGTTATTCAGATTCTTTCGTACAACCAGGTTGAAGTGCGTTGGGACGTTATGTTGAATCACATGTCCCCTAACATCGTGAAGGATACATCCTCCATAATCAGCGGAAGCGTGTTCCGAAGAGTGCTCAATTCAAACGGGGCAGCAAAATGACAGGACACTTGTAACCTGTCCGCATGGGTACTTGAAATAAATGAATAATTTATTCCATAATTAACTGTATAATTGTCACTAAAACGTGTCTTTTTTTTCGATGTCGCATAGCTCCTACACGGGGCATCGGAGAACATGGGTTGCTTTACGAAAAATGATCCTCATTGCGAGATCTATCGATCCTCAGAATTTGTTGCAGAGGTCGTGAATCACTCTGTATAACTTATACAGGTTGTCCCAAAAATCAGTTTCCCTTACATATGTTTAAGCTGTCCGTCGTTGCGTTTAATTAAATTTCATACTATTTATATTCAAACTGTCTGAAAGGGACGGTAGGGTACATGTAAATGTACGTTTTACGTTTATATTACGTTTTGTGAATAAATGCACGGTTAATTACAAAATTAAGTTTGAAGTTTCAGCAGTCCGGCAACATCGTCGCTAATACACTCTACTCGTCATACAGATGTGAGTCTCCGTACACTGCCACTCGCTCGCTTCGTGCAATGGCTTGAATTTAGGGGGTTTAAAATTAAATTTACACGAAAACCGTGCACGCTATTGAAATACGCCAGAAGGATAAATTATTCTTCATTAGATTTTCTATCGATATGGACAAAAATAACGATCCCACCCTCAATAGTTACCGAATAAGAGATTGTTAAACATTTGGGAAACATTTTTTTCTGAAAAAAAGAACTATGAACTTTTCACCAATACGATATTATAGTTTTTGTTACATACAACATGAGCTATTCTCTCTCTGGAAATCTGCAAGGCTATTTCACTTCCACTGTGTAAAAACTTACAATTTTTAATAGCGTAAATTTTTTTGTTGAATGGTACTGTTCTGTGCATTTTAGTATATACTAGCAGGACTGCCGAATGGAAGATTTTGGACGGTGTAATACTGTTCAATTAGAAAGATATCAGGTATTATATTCGACGCAGGGCCTGACTTCGAAAATCACTTGACTTCCTCTGTGCTGAGACTTCAAAGTTTCTAAACTAATTACTGGTTACATAATGAGAGTAATATCCCCTTTCATGAAGTATCGCCTACTCTGTAGGTTCGTAATGCTTATGTAGATTAACAGAATAGACTATCCTTTAATTATATAGAGTATCATTACAATGCTGATGGAATCTCCGAATATTTCTGAAACTTTCGAGGATGGAGAGGATGAAATCCGAAGTTACTGAGGAAATCAAATCATCGTAAAAGTGTAACATTTCGTTTCGCGTTTCTGTCTGTCGGAAAAGACTTGACTCTGAAGCAGGTTTTCACCTCAGTAGTGACAAAATATTTCCTCATACCCATGGTTTTAACTTTTCATCACATTCTGGGATGGTATATTCTAGGCCTAAATGACATGCATTTAATCGTACACATAATGGCGCAAACTAGACCTTTCTACGATTAATGGTTTACAAGTAACATACCTCCAAACGTGGATATTAGCGATGTGTGACGTCACACTGCCGCGTCACACTGCATCGAGTCCATTCTTGCTTTAGTTAATCGCGTTACAATTATGTATAAATCGGGAAAAATACCATTCTTCTTTTATAACGAAGCGTTGAGCAGCTGCGAGCTTACACAACACACCATGGTGCGGCAATGTGACGTCAGCAGCAGTGGAGGGCAAGATTCCTTCGCTTGTATATTGAGAACCATTGCGGCTTTTAGTGCTGTCATCTGCTCCCTTTTGTCTACAAAGTAGAATAAAATATATATATATATCTGAAAATTTATACAAGTATACGTTAAGAGTACAGGTGATATTCTCTGTCTCTCGATATACTGTAACGAAACCAACAGAAATGAAAAGTGTACATAGTATTGATCACTGTATATTAATAGAAGATATAATAAGATTATATTAAAAAGTAATAAAGTCTGATTTCTCTATAGTGGCGGTTTCCCTTACTGCCCTCCTTGCGAGCGTCCCTTCTCTGAACTGGGCGTTCCTATCATTTGTTTTCTCCTTTTGTGAATGCGCTTTGAAAGAATTGTTCAGTTTTTTTTCTTCCGCCTCTAATTAGGAGAGAAAACTTCTAGTTGTGATGCTTACAGCCCGTTTTCTATTCTCCTAACGGTGTTTAATGCAAAAACACATCTCAGGCTTCTATCGTAGACCACATATAGTGGGTCTTCAGTAAAGTAGGTCGGTACGAAGACATCACGTCCGTGTCCTAGACGAGATTTGAATCTACGACCGACCGTTTCGTACAATATTACAACGCATGCCTTTCTCATGCCAGCATCTTCATAGGCACATTCAATTTGAAGTCTTCTGCGTATTGCCCAGCTCAGAACCTCTACTTTTCCCTCAAAGTGAGAGGTCAAGAGGAAAATTTCGTTCGTGAGCTCACGCGACAGAAGAACGCACAGCTCTCAAGCTGCTTTGTTGCCTGGCCAACGGAAAGTAATGTTGCCGCGGACAAGCAGACTTCAGTTCTTGGGATGAAATGTTAAGTTGGCGTGTCGTGCGGGCTGCGGCCCCTCCCAGGCAATTACTTTGCTGCAGGGCTCCCCTCGCCGTATTTCACTATTACGTCACGACTTTGTGATGAGACTTAAACAAGCAATTAACCTCAGCAGCTGGGTCGTTCAACGGGACACTGTATCAACTATAGCACATGACTTTGCGTTCAAGATATAGTTTAATTTGAAAGTAATATTTAGTCTTCTTCTTATTCTTCTGAGCTAGGAATTCGTCCTGTTTGTTTTTCGTGTCAAGATTCTACCTCTGAAGATATGAATCCATTTTCCGCTCATCTTTCAGGAGGCCTTCCTCTTTTTGTACCCCCATCTGAAATTTGTACTTTTTTGTCTCTTACCATTATGCGATCTGCCTCCAGTCCATCAATGTGTTCCTTCCAATAATTTCACCTGTCTTTAATAAATTTAGTGGTCTTAAACTTTGTTTGCTCTAATTTCTGTATTCGGTATTCTGTCAAACAATGTCTTCTCTTGAATAGTCCCCAACATTTTTATTTCACAGGTGCTCAGTTCTTGTATAGGCCTAGTATTCACTCAAAGACCTCTGGTTTCTACTGCGTACGCCAAAATTGGTTGAACTGCTGTTTTGAATATTTATATAATAAATGGATTTGCTGTTGGTTTGGTTTACCGATGTACCGGCGTGAGGGGTCCTCGACGAGGACTGCGGTTGCAGCCGTCAGAATTAGTACCGTAACAGTGCAATTAAACTACAACACACTTGCTTTATAATATATGCTTACAATTTCGACCCACTTGTCTCAAATAAGTGGAATATCGCTTTCTTCTAGAGCACCGGTGACCAAAATTCGAGCAGCAGTGATTACATGCGACAGACAGCCTGTGAAGTAAGGAAAGGGAGGAAAGGTACTTGGCAATAAAACTTCAACCAGTGGTGGTTCCTGTACTAACATCTTGATCAATCCCGCGGATACAGCTGTAGTCGACCTGGTTGGCGAGTTGGTATAGCGCTGGCCTTCTATGCCCAAGGTTGCGGGTTCGATCCCGGGCCAGGTCGATGGCATTTAAGTGTGCTTAAATGCAACAGGCTCATGTCAGTAGATTTACTGGCATGTAAAAGAACTCCTGCAGGACAAAATTCCGGCACATCCGGCGACGCTGATATAATCTCTGCAGTTGCGAGCGTCGTTAAATAAATCATAACATTTAACATTTACAGCTGTATCAGTAGGTCACTATTGCCATCAAGAGCCAGTGAATAATATACGATTATTCTTGCTTCTTTTTTTAAACCTTCCTCTTGAATATAATCAGGAATTTACTAAATGCATCTCTCGATATTTGGTCGAGAAATTCGTTGTTTTTTTTAATTAAAAACTTCTTATGGACAAGTTACTTAAGCTATTTTAATCATTACTCTTTTGAGAAATTCTGTTCTATTAAAGGGCTTCAGAGCAGGAGATATTTCAAACCAAATTAGGTAGCTGACTTCTTTACACTTATTTTTCTCATGTTTCTCTTCCTGGCTATGATTTAAGACATGCAAATTCTTAGCGTTTAACAGTTCGTTGGCACATAGTATTGAATTAGTTTTTTTTACAATATTATTATTAAATGAATAACTAATAAATAGTTACCCTCATCTAAAGATTAAGAAGATTAAAATAGAGATAAAATTAATAATTTTATCCTTCCAGGGAGAAGATATAAAAATATAAATATTCATGCACACAGAAGAGTTATAGAAACACATACTTAGTGGTCAGTAACGATAATAATAATAATAATAATAATAATAATAATAATAATAATACATTAATGTTTCTATATACTCCTAATTGCACCGTTAAGCAAAGTAAACATATTACATTTTGTTCGAGAGAACAACAAAAAAGTTCTCATTCTTTACGAAACCACCTCTTACTGCTTGTAGAGACAGAGTTTGTAAAGCGACATGATACCGCCACTGCTTGCCTTCTATACGTGAATGAAAAACATAGCAATGTACAGGAACTCCTCGTACCCGTTTGAATGTCTGTGATTACACGATGTGATCACGACACCCGCTTTGGTCACCGCTGATCTAGAGCATGCACTGGCGTGGAGTGATGATAAGGTTAATAAACGTACTGATGCAGACGATACAGTCTGCGCAGCTATTTTTTTTTTTTGTGGCGAACGTTCGAGAATAGCACTAATGTCATCTAATGTCACCACTGTTAAAATTAGTCTGTTTCTAGGTCATTTCTTGTTCAACACTGACCCGTGTTTTCAAATTTATTCATTAACTCAATAACTGCCTGCCTCGTAGGCGGCCAAGTATTATATAATTTTTATTTACATATTGATTCTTTGGTACGACCGATAAAGAGATACATTTTAACTCACCATAACATCCAAAGGACTTCAGACTGGAAACAAGAGAATTCCCTATTTATCGTCAATAGTCACTAAACTTCAAGCAAAAGCACACATAGACAGGAAATTACTTGAAATGTATGTCAGCACAGTTTCAGATCTAGGCTAAACAGACATAAAGGGACCAAGGAGACGTTTTTGTTTAAACTTCAAGACAATGCTAATTAAAAACAAAAGCAGTGAAACAATGCTAATTAAAGCAAAAACAGTAAGGCACATGATAACCTCTTTTTTCTTTTGGGTGTATAATCTTCAGCTATTTTAAATTGAGTTAATCCTGGCAGGCATTTTACTAATAATGTCAATGATTCTTGTAAGCGACACTATGTAAAGATTCATCTTTAGGGACAAGGAAAGCTTAGTAAAGACAATTATTTGTTTTAGCTATAGTTGAGTTGCCCGAGATCTGTGTAAGTCTCGGAGCAAAAAGGAAAACCCGGGCAACGTCGGGTGCTTTCAGCTAGTTCATTATATAATCAACTGAGATGTCGCATCGTAGTAATTAAAATGCCTTACTTGCTGGATTACTTCATTTTCTATTGCTATTTTGGGTCTAATTTCATTATAGTGATGAAAATGTGCAGTCAAAATTATTATGAAATATTTTAGGTCTATTCCAAAAGATCTTTAACATACAGCTGCTGAATTTCTGATTTATTATTAGCTTGTAAAAGGTAAAAGGTAAAAGGTAAAGGTAAAGATATCCCCGTAACATGCCATGAAGGCACTTGGGGGCATGGAGGTAGAGCCCCATGCTTTCCATGACCTCGGCACTAGAATGAGGTGGTGTGGTCGGTACCACGCTCTGACCGCCTTTTACCCCCGGGAAGGACCCGGTACTCAATTTTACAGGAGGCTGAGTGAACCTCGGGGCCATTCTGAAAGTTTGGCAACGAGAAAAAATCCTTTCACCACCTGGGATCGAACCCCGGACCTTCCAGTCCGTAGCCAGCTGCTCTACCAACTGAGCTACCCGGTCGCCATTATTAGCTTGTAGGAAAAGTATTATGGAATTACTTCATTTTCTATCATAGCACCACATGCATTACCTCGACATACCGCAGTCTTGATGTATCACATTACACAGCTTAAGAGTCTTGTTAATCATTGAACTACCTTTCCGCGTAAGCTGAGAGAGACGGCTTGCGAAACGATGGCTGGAGGTGAAACGCGTTGGAGGAGTCAACTTTGAATGTCAATCAAATTTCTGAGCAAAACAAGTGACGAACGCTGTATGCTGCATCTTAATTGAATTCCCTGACTTTGTACTTCAATCTCGCCATCTTAATTTTGAGGTTCTGCAGAAGGAGTGGGAGCGACAATATAGTAGTAAACAGCAACCCCATTGAGAAAGCGATAACTCGTGCAGACAAAGCACGCAGAAGGCACCGCAGTGCAGCGACTGACACAGCTCAGGAGTTAAATTGGATAGTTCAGTGAGTGAGGCGATATAAGCAGATTATATGATTTTATTAAGTTGCATCCGTAGGGCAATAAAACATTCCTTTTTGAGTTACTACGGCAACCGACAAATATTTCAAAGCAAAAACGTTTATAGGTACTTTAATCATAGCGAATAGAAGCAGGAATTGTGATGACTCCGCTACCCCGCTACGCTTCTAACATTGAGGCATTTGGCGCGGCGTCGAATTCGTGAAACAGTAGCGCTACTGTCGCTGTACAATTTATAAGTCAACAGTTGAGGTGTAGGAAAACGTAACATTTTACTTAATGGGAAAATTAATTAGATACTTCGGTATAATAGGTTCATATAGTAGATATAGTAGATACAATCATTGAATTTAATATATAGGCAATGATGACAGTCCCCTTTCAGTGAGCGCACTTTGATACTGCAGAGTTCCATTTTGATATGAGTAATAAATCGTCTGTAACGTTTGTTTAGAGACTTCTTCTATATGTCGTAAATATATAACACGGATCTCTGACTTTGGCTACATTCCCGAAGGAAGCGATGTCAAAGACTTTATCTCTATTAAAAGTCCATAGTTTTCTGTCGGGTTTCAACGCACAGATCACCTTCCAAAATATTTGAAGTTACTTTTCAATAGTATCAACGAAAATAATATAATACTAGCCATACATAGGCGGAGTTATAGGGGGGCTTGGGGAGCACATTTCCCCTCCAAACTTGTCTGAACTGTTTTTTTTTCTATTAACGTTACGAAATATTGAAAGATTTTCTTTCTTTTTTTTATAATTAAGTTTCTGTTCTTAAATTGACATAATTTTATTAATGGCTTCAGAGTATGTGTCTGGATTATAATATTTATTTTAAATTTCTGAATGTATAATAATTTCTATAACACATTTGAGGAATGGAAGCAGTGTAATGTTTCTTTTGTAACAGCCTGTACTCATGTGTTGGAAGTCTGCAGGTGTTTAGGCCGCCGCTTGGAGAAATATGAATAACATGCTGCAGAACAATGCAGAAAAAAGAAAAGTGATCCCGGTATAACGTGTAAACTTAAAGACGAGAGATTAAGTAAAATAATTAGAATTTACATTTCATGTGATATCTTCAGGAAGGTAAACTTCAGATAAAAAGTTTCTGTTAGCATTTTTACTTAGTGTTGTTGATGTATACACGTGTTTGTGTATGACAGAGAAAAATAGGGAGTTTGTTTTAAGTTATGCCCTATTGTAATTTGTAGTAGGCCTACAGTTCAAGCCCTGTACAACTCGGTTCAAACATCGCGAATATGGATGTAATACTGTAAGAAATATGCACCCCCGAAAATACTTTTATTGAATGATTATATTCCGATATATTGTACCACGGTCAAGCTATAACGGGGGGAGAAGGTACATAATGTCCCCCATAACCTTGTTATATCGGGATTCTATGGTTTTGCTTTGTCCCCCCCCCCCAAGGAAAATGTTCTGTCTCTGCCTATGTAGCCATACCTGTACGCTTCGCTGCATTTGTTAAAATTTAAATAATTGACTTAAATCTACTACATTTTCCAATACAGCTTTGTAATTACTTAATTAAAAATAGCTTATTATATGTTGTAAGTCATTTTGTCTTGAATTATTTTCAAAGTTGTATTAAAAAATTTAATGTAACTGCAATTATGAAGGAATACTTTCTGTAGTTGCTAAGTCAATTCTACATTTAACCTTAGGACTATATTAGACCTAACAGACAATTGGTCAGCGTCTGAAACGAAATATACTTGTAGGAACTGAAGGGTTTGACTCTCAGCTGCAAGAAGACTTCCAATTAAATGACAAGGCTATGCTTGAACTTCAAATATTGGCATAAAATTGACTTCATGTATTTTCTTTGCACCAAATGATGCCATTTGGAATAAGGTGTTGTACTCTCTTACATTATTTAAAAAATGTGTTGTTAACGGATGTATTACTGTAAGTAAGTTTTAATTGGCTGTGGGGGCTATTGAATCTCATGAGGAACAACTTTTTCCAGCAGCACGACATAATACGTTTGACTAATTACACCATTTTTTTGCATTGCATTTAACGCATAGTTTAATCATTTTTACCTATTTGAACACAATTCAAATGAGCATATTCAATATTTGGATCATGGAATGCTAAGTTAACATACTATTACTGCATACTAAATCAATACACACTCGTAATTTTCTGACAACGTTTAGCGCTGTTTCCTCTTTCTCGAGCCTGGTAAGTTCGAACTCTGTTATCGGCAAGTCGAGGAAAGCGTTCGATGCTAGATTTCTTGGTCGAGCCGCTGAAATGATTGCATTGTTAATTAGTAATCTACACTTTCCAATGGATAAAGAATTACCCAAATCGATTAAGTAGGTTCTGAAATTAAATCATACAAACATAAAAACATACATACACACTCTCTTTGTATATTAATATTGATAAACATTTGCATATGCCTATCATAGAATATTTACATCTGTATAAAATAGTGTTAAAAGAATAGCTTCCGTTTGTTGTGCAAGACCGCCTTAAATAAATGTAGAGTCATTTGCTATTATTTCATTACAAATTAGTCTGAGGCGGTACTGATATAAAAAGCATTGCTATTTTAAAACTTATATTATATCTAGTTAAATATCAGTCCTATCAAAATTTTGCATAGAATAAAACTTGTCGGAAACCCTTTTTAAAGCAACTGTTGTTATGTAACATTTCCTAAAAATCAGTAATAAGCGAGATATTTCGATTTACTTAATTCAGATCCTCTTATAACACTCTTTTAAGGAAAGTATTTTAAAGCAATATAGCCTAAATTCTAAGTGGGACCCAACTTAATTCATATACTAATTTTCATTGAGATCGGTTCAGCCATTATCGAATGAAAAGATAACAAACAGACAGACATATAAACAAAAATGTCAAAAATGCGACTTTGGGCTCAGGATATTTAATTAGTCTATACATTTAATATGTGAGGAGAAAAATTCGCTCCGGCGCCGAGGATCGAACCCGGGTCCTTGGTTCTACGTACCAAGCGCTCTGACCACTGAGCTACGCCGAATTCAATCCACAGCACCGGACCGAACCCTCCTCCTTCAATGTTTCCCTTTGTGGCCCCACTCCAAGTTAGGCATATATGTTGACGTATATGTCCAATGTCAACTGTCATTATATTAGGAGCGCACTCAGTTGAGTGACTTGTTTGGCCGGGATTCCGCAGTTAAGTGCTCAGTAATCTGTACAGATATATGCACTGCAGCTATGAGAATATTATAGATTTATTAATTTGTCCTACAGAATAATATCTGTAATATTGACAATTAATATTACAGCTATTATTCTGTAGGACAAATTAATAAATCTATAATATAGTCTATACATGTTAACACCAATTAATTTTGCAAAAGCGAAAATGATCAGAAACCGTTTTGTTTTTAATATAGATAAAGAATTATTAATATTGTTACCCGTAAGTAGTAAAAGAATAAGTAACGATATTTTCTGGATAATACAATATAAACAAATATTGTGATTAATAGAAACATAACTAAAGAAGAAAGTTAGAAATTGATTATATGGAGTTGTTAGAAAATATTAAATTATTTAAGGCAGTATAATCTGGGGAGGGTACAGAAAAAACGATGTTATTAATAATGTGAGCTGAAACAGCTACTTCTGGAATTACGGATTACACAGTATAAATAAACCTATTATGGGCTACACTTTGTGGTGGATTGACAAATTCTTTACCTGTAGGCCTCATAGAAATGGAAGACAACTTCAGTAATTTTAATTCTCTGTCTTCACAATGATGCTTATGTTTAAAACATGTAAAAGAATCATGTCCGTGATTGAAAACTCGAGGAAAACTTGTCTGCTATTTCTCTCCCATATTGAACTTCGGCACAGATTAAGCTTCACACTTGAAACCTTCGATAAAATATATGCTGGAACTACTAACTACTACTGTTGCCACTGCTCCTACTGCCGCTACTATTGCTGTTAATACTACTGCTGCTGTCACTACTGCTACTGTTGCTGCTATAATACTACTACTACTACTACTACTACTACTACTACTTTTGATGCTCTTACTACTACTATTGCCGTTGCTACTACTACTGCTCTTACTGATGCTACTACTGTTGCTGCTAAGGAATGAGATTTTTCTGCTATGATATGGGCCAAGAATATTACTCCAAGAACACTGATATCATCTGTAATGTTTCTTTCCTCAAGCAAATTCGTAAGGAACCTGATAAAATCACGGCTAGTTGACGTTAAAATTAACCTAAACTTTTATTTGCAAACTTTTAATTATTTATTGGGAAAAAAAGTATCCTGTATATTTGAAAGTATCAACCAATATTCTTAATTTTATTCTATTATACATGTTGTTACGGAAATAAGAGCAAATAAATCATTGCGAACTAAACATTCTTCTGCAATCTTCTCTTTCAGTATTTAATAGTAAATTGAACTAGAAGATTTCGAAGGAACAAACAATAATGTTATAGTGTCCTTTAGCTTTAGAAGACCTGCAGTGAGCCAGTTGTTTATTCGGAAGCTCAGGATACGTTACTAAACTAAAAAAATAAATATGTCATTATGCGAAACATAAAAAGACTACGAGATGTTCTAAAAATAAGAATTTTTTTTTTTCGGAATATGTACTATATGTCTTTCTTGTATTAAATTATATCGTACCTGGTTTCTTTCATTGCATTATCTAATATCAGCGAAATATGTGAATTAATTTTGTTAGCATTTTGTTATCACTTCAAGAAAATACGCAAACTAATTTATAATCATCGTAGTAAACACACACACACACTCACACACACACACACCTGTACAACAGGAACACTTGCATTGAACGTACTGGGGACTATGCTGAAAAGTGATGAAGTGTTTGTAGTCTTAATGTACATATTCAATTAATAAAATAATTATTAAGGTTACTTTTGTCTCTGCATCGTATATATGATGATTTGCATGCACGTGAAATTTTGAAGGTTGCATGTCTAAGACTATTGCGTAGCTCAGTTAGAATTAGAGTTTGGCTGGGCCGAAAAGAAGACATACTGGTCTTAGCTCTGCCAGATTAAATAATAAATTATTATTATTATTGTTATTAGTTTATTAATTCAAATAATTTCGAGTAATAATAAAGGTTCCCCTTTAACAGGTTCGTTAGCTTGCGTTCAATTTATGGATAATAATTATTAAACATGACGGGAATGAGTTAACGTCTTTTAATTAGATATTAAATTATATTGTGTAAAATCTTAACGTTGAGATATCAGTTTTACGGCGAAAGTAATGAACTTTTCAATACTGCTGACGAAGTTAAGTAAGCCTCAAACGATGATAAACTTATATAATATATGATAGATAAATTTAAAATTAAAAGTTGTTAATAATGTTGAAATCCTCTAAAACACATTTAGATGGTTTTCCATACCGAGTGGAATAATTGCTCTTTAAATCGATGGGTTTGTGGTAGTATTGTGGTATGCCAGAATCGTGATGTTGAGAGAGTTTAATTTAAACTTTCTAAAAATGGGATCGGTGAGAGCTAGTAGCCTACTAGTACAATGATGTTCAAAAATACCCGATCTAAAATTTTCTGATTGTGTGACCGAACTTTCTAACCGCGGAATAAGTTAGAACTAAAGATATAAAAAATGGAAAAACTTTGAATTAATTCCATATAACACAAAATACAAAACATTGCAGTTGAAATTACTTTTCTTAACACAAATACAATGAACTAATTTTTATTTTAAACTAAGATTCGATAAGTTTTTACTAAAATTATTGTATTCCATGTGCATCATTCTGGAATAAAATGATTATTTGGCATTGAATATGAACAGAATCCATCAAATAATTTTAGAAGCTACCGGCGTAGCTCAGGCTGTATAATACACTACAGCAGAGGTCTCCAAAAAGCGTATCGCCATTCGTGCTCTCGATGCTGCCCGCCGAACACAGTGTGCTGTAAGGCTAGAGAAGGGGGAGAGACTCGTACCTCAACAGATGGGAGCGATCAGTGGGGGATCGCGGCAACGGTTTGCTTAAGTTTACAAATAATAATATCAAAAGAATAAGAAATATATACGTTTGTATATTATTTTGACATACTATGAAGCTGGAGCCCCGTCTGAGCTATTGACACAAGCCATTGCAAATTCAACCTCTTCTGTTCTATGGTGCCTTTCAGTGCCTGGAAAAGATCTTCTCCAGTTGTATTTCGTAATTACATCTAGAATACATTCAGACACAGTAAAATGTTCATTAACTCCTCGGCTGAAAATGGCTAGGTGAGCTTTGTCATTTCCATCTGTGCTTTCGTCCAATGCAAGTGAGTAAGCTACAAACTGGTTAATTGTGGTTTCGACCTCAGATTCAATTACATTTGCAATCTTGAAATTCCTTCTCTGAACTGTAATTGGAAACATTTTAATTTTCTTAAACTTTGACTTTGTTCTGGACACAGTATTTTAGTAACGTCCTGTATGCACGATTTTACAAATGATTCTTCTGTAAAGGGTTTCATTGATTTTCCAATATTCCAAGCTAAAACATAGCTAGCAGAAAGATTTTTTTGTTTAAGACTGAGGACATGTGTGTGATTTGTGTTTGTATTTTCTTGTTTTATATTTATCAAAATATTTGTAGGCCTACGCATTTCACCTAAAATTAAACGAAAAACTATATGTTTGTCATGCGGAACTGAGTGTAAACGTTTTGTAATATACTGATTATTATGTACAACGAACAGTTATACAGATAGCCCCAAAATAAATTATTTTCACATGTACAACATGTCTGTAATTGTATGATATTCTTTGTGAAGAGTCGAGTATTGCCGTCGCATGTTGAATTTTAACAGAGCCTTAAGAATTTTCGAACAAATTAAACATTTCATATTCTCCCCACTAACTCAAGAAAAAAGTCTCTTCCTGTTCATCCTTGAATGTACTACGTCCATGATTAGAAGACATTGTGAAAAGGTGGAACACGGCGACCAACGCAATGATAATGGCAGTCCGCCACTGCTCTTCGTTTACGCATAAACATTGAGTACAGTAGAGGTGGAGATGGGTGAGGCAGAACGCGCTCTTTACGTACTGGCTTCGGTTCCGTTCAGGGGCTTACTCGCGAGTACGCTTTTGAAGACTTCTACACTACAGTCATGCTGTGTAATACACTACCGTCATAATGCCCCTAATCCATGGAAATAAATGTTTATCATTTGTGACCTTTAACATAAGATTGTAAAGTTAATCACATTTATAAGGTAAGTTAGAAAATTATCTTACGACGAGTTACAAAACTAACGTTCTGTTATGAAAAGTGTTGCATCTTTCCACATATTTTCTATATTTAGATTTTCTAGTAATATTTTATTTTTATTTTATTTGGTTTTCTGTTTAATGGCATTTTCGCTATAATGCCTGTTATGTTTTGTCTATCATGTGAGAATTCGTGCTCTTTATTAATATCATAATTGCCTTTTTTTGTGTGTACCTAGTATTGTGATTATAACTTACAATTTTTTTGTATTATATTTGGTGTATTTATAATGTGTTTTGTATCGTTATTTTACTCCTGCTTGAGTGTTAGAGAAGGCCCTATGATCTCAACTCTGCAGAGTTAAATAAAACATTATTATTATTATTATTATTGTTATTATTATTATTACTACTACCATTAGTATTACTATTATTATCACTACAAATATAATTTTTTATTTGTTTTCTTTTTACTTTGTTATTTAACGACGCTTTATCAACTGCTATCTTAAAATTAGAATTTATAAAACCTGTTGTTCTGTATGGTTGTGAAACTTGGACGTCACTTTGAGAAAGGAATAGAGCTTAAGGGTGTTTGAAAATAAGGTTCTTAGGAAAGTATCTGGCGCTAAGAGGGATGAAGTTACCAGGAGAATGGAAAAAGTTACAAAACGCAGAACTGCACGCATTGTATTCTTCACCTGACATAGGCCCTAATTAGGAACATTAAATCCAGACGTTTGAGATGGGCAGGGCATGTAGCACGTATGGGCGAATCCAGAAATGCGTTATAGAGTGTTAGTTGGGAGACAGGAGGGATAAAGACCTTTGGGGAGGCCGAAAAAATGTTATAACAACAGATCCAGAATTGAAGCTAATAATATCCCATTCAATAAAATAAATTATATCATTAATAACAAAATAAAAACCGAACGTAAATAGGAGGATAATATTAAAATGGAATGGATTTGAGGGAGGTGGGATATGATGGTAGAGGCTGGAATAATCTTGCACAGGATAGGGACCCGTGACGAGCTTGTGAGGGTGGCTATGAACCTGCGGCTTCCTTAAAAGCCATTTGTAAGTTACGTATCAACTACTAGGTTATTTAGTGTCGTTGGAATTAGTGATAGATAGGTGGTATTTGGCGAGATAAGGCCGAGAATTCGCCATAGATTAACCTGACATTTGCCTTA
Organism: Periplaneta americana; assembly: GCF_040183065.1. Taxonomy (NCBI): domain Eukaryota; kingdom Metazoa; phylum Arthropoda; class Insecta; order Blattodea; family Blattidae; genus Periplaneta; species Periplaneta americana. The sequence continues at coordinate 107,157,108 of NC_091119.1, read as the reverse complement.
CGGTTGGGGAAAACCTCTGAAAAAAACCAACCAAGTGCTCAGTCCAAGCTACAATGGAACCCACGCCCGAGCGCAACTTCGGATCTACAGGCAAGCGCCTTAGTCGACCGAGCTACGCCAGTGGCTCTGTTATTGATATTATTATTATTACTGTTATTATTATTATTATTATTATTATTATTATTATTATTATTATTATTATTATTATTATTATTATTATGTCCACAAAGCAATTGATGTCAGGGCAGAGCAGACACCGAAATCATTTTCCAATAGTGCATAAAATCGATGGAATAAATCACATCAGCCATAAGAATAGTTTCTATTATAGGAGCCCAGTATATAAGTCAAACGCTTGTTTTGCTGTTTCCATGACAACCCGCGTAAGGTTGGGTTGCGTTAAATGCATCTCATTTGCGATTATCTAGGCACCGAGAGCGTATTATTAAAGCCATTCATTTTATTCGAGCAATTGCACATGTCTGTTTTGAATATAGTGTTTCCCATAATGCTGTCATTATAGCTGCTACCTCTACTGCGATCAATAAATAATGTATGGCTCGGAGAATTACCGTGCCTCGTATGACGAGGAGCCAACAAATCAATAACCAATCCCATAATGCAACTATTGCAAACGTTATTCATCATGGGAAATATGATGTGCTCATTTTGTTCTAGTTTCCATAGTAACTATCAGACCAAATAATACCGAAGAGAATCTATCACTATATTTTTGTAATAAATTGCTTGTATTTGAAAGTTTTAAGATGCCATTTTGCAGTGAACTATGCTCTCTTCTACACAATTATCTTTGTCAATACACATGAACTTATTCTGAAGAACCTCTCCAAGTAGCTTTTAATCAGCTATGTAAGATTTAAAATGCAGTATATCAAATAGGAGATTATACATAATGTTGACATGAACATACGTTCATCAAGGAACCAACATTTGACCACAAATACCGCAAGGAAAGCGAAGTGTGTGATGATCAAAGAAGAGACAAATGTGGCAGTAAAGATGAACAAAACTAACTGCCGCTCTCGTTCGCTGTGTTCGTTGCATTTGTCTTTCAAATCTCGTCTCGTTATTCTCGTGCGCTTCGAGTCTCGCTCATCATTCCCGAAATAGCATTTTATCGGCGTGGAAAGATTTCATAACTTTGAATAACATACATAATTGAAATAAGTAACATTATAAATGTTTAAATGAGACAAAAAGACGAAACGGAACAGTAGGCCTATCTTACAAGGGAAGAGTTTCGGCTCGAACAGGAATTTTTGGTTAAAAATTTGTACAGACCTTACAATGGTGATGAAGACCGTAAAATCATTCATTTGTGTAACTCTTCCTTTGGTTGGTATTGACCAATACACTTCTTTAAAAATGTACATGAGGATTTTCTATAAAATGCATGAAACATGAAGCAGTAATTAGGAGAGGGAGAGACCGATTTATTACCGAAGTGATATCTCCATATTTCTATTACATGTATTCGCGGGGATGTTCTGGCGACTTCGTTAGAATTAGCTTCCCCACACAGGCGTTTCGTCACTTGTCAGCATCGGACAGATTTAGGGCCACCTTGAGCGGGGTTTCGTATAGAGACTCGATGAAGCATAAAATTCTAAAGCCGGAGTTAGACTGGACCCGTGGGAAAGATACTGCCAAGCTCGGGTTTTCCAAAGAACGGGTATTCCTGTGAGATAGACAAACTAATTTGAGGTTATGGGAAATCCAAAGTATAAATTTAGAGATGACATATTTCGCGCCCAATAAGAAGAGATCTTGGTCCAGCTTATGAGGTCACTTTGGACCAATAGGGAATAGATTTTAGGCCAGTTAGTGACGTAGTTTTTAACCAATAGGATAGTTAGTTTTAGCGTAGGATAGGTTTTTATAAATAAGGGTGACGGGGAGTCCGATGCTTCAGGGATCAGCGAGCTATGGCTCGCAAGGCCACCGGCCCCAAACACTGAAACTTGACGCTTAGCTAAGCATGAAAAGAAGAGAGCAGAAAGCTCATGAAAGCTTCAGAAATAATAATGATAATAATAATAATAATAAAATGACTCATAACAACTTCACATCGTGTCGGCGGCCCTACATACAGGGCACAATAACTACTTCGTTTGGTGTCGACAGGACTACTATTCCGCTTCGGAGCGGAGATCAATCAAAAACAACGTTTAGGAGCTTCGATCGTGTACGGGACAGAGTATTGAATTTATAGTATCGGATAGAGCTTATTCAGAGCTGCAACTGAGTCGATACAGAATTGCGACCAACGATTGAAGTATAAATCAGCCGGAAATACATACTCTAGGGTTTACCAAGTGAATACGACAATAAACTTATAGTTTTGGAATTTACACTGCCTTTTATATAAGTAGCCGGCTTGGGATTATTCCCGACATCAACCTACACCACAACCGTACCTCGGCTACCCTGAGTGAATCTCACGCAACATCGAGACGCACCCACCCTCAAATGGCGCCCAACGTGTGGTCACAATAACCACTCACCCTCAAATGGCGTCCAACGTGGGAACTCAACAACGACACCACCCTCAAACAGCATGGAGCAGATCAATAAGTACAACACGCAGAAGCAACACCTGAACAATCTTCTGAACCACACTCCATTAGCGAAAAATCAAATGCCACCTGAATTAAATTTTTGAAGTCCGAGACTTTTTCACGATTCACGTAACCAGCTGAGTGCCAGGAATACTGAAGCATAGAACGGTATATTGGAGCAGACAACTGGTTATGAATAACAGAGTGCATTTTCATTATAAACACTCGTTTTCCCAAGTTAAGTTCTGGCTTCTCAGCAAGAGTCCTTATGTAATCTGTTATCCTCCGAGCATATATTTTGTATTGTCTAAGGAAATAGATATCCAGAGGCTGGATATATTTAGTTTTTTTTAGGTGGAATGATCATACATTCTATATTCTAGCCTTGGAATGATCCATGTTTAAGGTTGTGTCCTTGTGCGCACTCTATGAATCACGCAACAGTAGGCTATATACTTTTTACTAGCTGCAAGATTTTCAGACAACGTTGGAGAAAAATGTCCTTAAATGGCTTTAGACATTTAACCACTCGCACTAGCTTCTAGGTTAGGCTACGCTTACGGGTAAGGTGTCCCATCCCCTTAACTTGTGCAGTGATGTCCTCACCCCTCAACTTGTACAGTGCTCTGAGAGGTGAACCACACATTACACAAACGAATGCTTTTGGAAGCTTTGCAGAGATGTAAAGATGGGCCTGTATACAAATTTTGGATACGAAATTCCTGTTCGAGCCGAAACCCTTCCCTTGTTAGTTATCAAAATGTTCTGGTTCTATTATATCATATTATCTATGGTTATATAAATAGAAAAAAAAAACAATTCTCAAATAAATTTACATTTATAAGAAACATAAAACATAACATTAATACCTTTTTACTTGGGATTGCGCACTTGATCTTAAACTTATGAAAAGACAATTCCTACCCTTTTATTATGGGCCCAGTAATTAAATAAAGAATGGGGAATGGATTATTATGTACTGAAAGGTCGAGATGATGTTTCAAATTGGCTATTTGATTGTTTATATATATATATAACAGTTGCTAAAGTAGATAAAAGTTCAGTCAGGTATAAACAACTGTGGCGATTATTCAAGGCTGCTTGGCTTTAGGACTTTGGGAGTGATCAATCTCGAGTCTCGAAACACAAGCAGTCTTTACGTCAAGGACGCGACGTATACAACATTGTCGTGCAGGTTCTTGGCTTTCCGGGCGCCGTTAGTCTCGCTTTCTCGATTGTTGTTCATCTCTAGTGGCCAGCTTTACGCCACCTTAACCTTCCCTAATGTATAGATGGAACAGGCATAATGGCTTAAACCGTAATGATGGTGGTGATTATGATGATGATGATGATGATAATTAGTAAAACAAAATGTCTAGGCTTTTGTGCACCAAGACATTTTTGGGGGAGGGAAATTATGAGCCAGTGGAATAAATCACTTCCTTCAGTATCTTGGCTTCATATTTCTCGTAGCCTAAGAATAATAAAGATGTTCACTATAAAATATACAAGTTTGATCAAATGTGCTGAAACAAGAAACTGACAAGGAATTTATTATATCCCTTGGATTGCGTGGAAAGTCTTTATTCTTCGTAGTGTAGTTAGAATTTATTAAACAGTTATATTACCGGTTGTTCTATATAGCTGTGAAACCTGAACAAAGGTTAAGGACGTTCGAGAACAGGGTGCTTAAGAAAATATTTGGGGATTAAGAGGGATGAATTTACAGAAGAATGGAGAAAGTTACACAACGTAGAACTGCACGCATTGTATTCTTCACTTGATATAATTCATTAATTCATTTAATGTTGTGCCCAAGGGCAGGTCTTTCACTGCAAATCCTAGTATGGACACTAATTTATTGCCGTTATGGAGCAATACAGCCTTAAGGCTTCTTTTCGAAGAATCAATAAAAAGCTTTCTCAGTCTTTCCTATTTTCTGCCTTCCTCTTTGTTTCCTCATATGATCCATATATTTTATTGTCGTCTATCATCTTATATCTTCTTCTACTCCGAACTCTTCTCTCGTTCACCATTCCTTCCAGTGCATCCTTCAGTAGGCAGTTTCTTCTCAGCCAGTAACCCAACCAGTTCCTGTTTCTCTTCCTGATCAGTTTCAGCATCATTCATTCTTCATCCACTCTTTCCAACACAGCTTCGTTTCTTATTCTCTCCGTCCACTTCACACGCTCCATTCTTCTCCATATCTACATTTCAAATGCTTTTATTCGTTTCTCTTCACTTTGTCGTATTTTCCATGTATCTTCCCCTACACTGTCACACTCCATACAAAGCACTTCACTAGTCTCTTCCTTAGTTCTTTTTCCAGAGGTCCGCAGAAGATACTCCTTTTTGTATTAAAAGCTTCCTTTGCCATTGCTATCCTCCTTTTGAGTTCCTGTCAGCAGCTTATGTTACTGCTTATAGTACACCCCAAGTATTTGAAGCTTGAGGGTGGGTGCGTCTCGGTGTTGCGTGAGATTCACTCAGGGTAGCCGAGGTACTGTTGTGGTATAGGATGATGTCGGGAATAATACCAAGCCGGCTACTTATATAAAAGGCAGTGTAAACTCCAAAACTATAAGTTTATTGTCGTATTCACTTGGTAAACCCTAGAGTATGTATTTCCGGCTGACTTATAATTCAATCGTTGGTCGCACTTCTGTATCGACTCTATGGCAGCTCTAAATAAGCTCTATCCGATACTATAAATTCATTACTATGCCCAGTACACTATGATCGACGCTCCTAAACGTTGACGAGTAGTCTCGCCGATGACAACGTTCTATCTATCGAGTCTTCGCCGGAAGGAAGACTATTAAGTTGGGCCGCCGACACCAAAAAAAACTCAGTGTGTCGTGCCGTCGACACGGAAAGAAGTCGTAGTCCTGTCGACACAAAACGAAGTAGTTATTGCGCCCTGTATGTAGGGCTGCCGACACGATAAGAAGTTGTGTTTGTGCCCTGTATGTAGGGCCGCCGACACGATGAGATGTTGTGATGATCTCCGCTCCCCGTCACCCTTATTTATAAAAACCTATCCTACGCTAAAACTAACTATCCTATTGGCTAACAACTACGTCACTTAACCGGCCTAAAATCCGCTCTCTTTGGTCCAAAGTGACCTCATAAGCTGAACCAAGATCTCTTCTCATTGGGCGCGAAATACGTCATCTCTAAATTTTAGCTTTTGGACTTCCCACAACATGAAATTAGTTCGAAGATCTTTCGAGAACCCCGTTCTCTGGAAAATCCCAAGCTTGGCAGTTACTTTCCCACGGGTCCAGTCCAACTCTCTGATTTTACGCCTCGACGAGTGTCAATGCCATCCCGCACAAGGTGGCTGTAAATCTGTCCGATGCTGACAGGTGACGCAGACGATGTGAACCATCTGCGTGGGAAGCTAATTCTAACCAAGTCGCCAGAACATCCCCGCGAATGCATGTAACAAAAAAAAATATGGAGATATCATTTCGCTAATAAATCGGTCTCTCCCTCTCCTAATTACTACTTCAAGCTGTCCACTTGCTGTACTGCCTCATTTAGAATTCGTAAGTTTATCTTCTGTAGTTTTCTTCCTATGACCATGCTCTTTGTCTTATTTCATCCCATACTGCTCACAGCTGTCATTTAGCTTCAGTAGCATATCCTTTAGTATCATTTCCTCTTCTGCTAACAACGCCATATCATCAGCAAATTTAATCTTATGCACTTTATTCTTCTTCCTCTAACTATCACCCCTCCCATGTTCTGAAAACAGTTCTTTACTAAATCCTCCAAGTGAATGTTGAACAGGGTAGGTGGTGAAGGACGTACTTGACGCACTCCAATCCCAATTTCACTTCCTTCTGATATTTCAAAGGCCTATCACCAAATACTACATACACAGTTCTTTATTCTTCTCTAGGTATCTTTCGCCGAATGTCCGTAGCAGTCCAATTGCATCTCTCGTACCTTTTCCCTTCCTGAAGCCAAACTGCTCTTCTTCAAGCTGTCCTTCTGTCTTAGAATATAAACATCGATTCAGTATTCGCAAGAGAATCTTCGCCGAATGTGATATTAGACAGATAGTTCTGAACTCTCTACGGGCTATTCCATATGAAATCAATCAGTAAAAAACCTCGTATTTTTTAATACTCTAATTTTTTCCCTATTTATACAAGGCGCTGAGGAGAGTGCATTTTCAAAAATATACTATCGAAAGTGAAACGGTTTTCGTACTATTGAGCGACAAATTTAGCACATTTTTATAAAAACAAGCTTCTTTCAACGCTCAGAGCTATGGAACCATTTACTGCAAAACATTGAACGGGAGCTCATTTTGAAGCTGATATTTGGTAGGTTATGATAAGAAGTAATACTTATTTTTATTGTATACAGGGAGACAGATAATCTGATTTTACTTACTTTTAGGCTTTTTGCCCATTTGTAAAAATGTAAAATAATTTTGAGAAAAAACCTTGCATTAGTAAGAGGGATTCGGCATTGTTTGCTTAGTGGCTCGGCAATAAGTTTCGAGGGTATTAAATAAATTATTTGCACACGCCTAGACTTGAACGGCGCATTACCTCACGCATTGGCCGAGAGCTGAAGATAAGCGAGCGTCGGGCGTCATTTTACTCCTGCGTTTATGAAAACTTGTGATAAAGCTAGCCCAGGTATGCGCTACTAGACGAAACATCACGTGTTTATGTCTCCTGGCCTTGCTTGCCTCGGCTAGTTCCGACCTCACAGTCAGCTGGTTAGTTCATGCGCGTACTATTTATTTTCTTTATTTGATATTTTCAATCCTTTCTTATCAACGGTGCACCAGTAAAAAATGTGTTTATATGCACTTTCAATGCGAAATCTAACTATATATTTTTTAAATATTTTTTATGGCCAAAAGCGTCTTAATGAAGAAAATCTAATTTTTTCCATTTCCATAAAAAGTAAGAAAAACTGTTTACATGTCAATATAAACTTTAATTTCTCAGCATCAAAATAAACCATGATTTTGATCATTGGGTGACAGGGTTTCGGAGCCACACAGTTTAAATTTGCTAATTTTATGAAAATATGATAAATTTAAATATTTTAAATTTAAACACTATGAAGTTCTGATGCCTCAAACTTTGCACAAAGCATTGTATCACAGTTGTCAACGGACAGAAAAAGTTTCATTGTATTTAAAAATTGCAAGGTCAATTTTCTCTATGTTTCGGTCGATTTGAGATGGAATAGCCCTTACATTTCTTGTTATTTTTCTTTGGTATTTGGATCAACACTATCTCCGTAACATCTTCAGGCCATTCCCCTTTCTCATATATTTCGTTGCATAATGATAGAATTTGCTTCTTGTCTTCATCCAAGCATTTCACTAATTCAATGGAGATTCCATTAACTCCTGTTGCGGTCCCATTCTTCACTTCCTTAAGCGCTAGTTCAACTTCTTCGTTTAAAATAGAAAATCCTTTTTCGTCTTTTGATACGGCTTCTTCGTCTTATATAGCTAAGTAATCTGGACGATTCCTTGTCTCATATAACTCTTCTACATATTTCGTCCATCTGTTTAGTATTCCTTGTGTGTCTGTTATTTCATTTCCGATGCCGTCCTCTATCAACCACATGGATCTCCTGTTCTTATTTGTGAAATCCAAACATTTTACTTCCCGGTACATTAAATCATATCTTCCATTAGGAACATTAAATCCAGACGTTTGAGATTGGAAGGGCATGTAGCACGTATGGGTGAATCCAGAAATGCATATAGAGTGTTAGTTGGGAGACCGGAGTGAAAAAGACCTTTGGTTAGGCCGAGGCATAGATGGGAGTATAACATTGAAACGGATTTGAGGGAGGTGGGATGTGATTGTAGAGACTGGATTAATCTTGCTCAGAACAGGGACTGAGGGCGACAATGAACCTCCAGGTTCCTTAAAAGCCGTAAGTGCTTATGTGGGTTTTTCGGTTAGGTACGGATAAATTTAAGAATTAAATGAACATAGTGGTTAGCACGTCTGACCGTAAACGAGAGGGCCCGGGTTCAAGGTCTGGTTGGGACAAGTTAACTGATTTAGTTTTTCTTTTTTCGGGGGTTTCCCTCATTTCGTTATCATTAATTCACATATCATTACAACCATCATACAATAGCCTGGGTTAAATTCACAGTGGAGCTTGCTGTACTTGTACAAGAGCGCGGCCGTTTTGCTACCCAGTCATTCACAGAATAGGAGTAGTAAGCATAATAAGCCTCAGGCTGCAGTGCAAGCCTTCGGGTCCCTCCTCCGTACAAGATAAAAAAATACTGCCACAGGCAGGATGAGTACAACCTATCGAGTAATCTATAGACCTACTGGTAATAAAACTGTAACCTAAATGTTTCTGGAAATTTTTGTCTTTTTCCAAAAATAATAGATATTAACATGTATAATTAACTATTCTGAGACCGAAAAATGTATTTTTTTTTTTTTTAATTTTGGTCGTATGTCTGTATATTTGTTGATTATGGATTACCGGTTTTTATGAAAATATGTATGTAAAATAAGTTAGTTCCCAATTATCTTTTAGGCGTTATAAGGAGGTCTGAAGTATATAAATAGAAATATCTCGCTTATTATTGATTTTTATGAGATTGTTGCATAACAAAAGTTTCTTTAAAAAATAATTCCGTCAAGTTTTATTCCATGCAAAAGTTTGATAGGATTGATATTTAACGAGGTCCACACCTGTGGAGTAACGGCTAGAGCGTCTGGCCGCGAAACCAGGTGGCCCGGGTTCGATTCCCAGTCGGGGCAAGTTACCTGGTTGAGGTTTTTCCGGGGTTTTCCCTCAACCCAATTTGAGCAAATGCTGGGTAACTTTCGGTGCTGGACCCTGGACTCATTTCACCGGCATTATCACCTTCAGCTCATTCAGACGCTAAATAACCTGAGATGTTGATACAGCGTCGTAAAATAACCTACTATTTAACGAGATATATGCGTTTTAAAATAACAATGCCATTTATGTCAGTACTGTAGCAATCAGACATTATAGGCCTAATGAAGTGAAAATAAATTACTTTGCGTTTATTTAAGGCGGCTGTGCGAGATGAATGAGCGATGTAGTTCAATTTAATGGTTTTTGTAGGTAATAACATTTGTCATGAATTTTCGAAAAAAGAAAACATGTTGCCTTAAGTGAATATTTCGTACAAAAAATAATAAAACATGCTAATATTAAATTCACAATGCTTCGTGTCGATATACTTATTTCATTTCATCAAGGAAACTGCAAGACTCTTTTTTTTATGTTTTGGTCCTTATCGCTACTTTAGGGGAAAAGGAACTGGCCACCCTAACCCATTATCACCTGTCCTAGTTGCATCATAAGTGATACCTTCTTGGTACCACGTGTGAGGTTCAGACCTGTCTTCGGACAGTTGACTAAACAACAATCGATACTTTGCTGTTATATGCGTAAAATTATGGAGAGAATTAATATTTTCAAACGACTAAAATTTTATGATTATTGTTTTATTCAGACCTAGAATTAAACAGGATATTCTCATAATTGCATTATTTAGAACTAGCTTATTTTTTTGTGAGTAGCGTAATAATTATATATCAGAATCTACTGTATAGTAATCTATACTAATGATGAAACTGTAACCTAAAATTTTCTGGTAATTTTCGGTTTTACAAAAATAATTATTGGTATTAACATGTATAATTAACTATTCTGAGGCCAAAAATAGCATATTTTAAATTTTTGTTTGTATGTCTGTATGTTTGTTATCTTTTCACTCGATAATGGCTGAACCGGTTTCTGTGAAACTAGGTATGTAAAATAAGTTAGTTCTCACTTATATTTTAGGCTACATGGTATTCAAAATACTTCCTTTAAAAGAGGGATTATAAGGGGAGCTGAAGTAAATAAATCGTAATATCTCCCTTATTATTGATTTTTAGGAGAATGTTACATAACAAAAGTTCCTTTAAGAAATGTTTTCGACAAATTTTATCCATCGCATCATTTTTATAGAACTGATATTTAACAAGATGTGTGAGTTTTAAAATAATTCGTTTTTTGTTAATGCTGCCTCAACCAGTAGCTTCCATAAATGCGACAGGAAGAGTAGTCTGTTAATTATACACAATAACTGGCTATAAAAATTGATTAACAATACATTATTGTAAGTTAGGCTACTTTATTTTTCTGTAAACTTGTTTTTCTCTCTGTTTTCCCGACGGCTAGAGTTAAGTTAATTTTATAAAGCAATTCATAGGTATATTATATCTTAAGCAACAACTTTTTCCTCTGAAAAATTTTTGATTGGACGAATATAATAATTGAATCGGTCATTGCAGAAAGGGGATAAGTCATAAAATCTTACTTTTGAGATAATCAATAAAAACTGTTTTCTTCTTCCAATACTGGAGTAATCATCATAAATATTTTTTCTTACTCTGTTTATGAATAGTGAAGTCTAATACACCATGTTAGACATCTGACATCTCAAACACTTTTGTTTAAAGTTGTTTAATCGAACCATGACTTATCCCCTTTCGGCAAGGAATTGTTAAATATAAAAGAAAGAAAAATATAATTTACAATTTTGGGCTAATGAAATATTTGAAAACAAACTAAATGTTAATAATTACAATGATAACGATGTTTTTGTGTGTAATTACTACATTACTGTCACCATTTACATAATTATTTTTGCATTTAATCATTATTCCTATTACAGAACTGTATCAATATGTGATTTTATATCACAGTTTTAAATCAAAACTCTACGTTTAAACTAATACTCAAAAACTGCATATAGGAGAGCACAATAAAAATATACTAAAGTATTACAGAAAATCATTTGTTTCAATTGTTATAGAGTCATTTGTAGATTCCTTGTCACAAGGTGGCCAGTTCAGGATCTCTTCGTAAAAGAAAGTGTGTTCCAATGGAATGTATTGCCTCACTTTCGATACGTCTCCAAGTTTTTTTCGTATTAATGGGAATTTTCCCTTTGTATGCTTTTGTGTAGGCATTACTATGCGTCCAGAACCTGGTTTTTTTCATACAGAATCTGTTTCTCCTCATTTCACTACCAATGAACAACAATCTGGCAGTCACACATCCTGGATCATGTTTAGAGTAAACAAATTCACTGAATTGTGCTGAAGAAAACATATTCTTATCTTTCCTTTTTTTCCTCAGTATGGCTAATGAGCAGGTGGTTTTCTTGTAATGCTCTGGCCACCAGTATTTAAAATTCAATCAGTTACTACTGTTGATAATCAGTAGTAACTGATTCTAAAGAAGATCTGTTGTTTGTGTTTGCCTGATGGATCAAGGTATTGTATTGGTCTGGCACATATATCCTGTCTGTCTTCCTTAGTTTGCGCTTCAGTACACCAAAGTTGCGGTCACAGGGAAGAAATGGGCCTCGTTGTGGAAAATAATGAATGATTTTGTTAAATCTCCCCATTTGGGTCAGTGCAAGCAACAATCGAATTAAGGTATGATTTTTATTTTGCCCTCCACAGTTATCAGAGAAAAGATACAATTCCTTGACTGAAGAAGGGACATTATTTTCAATGTAGTTCAGAAGGAACACACTTCATTTGAAGATTTGTGGCCTATACCTTCATAATAGGAATAGAAGTGCGCCGTATGGTCTTTGAAATTGTGAATGTTGAAAATTGATGACCCAAAGTTGCGCCTATATAAACAAAGAGTAGTTTCTTACACACATTGTTCTGTCGTACGGGCTGCTACAGACTTCCCAATGGAATTGACGTTCCAATGCCTTCAGTTTATTTTTCTTATTTACATTTCTGCGGTAGTTAATTTCATTGCGTTTACGTTTACCACTAATAACACAGATTTCTTCCCCTGGGTCACTTACTACTTCTAGCTTATCTGTCATTTTCCTTATCAGCTGATGGGCGCGTAACTTATTAGATCCGCGGCACTCAGTTGCGTCACGTCGTCAGTCAGTGCAGAAAGAAGGTAAGTCGCTGACTTGTCCCCTTTCTGCAATGACTGCGCTGCTTATGGTACTCTGCATTGCGTTGAGAATGAGCAAATGTGTCCCATTTCTGTATGGAAATGTGTGTCTAGGTCTGGAGAAAGCAATGGCACTCTCAACTCATTTTCGCGTTTTTCATGACTTATCCCCTTTCTGCAATGACCGATTCAATTGTGTAAATAAAAATTTACCTGGTGTACAGAATGTTTCATAATTCCTATTACAAACATCTAGAGGTTGTAGAGAGAACTAAGTAGGTAAAGTTTTGATTAGGAACCCATGTCCGGAAATGTAACTATACACTTTCGAACATGGGTTCCTAATCAAAACTGTATCTACTTAGTCCTCTCTACAACCCCTAGAAGTTTGTAATAGAAATTATGGAACACTCTGTATAAATGTTTTTTTAAGTTTTAATGAACATACTATGGGTGTTCAATCCATAACTAATGAAGTGAATCTTCAATTTTGATTGTAACGCCTATATTCGACCTTTCTAATACAACAACAAAAAATGAGGAAAGGAAATTAGACTTCGGTTACCATTGGAATATTGATGTCATACCTGATAAAATAACGATATGAACGTGTGAACGAATCCGTTCCTACACATCAGAGGAGTACGTATGCATATAACTTGCTTGGAAGAATTCATTTTAATTCAAGGAAGGGTTTCAGTTTATTTAAAAAGAATAGTGTTATTTATTTGTACTCTCACATGAACATGAAACAGACGCGTGCACAATACAGGAGTAACTATAGAATATTAATTAATACACACTTGGCATTACCCACATGCGGATACAATAATAACACGCGACAATAATATTTACAGGATATTCTCATGAGCTTATGTACAGTATTTACCATTTACAGTAGAACTTCTATTATCCGTGGTGAAGTGAACGATTAATCTAAAAAATCTGATAATCCGTACTATAAAAGGCATTTCATAAATTAAATGCTTAATGCAGTTTCCTAATTTGCTCCGTGGTCTTTTGGTCTTTTGTTTTAACACGCTAGATAGTGTATCATACTTAGCTAATTTAAGTCTGGTTTTGAACGACGGCTGTCTGTGAAAAGACAGGAATAGTAGAGGTCTCATGTTGTAGATTTACGTACTTTATACACTTTATACTTGTTTTTCATTAAATCGCGCAGATTTGTAATTCCCATTTAGTATCGTAATACGATATGAACCACAGTTTCCCTTTTCCTGCATCGCTCAATTACTTGCACATTTTCCCGTAGAACAACACGTTTTCTTTTGACACCTGTGGAAGACATTTTGCAAAGAAGTTATACAGTACGGCCACTCCAATAGTAGACCATACTGTGTGAGGGTGAAGGTTTGTAAAAGGAAAACACTCTAGTATTAAAAAAAAAGATAAAGACAGTCGGATAATCCACCAATCGGTTAATAGCACAGTCTAGTATATGCAGTCACGAAGCTCAATACGTAGTAAATATGCTTGCATAGACAGTTGCTTACCACTAGGATCGCTACAGACAATGCGAAATATTACCGGCACATTCAATTGTTCCTAGCACTCCCATAACTCAAACTTCATGACTGTATATACTAGACTGTGTTAATAGGGTAATGGATATTCGGGGTTCTCGGGGTTCTATTGTATTTGTTAACGTTCTGTGGTTCAAAAAATATCTTTTCCTGTTCACTTACAGTGCATTCTGTTTTGATGCACAAGATTGACTTTCATTCATAGCTTATTTCATTCCGTTTATTTCACACACTTAAATCTTGCAGTGAATTATATGTTTTATTTATCCTAATTCTGTTACCCTAATTTCTACATAGACGTTACACGCTATGTTAGCAGTTTTCTCAAATCCCTATAACAATTAAAAAAAATATGTAATAAAATTCTCACTTTTGTTTATGACTTCTTTTTATATAAATGTTATAAATAAAGCCCGAATTTCTAAGCAAAATGCATATTATTTTCCACACTTTTAAAGGTAAGCAAAAAGGTTATACTTCGTAAGACGCACTAGATAAGCAGTTTGAACTATGTTTGTTAGTGCTTGTAAATGCTTATTTCGCAGGAAGACGTTTTCGCTTACTTATTTTACTATTTTTAAATAAAACAGCATATTTTACCCAAAACTGTAATTTTAAAAGTGCATATTTCACTCCTAGCCGTAATTTATCACTAATTCCCTTTTTTTTATTGGCTATCAAAAAATTAACTTAAGTCGAATGCGTAAGAAAGCAATGCTAGAGTATGACCCAGGATGTTGTGAAATAATACTGCGTAGTTCTAATTAGGAGAGAATCTTGGGATTCCCCGCCAAGCTTCTGCGACTAGGCACTATAAAGACGTGGATCTTCTTGATTTCAGCGTGAAGAAAGTGTTTATAAAGTCATAGATTAGAATTAAAAAAAATTCGTGAACTCCTTCCAAATTTGTATTTATCTCCTCAGCCAGTCTAATTCGATAGGGTAGCCTACGTGGTTACAGGCTATGTCATACCACGCGGAACATTTCAGTGAAGTGAAAAATGTTTTGAATTCCCGAAATTCAGAAGATGCAGTCAGCATTGCCACAGCCCACGAATGTTTTGCTAAAAACGGCATCTAAGAAAAGATTCAGTACATAACCGTTTCTCCAAAATACCCGAAATTTTAAAGCAGTTGGAAGCTCGAAATAATTTCTTGGTACATTCACTTTCTCTGATAGACGAAATTTCGGTAACATTACCTTCAGAAACACATGGGGTTGCAAAAATTGCGTTGGACAGACTCGGATATTACAGAAAAATTCCGGTTAAAAAACAGTGTCAAATTTCTAAAAAGCTTTCTGGTGAAGAAACGGGTATTAAAGAGGAATGCACCGAAGAACTGTGGTGTTTTTCACATGCGCTGTGACGTCATGCGACGTCGAAAGAACATTTTTCATTTTACAAATCATTCTTCCCTGACAGACGCAGGAGCTTCACACAGGAAAATCTCAGGATGACCTTCCTTGTATACTGCAACAGCCCTCAATAAGACAAGAGTTCTACGAAACAATTTATCATCACATTTCCGTGTATTCGTTTTTGCTTATTTTGGTGCTTATTTTCACAATTTTTCGTGCTTATTTTACTGTTTGATTGTGCTTAGAAATCCGAGCTTTAGTTATAAAAATACTCTTAACGTTAACCAAATGCATAGAGTCACTATTATATTAAAATGTTAGATCTTATAACAGGAAATTTGTTACTGGCGTAGCTTAGGCGGTAGCGCGTTTCCCTGCTGACTCGGAGCTGCGCTCGAGAGTGGGTCTGGTACCCGCTTGGGCTAATTATCTGTCTGGGTTTTCCGAGGTATTCCCCAACCCTAATGCGCATGTCTGGTAATCCCTGGTGGATCTTCGCCCATATCTCGCCAAATACCATCTCGCTATTATCAAACCTATCGACGCTAAATAACCTAGTCCTTGATACAGCGTCGTTAAATAACTGACTAAAAGACGAGCAATTCTACACTTTGAAAATTTGTGAATATTTGATATTATGATATCATCAGTTTCAAGGTAAACTATGTAGCCAGTTTCATTTTCTGGAGTGTGTTATTGACTTGTTGCTGTAAGTTTGACTTTAACGCTATATATTCGTTACATTTCAAGTTACACACTTCTTTCTTTATGCCATTATGTAATCGCTTACTGCAGTTCTAAAAAATTAATGAAGTTGCTGCAGAAAATGTTTTAATATGATTACGTAAAGAATATAACCAGCCAATAAAGCCTGTTAGAATTAATGTAAAATTATTATGATGTACCGAAGTACATATGATATTTCTGTGCAGGAATTCTGCGTTACCACATGATGAAGATTGGATAGAACAGAGAAAAATTTTCTTCGGCACCGGGAGTCAAACCCGACGCTTTATCCACTAAGCCACACCGGATTCCATTCCGATGCCAGACCGAATCGCTCTCAGTTTAAGTTCTAGGCCTACATGTCAGTTTTCCCTTTTGGTGGCCTACTCTCATATACTGTGTCACAGAATATATGACAGTGGCACAATGTCCAACGCACTATGTATAGAGGTTCACTCATTATGAGTGACAAAGTGGCCGGGATCCGACGAAATGAGCGTCGTCTTGAATCACTAAGCGATTACTTACGCATATTATATTATTATGATGTACCGAAGTATATATGATATTTCCGTGCAGGAATTCTGCGTTATCATATGATGAAGATTGGACTCGATCCGGCTTCTGAATTGGAATCCGGTGTGGCTTAGTGGTTAAAGCATCAGCACGTAGAGCTGAAAACCTGGGTTCGAGTCCCCGTGCCGGAGAGAGTTTTTCTCTGTTCTATCCAATCTTCATTAATGTAAAAGTTTTACAATTTAACATACTTTTTTAAAGAATATAACGTAACAGTGACAAATCTATGTACTGTTTATTTGTTTTACAAAACTAGCAACACTTTTCTGAACACAAAGTGAAACGTTAAGTTCATTGTGAACATAGTGTAGGTTATAGCACAGTCTAGTATAGACTATACAGTCACGAAGCTCAACACGTAATAAATATGCATTCATATATAGTTGCTAACCACTAGGATCGCTAATATCGTCTCATTACAGACAATGCGAAATAGTACTGGCACAGTCTATTGTTCCTAGCACCCTCACAACCCAAGCTTCGTGACTGTATATGCTAGACTGTGGTTATAGTATAGCTCAATGTTTATGTACGATTGAGTGGTAATACACCAAAAAACGTTTTGCGTAACGACGAATAGTACGAAAAATAAACATGTAGCCCCTTTTTGTAGGCTCATAAAATGCCATTCATGATTTTGTAAAGGTATCGTTTTGAAACATCAGCGTGCTCATCTGCTGTTTTGCGGCCAATTGCTTCCTCCATTTTCTGCTGTCTACAGAGAAAGAGTAGACAGCTCATGTCACGGCATGTACGCATTCGGTGCAGGTTGTCACTCACATGCCTAGGCGATTCATCACACTGTTTAACACGTCGCACTGATCCAGCAAGTTATGGCAAACCGTATTGGAGTCAACCAAAGTGACGTGTCGCGAGTTTGGAGGAGGTATCAGCAGACACACTCCGTGTCTGATCGTCCTCGCTCCACAACAGCAGCTCAAGACCGCTTTGTTATGATAAGCGACACAAGGCGCCCGTTGGTTAGCTTCACAGAGCTCCGGGCCGGCTAGCGCCAGGCTTGAGGGGTGCAAGTTTCCATCCAGACCATCAAGAATGGTTTGCATGCGAAAGTCTTACACGCAAGGTGGCCCCTTCGCCGTGTTCCCTTCCTTGACCACCACAGAACTGTTCGTCAGAGATGGACCCAAGCACACCGACAATGTGGACTTGCAAGCTGGCGTTTTGTGCTGTTCACTTTCGAAACCAGGATCGCCTTGCACCCTGACAGTCGTCGCACAAGGGTCTGGAGGCGTAAGGGATCCCGTGCCAGGCTGCAGCGGAGGATCAGTCATGTTTCGGCCTGGGACGCCGGACGACGCTCGTGCTATTGACGGCACAATGACGGGCGGGCGTTACATTCGTGAGGTGCTGCGACCAATTGTCCGCTATGTCTGACGTGTCGCTGTTTTCACTCAACTTATTTATTTACGATGAAACTGTTTCTTCCAACACACAATGGCGACTGATTATTATTGTTATTTGCTTAGTACCTTAGCAGCAGTAGAGTGTTAACCCGTAAGTGGTGAGGTATTTTTCTAGTCACTTAACTGGTGAGGTAGGGATTGCACTTACCCCAACTTAGAAACGTGTATCGTAGCTCTCAGAAAATCAAACTGAATTTTTAATTTATATAATCAAGTACTTTTATTTGTTTTAACTAGGTTTTCTTCAAAATTAGCAGCATAATAAGCAATGAAAAAATATATCTCCGCACATCCACCTGGCACAGGCTTCTTTTCTTACAATGGCTGGGGTACTCACAGTCACCACCTCACCAATTTACGGGTTAAAATTAATTAAAGAGTATTTGTAAATTTCAGAGAAACTTAAACATTCAGATGTAATGTTTATTCAGGGCACCTGTTGTAAAAAAAAATCAATACATAATAAAACAAGCGTTCCCTTATTGCACTTAAGAGATATTTTTTAAACTCGCCTGTCGACTCGTTTAAAAAATCTCTCACGTGTGCAAATACGAGTCTCTTTGTATTCTTAAACCATTTTCAAATAAAGACCCATTAATTTTCCATTAAATGCTTTTACTTAATTTGTATAATCCTGGATTGATCTGACTCGATGTGTTGAATATGATATGAAGTCGTGTAGCAAGAATGAATCGCTGTACACAAAGGTAAATGATCTGCCAAAAACGGCTTTCTAGTAATTATAAAAAATGTTTAAGTTTTCTAGCATCACGGAACTTCTCTTTATAATAATTAGTACATACTGGGTGGATTGAAATGTTTTGTTTTTCTTTCCAGGTATGACTTACTGAATTTCTCCTTCGGCTATCTAACGGCGCTGTATGAACTGCATGGTTATCTAGCTTCGTTGGAATTGGTGATAACGAGATGATGATTGGTGAGGTGAGATAGAGGATTTGCCGTGGTTTACCTGACGTTCGCCTCAGAGTTGGGGAAAACCTCTGATAAAGTCCAATCAGGTAATCATAATCAGCCCAAGAGGGATTCGAACCCACATCCGCAACGCGCTAAAGTCTGAATTTTTGGTATGTGTCGCTAGTAATTTGTTCATAGAAAATACGATTTTAGACAGATTTAAACAAAAGAGTTACAAAATTCACTCGGTTATGATAAGAACCTGTAACATCTCATTGGATCGAAAAATTGCTCTCTTGTACGTGTAAGCGCTAGGAGTGTCTGCTACCTGTCTGATGTTCGCAGTTCTTTTTGTTAATTTTAGGTTTGTGTTCTCTTATACTTAGACTACTATTATTGGTTTTTTAACGTCTTTCCAGAAATTATGACGTTACAAGAAACGTGACAGGAGATTCGTTTATGCTCTTGGTTGTAATGTTTGCATTTTTAAGAAAAATTGCTTCTTAAAACGATTGTCACCCTAGCCAATTACTACTAAGTATTGCGGATAATAGATGAAGTGAGGAAGAGATATTGGAGAAATGAAGGAATATCTCGAGAAAGACTAAGGGCTGTGAATAATACTGAGAAGACTTACATATTAAGAAGCTAAAGTGAATACGCCTAATCCTTACCAGTAACAATTTCTCTGGGAAGTAACAAAAAAAGCTAGCCTTGCGCATGCAGGAGGTCCTTGCCCTAATAGGATACTCTGGGGCTATCCCAATCTTTATCCTCGGCATAACTGCTACTGTTACTTGAACACATGTTGCAATGTTGTCATCTGTTACCTTTTATTTGTACGAATGTCTCAAAAATCGTTCAGAAACGACAACTATGATAATAGACTTTTACTCGTATATTTAACACTTTGCGTCCGGAAGACTTATGCCACTATTGCATGCAAATTTCTAACTTTTAACCAGGAGTTCGTATACCTGCTTAATCGGGTAAAGTTGTGTTGGGTTCGTTAGCCGAGAACTTTAACCTTTTGCAGCATAGTAGTTGTTCATAAGAACCACCGTTTTCTTTCTTTCTAAATTTTATGGCACAGATATTCCACCAAGAAACCAACTCTTGAGTACATTGAGGTGCCATCTATGTTTTGAAATTGTGTGCAGAGTTAAAATGTTGAAAAAAATTGATCGAAGCTTTGTTATGGTCCATGATATGAAAAACATAAAAAATTAATTTGTGCTGCAAAGGTTAAGATGAACAAGATATGTCCGGCCAGCATTTCGTGCCTAAGATAGCAGGTTCGTGTCCATGCCACTGCAGTTAATTGGGCCTGTGGTGAAGGATGGAGAGGGCCCATGTAAAGCAATCGGTGTAATTGTACGCTTGGAAACTGACGGGATTTCAGTTGACTTCAGTAGAAATTATTTTACTTAAAAAAACAATATAAAAATCGTTAAATTATTCAAAATCATTTATAATAAGTCTAATTATACGTAACATTTAAAAATATCAACATAATTGAAAAATAATACATAATTTTGATCTGCAATAATGAGGCTTTACAGACCCATAAATAAAATTTGGGCCACCTAATTTTATTAACAAAGTTATCAGATCGATGTCACAGTTTTGTATGGGGGTTTGTTTGGTGAAAATACACCAAAAATAAAACGACCCATGTCTCGGCTTTCTCTCCCATAGGCTCTAGTTTACCTGTAAAAAAATAAAATATGAAATACTATCAAGTGTCCTTGAGTTAATTAATCACCGTTCATGAAGCAAACACAGACCGATGTCCTTGGTCTCTGTAACCGAGTTTACTATATGTTATAATATTTTGTGTTTTGATGTTATTAAGCGTATTATTTTTACTTATTATAATTATTGTTTGTTGATTTTCTTGTACGTGTTCAATAATGTCAAGTGACAAGTATACAAACACACCGCCTGACGTTCCGATAAATGCGGAAACTGTCAATAAAGCCGTTCTTACGGGAGCGGTGCGATATTTTCAAGGTAAAGACGTTATGTATTACTACTTTTTCAAAATAATTACCTTGAACATTATAATGGTTTTTCGTTATATGAAAATTTGGTATCAATTTTCATTCATAATGGAAATATAGTCATTAAAATAATAACAAAATTAACTAATAAAACATAATTTGAAAGATTACTAATTTGTTAGATGAACAGAATTATATTATGTTATTTATTTTAACTACCAGATCGGCTTCTAGAGATGGGACTGATTGAAGACCTCTCCAGTGCGGAAGTAATTTGCAGTCTCGACAGATAGGTGACGAAGCTGTGACGTCTCCAAACATGCACATATCGTGATAGAAACTGAATCTGTCTGTAAAAATACACGTCATCCGGCTGGTATAATGATGTGCATTAAGGAGGGATACTTTTTAGAGTACATATTGGCAGGTTGTCTTGATTAAGAAACTTTTCGTCTTAAATATCACTGTTTGTTTGTTTACCCCATGAATCTAACATAAGAAAGAACTTCTTTTTGTTTCACATATAGCTGCAGGACTGCATCTAAAAATTTCTCAAAAAGCGCTGAAGTCAGTTTCTCTGAAATTGAACATGTAAAAACCACATTTTTAGTTCATGCTGTAATTCATTAACTTTTAACATTTACTCTAGGTCCAAATGTACCTCCAAGTTCCTGCGTACACAAAAACACTTTAGGGTAAATGTTTTCCCAAAAAAGTTATTGTGTATTGTGCAGTGTACGAATGCGTGACTATGTTCAGGTCCCCAACAGTAACTACAACTTGTTTTTCTCCTTTGGTAGTTAAAGTTCTTTTAACGTGGTCTGTGTAGAAACTTAAGAGCTTATACCGCGTTATCTTGCTGTTGGTGGCTGACATTTTGACCGCTGTGTTGTGGTCATCCTAAGAGCAGTTGGATAAGGAAATAGTATGTGAGCTTGTATATATAATATTATAGCAGTCTCAATGGGGAAGGACTTTCAAAGATAGGCCGTAGGTTCTCCTTCTGGCATATGATTGGTCCCTCGTTGTACAATCTGGTTGAGGTCTGTATATGAACCAGATTGGACAACGAGGAACCAATCAGATGCGAGAAGGAGAACCTACGACCTATAATTGAAAGTCCTCCCCAATTGAGACGCCTACACACACAAGCTCACATACTAGTTCCTTAATCCTTATCCAACTGTTCTGAGGATGACCACAACACAGCGGTCGAAACGTCAGTCACCAACACAACGCTGTATAAGCCCCGAAGTTTCTACACAGAATATGTGCAACAGCCGCGGAAGTCTACGTGAACTCTTAACGTGGATCTGATACATGCATCCAGTCTGGTCGGTATTAATGACGTAACCTCCACGAATTGTGGAATGAAGGTAGATACTTGCTTTTGAAAACGATCTGCTGACTGCAGTATTTCTTCTGCCGAATAAGTTTCTCGAATAGAGACCAGATTCGTTACTTTTCTCTGGCCTATTTTATGTCGTTTCTTAAAGGCAACGATCCAGTTGTAACTTGCTGTGAAGTCGAACGAAGAACCCCGATATTGAAAGGCCGCCGCTAAAGCCACTCCTGCAGTCTCTTGGTTGTCACTGTTCATTCCTTTCCCTGACCTCACAAATCTGTCATACACCCATTGTCTATCACCACCATTTTATCGTGCCGCGTACCTCTCGTTTCAATGTCTCTCCACCACAATGCAAGAAGCTCCTTGTGTTTTAACAGACGGGAACCCTGATGCTTCAATTCATGCAAACTCCAATTCGGATGCTCGTGAGCCAAATTTCCCACTTTTATTTTTGTGTCCAGTAGTATCCGCTCGTATCTCTGGAGTTTTTCTGCATTTGGTTCAACATCCGTCATATCACTATCTTCTGTTGAGGTAGACTACTAGTAGGTGTTTCTGTATCCTTTTCAGGAACAGCTTCATCGAAGATTAATTCTTCTGTATCTTCCAACTTGAAACTTTCTAGAGCTTCCATGAATAAATTTACAGCATCGTCACCTATCTGTCAAGACTGCAAATTTACTTCCGCACTGGAGGTCTTCAATCAGTCCCATCTTTAGAAGCCGATCTGGTACTTAAAATAAACAACATAAAATAATTCTGTTCATCTAACAAATTAGTAATCCTTCAAATTATTTTTATGTAGTTAATTTTGTTATTATTTTAATGACTGTTTTTCCACTATGAATGAAATTTAATATCAAATTTTCATATAACGAAAAACCATTATAATGAACAAGGTAATTAATTAAAAAAATAGTAATACATAACGTCTTTACCGTGTAAATATTGTACCGCTCCCGTGAGAACAGCTTTATTGATAGTTTCCGCATTTATCGGAACGTCAGGCGATGTGTTTATGTCTTTGTCACTTCGATAAATGTGTGTTTAGTCAAGAATTGTGGACGCCTGAATCCCCAGATTTAGATTCCTGAAATTTATACAGAGTGATTCAAGAGTAGTAGATATTTTAGGGGGTGTAGTATGGACTATTCTGAGTAAAATTGTTCATATAAACATGTGTCAAATTTTCAATGAATGTGGAGAG
This sequence comes from Periplaneta americana, assembly GCF_040183065.1. NCBI lineage: Eukaryota > Metazoa > Arthropoda > Insecta > Blattodea > Blattidae > Periplaneta > Periplaneta americana. Next base: position 107,133,454 of record NC_091119.1, on the reverse strand, counting down.
GCACCTGTTTGACTGTTAATCTACTTATAATAAAGAATAAGAATGAAATTATAAGTGGGAAGAAAGAAAGGCGAATGACTTAATGATTATATTTATTGCTTATTTACAAAGCAAATATACAGGGTGTTTCCGGGCTAGTGTTACAAACTTTCAGGGATGATGGGAAAGGCACATGTACCAATTTGAGATCAGGAACGCTGGTCCGGAAGTGACCGAGTCGAAAGTTATAAGCAAGAATAGTTGTGTGGAAATGAAATAATATTATTCCCCTGTACATCTTATTTATGTGTATTTATCTGTACACCTTACACATATTGCATTCATTTGACGTTGTTTACGTTGTCTACCTACAGTATTCCATTCAGTGCACTGTCTGAGGGGTGGGGATAAGAAACTACACTAAAGCAATGCAGATAGCGTGATGTGTAACGGACATGGTCGGTCCTTATATGCACGTCTGTAGACAGCAGCGTATGTGTACAAGTTGCAGTGTCCAGTCGCTCAGTCGTAGTGAAATCGAGGAGTACACGAGAGCGGAATATGCAGACCTGATTTTCGAATACGGATGAGCCAGTATACTATCTCACAGATTGTATTGGTACAAGTACCCACGTAGGAGACATCCGACCCATACCATCTTTCCACAACTGTTCCGAAGGTTAAGGGAAGGAGGGCACGTGGTGCGAAATTACAATTCCATTTCCACACAACTATTTTTGCTTTTAACTTTCGACTCAGCTATTTCCGGACCAGAGTTCCTTATCTCAAATTGATACATGTGCCCTTCCCCATCATCCCTGAAAATTTGTAACACCAGCCCGGAAACACCCTGTATTTGAACAGTTCAAAGTAGTGTTTCAAAATCACACCACCGGCTTCAGTGCACTTTTTCGGTCTGTTGGCAGTGTTGTCGTTCTTTTATGAGGGCAGCACTATTCATAATATGAGAGATCAATTCGTCGCTTGTGTTTACTTTGCTTTTGTTCACTTCGCCTTTCATCAATCCTCACAATAAAAAATCAATAGAAGTAAGGTCCGGAGATCTTGGTGACTAATGCATGTGACCACCACGACCTACCCATCGTTAGGAAAAAATGTGATTTAAATGGTGTGTCATCCGATGGCTAAAATGTCTGGGTTCTATCATGCTGGAGGAGCATGTCCATCCTTGTAGAGAAGAGATCTACAAACTGCTGTTTCTCTATATGTATTATTAACAGTGCTGCTCTCGGTAGAGCGCCATATAATTTTCATTTGTACGTAATGATTAGTATTTAGCAATTTGTCGTTTCTTCACACCATTTGTAAGACTGGTTACGCGTAACAATCAAACATCAGTATCCTCACACGCAGTGAAGAATAGACCCACGCTATTGTGCTCTCTTCTATTAGTCCATACTACCATATCCTAAAATATTTGTTATTCCTTCAGAATTGCCCTGTATTTATGGTGGAAATTTAACAATGCGAGTATTGATCTGACTGCAAATGAAGTTGAGTTTGGATTTCTGTACACTGCAGAGATACTTGATGTGAAAATAATGTATTATTTTTTGTATACATGTAGTATTGTAAGACAGTGCACGCAATTTTGTAGTCATTTAATTTGTTCATCGCTTTCACGATAGTCATAGGAACAAAACAAGAAGTTATGACAAAAATCCAGGAATAAAATTGTTGATCTTTCATATTAATCAGGGATATCTTCCTGATTGCGATTGTGATTATACAGTAATGAAGAAAGATAATGACTACTCATGTTCCTACATAAACGACTAGTATAAAACTTTTTTTTATATATTTTCTGTTGCCATAGCAGCGCTGTACGAGACGGTAATACCGGTTACTCTCCTCCATTTTCTACATATCGTTGCCATTTACATAGCAGTGATGATAATGTAAAATGCTTTTCATATCCATAGTAACTATAGAAATAACACTTTCTGCGTTTCCATAGTAATGCTGTGAAATGGCATGTGTTTACCCCTGACAACGCTCTTAAATTGCATGTATTTTCCATTTACATAGTAACACTATTAAATAGTATGTATTTTCCATTTCTGCAGCAACACTGTGCCTGTGAATTGAAAGTCTTCTTAGTCTTCTTTATTTAATAAAAACGGAGTAAAATATAATGATTTTCCACTTCTATAGCAACATACCAACACTATAAAATGGCAATTCTTAACGAAGTGTCATTTGTTTCATATTTTCATGGCAATGTTGCCAAGTGACAATTTGTTTTTCATTTACATAGGAACGTTGTAAAGTGACACGTTTTTCTATTCTATAACAGTGCTGTAAAGTGACACTTCTTTAATATATTTTTAGTAATATTGCAAAGTTATATTGTTTTCAATTTGCATAACAGCGTTGTAAGGTTACATTTTTTTGTAGTTCTGTAACGGCGTTTTAACACAGTCTAGTATATACAATCACGAAGCTTGAGTTTATGAGGGTACTAGGAACAATAGGTTTGCAGGTACTATTTCGTATTATCTGTAATGAGGCGATAATAGCGATCCTAGTGGTTAGAAACTATCTGTGGATGCATAATTACTACGTATTGAGTTTCGTGACTGTTTATACTAGACTGTGATTTTAGGGGAGATCGGGGCAAGTTCGGTACGTTAAGCTAAACACTCACATAAGTACAATAAAAATTCAATTTATGTTTAAAAATCTTAATGATAAATACACTTGATATATTTATATTATGCATATAGATTAGAATTTAAAAAAGTGAAGCATTGAATTTAAAAAAATAAATTAAAGACGCTACATTTGCCGAAGTTGCCCCGCATTCTGGGACAACTTCGTCAGTATTTGTATCCTCAACAAAACAGCATATTTCCGAGCTCAGATTTGATTTACAACATAAACTCTCATAGGACTAAATTTAATATCTGAACATATCACAAATGAAGTGTCCAAATACATTTTTCATGTCTGTACATGTTCATATGCCCATCATATGTGTGGCTAATGTTTGTTTAGACAATTTTTTGACTTCATGAAAGCCTCAAGTCAGGCAGATCCAGCCATCTTTTTGTTTGTGTTGAAAGTATGCTCTATATGATTGGATTCTGTGAATTCGAACGCTAATCTTCGAAATGCCACTCTCGACTTTCCGAAAAACATTTTCTGCAGATTGATTGCATGTTGCTTCAAATTTTCAGCCATATCTGAAACGAACACTCATTTAAACCTGACATTATTTTATACACCTGGTGCTGAAATATCTACTTTCAGCGAATACTGAAGTTTAGTTCATGGGACTCCATAATTTTTTCGGCAGATAACCGGCTTATCTTCTCTTTTTATGCTCACATAGAGCTTTCTTGAGTGCGTCCTGTCTTATTTGTTTTCACTTTTCCACTTGTAATTTAAAACCATTTAACTGGTAATAAATAGGTAATTAAATGTACGAGGGTCACTCCAAGAAGTAATGCACAACTTTTTTAAATTTATTTTTTATTCTACATCTTAGCAATTTATGGTGGTATAGATATAACCTTCCCGCCTGTATTCATATTTAATTTAAGTCGTTCTCGTTAGTGGTAGCATGATAGCACTCCTTCAAGATGGTTGCTGTACTTGACATTCGTAAGAAGCAACGTGCTGTTATCGAGTTCCTGTGCTGTGAAAACGAGACTGGAAAAATTCACAAGAGGTTGAAAAAGATGTATGGAGATGCAGCTGTCGATCGCAGTACAGTTAGTCGGTGGGCAAGCAGATCATCTGGTAAAAGAGGACACGCTAATATTCGGGATACTCCTCGCAGCGGCAGACCCTGCACTGCACGAAGTCCTGATAATGTGCAGCGTTTTGACAACATGGTTGTGGCTGACAAACGAGTAACAGTGAAAGAATTGTCACTCCAAGGTTCGTGCCAGGTGGGTTCCGAGGATGTTGACAGAAGCCCACAAAGAAACCCGAAAAACAGTGTTCAGGGAACTTTTGGACAAGTATGAGAATGGTGGAGATGACTTTCTTGCAATGAATTGTGACAAGAGATGAAACATGGCGCCACCATTTTGAAACAGAGACAAAGAGGCAGACAATGAGTGGCATCATGCAAATTCACCAAAGAAAATTAAATTCAAAACTGCGCCTTCAGCAGAAAAAGTTATGGCTACTGTGTTTTACGATTCAGAAGGGCTCTTGCTTGTGGACATCATGCCACATGGACCGCCATTAATTCTGACGTGTATGTGGCAACTGTCAAGAAACTTCAAGCTCGACTGAGTCGTATTCGACCACATCGGGAGAAGCAGGATGTTCTGCTATTGTACGACAACGCACTGTCACATGTCAGTCACAAGATCATAGACCAGATCGGAAAACTTGGATGGACAACACTGAAACACTCGCCATACAGTCCTGATCTGGAACCATGCGATTACCATCTCTTTGGTAAACTGAAGGAATGTCTTCGCGGAACGAGTTTTGAAGATGACGACTCCCTCGTGCACGCTGCAAAACAGTGGCTCAAACGTGATGGTCCAGACTTTTATCGTGTAGATATACAGACCCTTCTTCCAATGTGGAGTAAGGCAGTTGAAAGGGACTGGGATTATGTGGAAAAGTGACATTTTGTTCCTAGAGGATGTATCTACGTTCTGTGAAAATAGTTTAGCTGTAGAATAAAAATGTAATTTTCAAATATTGTGCATTACTTTTGGAGTGACCTTCGAATAATTGCTTTAAATTACTTTAAATGTTATAATTACTTATTTTATATAGTTAACGAACAATACAGAAACCCTATCCTCTTCCTCTTTTCATGGGGAAAGATCGGCAGCTTACTGCCGAAGCAGCCCCAATTGGCAAGAAAAAAATTATTAATCAGTACCCTTACTAGGGGCATGCAACCAGCTGGCCAAGCTCGTAGTCTGATATAGATTTAGTCGTTCTAAATAATGATGTCACTCACTAATATCATCAATGTTATCGTTACGGGTTCTTTAAGACATTCAATATCATAATTACAATAAGCCATGAGTAAAAAAATATATATTTATCTGTCAGATCTGCAACTATCTCTCCATACCACACAAGCGTTATTCATAAGAAAACAAGCGGCCATGTGTTCTCAATACACTACCCTCTAAACAAGCCCTTATTTGTTCAGGTCTTCGAAATAAATGTTATGACGAAGTTGCTCCTAATGCCGAACTTGCCCCGACCTCCCCTAATTTGATACTTCTTTTCCTATTGTACAAGAACGTTGTAACGAGACACTTCTTTTCCATTTGTGTAACAGTATTGTTAACTCTGATTGAGGTTCTGGCTGATATCAGGCAGTACATCTCATGCTACGATATGTGTCAGCAATTGTTTGTATGCATCTGAAGTCTGATTAGTGGAATATGATGCTAATCGACGATGTATGCATTGGAGGGGGAAAGGACCTGGCCACCCTACCGCATTATCTCCTGGCCTAGTTGCCTTACAAGTGATGCCTTATTGGTGTTACTTATGAGCAGACAGCGTATGCGGGATGACTTAAGGAAAAGTGAAGTTGTTTCGTATCAGAGTATATGGCACGTGCCACGTCGTCCGTCTTTTGTGTACCTGGCGAGTACAGCAGCGTACTTAAAGAAGGAACCCCGGTCCGTTCATAGTAACATTGCAACGCAATGTGTGCAGTTCTGTTATCCTGCTCAAGTACTTAGTACGCGTTGAATAGTATTATGTTGATCCATTCATAATGTCGAAGGCAAAACGTTCAATTCGCTCAGAGATACGAAATGCAATTAAGAAGTATGGAAGTGACATTTTATGTATTAAGGAAGACAATATCGTCTGTAATGTATGTAAAATTGAAATAAAAACCATAACAATTCAGGCTATAGAGAAACATTGCAACAGTACATCACACAGGAAATGCATTAAAAGGAAATCTGAGGAACCATCATCATCATCATCATTTAGTTGTGCGGGTCTAAACGAAACGTTTTGCAAAGACATGTGCAACATGTTGCTCAGTGCAAATATTCCTCTAAAGAAATTCAGTGATCCCCATTTTAGAGGTTTTCTTCAGAAATTCTCTCGATACAAAAACTGCTTAAGCGATAGGCGAAGATGATTCAGCTTCGACAACTTACGAGAATATATCGTTGTTTACTGCAACGCTGTTAATTGCATCAATGATGACGAGGTATGTGCTACAATACTTCAGTTTTCTTTTCCTTGTACGGAGATACAGTAGCATGTTGACGTCGTCTGTTTACTTTTAAAACCTGTTCTGCCAATGATCACAATGAAAAAAATGTAACGTATAGTAAATGTGCACCTACTTTCAACGATAAGCCATCCCGCATCCACTGTCTACTTATGAGGTTCAAACTTGTCTTCGGATAGTTGACTAAACAACAACAGTATTGTAAAGTGACAATGCTTTTCCATTTTCATATCAAGGCTATTAAAGACATACCTTTTCCATTTTCATATCAATGCTATTAAATGACATACCTTTTCCATTTTCATATCAAGGCTATTAAATGCCATACCTTTTCCATTTTCATATCAAGGCTATTAAATCACATACCTTTTCCATTTTCATATCAAGGCTATTAAATGACATACCTTTTCCATTTTCATGTCAATGCTATTAAATGACATACCTTTTCCATTTTCATATCAAGGCTATTAAATGACATACCTTTTCCGTTTTCATTGCAACGCCGAAAAAAATAAATATTTTTCATTTGCGTGGAAACTCTGTAAAATATTCTGTGCGAGATCGTGCGTATTTGCTTGGTTTCCGCACAAAACCAATCCGCGGAAAGTCTAAAATTCCACATTCAGTATGCCCAACCTAACACACATAACAATTTCCCTCTTCTTACCGCTTAAGTGACATATTGATTTTACTGCTTTAGGCTTTTAACATATTATTTTTAGAGACGTTCAATATAGTAATAATTATAAATTGGAAACTTACCACTGCAATTTCACCTAAATTGCACTGTTAATTATTGTTTTTAAATATTTGCAAAAATTAAGTAAACTCTACAACTCCACTAAAGTTACTGCATTCGTGATGAATGTAACATTAAGGAAGCCGTGAAAAAATCAACAAGATTCCAGACTCATTATAGACTGGGGGGGGGGAAGACAGACGTATATCACGGCCTGCTGGAGTACAGTAAACACAGAAAACATTTTAAAGCAACAATGTTGATGATAGATATTTTTGTTTTGCTAATTTGCCGTCATTGAACAGAAACCAAGATGGAGATTTCATTGCAACTAATTAGAAATTCCTCTTTCAGGTATGTAATAAACGATCTTCGCACAAAATAATGTACGATACACGAGCGGTATGTTTTCTTTCAATTCTCAGAAATTAAAAAAGCTCAACTACGTTTCGCTTTTTCAAACTTTTCCTCTAAGATGAAAACTTCAACATACCGCTCTTGTAACGCATATTACTATTACAGAAGCCTTAGTTCCAGCTCTAGTTCTTCAGAGCACCCAGTGGTGGTGGTGCGGCGAATCCTGGGCTGACTCTGTGTTGGTGATAGCATCAGGTAGAGTGTGGGGTGTAGGCCATGAATCATCTCAAGTAGGAACCGCTGTCGACAAGCAACCAGGGCCTCGCAGCCAGGCCCATTAAAACGTAAATGCTGGTAAACGTTCGCTACTTGGTAGACCGCGGTTTACACAGCGGCTGAGGCACAGTTTTGACGATCGTGGATTCGAATCCAATGTAGTGCACGAATATTGGTCCGTTATCTTAAATATATGCTGTGTTATCTTAATTAAACATCCGACGTCGTTCTGGGACGTCACGCTGCGGGAGTCCCACAGTGTTTATCCAATTTCAGATTGGTAATGCCGGAAAACGGGCTTACAGCGAAACCCTAGTGGCAGTAATGGGTTTCAAGAGGAACGACACCTGTGATTTCATAGTGACTGAAACTGGCGTTAGGGAAAATTGTGTATGTTATGACGAGATGTGCATAAATCGTACCTAACTCGATTTCACTAACTTATTTCGGATAAAAATTTCCTGTGCTATGTTTAAGTTAATAATCTTTTCATGAATAGACAGTGTACTTGTAGTTTAGTCTTTGAAATGCATATGTAATAACGAGCTTTGGGGTATACAGGGTGTTTCTGAGGTGGTGTTACAAACTTTCAGGGATGATGGCGAAGGGCACATGTATCAATTTGAGATAAGGAACCATGGTCCGGGAATGGCTGAGTCGAACGTTATAAGCAAAAATAGTTGTGTGGAAATGGAATTGTAATTTGGCAACACGTGCCCTCCTTCCCTTAACCTTTGGAACAGTCATGGAAAGATGGTATGGACCGGATGTCTCCTACGTGGGTACTTGCCCGATACAATCTGTGAGCTTGTCTACTGTTCCCATTGGCTCATCCGTATTCCAAAATCAGGTCTGCTTATTCCGCTCTCATGTACTCCTCCATTTCACTAGGACTGATCGACTGGACACTGCAAATTGTACACATACACTGCTGTCTACAGACGTGCTTATCAGGACCGACCATGTCAGTTACACATTACGCTATCTGCATTGCTTTGGTGTAGTTTCCTGTCCCCATCCCTCAGACAGCGCACTGAACGGAATACTGTAAGTAGACAACGTAAACAACGTCAGATGAATTCAGTATGTGTAAGATGTAAGATGTACACATAAATAAGGTGTTCAGAACTATTTTTGCTTGTAACTTTCGACTCGGTTATTTCCGGACCAGGGTTCCTGATCTCAAATTGATACATGTGTCCTTCGCCATCATCCCTTAAAATTTGTAACACCAACTCGGAAACACCCTGTATTAATTTAGTTTGAGAATTATAATTTTTATTACACCTCTATTATCGAGAAAAAAACTGCGGCTTTAAACTATGAATTAATTTATGAGTATTAAACCACCTTCTTTATTATCATCCATCACTAATTAGGGTTCTGTAGACCTGTTTCGGGCCCATTCGGAGTCATTTGAGAGGTCTTCTGTGTCTTCTTTGTCTGTAAGATATCGGTATATTCGGGATTATTGTGCAGTCCATTCTCGATACATGGTATAGTGAATTAATTTTATAATTATTATTTTTCAGCAGTTAATCTACTTTCGTTGCAATTGTTTGCAATCGTTTCTTATCTCTTGGTTTCAGTGTTCAAATTTCACTTCCATATAAGAGTGGAAAGGGCTAGGATGTCACTTACAGGTACATATTTTGCTTCGGGAACATTTTTGTACAAAATCAGGTGTAAGGATGTTATTTATTGTTTCTAAAATTTGTATGATATGTAGTTTATTTTAGTAATATCTTTCCAGCTTGGGGGTTGGCCGAAGGACTAACAACCCATCACCGTAAAAAAACAACTTGTTACGAAACCACAACATAGGCCTCGGAATGGGACTGTTTTTCTGGCATGACCACAGCAAACCGTAGAATAGCACGCATTGCATTCTTCACCTGACATAATTAGGAATATTAAATCCAAACGTTTGAGACGGGCAGGACATGTAGCACGTATGGCCGAATCCAGAAATGCATATAGAGTGTTAGTTGGGAGGCCGGAGAAAAAAAGACCTTTGCGTAGATCGAGACGTAGATGGGAGGATAATATAAAATGGATTTGAGGGAGGTGGGATATGATGATGGAGACTGGATTAATCTTGCTCAGAATAGGGACCGATGACGGGCTTATGTGAGGGCGGCAATGAACCTCTGGGTTCATTGAAAGCCATTTGTAAGTAAGTAAGTTAGTTATAAAAAGTATAGGATCATATTGTCATAAAAGCGGAAATATTTTCTGTCATTTTAAATTATTAGTACTTTTGCGAAACGAAAAAAATATAATAATAATAATAATAATAATAATAATAATAATAATAATAATAATAGTAATAGTAATAATAATAATAAATTAAAATTAAAGTAAGCTATTATTATTATTATTATTATTATTATTATTATTATTATTATTATTAACAAATGTTTAGATATCAATATGGGAGGATAACATTAAAATGGATTTGAGGGAGGCGGGATATGGTGCTAGGGACTAGATTAGTCTTGCTCAGGATAGGGACCAATGGCGGGCTTATTTGAGGGCGGCAATGAACCTCCGGGTTCTATAAAAACCTTTTGTAAGTAAGTTCAGATATCAATATTTTTGTTGCCTACTGAGCCGACGTAACTAAACATACACCAATCAATAATTGTTTACTGATTCACATTCACATTCACTGATTCACATGTGAACAAAACCGGTCACTTCCACGAAAACAAAAATTGAGTTTTTTTACGGTTTCGGTATGTTTAGAGAGGCATCTTTCTGAATGTGTTACTGTTTTTATTCTAACTCGGTCATTTCCATGAGGAACAGTATGGTAAAGTCAGTATTTTCAATAAAAATCGGGCAATTCCATATCATACTAAATGCCAATGTTTTCATTATCTTTTTGAATCAAAAACAGACATTTCCAACACTTTGTAGACTGTGTGTTGCTAATACCAATCCATTCAAAATCGGTCGTTTTCACTCATAGCTATGTGCATGAGTTATAATATATTATAAAAATGCGACATCTCTTTGTTAATACTTACGTTAGAGAAATCCTCATTTTACATCCTTGCGTTTCGAATGTAAGTTTTAGGTGTTCCCGCGTATTATTAGCAATGACTCACTTTATAATTATTCTGTTTTCTATTTACTATCTGTATGTCCTGCTGCATGTTGTCTTGACTTACATCTAGAGTGAATAGTAAGTGAAAAGGATAACAATACCACAGTTGGTCTTATTAATAGTGGCTCACGGAAAAGTGTTGGTCGCAAATCGGATATTACTTTATTTATATTATTTTATTGGGCTATTTTACGACGCTGTACAAACATCTAGGTTATTTAGCGTCTGAATGATATGAAAGTGATAATGCCGGTGAAATGAGTCCGGGGCCCAACACCGAAAGTTACCCAGCATTTGCTCGTATTGAGTTGAGGGAAAACCCCGGAAGAAACCTCAACCAGATAACTTTCCCCGACCGGGATTCGAACCCGTGCCACCTGGTTTCGCGGCCAGACGCGCTGACCGTTACTCCACAGGTGTGGACTCGGATACTACAGGTGCGCATATATTAACGATCCATTTCTGGGAAAAAGAACACTTATTTCAATCTTTATATCACTGTGTGGTACACCATTGGATACAATGTATCATGAACATAAATCACCTCAGAAATATTTATGCACTTCTCCCAATCACCTCAGAACAGATATCAGTACAGTTTCACATGCTCTTCAGCAATGCTTATGCACGAAACACGGTACGCAACATACGCGGAGTGATAAGATCCACAGCATCACGGATCCTTTGTTTCATGTCCTGGAGATCACGCACTCGTGTGCGGTAAACCTCATTCTTAATGTACTCTCAGGAAAAGAAATCTAGTGGTGTGAGGTCAGAGGATCATGGAGAACACAAACGTGGTGATCCGTGCCCAATCCACCTACCCGGCAAAATGTCAAGTTACGAACGTACGATTAATGCAAAATGTGGTGGGGAATCATTCTGCTGATACAGGACTGTATCGGTAATTCCATCCTCCTTCAACTGAGGCTGCAGGAATCGCTGTAACATGGCTAGGTACGTCACACCCGTTACAGTTGACTCAGCAAAATAGAAGGGTCCATAACACTTGTTCTGGTTAATCCCAACCAAACATTAACACAGGGGATTTTTCTTTCCCACTGCATGGTAACGTTGGACTATTCCGATGCCCAAATATGGCAATTGTGTTTGTTCACCAGTCCACAAACATGAAACCTAGCCTCGTCGCTAAACAAAATGCTTCCCATGAGATTGTGATTGTTGACAGCTTCAACAAGGTCCATGCACATTGCTGGCGACATGCATGATCTTCGTCGTTAGGTTTATCGACCATTTGGATGTGGTAGGCACGTTTTACAAGGGAAAACCGTAGAATTTTCCAAACTGTGCTACGAGGAACATCCAGTTCCCTGCTCAGACGGCGTGTCGATGCCGGTGGGCTCCTGGTGATCGCATCGTTCACGCGTCTTACGGTCTGTTCATCAACACGTGGTTTCCTTGGATGTTGCTCATCACTCACTGATCCTGTGCGATTAAATTTGTTCGGCAGGACACGAATGTTTGCCTTCGTCGGAGCGTCCTTATGAAACTTGCGTCGAAATTCCTCTTGTGTGTCTTTGTAAATTAACCCGCGTAAGCGTGAGCGAACAATGGCTATTCTCTCTTCAGTACTGAACCTCATCGTCTACAGATTATGAATGTGAAAGAAAAAACATGTTTATTAATTTTTTTCCAAAAATGGATCGTTCATGTATGCGCACCCTGTATAAAAAATATGAAGTAAGTATTCCATACTTCAGTGTCTTGAATTGAAATTGATGGTATTACAACAAAAAATTAGTATAAATAACGTTTCAATATAAGAGATGCGAAGATAGTTTATAGCAGGCTATTTTGTTTTTAGATATAATGAACCTCACCCTTACCTTATTGGTTCTAAAGTCTAGTGGGTGCGCACCGGTCCCATACACTGGTCGAAATGTCATGAGAAAATTTCTTCCCCCATGAGGACTCGAACCAGCGCGCATTCCGTAACGCGAGTCCTAGGCAGGATGCCACGGTGCGGGACTAGATTAGAATATAATTATCGGAAAATTAGATAGAAAAATGCATAAGACTAATAGGAAATAAGATGATTTTTAGGAGTGGCTTTAATCTTTTCTCCGACACTGTATTTACGAGAAAGATAAGGACATGTTACTGCAGTAAAAATTATGATTAAATTTGTTTATTAGTGTTAACCTAATATGTTTCCATAATAACAGAAAATTATGTAAAAGGCATAGACACAGGTCAAATTAAAGGCATGCAAGAACAAAAAGATAACTGAACTGAAAAATTGTGTTTGTGTATCTTACGTTTATATCAGTGTGCTGCCATGGTTTCGCGGATTATTGATCCCAGGAAGTCTGTAGTGAATAATGACTGAAGTCATGTAGAGCATGTAGCTGTGTAAGGACGGCTAGACAAAACGTTTGTTTTTGCTCTGATTACCTTCAGTTTTATCTTTATCTTTTTTGTAACACAACGTATGTTTCCGAACTGATTTTATACAATAAAAATATTCACCAGGAACTAATTACAATGCAACAGCTAGAGTAATGATACACAGTTAGTACTCCTGCAAACATATGCAGCTTTCATATGAAATGAATTCCACGAAGTTCCGACACAATGGTGTGTGTTGCGATTTAACCACTTTACCATAGCTGTGCAAAGCTAACCTCCATATTATGTAAAGTAATTTTTAGTGGTGTCCTATAATTTTGCTAATTCTCATTAACGGAATAAAAAAAAGTTCTGAATTTGGTTCTAAATTAATTCATCACAGATTTTGATGTCGAATAACATTTTATCTGCGAGTCAACAAATGGATGAAAACGAAACGCTAGCAAGGTAACGCAATAGCCTTAAGTGTTTGAACAAGCGGTAACTCAGAAATCATGGAAGTTAGAATAAATAATGTAACCTGTATATAAATGACTGAATAAATGAAGGGTTTTAATTGTGTGTAATTTATTTAAAATATAATGACAAAGCATTCAACAATTTGATTGGTTTATAGCTTTAATCTCCTACTCATTATACTCATTGGGTATGGATAAAATAAAAACATCGTAAAACATTTACTACTGAACTTTATTTGTTGAAACTTTGTGCATACAACACTGAAAAATGGGAGCTCAACATGACCTCCATTGCGCACTCTGCACAACTCACAACGGTGATGCAATTCAGCCCATGTCCGTTGTAACTTAAGAGGGATGATTTGTTGAAAAGCTTGAGTAATTTTTACTCTCAGATCATCAATGTTCCTGGGTTTTTGTGAATAGATAATGTCTTTAACAAAACCCTACACGAAAAAGTCAGGAGGGGGTTGGATCTGGGGAGTTTGGGGACCAACCCAAGAGATAGCTGCTTCTCGTACTGGGTTTTGCTTGCGACCTTCTGCATGTTTTTTTTTTTAACACAGAACCTGTTTCTACAAATGTTCGATACTACAACATTATGGAATCGTATTTAGGTACATTACGCACACCATACTCACGTCGAAATTCCCTTTGAACTCTTTTAACACTCTCAAATTTAGTATACCAAAGAACATATTTTGCCTGATGTTGATTTGTAGTAGTAATTTAGTCATCTACGATTTTCATTTGTCCTTTCAGATTATGCATTGTTGATTGTCCTACACGGAAACTCCCATTTTTTAATCATTATATAACCCGCAAGAATTTTTTCCTACTATCATAATAGCTTTATAATAATAAATTAATATTATCCGTACCGAAACGGATCAGACTATAAATTGTAGAAGGTATATATAATAAATATGATAGACGACATTAATATGTGAAGACTAAGAGAAAGGCAGAAAATAGGAAAGACTGGAGAATGCTGAGATTGCAGTGAAAGAACATTGTGAATGAATGAATGAATGAATGTACACATATTAAGAGTAAAATACGTGAATTTTAACCAAATTATGTTGAATCATTCTGGTTGAGCATTAAATATATACGTTCTTCCTGAATCTGCATCAGATTTCACACACGGTGTTAATTCTTTTTTTTTATTTTTGTATTAAAATTACGTACGTAATAAAACATTTTATTTCATTGCATTGTACTAGTATACATTACATATAGGCTACTACAAGAAGATTGTATTAAAAAGAGTTCATTTCAGTAGTTTGAGGTTTGGAAGTTAAAATAACTATGTTATTCACTCTTTAGTTCTTTCTTTCTCATCATTTCTGATCTCCCATGAGTATTAATTTTCGAATCTGTGCTTGCATTCGGATCTGTGTGAGCATGCGTGTGCCTGTCGAGCGAAGTATCGAATATAGAATGCAAAGTAATATGTAACAATATGGTTACGTAACACAGAAAGAATGCAACTGATAATATGTAAAACTAAATTTTGACCGCAAAGTCTACATTAGACCTACATCAATATAAAAAAATGACACTTGGTGTCATTTGACTTCAGTCGCCATGGAAATGCTTAAGTCATTTGTGTAAAAGCAACAATATGAACGAGTCCATTCTTATACAGGAGCAGAGTCCGTCTAACATACATAACCTACTTGGAAGAGTTTATTATAATCCATTGGGGAGTGCAATATATTGGAATCGATAGTTGCAAAAACAACATGAGTTCATTTTTTTTTATCGAAATTGAGTTAAGTGCTGTACAGTATTCGTATGTAGTAAATGCGTGTTTTAATGCATAAATGACATGAGTCCTTATATTTTAAACAGGTAAGCTTACACATTCGTTTTAATGTTCTTTTCATACACAACATCAGTTATGGACTCATGTTGTTTATGCAACAAATGGGAGACGGCAGTAGTGTACACCAGTGTCAATTCTGATGCTACTGTTTCATGAGGAAGGATTGAAAAGGCCTAGTTGACTTAAAAAACGAGTCAATGCATGAGCTATAAACCACGGAACGTCAGCTCAGTTTTTTTTTGTGTACAGTAGTGGCAAAAAAAAACCGGACCGACCCTTGTAGCTGATTTCAGAGCCTTGTTCACTCCAGAGCACGATAGACTGGTAACTAAGACTTTCGTGGTTCGAAACCTACCTGGGAAGGAAACTTATTCTTGTTCCTTATTCAAATTTATTCCCAATACTTTTCGATTGCTGGTAAAATTCATGTTCTGGGAATAATAAGTTAATTAAGTAGCAAAATATCGATGCAATCGAAACGTATTGGGAATAAATTTGAATAAGGAACAAAAAAAGTTTTCTTCCCAGGCAGTATTCGAACCACGAAAGTCTTAGTTACCAGTCTATCGTGCTCTGGAGTGAACAAGGCTCTGAATTCACCTATAAGGGTCGGTCCGGTTTCTTTTGCCACTACTGTACTTGATGGGTTATGTCACCTTTACGGTTGTTTGAAACATCAACATAACATTTGAAATATGTACAGAACACCTGGCTTTCATTGATACTTTTTTTTTTACAAATTTAATCTCAAACCACTTTACACTTTTTTTTTTTTTTTTTTTTTTTTTGCATTTTTATGCTGAACTAGAAAAATTTGTAAATTCACTAAAATAACACAAAACACAGGAATAGCGAGAAAAACTTAAACGATAAATAATGTAAGAATAATGCCAAGGGAATGGTGGAACAGGATTAACTTTAGTTATCATTCATTACAAATAACTAGCAAATCTAGTTTAGCATTGCTGTCAACTATAAAGAAAAAAATATAGGTTAGGTCACGGTGGCTATGGGTTAGGACGACCCTTTGCACGTAGGCCATACTGAGACCTATTGTGCACCCCGAATTTATGGGATGAATGAGAATGAGGGTGTACCAGCCCACCGGTCGCATGTGACTCCTCACCCGCTCACCTAATGTGGGCCTCCTACCCCCGCTCCAAGTTCATACCGTCAAGGTAACCAAGCAGCACAGGATCATTCCAACGGTCCTTCCAAGGTGTCGAAGCGCCCTTGGATGTGCTCTTAAGGAATGAATCTTGGCAGAGATATTTCGGAAAGCAGGGAACCCAGGGACGGTTGAGGAGAGGACACCTCCCCCCCCCCGTAAGAGGGTGAAGACATGCGTCTTGATCTGAATATGTATATTGAATGAGATGAGGAAGATGAATGATATGAAATAGAAATTCTTTTTCTACACGGGAGGGAAAGGGAAATGCCTAATTAACTGTGAAAAACTACGGAAAAACCATAGTCAGGTTGGTCGGTCCGGGAATCAAACCACGGACCTCCCGAATGCGAGTCCCTTGCAGAACGTATAAGCCAACTCACTCGGTAAGAAACAATATAACTAAGAACAAGACTCTGCTCAAATTATGACTATGTAAAGTGTAATTTCAGCACAGTAAGCAACACTGCAGACTAGACGATTTAACAGAGTATCCAACTTACGTGAAAGAAAAATCCTAAACTATCACGATGTTCATGACGTAGACGCAAATAGGCCCAATCATTTTTGCACCCATAGCGATTTTCACATCACGGTACACATTTTAAAAAAGCAGTTTCGTGTCATACAGAGTCAGTCCGGACACCCGGACAAAACTAATAAAAAGTAACCTGTCCAGATTAAATCCGGGCGTTTGGTCACCCTATTGATAGTAAGCGTTTATATCAATTTTTCCTTTAAATAACAATATAGGTTCACAAGATTAACCCAACCCTTAAATTGGCAAAACTTCATTTTTCACACTAGTTTATTAAACCTTGTCGGACTGTAAAGAAAACAACTATCGCAATGTCCATATTTTATATGTCGTACAATATTATAGTATTGTGAAATTTTAATTTTCCTACCAATTTTTTCTATTTTTCTATTAAAATTATAGCATATAGCCTATTAACTTATTGTATTCTATAGGATACTTTGTCAATTTAAGGGTTAAAAAATTTGCAGACAAATAAAAATAGTAATAAAAGATATCATCCTGAATATGATGCTTAACGTAGCCCAATACGGAAGGTTAATATTGCACCAATTGAAGACACCCATGCATTCACAGTTCAAAAGTAAAGATTAATTTTTTGGTCCTACAGAATTTATCTGTTGTACTAACAATGATTGTTAGAGGAGAAAAATTTACTTCTGCGCCGGGGATCGAACCGGGGTCCTTGGTTCTAAGTACCAAGCGCTCTAACCACTGAGCTACACCGAAGTTCAATCCACAGCACTAGATCGAATTTTCCTCCTCTAGTGTTTTCCCTATGTGGCCTTACTCCATGTTCGACATATTATGTGTTGACATATACGAGTATTAAGTCAACTGTCATGGTACAAGGAGCGCACTCAATTGAGTGACTTGGTGGCCGAGATTCCACAGTATGTGTACTGTAGGCACTGTTGGACAAGAATCTACATAAAGATTAATTTTTTGGTCCTGCATAATTTATCTGTTATCGTAATAATGATTGTTAGAGGAGAAAATCTCGCTCCTTGTATCGTGACAGTTGACTTAATATGTCAACACATACGTCGAACATGGAGTAAGGCCACATAGGGAAAACATTAGAGGAGCTTAAATCCGTTGCTGTGAATTGAACTTCGGCGTAGCTCAGTGGTTAGAGTGCTTGGCTCGTAGAACAAAGGACTCGGATTTGATTCCCGGCACCGGAGCGAGTTTTGCTCCTCTAACAATCATTGTTAGCATAACAGATAAATTCTGTAGGACCAAAAAATTAATCTTTACGTAGATACTTCGCCCAACAGTACGTAGGGTAAAGGTTGGTAATATCGTGATAGCAGTAATATTGTGATACCATGTTTGAAGGTCTACCATGGGATTACCAATCGGAATAGAAGCGCGTTTGTCAAGGCAGTCCGACCGACAGGCAGTGGCCCTTTAGTGAGCATAATGGCGCCGCAGGGGAAGGCACGTATGAGTGTACAGGCTTCAACAAAGAATGAAAAGTGTTGTAAAACCAGATGAGTAAACATAAAAATTAGTGTCTGTCGATATATTAGCAGTACGTCTTTAATATGCCGTATAGACACATACTTTGACGATTTTATACAAGTGTAACATCTTCTCGATTTTTTAGAGTGCAAGCAGTTTATGTAGCTTGATACATATGGCGGAGGAAGGCTTACGAATTATGCCTTCTTCCTTACAGTTCCGTTCCGTCTTCTGCTAGCAACGGTGATAGGAAAGTCAACAAAAGACGAACGTACAGTGTTGTCAACCTACAAAATACTGTGAAAATGGTGTTGAATGATAATTGGACTATATACAAGCCAGCAAAGGAGTGTGGTGTACCCTGGAGTACACTGAAGGTTCATATTAGTCGTAACGTTGGAAATGCTGATGTTGGAGAGGGCGGGCCATTTGAAGTTCCTAAACTCAGGCGTCCGTTCATGCTACTGGCACCTAAATTAGTAGAACTGAGGTTAGTGAAGTATATAATTGAAATGCAAGAATTAGGTTTTGGGCTGAATGTGACATAAATAAAGCGTCTTGGATTTGAGTTGTCGAAAGCCACTTCAAAAACGTCTTCATTTAATGAAGACAGAGAAAAAACAGGACCATTTTGGTGGTGGTCATTCAGACAAAGATATGGCTTATCATTGAGAGCACCAGAAAAGTTAGCAGTAAGTCGAACTGTTACAGCTAATAAAGAAAACATTGAGG
The DNA here is from genome assembly GCF_040183065.1 of Periplaneta americana. NCBI lineage: Eukaryota > Metazoa > Arthropoda > Insecta > Blattodea > Blattidae > Periplaneta > Periplaneta americana. The sequence goes on along the minus strand of NC_091119.1, from coordinate 107,114,219 downwards.
ACTTCTACGATAAACTGGAACATACAGTAACCAAGCTTCAGCTGCAACAGAAGCCAGAAATAATGTTTAACTGTGACGAGACAGGAGTCACTTTTGTGGTGAAGCCTTCGAAAATCGTCGCGGAAACAGGAAAGAAAATAATTTACACCAAGACTTTCGCGGAGAAGGGAGTAACACAAACTGTATTAGGTTGCTGTAGTGCCTCTGGAACAGCAATTCCGCCTATGATAATTTTAAAGGAGTGAGACTAGTAAATGGTTTGGACAAAGACGCTCCAATAGGATCACTAATCAGTGCATCGAATGGCTGGATAAGTTCAGAACTTTTCTTAAAATGGATGAATCACTTTGTAAGGAACATTTCACCAGCCAGACCAGTGTTGCTATTATTAGATTCGCACGCATCACATGTGGGAATAAGCGTCGTTGATTTTGCTCGTGAAAATGATATCCACTTGATGACATTTCCGAGTCATTGCAGCCACATTCTTCAACCACTGGATCTCAGCGTTTATAAATCATTGAAGAATGCATGGGCCAACAAACTTGAACGTTACAAACATAACAATCCTGTAGGCGCTCCAACTAGATTCGACTTCGGCAAGTTGTTTTCTGTGCAGTATGCAATTGAATTTAGTGCAGAAACGATTAGAAATGGGTTTAGAAAAGCTGGAATTTATCACATGAATCGCAATGCAGTACAATCTGAAGCAATTGCATCTTCTCGTCTAATAGCTAGATATGGAGATTCCAGTCAAACTCGAACAGCAACACTTCCATCAGACAGTGCCAACGGGATTGTGGGGAACACCTTGTGCTTGCCCAAATGCTCTGATGGTAATGCTGGAAAGCGCCGCAGAAATGTAGATCCAAAGGCCAGAGTGCTTACTCCGCTACCAGAAAAAAGACTTCGTAGTAGAACAAAGAAGACAGAAGCAGCAAACGCAGCTCCCTCAACAGAGCCTTCTTCGTCTAGTTCTGAAGAGAATGAAACGGCTTGCAAAGTGTGTCATGGCATGTATTCAAGAGATGTTGCAGCTCGCAATGGGGCACAGTGGATTCAGTGCATATTTTGCACAAGATGGTATCATTAACTATGTGCTAATGCTGATGATTTACCCCAGTTCATGTGCTTTGAATGCGACAAATTCGTGGAATTCTCAGATGACGACAGTGATTAGTGCTTAAAGTGTTCAGTTTGCAAGAACCTTTCAGTGTCTTTAATTGTAAGGTTGGCAATATTACTTGATTGAAAGGGACTTTGTATTAGATACTATGTTGACTGAAAGCTAATGTTCTAAGCTTTAATTAAGCTTAATTTGAATTTGTATATTTGCAGTCTAAGTTAAAAGAATTATCACGATATTAACAAACATCTATAACGATAATACTCTGTATATCACGATATTACTAGGTATAATTTCATTTAATCAATTAACTTTTTCCTCCAAAGTCTTAAAATTGTTTACTTTTATTCTATAATGTATGTGTAAGGAACACTCTGAACTTCCATCAGTGTCAATTTAGTTATATTATGAAATTTTGTTTTGAAGAAAACTGCATTTTATTTTGAGTTATCACGATATTACCAACCTTTACCCTATATACATACTGTGGAATGCCGGGCAGTAAGTCAGTCAATTGAGTGCGCTCCTTGTATCATGACAGTTGACTTAATACTTGTACAGAGACATCATTTTATTTCTACGAACATTTATGATATTAACCTGGCTATACCTTTGGATTACGGTTGAGAACCGGAAACACCGTTTGCTACCCCCTTCCACGACTGGAGTTCGATAATACTGGCGTAAAATACAAACAAATCACTTTACTAGGTATAGGAGGGAAGAAAAGTAGTTCATCCATTTACGCAAACTAGGAAATATCGCAGTTTCACAGTTTGATAATATTCATTAGGTTTTTGTTTAATCAAAATACAGTACTGTATTAGCAATAAGTATTGTTACTCGCGAATTGAGCTATCCATTCGGACTTAGACTATTCATTATGCAGTGTATATTATACCGTCTACAGCACATTAGCGTACAATGTAGAGAAAGAAGTTAAATTGAAAAATAATCATAATATGGATATTTAAACACATTTTTGAAAATGGTGGCCGTTCATTTCGATACAGGCTTCAGTTCTTTTGTGCATATTATCGCACTATAGACAATTGTACCCAATTCCAATTACCAGTTTCGTTCTTAGTACTAGTAACTCATGTTGAAATAATTCTGTACCTACTCTATATAAAAGAGTAGGCCTTACGTACTGTAAATTCAATCTTCACTTCTGCCACATCCGAAAAGATAAAATTACTCAGATGTGCTATCTAAAGTCCGTCCAAGTGGTTATGTTGCAGGGTCGTAGAAAGGGGGAAATCACGTGACAGTTAATTAACGAGCCCTTTTATTTAAGTTATTTTAAACAGTTGTATACTATTACGTAGATGTTCAATTCCTAACAGAAATTAATGTTCTCAGAAAAGAGCTAAGACAGCCCAGCCACTAGCCTTTACAGAGGAGCGAGCAGAAGCGGGTGGGGGAAACCGGGATGCGACGTAGGCAAACGGACTACAATACCTGTGCGAAAATATGATTCAATATTGAAAGCTCTTTCGTCACTGGAAAACGCGAACATATTTCTGGAACGTACTATACTCACTAATTCAGTACTGCTTACTATTACTGCATGCGCGATCTTGGTTCTGTGTGGAGAACGATTGGAAGTTTACTAGTAGAGGGAGTGGGAGTGAAGTACATTAAAAAATTCAGGTACAATAAAAAGTGAAGTAAAAATAAAATGATGTCCCTGTATATGTCAACACATATGTCGAACATGGAGTAAGGTCACATAGGGAAAACACTATAGAACAGCGATCCTCAGCACAGAGCACCCTGAGGGCTAGCGTCTCTTACCCGCGGAAAACACAGTGCACCACTGTGCACTCGTAGCTGCTAGCGGGTATGCTCTCTACCTCTTCCTGCTGCACGACGGTGCACACGGGACGGCACTGCTTACCCTTTGCACATTTCAGCGAGTGCTGACGACCTCTGCTATAGAGGATTTCACGTTAAGAAAAAAGCATTGAGCATAGGGGACTATTCCATCAAATGACCAGTTGCCATAGAAACGCCTACCTACCACATAGCTTGTATAATGTATTAGGCAAGGCTCATAAAACCAATGTTTTCTTCTTAACGTGAAATGCTCTATAGAGGAGGGAGATTCGATCTAGTGCTGTGTATTGAACTTCGGTGTAGCTCAGTCGTTAGAACGCTTGGTACTTAAAACCAAGGACCCGGGTTCGATCCCCGGTGCCGGAGCGAATTTTTCTCCTCTAACAATCATTTACAGTTTAGATGAAAAATTGTTTTATGTCTCTCCTGTAAAAATAACTTTTTTTAGACTAATTTGTTTATGTAACTATCGATTAATTTAAAAAGTAATGTTGTTCAGTTGTGCTTTGACATCTACGCGGAACAGATGAGTGCACAATGTATGCGTAATTACCGGTATGGAAGGTTAATACAAGGTCGACATTACTCACATACAGATGGATAAATAACAGTAACACTTACAGGATATTCTCATATGCTTATATAAAATAAACCAGTTAATTTTTAATTGTCTCTGACTTAAAAACAGCTCTTTTTTGTCTTCTTAATAGTTTATTCTGTTTAATGCACTGTTGTTATTGGAGGATTGACTGTTCTTAATAACTTTTTTTTTTTCTATTCATTAGGAATACTCCATCTTACAGCAAATTATATTTCCATTACTCTAATTCTTCTATAGACGTTCCACGGAACATTTGGGATCACTGGGATTTCCTCGAATCCTTTGTCATTAGGGTGACCAGATTCACATCGATAAAAGAGGACAGAAAGCTTCAAAAAGGAGGACATTGTTAGAAAAAAGAGCACAAAATATGTAGCCTACTTTGATTTAGGCTTAAGCCTATATTATACTTTAAATTACGTCAATATACAGTACAGAGTTAGGCTTATATCATACTTAAAAGTATGTTAATATATATTTTATTACAAAATAATTATAATAAAATTTAATAATAATGATTTTACAGTTAGCTACATATGAAAGTCAAGACAGGACAGAAACATTAAAGAGGACAGAAAATATCTATTTATATTTAGATTTTGGCCTATATTGTATTTAAAATTATGTCAGTATCTATTTAATTATAGCATACATGTGATAACTTAATAATACAAAATAATTTTACAGTTAGCTACATATGAAAGCCAAGGGAACTATAATTATTATTAAAAGGAGGAGCAAAGAGAGTTAAGGCTATGACCGTTGGTAAAGAGTATATTCCGTCGATGCTGCTGCCACCTACTGGCAAATTACTTGAAAAAAGGCATCAAATCAGATAGTTTCAAAATACCAGGCATAGAAGTTATGAAAAGGAGGGCATTTCTTGGTTTTTTAAAAATCCGCTCGGACCCCGGACAAAAGCCTAAAAAGGAGGACATGTCCGGATAAAAGAGGACGTCTGGTCACCCTACCTGTCACTGTTTTTCAGAATTCACAGAATGTATACAGGGTGTTTAAAATACGGGGCATAATTTCAGGTATGTATTTTCCACATGTAGACAATCAAAATAGTTCATTACAACATGTGTCCGGAAATGCTTCATTTCCGAGTTATGGCCTTCACAACATTGACATTCACCGGAACGTTTTTCTTTCCGCAGGTCGTTGTCATTACAGAAGATGTTCAAAATGTCCACCTCCTGCTTGAATACAGACCTCACATAGATGTCTCATTGACCTGCGAACACGATCCCAAACTCCAGGAGTATTGCGTACCTATGTCCTCAGAACATGCCACAATTCGATTCCGAAGGGATTCCAAATCAGGCACCGGAGACGAATAAACCAATGATTTTAAATGGCCCCACAAGTAGAAATCGAGAGGGTTCAGATCAGGTGAGCGTGGAGGCCAAGCAATTGGGCCACCTCTACCTATCCATCGATCAGGAAACCTTCGATCCAAGTACCGGCGAGCCGTACGACTGAAGTGTGCAGGAGCGCCATCATGCAAGAACTGAATGTGTTGACGATTGATCAGTGGAGTGTCTTCTAAAACATGAGGTATGGTGTTTTCCAGGAAGTTTGTGTACACGTGCCCCGTAAGTCTGTTTACAAGTACATGGGGTCCAACTAATCGATCACCAATGATACCGGCCCACATGTTGAGGGAGAACCGCATCTGGTGATGAGATGGAACAGTTGCACGTGGGTTTTCATACGCCCATACATGCTGATTGTGGAAATTTGTAATGCCATCTCGTGTGAATTGTGCTTCATCTGTAAATAATACTAAGGCAGGAAAGTTCGGATTTACACCACACTGCTGCAAGAACCACTGACAGAACCTATCTCGTGCAGGGTAATCTGCTGGTGACAGGGCCTGTACACGTTGCAAATGATAAGGATACAATTGATACTCTTTCAACAGTCTCCAGACAGTCGTATGAGGAACATTGACTTGCAACGCTACCCTTCGTGTGCTGATAGAAGGAGTCATGTTCACAGCCTCCAGAATCTTCTCCTGTACTTCTGGAGTTGTAGATCTTGGTCGTCCCCTTCCCAAACCAGGAGAGTTAAATTTTCCATACTCGCACAGACGGTAATGGAGACGTACAAATGTCTTCCGATCTGGACATTGTCGCTGTGGGTACCTCTCCTGGTACAAACGACGAGCCAGCGCAGCATTGCCGTCCGCCTTACCGTACATGAAGTGTATCTCTGCCAGCTCTTGATTTGAATACATGTCGCACAGTCTAACGCCTACACAACACTGAATGTAACCTTCGCCTCGGAATGAACTGTCAGAGTGCCCTCTTAATGTCTCCTTTGACGGCAACGACCTGCGGAAAGAAAAACGTTCCGGTGAATTTCAATGTTGTGAAGGCCATAACTCGGAAATAAAGCATTTCCGGACACATGTTGTAATGAACTATTTTGATTGTCTACATGTGGGAAATACATACCTGAAATTATGCCCCGTATTTTTTAAACACTCTGTATAGGCTACACGAGAAACCGTGTGTTATGTCGATGACAAAGACGCAAAATATTTCAATTTTTTAATCGGTTAGTAGTACTTTCAATTCAGTGCAACAAAAACCAAAACCAATTATGGGAAGTAAGCTGGTTTATGTAAATTATCACTTGAGTCCTGGGTTTGGTTGGGTCTGCCCTAACGCCTCCAAGCGATCCACAACAGTGTAGGTTTGTAGCCTATATTGTATAGATCGGCGGCACCTGACCCTACTACACAGTTCATTGAACATGTGAAAACAAAAGAAAGTTGGGCACTTGGAGATTAGTGCTCTAATTGAAGAATTTGGTAGCCAGCACTTCATTAGGAAGGAAGAAAATGTAGTTTATCAGAAAGAAGAAGAAATTTTTCATTTGAAAGACTTAAAATGTTTATAGTCATTGATTGTAATGTGTATTTTTAGTTTGTGCTAACATTTATATTTTTTCGTTTGTTAATTCTAACCTTCAATTAAATAAAAAGTGTCTTAATCCGTTTTACTTATTGTAAAAATCAGGGGTACAAAGATTTCGGACAGCATGTGGCCATGGCGACTAAACATTTTTATGCGGTGCCTGAATTGTTCATTGAGTTCAATTTTTTGTTAAGACTTCGATTTGTTTTGTCACTACGACTAATAGACGATGTTAACGAAGGCGGTTGTAGGAAGAAATTCGAATTTGCTTCTTAGATTTAATTTAATTTAAACAAACTTCCCCTAAAATAGGGGTTGCCCTGAAGGAAAAATTATACCAATATACAATTATTAGTAAATGCGTAAAATTTTCGTGAGAAATATAATTATTATTTTTTTGCTATTAATTTACTTTATATATATGATTTCTCAGAAGATAGATAGAATATTTTAAATCTGTCAAAGAAACAGTCTTGTCCAAGAAGGATTCAAGAATGAACTCTTTGCAGAAATTAATATATATATATATATATATATATATATATATATATATATATATATATATATTTTTTTTTTTGTAATCGTGCCTCTAGCACCCACTAATAATTCAATAATTCCAATAGATTGTAACTCATTGTTGACATCTTTCGGTTGAGTTGTGTTCAACTTAAAGCGGTTGTAGGATCTATTATACAGTGTGTTGTATTGTTAAAGGCTAATATATCAACCCGCCGACAGCTTCCTGTTTCCGATAGACCATGGATTTCTTCATAGGTGGTATATCTTTTGTCGCGAAGAGCTTGAGCAATTGAGGACCTGATTTTGTGATGCCTTGCATTGCGTAATGTCTCACCATGCGGGCAAGATCCAAGAACGTGGACGAGGGTTACTGTCCATGGATCTGCCCGGATTAGTGCGTACAGCCGCAACATTACCGACCGTTTTTATAGCATCCCTCCATTCACTGCAGTTCAGTCCTTCATGATGAGTGATCCACCGTTTCGTTGCATTTGTTGCGCCTCTCAAGATAATGTCACTACATATTTTCAGAGCGCCTCTGAGAGTGTGTTTGCTTTACATAGATATTTAATATTGTTTAATGTATTTCAGTAAATGTATCATCTTAGCTCGAATGATTTCCTCATTGCATGTGTGGGAAAAGTGTGGTGACTCTTGAAATTTTTTAGTTTTGGCTAACTGTGGCAAAAAAATTATCTTTTATTATGTAAGCTGCCTTTAAATAAATACTTCGTTATTATTGTTATTAAATTCAAGTGGTACTTTGTACATGAGTATTATTCCTGTTGTTCACCGATTTATAAACACAGGTATACGAATAGATGTAAACACACAGTACCGGAACGTCTGGGGAGAAATCGCAGCGTAATTTGTTGACTCGCAACTTGCTTTCCGTACCAAACGAAGCTAGTATGTTCCACGTACACCAAACTTGTATTCAAAGTAACTAAACATAGGATTCTAATTATCACTCACCCACGAAAATCTTTTAAGATATGTGTTAGAGTTAAAAAAAGCTTGTAGCTACAAGACATTTTAGCTTTCCTCAAACAGTTGCCCTTGCAACTGTACAAATTGTGATACAGTTATGTTGAGTTGCATTCATGTTTAATCACGTCCTGAAATATCTGGATTGAATATTGAACATTGTATAGGTTCTTGCCGGATATTAGAGTCCAAGTTTGGCGAAAACCATTTCAGAGATATAAAATTTATTAACAAGAACACAGACATGCACACTTGGATGATCAATTTATAACGTTTATGTCCTTTTTTTACAGTACGTAAAAGTAATTAAAAAGTGAACGTATGAACGCATTCACACAGAAAATAATATAGCAGATTGAGTAAGCAAGTAAACACTGAATATTTCCTACTGATTTTGTTAATTTAGAGAAATTTATTTAAGTATTACTTTTGACGGTTTACGTGTTGCCATAGCAACTTACACAGTGCAGTAATTAAAGCAGTTCTTTCTCTTGCGTTCGACTATGCGTAACGCTTTGTATCGCAGTTAATTAAAAGTTGTTTCTTTTGTTTTGCGTGTCCATAGGAACGTAAATAATTAATGTGAAATGCACTTCAGCATGCAATACAGCTACGGACACACGTTCCATCCTTGCATCGGGGTATCTCAACCCTGGATCTAGCTACTAACAGCTTGAAGCTGTGTTTGTATTATCTCGCGTGGGGGTTGTATCCCACCCCCGCCGACCCTCTACAAAACCCTCTTAATCCATCCTCTCACAGAAAGTGCATTCGTACCGCTTGCTTGGAAAGAGAGACTTGTTTAATTTTCTTTGCCTTTAAAAACTCAATTACATTAGCTGAAATGTGCACAGTAGATGCCCCCACACAAAGTGGTTAATATTTTGGAAGTGCTTGGATTCTCACCGAGTAGAATATGTACAACGAATAAGGGTTGCTTTGTCTCGAGACGAGGGAAGATGAAGGAAAAAGCAGCACAACGCAAATTTGGCAATGTAACGAGTTGCATAATAAATACTAGGGATGTCCGACGAAAGTTGCTTCAAAGGAATAATTTAATAAAATAAAGGGAAAATGTAGAAGATGTTGAAGCGTTCTATATATCAATATACTTAAGGAGAAGGTTTCATCCTCTTGTATAACTGATAATCAAATCTTTATCTTAGTGATATCTCAGTCGAGATTTTGTTTGTAGCAATTCTTTCTGTTATAAACATTTCAGTTAATTTCAGACATAACAATTTCATCAAAGTTTAAGTAAAAAAAAAGTCTCTTTTCTTCAGAAGAGCTTTAGACACAGTGTTTGGATTTAATATTGCCAACGTTTCGGCACTACTTACAGGTTCCATAATCGGAGTAGCCTACTACAGTTTTAATTAAGACCTGAAGGTTGCCAACTTTGTTCGGTCTGTTTAGTCCCAGCGATGTGACCCTGTAAGCACTTCAAAAGCGTTCGAAATATATCACTTATGTTCATACTGGTACTTTTTAAGGGAGGGCTATTACAATTCATTTATCTTGTAGATCTTCTATACTAACTCCCCAGCTAGACGCTTTTCTAATCCAAATCAGCTGACTATACCAGCCAGAGATTGGAGAATGTTATAGAATGAAACTGGAAAGGAGGTCCACAGAATTGCCGTATGTTGATTTATAACATGAGAAAACAGAAGGTGACAGTTGTGTGAATACGCCTTTGTTTTATTATTTTGTATTGTTATTGTTATTTTTTTGTTCATTAGGGATGTGATTTTTTATTCCTTAATATTTTATTGTATTTTATTCTTAGTTATTAAAGATATGATTGTGAGTTCTTTTGTAAATAAAATATGAATATATATATATATATATATATATATTATTGGGTTATTTTACGACACTGTATCAACATCTAGGTTATTTAGCGTCTGAATGAAATGAAGGTGATAATGCCGGTGAAATGAGTCCGGGGTCCAGCACCGAAAGTTACCCAGCATTTGCTCGTATTGGGTTGAGGGAAAACCCGGGGAAAACCTTAACCAGGTAACTTTCCCCGACCGGGATTCGAACCCGTGCCACCTGGTTTCGCGGCCAGACGCGCTGACCATTTCTCCACAGGTGTGTACTAAAATATGAATAATTAATATAATGTATTATGTTATTTTACACAGTAAAAAATGTTTCCAGTACATTAAAAATTTCTGTATAATGAATATTATTATACTTCTGAGCACATTATTTTATGATCTTGTTGATACTCTTAACTGGTTATAGTCAATTTCAGTTTATGGTAACTGAAATAAGTAACAAATTTCATATATGATATTCGGAATATGCAGATGGTGCTAGTTGCATAGTAGATAACACTTGTCACTTATTCACTTCCAAGTAGATTACGCAACACTCGACAGATGGCAGCAAGCATACGTTTTGGCTTCACAGAATCTAACGGAGACTTCTTGAACTTCACGTTACGCTGAAAATATTTGATTTTCTCATTATTTATACCTGACCGCCACAAGGTTACTTACGTTTTAAATGAAATCCTAGGCCTGACCGGGATTGGAAACCGAATCGTCCGCGTTACAGGCTGATGGTCAAGGTCACTCAGCTACCACAGGAGCTGGAGGTAGGCCTATATTAAGTCTTCTTCAAATCAGAACTGCCATCGCTACATAAAATATCACTCCTTGATCTTATTCATATTTCTAAATGAACTTGAATCCTATGAAATTCCAGGCTTCCACTCTGATCGTGTTAAGAAGCAGCATTTTCAGTGTCTTACTTATATTAAGACTTAATTATCCAAATCCTCTGATTGAGATGTACAACTGTTATCAGGCTATAGGCCTACATCTCACTTGACGATATGTGTTACAGGAAGAACAATTTCTTGTATGCATCTGAAGTCTGATTAGTGTAATGTGTAGCTGATCGGCGACGTATGCAATGGAGGGAGAAAGGAACTGACCATTCTACCCCATTATTTCCTGGCGTAGTTGTCTCATGAGTAGACAGCGGAAAAAAAAATCATTCGGATGTGAAGTTAACTACAACGCGACTAATTTGTCTCGTCAGAGGGTTGTTTGCGTAAGCACAGTAGGCCTAGGTACACTAGAGGCGTGTGCAGGTATAGGCCGGGGGAAGAACTGTAAATTGACACACGGAATAATCACTGAATATTGGTTGTACGTTGATGTAATTATCGTAATGGAATATTTTGTGTTCTTTTCTATAAACCCTTTAAAGTGAAGATTGTTCAACTTTTTGAATGGAATATTGCAACTTATCAAGCTCTAAATCCTGGAAAAAGTCATATTTCATATGTGGGGCGGAATTTGAACTTGAACCCTTATTCTCTTCTAACATACATGTTTTTCTGTGTATTACAGTGATGTTCAATCGATTGTTTTGTTATCTTTTTTAATGCACACATACTTAACCGACACATAATTGTTTCACCAGTATCACTACTAAAAATGTCGACAACATATTCTTGTATTAAAGAATACACCCTATGTTTTTTAACATCTGTCTTCGGCATTATGATCACTTCACTGAACACAAGTGAAGAATATGTTTACATATCTCAATGTATTCTGTTCACGTGCTGACGAGGACTGACTGAGAACGCAGAGTGGCAGTTGTTTTCGGTGTTCGCGTGGTGCTCTCTGCGAACGGTACCCTGTTGTACTTGGAATGCGTGCACACCTCATGCCATAGTCGATGTGTACAGTACTTGTAAACCGTAAACATGGCTTTTATTTGAATTTTTTTTCCGCTGTCTGCTCATAAGTGATGCCTTGTTGGTATCACTTGAGGTTCAGACCTGTCTCGGACAATTGACTAAACAATCACAAATATATCCAAAGTTTCGAGAATACTTCATCTCCAACATGAGGGTAATATTGCCAAAGACGCTCAGAAATTGTTGCAAAGAGCACCTTTAAACAACGCAGTCAGCTAGAGAGATACGCTGAGTTGCCGAATATAGCCGAGCTGATTCATATTATAAGCTTGAGAGATAAGTTGTAACTAATGAGACAGGAAATGCTACAGGCTACATATTTTGAGCTGTACGTAATATCCATGGTCAAAAACGATTTTAAACACACGGCAGTTTTTGGAAGGAATATATTAAATATTTTACAAGAAATCAGTAATAATAATAATAATAATAATAATGTAGCATTATTTTGTCTGACCCAAAATATTGGATTTGCCTTGAAAATAGCTCACAATGCCTTGAAAATAGCTCACAATGAAATTTAAAGTGGGCCTAAAAATATAAACAGGTTTCAAGAAAAAAAAAAAAAAAAAAAAAAAAAAAAAAAAAAAAAAAAAAAAAAAAGGAAATTAGCAAATATAAAAAAGAGACGTAGTACAATTTAAAGATTTTGGCGAAATATCATTACAGAAAGTTTTATTATGGTGGTGACGATGGCATCTTGAAGTTATCTCTTGTATTTTTGCCTCCACTTTACAAAGGTGCCTCTCCTTCCGAAGAAGAGATCAGTAACTATGATTTTTTTAAGTTGTGCTCGACTGAGAGGAACGGAATGGTGAAGTAGTAGATTTTATTTTTCTCTTCGTTTACTTATTTCGTAATGAAATATCAGCCATTACAAAGAACAAACATGAGCATGAAGTTCCATACACATTACATAATTATTAATCACATATTTGCCTGTATGAGTACTAATTACAATAGTTTCTAAATAATATATTTCATAATGTTCTCTATGTTAGTATGTTCTAATGTAAAATAATTCTTTATAAAGTCTTAAGGCGTTTATGTTCCTTTTTAAGTACATACTTAAAACACTGAAAACATAGGCCTACTTCGGTCATTGTTAGTCGTCAAATGTTGGCGTCCTCATGCACCACAATTAGATCCTTCTCTAACAATTCCTTCTTGATTTGTTCAAATTTTATAAGATCAATTTGTCGTGACGTTTCCTCTGGTAGGCCGAAGAAATCCGCCAATAATTTCACTACTCTATTCCTGACCCACCTCCGGTTCGCAGACGATATAATATTGGTAGCGAAATCAGCAGCAAATCTAAAACAGATGCTTGAAGAATTGGACAGGATCAGCAAAGAGGCAGGCTTATCCATGAACCCAAAAAAAAAACGAAACTAATGACTAACGCGTCTGAAGACCCGATCCACTTAAATGGCCAGCCACTAAAATATGTGGAAGATTATACCTACCTGGGTCAGAACCTGTCCTTCTCCAGCAATTCAGAGAAAGAAATAAAGAGACGAATCAGTATGGCATGGAAGAAGTTCTGGTCTCTAAAGTTCATACTTACAGACAAATTCCAGAAGCTAAGCTTAAAGGTTGAGACCCTGGAAAAATGTGTATTACCAGTCCTACTGTATGGATGCCAAACCTGGTCCCTAACATCAGAACTGAAGCGTATGCTTCAAACCTGCCAACGCAGTATGGAAAGAAAAATCCTGAAACTTTCTCTGAGGAACAAAGTAAGGAACGAAGAGCTACGCAACCATACCGGCATGAAAGACGTCCTAAACACCGCCGAAAGCCTGAAGTGGAAATGGGGAGGGCACGTGGTAAGGATGGACCACAGACGATGGACATACAGACTGACATTCTGGGATCCCAGGATCGCCAGAAGAAGAGTGGGACGCCAGACGACTAGATGGGCCGATTTCTTCAAGAAGAAGGAAGGACCACATTGGACGAGCAGTACAAGAGACAGGCAGCTATGGAGAAATCTAGAAGCCACCGTCCTCAGTGTGTAGTGTGGTGCGAATCTTACAAGTGCATATAGCGTTTGTGTACATAGAACACTCCTTAGGATCGGCTCACCTAGCGAGTGAAGTCTACTGAGCCAAGTCCTGTCAATCAGGAGGCTCTTGCCCTTACGGGATCTAGCAGACTAGATTTATTTATTTATTTATTTATTTATTTATTTATTTATTTATTTATTTATTTATTTATTCCTGGAGTGATAGTTCACATTGCTGGTGGGTGTGCATCATACATGTTCATTTCCAGGCAAGTTGTGGCTGTCGACACCGCTTCCTTACTTGTCAGTCAGTTCTTGGAAAATAAAAGCAATGGACAGGCGTTGCAGCAAAACACTATTAGTATGTGTATAAGGCATATCTTAGTGCTCATGAATATGACTGTAGACTCTCTAGCTGTTGACCATTGCATTTTAAATTTCATCTCTGATACCCTTCTCTGTAACGCACATGCGTTGGTTCTCCAACCAACGGTAACGATATAAAAAAACCGCAACACTTGGATAAATTTTAAATATCAAACCATAATACAAATTATAACATTTCTGTGTGCTTCTATGGACCTATTTGTGTTAGATAAATGTTAATTCATGTTTTGGGAAGGAAAGTATACTCATTGGGTGGTTTGTGACATCCTCTTTGCCTTTGCCTGTCCCTTACTGTATATTTATTGCTGTGCCATTAAAATTTACAATCCTAAACTTATGCAACTAAAACAAAGTTAGTACACTATTGTTTTCTTTTTTTTGCTTATAATGAAATTCTGTGATATTGAACTCAGTTTTAAACAACATTTAAGAGAGTTAAGATGCCGTTAATCCCCATTGAACGCCGCTAGAGCAGTCGCGTTGGTAGAGGATGACCACAGTTTACTTTATGCGGCTCAGGTGTTGCATACAACTCCGTCGACGATTTCACTTACAGTGTAGAGGTACAGGGAACTTGGCTCATATTCTCAGAGACCAGGAATGGTAGGTAAAAGTCAACGTCTTGCTATAGATGATCAGTTCTTGCGCCTTCAAGTGCTGCGTAACCGCCACAGCACTGTGGTCGAAGCCAGAAATCTACTAGACCAAGTGTGAGGTGTAAATGTCAGTGAGTGGACTGTGAGGAGCAGGTTACATGATGCTGGTCTGATCTCCAGAAGACCTGTTATTGGCCCAGAACTTACAAGACAACATCGCCAAGCTCGCTTATAGTTTGCAAAGAAACATTAGGAATGGGCTGACAAACAGTGGGGAACAGTTTTGTCCTCAGATAAGTCCCGATTCTGCCTCAGATCCCAAGATGGAAGAGAAAGAGTGTGGAGGACTGGAGAAAGGTTTCTCCATTAAACTTTTCACCAAGGATAGCATTTCAGGGCGGTTCAGTGATTGTGTGGACAGACATCAGTTTGACTGCACGAACGAACCTTGTTTTGTGGAGGGTGGGTCTCTTACTGCCCATCGCTACATTGAAGAAGTTCTTGGGCAACATGTTCTTCCTTTTGCATAATTTATTGGTGACAATTTCGTGCTCATGCAGGACAATACACGTCCTCGTCTGGCGCTATATGTCCTCCAGTACCTCAATGAAGTAGGAATCCAACTCATGCAATGGCCATCATGCAGTCCGGATCTTAACCAAATTGATCATCTGGGGGACATTTTAGGAAGGAATGTCCATCAACATGCTCCAGATACTCTTCAAGAGCTACGGGGCCATGTATGCAACACCTGAGCCACATGACGTAAGCTGCGGTCATCCTTTTCCAACATTACTGCTCTAGCGGCGTTCTCAAGGCTTAACGGCATCTTAACTCTCTTACATGTTATTTAAAACTGAGTTCAATATCACAGAAATCCATTATACACAAAAAAGGAAACAATAGTGTTGTAACTTTGTTTTGGCTGCTTGTGTTTAGGGTCGTAAATTTCAATGACAGCAATAAATATAGGGTGAGGAACAAGAAGTGGCAAAGAGGATGTCACAAGTCATCCAATGGGTATATTTACCTTCCCTAAACTTGAATTAACACTTGCCTAACATAAACAGGTCCATAGAAGCATACAGTAATGTTATAATTTGTATTATGTTTTAATTTATCAAATGTATTCAAGTGGTGCGTTTTTTTTGCTCTGTAGTATATTAAGATATACCTTATTTTATTTCAAGGAGTGCAGTTCGGTGGCTCCTTTGAACACCCACTTACAGATTTATGACTTTCTACACAAACAACTCTGACAGTTCCATCCTGTCCCTTCGTCCCAACATTGCACAGTTGTCACAATCCTGGTGACCTTCGAAATTATGCAGTGAAACTGACGAGATTCTTGAAATTGGGAAAAGATCCGGCAACTCTGCCTCCACGTGGATTTGACGGGCACCTGTCAATTCTTCTGAACGAGGGTTGTGATTGGTTACTAACAAGAGAAGACAATATTTCCGTCACAGTAAGGAAGACATTTATTTATGACAATCAATTAGTAGGGGGCAGTAGAAGGTCTGTCGGCAAAGTCCTTTCTATGAAACTGCACTCCATGAAAAAAAATAAAGTATACCGTTTCCTTGTGAGCATGCGTAGTATGTTATTGTTGGACCATCGGATCTGTGCCCCTTCAGCGCTGTGTCGTTCGTGGAAAAGTTAATCCCTGTACTCACTCCATTCCATCCGCTTTTCTCCCACCACGTTAAACAGCAGGCCACGAACCTTGCCGAATAGGAATGTTGCCAAACTTCCGTCAAACGGTGTCATAAATAACTGGTCCTTCATGCTACAATATAATTTCTTTCAATCAAAATACATCTTGTATTTCTACATTTTTTAAACCTAAATCCCATGTCTCGAATCACTTTCCGTAGCGTTTCTCTCTAACCTTGGAAATTATTGCTTGTCTCGCAACCTTCAGTAATTTCTTCAATGTCGGAACTTCTTTCTGCATGGTATAAAATTCTTGTATCTTTCTTCTTAAAATACATCGGTTCATATCATCTACAAGAATTAAAAGTTCCCTTGGTCTGTTCTTCTCTGGTGATTCTAGTTTTCATCTCCTGCACAGAATCCCTCTCTCTTCTGATTTTCTTTATTAGGACCTCTGACCTGCCTATATAAATTACATAAAATGTTGTATTAGTATTAGTTAAGTAAGTAATTTTAATACGTAATCAATTGAAATAAAATAAGCCTCGCCTGTGATCGCAGCTGCTATTTCGTTACTTGATTTATAGGAAACAGATATTGACCTGTCTGTTCCTCTTCATCGCAAAATGCTATTAAGTACTTGCTTAATAATATTTATTTCGCCGCTCCGTGCTACAGTATTCATGTTGAGTTGACGACACTGGACTGCAAGTGCAAATAAACTGTCCCGCAAGAAGGCTCAAAATTGTGAATAGTGGGGAGAGAAAGGGAGAGATATAGGAATGCAGTGAGAGAAATGAATTACCGAGGCTGAGAAGGGATTAGGGTTCAGTTTGCATATCTTACGGGGACACAGATCCGATGGTCCGACAATATAACTGGAACTTAGAAAATTCAGGTGGCCCAAATTTTGTTTCTGGGTCTGTACAACCACAAGGAGCTTATCTCTCAGCAGACGGCCGGTCCGAGTCCGAAGAAACACAATAGGTGCTCTGTTTTTCGAAACAGATCTGGTAATTCAAGAATAATTGTAAGAAATGATTTCGAAATGAAGAGTAGAAAATGAGAGCACCATTTCTAACCTGGGATATATTCAACACAAATACAACTCGTCTATTACGAGGATTTTAATTTAGATTCGCTGTTATCGTAAGGCACTTCTTCACCTATTGATGTAACTTCATTCGAGCTAAAAAAGTTAATAATTTATTATAAAATTTCTCTGTGCCTTTGCATATTTGACAAAAGAGTTTTCATGCAGATATTTCCAAGTTCCTACTACGTATTGGGTGAATGTAGTGTATGCATTTATTACGAATGCCTGAGTCTGGATTGAAATGTCGGCGACATTTCATCTCAAGAAATCTAGAGGGGAATGTTGTCCATATGTAAATTCTTTATCTGCTGCAAGGATCTCCGTCACTTTGTATTTGTGTTTGATCCGTCTTCTCAGGACAAGTCGCTGGGAATGTTCGAGGCCACATTCCATGGACGCCTCCGCGTTTCGGAGTTCTATTTCTGGAGGGCGCAGCCGTCGATAAAGGGAGCGTCGATTCTCGTTGTTCTTGGGACTAGAACAAATGACGGTCTTATCTGCGTACACACTACTAAGAACTGTTTGTTGTATGGCGAGACTCTGTTCTTCGTATCAGTCTCTTGTTCCTGTAACTCTCTCTCTCTCTCTCTATCTCTCTCTCTCTCTGTTGTCATAGCAACTAGTTGGTTCATAGATTAGGCAAGGAGAAGCATGTTTTTGGAATAAACCAAAGAAAATCCCTGCCCGAAAGATGCTGTAACGCTTGTACCTACTGTATTTTATTTAATGACGTTTTCGACTGCAAATAGATGACAATTTTCCCTGGAAAAGGGAGAATTCTTTACGTATCATATATCTACGAAATGGGACTTACAGTTTTACTTCTCTCTCGATGACAGCCATGAAGGATTTTATCGCCTTTTAAAATCAATCGTCCTCGCCCCCGTTTGAAAGTACGAACATCGGATCCGACTACCAGCATGGTAACCATTGGGCCAATGAATCCCACTGGTAGCTGTCATTTGTTGATGAAACATATCGCGAACTTGTGGCTTATAGTGTAGGCCTGTTATTTCTATATATTTATGGGTAATGTTGTCTGTAGAAAATTTCCTATTAAATCGCCACGTCACTTAATTACATTCAGTTTTTCATATGAAAGAACTGACACTTAGTGAATATGAACAAAATCTGCCCAGGAGACATTGCTGTACACAGATGCACGTCATGCAAAAATTAAATAAATAAATAAATAAATAAATAAATAAATAAATAAATAAATAAATAAATAAATAAGTAAATAAATAAGTAAATAAATAAATAAGTAAATAAGTAAATAAATAAATAAATAAAAGGAACAACTGGATAATAAGCACGGTAGAGCAATGTCGATAGTCGAAGTTACTCGCTGGCCACTAGTCACCGGGCCGTACCGAGCCGTGTCAAACAAAAGACAATCGAAATGGTGGTAGTAAAATTCGCGACTATGTTCTTAAATAAATCACTCCATTAGTCAAGGGCAAGGTTTATGTAGTAAAACGATGATGTTTTGAATGCACCAAAAGAAAATGCATATATAATAAGATGTTAAAGTAGGTTATGACAACGAAATAAAGGGGGGCGGAAGGTGTGTTTCACGGAATATCATTTAAATATTGGAAAGTAAATTTCCGGTTAATGATCGCCAAAGCGTTAAGTAGCTAATAATGACCGCGTTGCAGTTCTCTTTGTGGCCTACAGAAAATATCTAGCCTTTTACGAAAAAAAAAAAAAAACTTTTAGAGGCCATGAAATTATTCACCGGCTTTAATTACATTATTGTTTATCAATATTACGAAACAAAAACTGTCATTAATGGCATGGCCGACTAGAAACATGGATATCGAAGAGATAAACCCATTCGGCCGTGATGAAACAAAAGAAAATGCGAGAGAGAATTTAGTTCGAGATAAAATGGACACAATTTTGATGACCATACTGTTAGTAATTGGAGATCGCTTGTAAGATCTGTCTTAATCTTCTATATGGAAATGTCGACCAAACAAATTGGTGGTCCAGGGAAAAATCATTGAAACATATGAGAATAACAGTGGTGCTATCTCTCAGTAATGTTCAGAACGAAGGAGGTAGAGAGAAAAAGAAATAAAATTTCTCCTCCTTACGACACCACAGACCAAAGTCATGTTCTTATGTTGGTATTTAGTTAAATTTGGTCGTAACCGTAACCACGGTTCAAAGCTATCGTGATAATTCTCCAGTTTAGCGAAATAAAATAAAAAAGTAAATTTACTTTTTTCCTTATATTAATGATAAAATCGATTTTCTAGGCATATAACACTTTACTGTACTGTAATTGCTGGGTGGTAAGAGGAGAGTTGGAGCACAATATACTTAACTTTATTTCAATCGGTAATTATGTATGGAATTATAGGATGGGGTAGCTTATTTAAATCCAATTTTAATCCACTTTATTTATTACAGAAGAAAATAATTAAAATATGTATATCTTCATAAACCTATTGATTTTCCATCTCAAAAATTGTATTTAGACTTTAATGTTCTTCAAATAAGACAAATTTATTATATTGTACTAATAAAATTCATACGTAAAATCGAAATAATTTTGAATTGTATTCTCATAGTTATGAAACAAAAGGTATGGATTCTTTAAGATTGTTTGAACCAAAATGCAACACAGCTACAGTATTTGGTCACAGTAGTAATTTAGGCCCAAGAATATATAACAAATTTATATTTAAATATCCCAATCTTGTCAATTCTAATAGTTCTAATATTAAATTTTAAAACTTATGTATGGATTTTATAAAAATTGAAAAATTGTAAATTTAAATTTATATATTCGTATTGCGTAGTAGACATAAGACAAATTGTACAGAGCGTTCGCCTACGGGTGGGGCCAGGAAAGCGGTCTGCCTGCGGTGTCGCTTGCGGGAAGCGTCTATCCGTAAGCTTCCGCTTTCTATACTATACTATGTAGGGTTTTAATTTTAAAAGTTTAGCAGCAGTAAAGACTGATGTTTTTGAAACACTAACTTCCTGTGAAACACGTCTTAGAGATTTATTAGGAGAGCGTATAAATGATGCACTGATTTCATCAATTTTTCTTCCGTCACTACTCCATTTATCGACCCTGTTGTCCTTGAAGCAGTAATTAGGAGACGGAGAGACAGATTTAATAGCGAGGTTGATATCACCGTATTTTAGTTACCTGTATTCGCGGGGATGTTCTAGCGACTTTGTTAGAATTAGTTTCCCACGCCGGTGTTTCGTCTCACGGAGTCACTTAGCAGCGGACAGATTTACGGCCACCTTGTGCGCGGTTTTGTATAGAGAGACGCATCCAAGCGTAGAATCCGGAAGTTGGACAAGACTCGTGGGAAAGCAATTGCAAAGCTCGGGGTTTTCCAAAAGAACAGGGTATTCTCGAAAAATCTACTAGCTAATTTGATGTTGTGGGAAGTCCAAGTATAAATTTACTGATGACGTATTTCGCGACCAATGAGAAGAGATCTCGGTTCAACTTATGAGGTCACTTTGGACCAATAGAGAATAGATTTTAGGTCGGTTAAATGACGTAATTGTTAGCCAATAGGATAGTTAGTTTTAGCGTAGGATAGGTTTTAATAAATAAGGGTGACAAGTCGCGGAGAGGGGCTTTTTGGTGTCGACGGCCCTACTTACTAGTCTTTCTTCCGGCGAAGACTCGATAGACAGAGCTTTTTCATCGACGAGGCTACTCGTCTGCATTACCATCAGTAGCCGTTCGGATAGAGAGAAAGCGGAGTGACCGAATAGGAGCCTCGATTGTAGAGTATTGAACCGAGGATCGCGTTTATAGTATGGAATAGAGTATATTCAGCGCTGCCATAGAGTTGATACAGAAGTGCGACCGACTATTAAATTACAAGTTCAGCCGGAAATACATACTCAAGGGTTTACCAATTGAACACGACAATAAACTTATAGTTTCGAAATCAACACTGCCTTTTTTCTAAGTAGCCGGCTTGGTATTATTCCCGACATCATCCTACACTACAACTGTACCTCGGCTACCCTGAATGGATCTCATGCCACACCGAGCGTCGAAATAGGGTGGGCTGGCGCCCATTACTTAAAACAATAATAAATTCGCCTACCCTATTCGCGCTTCTCGAAGGACGAGGGCTGACTGCCGTGGACCTGCCGACTGGTGCAAGTGAGGGACATCAGCCATACATCATCATCGATTGAGGACCACAATAACGACCCATTCCACCCTCAAATGGTCTCCAACGTGGGGCCTCAACCACGACGATCTCACCCTCAAATGGCGCCCAACGTGGGGCCTCAACCGAGACGATTCCACCCTCATCCTTCATTTGTTAACAAGACGTCTAACAGTTTCTCTACCCTGATTTGAAGCACCCGGATATTTCACTTCAAATTGCCTACGCACCTCTCTGCATGACTCTGTTTTCACATATGCATCATACATAAAAACTCACTGTTCAAGCGTGAATTTTGTGTTTTGCATTGTTAACAAATTTTACACAAACGCTGAATATTTAAGCAACTGTGTCAAGAAACTGCACTGTACGTGTTAAATACTGCAACATCTGGCTCACAACTGATAACTTGTCGACCTTGATGTCCTTGATTGTCGAGCGTGTCTCAACAACTGCAAGCACAAAGCGGCGTATCAGTACATGCCGCTTTCCTGACCTCACCCGTAGGCGAACGCTCTGTATTATACACTTCTTAATTTCAATTCAGGAATCCGCCCCTGAGCATGAGTTCTGCTCTTTCAGGGGCGAGCTAAAGTTTCTCTGTTTATATTATATTTTATGTTACAATTATTAACAAAATAAATAAATAATAAATAAACAAATAAATAAGTGAATGAATGAATGAATGAATGAATGAATAAAATAATTTCTAGGATAAGGAAATTCTGAAAATGAGCTCGCTGAGAAAGATCTCTTTAGCAGTGGAAAAAGAAATTCCTCTTGGGGAAGATTTCGATCTCCGGACTCCAGGTGTTCCAAATTGGGACTTACTATTCATGGACCTGATAAGTACATAAAGTAATATTATATAGGCCCTACTAGAGCGCTTCTGAATACACAGCCGGATTAGAACTTAGGAAATCAAGAAAGAATTCAATAAGAGAAGTAATAGGTCTAAATAATGAAATAATTATTAAGAACAGAACAAACTAGATGAATCACTTACAAGAATGGGAAGAGTAAGAATTATAAGAGAGGATTAAACCGGATGGCACAACGAGATGTGGAACGATTCAGGACATAGACTGCTTTGTGAAGACGGAACTGCAGTTGATTTAAAATAAGATCCACTTAATGAACAGTTATTTCTGCGTATCAAAGACTAATAATAATAATAATAATAATAATAATAATAATAATAATAATAATAATAATAATAAATCTTGCACTTCAGAAATTGATTTCTTGTGCCCGGATGTTAGTTCATTATGTCTAGAGTTGCCTTAGAGTGGAATTCCAGTACATTTCAACCAATGTTCATCTGCGGTTTGGTAAAGATGTTCTTGGACTTGTGTCAAAGGTCATGAGGGTATGTAAAGTAAATGATTTTGGCAGAACTTGGGTGGCGTGTTAGTAAATAATAAGCGTTACATTCTTATAGACTGCAAATGTATATTCTCGGGTGGCAGGAATATGACAATGTGTGAGATAGCACGTTTCCATGGAGACGACACCTCGTTACTGCACCGATGTAGGGAGTGGAAACAGCTTGAGCTGAAGATAACAGCCGCCAGTTTGATACAACGACCACTCTTCAAGCAGGGGTGTCAAAGTAAGCTATGTACCTTACATACAGGTGGGTTATAAGACGTGCAAAGGGACACCATGTAAGAACCCTTCTCGACGCCGGATTCTTGTTCTAACACATATTAAATCCCACATGAATACTAAACGTGGGATTTTGACAAGAAAGTGAGTTCACGGTTTTTCTTTTTATATTTTAAACTTTCTACATTTTTCGTTGCTGTTCTATAGTTTTCGAAAACATAATTTAACCATGAATTCGTTTTGAATTTCTGCAGTAATTAAGACAAATCGAGCTGACAGTGCAATGTTTGTGAAGATATTCTCCTCTTTACTTCACGGTTTTAGGCATATCCTGTTCCAGCTTTACAATATTATCTCTCCGTATCCTTACTGTTCTGTTTATAGATCTCTTTTCTTATTACAGTGGGATGCTATCTGGCATCACTCATTCGCTCTGCTTGTTGATGCCAGAAGTTTAATTGCTAAATTCCATTTAGTTCACTTTCACATGATACACCTCAGCTGCGACTCAAGGGGTAGTGCACTGGGTTACAAAAGCATTGCTGTAGAAGAGATTATATATATATATATATATATATATATATATATATATATATATATATATATAGCAGAAAGAAGGATGACGACGACGAGGAGCAGAATTAGAATGTAAGATGTGTAAAGGAAGGAAGCGCATGATAAAGATGAATATTAGCGTGAAGATAACGAGAGTGGCGAGGAGCAGATGGATGAGGATGGTGGTGGGGATTTGAGGGATATAGGTAAGAGACTGTCATGAGGAGTAGTAAAGGGATGAGGTTGTGAAGAAGAGTAGTAGTAGAGGGATTAGATCGTGAAGAAGAGTAATAGTAGAGGGATGAGGTCGTGAAGAACAGTAGTAGGCCTAGTAGTAGAGGGATGAGGTCGTGAAGAAGAGTAGTAGTAGAGGGATGAGATCGTGAAGAAGAGTAGTATTAGAGTGATAAGGTCGTGAAGAAGAGTAGTAGAGGGATGAGGTTGTGAAGAAGAGTAGTAGTAGAGAGATGAGGTCGTGAAGAAGAGTAGTAGTAGAGGGATGAGGTCGTGAAGAAGAGTAGTAGTAGAGGGATGAGGTCGTGAAGAAGAGTAGTAGTAGAGGGATGAGGTCGTGAAGAAGAGTAGTAGTAGAGCAACCATGGGGAAAAATGGCTCCGAAGGGCCACTGCACTCAAAGCCGCCTTACCTCACTCCACCGACCCTCTCCTCCGCCTGGTGCTTCTCTAGACACGCTTCATTCAGTGGCGGGTATGGCTTCGATCTCGGGACGTCAGTTTCAGGAAGAGCGGCAGAAAGAATTTTTTGTTACTTACAAAAAGAAGAAAGTCTGTTGCTTGATATGTGGGTTTAAAATTGCGCATATAAAACGCTTCAATATTAAACGCCACTTTAATCGGAAGCATAGGCTAAAGCTGACTTCGGTGATCTTACAAGTATTTATTTACAATTTTAAAAGCTATTTTCGTAATATTTGTGAAAAAATACAAAACAAGATATGTTTATGGTATTTTCAGGATTTAGATACTTGTTATTTTATTAGTAGTAGAGGGATGAGGTCGTGAAGAAGAGTAGTAGTAGTAGAAGGATGAGATCATGAAGAAGAGTAGTAGTAGTAGAGGGATGAGGTTGTGAAGAAGAGTAGTAGGGTGATGAGGTCGTGAAGAGGAGTAGTAGAGGGATGAGGTCGTGAAGAAGAGTAGTAGTAGAGGGATGAGGTCGTGAAGAGGAGTAGTAGAGGGATGAGGGTATGAAGAGGAGTAATAGAGGGGTGAGAGTGATGATGTCGGGGAGTAGTAGAGGGGTAAGGGTGATGCTAATGGCAATGTCAGTGGATGAATGGTTATCTTCTTGCCTTGTTATTAACAACACACTAATCACTAGACCGCGGGAGTGCGGGCTCTAATACGTCGATTGCAGTTGGCTATGCAGACGGGTATAGAGTATCACGTAAGTCTCTCTCGCCTTTCGCCATACTGTTCCGTGCATCGAACCCGAAACATTCAGAGTGTGTTTAGCTGTCATACTGAAGAATTGCGTGTGTCAAATGACACATATTACAATGCCTAAAACAACTCGCTCACGAAGTGCAATACTAAATAATTTAGTAGAACAATGCGGACGCGATATATTTAGGCTATTATAGAAGTAGAAAGTGTTGTATGTGTCATGTGTAATTTCAGATTATTACGAACTGAGAAGTACTATTTTGAATGACACTGTAATAGTAAAGGACACGCAATTCAAACAAGAATCAATCGTTTTCAAATAGTTGGTCACAATTCAATATAGACTTATGTGACATGTTGGTACACACAAACATTCCATTCAGAGCTTTGAACAATCCCCACTTTAGATAATTTCTGGAAAAATACACAAATCAACATATTCCAGGAGAAGCAACAATACGTAAAGAATATTTACCAATTTCGCACCAGAATACGAATGCCAAAATTCGAAAAAGCGTGAGCGATCAGAAAATGTATGGGTTTCAGTTGATGAATCTACAGATGTAAGTGGTAGACATATGGGAAATGTGGTGGTCGGTATACTTTCCTAGAACTGTGAGGGAAAAAAATGTGTGCTAACTTCAGAGAAATTGGGAAAGGTAAACTATGCAACTATTGTCCAAGGTTTTTTTTATTAGGCTATGCGCCTTTTATGGTCGAAAAGGATTAAATATGGTAATGTACTTCTTTTCGTCATTGATTCAGCTCCATATATTATTAAGGCAGCAAAACAACTTAAAGAGCCGTATTCCAACATGGTGCATTTAACTTGTCTGGCGCACGGTCTGCATAGAGTTGCTGAAGCTATTCGTGCTTTACATAACGATGTGGACTATTTTATAGCGTATGTGGAAAAAAAATTCTCAAAGCCCCTTCAAGAATATTAAAATTTCGAGAAATTGCACCAGATCTCCCCCTTCCATCTGAACCCGTAGTTACATTACAATAAAGTCAAACTACGAGGCGCATCCAGAAAGTAAGTTTACGCATAACATTGAAACATTGGTATCCCCACACCCAGTGTATAATGGGCCCACGCTATTGTACGCTCTTTTACTAGTCCATACTATCATCCCCTAAATACGACTAGTTATTCATGCTTTGGATGGCGAAGATTCAGCTGCCATTACAACAACAAAATCCCTGATTTCAGGAAATATGCACCAAAATGTACAATTCATAAAGACTAATTACGGAAACCTGTCACAAGTTATAACTCAACTGGAAACGTCTGGCCTACAAATGTCCGGGTGTATTAAATTAATTGAGAAAGTATCGGAAACAATTAACAAGGTACCCCAAGGACTGTATCCTGAAGCTAAATGACAAATTACATAGTGTAATAAAAAAAAAAGTAATGGCTATACAGTGTTGAACAGTTCGGTGAAAAATCAGGACAAAACTTAAATGACAATGTAAACCTTTTCACATACGCTTCATTAACCTCATGCTATGTCGAAGAAGCTTTTCGCAGTACAACCATATTCTGACTGATAAACGCTGAAGTTTCTACTTTGACAATCTACGAATGTACATAATTATACATTGTAATTCCTTATTGTAAAGAAAAAGATTCCGTCGATATCGCATCAATTAGATAAGTACGAAATGTATGATTATTGTATCTATGGAATTAATAATATACTCAGGACTGTACGTCTGAAGCACGCACAGTGAGTTGCTTACCTGAGAGTTCATTACTTTCATCATGGAACACTCCAGTCAAACATAAATTGAAGGTAAAGGGCCCGCACTTCCGCGGTTTACTAATCGCATTCTCAAAGTCCAGTTTCACAGTCACGTCATTTTCTTTTGCTAGTACAACCAAATGATTCAAACGCTCCTGAGTGTAACAAAATCGATCTTTTCCTCAAAATTTTGCCGCTGCTACGAATCTGTCTCCCTGAGCCTATGGGTAAAACGGGATGCAGACAAGAATAATCTCTACACTATAAACTAACTCAGAGACAACAAGAATGGAATTGCAACCGTTAACGATATTCTTAGAATATTTGCGTGTGAATAATAATTTTATCATAAGATGTCAGGAGTGTGTGAAGGCAGACGGACACCACTTTGAACAACTACTTTAACACGTCATGTTAGTGCACATTATGAAACAAAATATAATTGTGTGCATGCTACTATTAATCAAAGTTATATGAGTAAAAACAGGAGTGAGGTTAAGGGTTGATAATGACACAGTCTACGCCGACCATGCAAGAATGTCTTATGCGCATATTCCGGGCCGGAAACCGAGCTGAATTCTCTGTATAAACTCTGAAATTGATTTGTCGGCAGTAGGTAGACATTTTCTTGCCTACTACCAGTGGCAGCATTATAATTCCTTTTTAGAGCAAATTGGTGAAAATTAAAATTTAGTATTGCAGTAAGTATATGAGATAGGCCTAGATGTAGCGTAACATTTAATTTGTGCAACAGACAATATTTCATATCGCGTTCTAGTATTCTCTTAGTAGACTTATTGACTCTTTTTATTTGCTTCTTTTATAACATCTTAATGCTATTTGATTCCTAGTAGTGTCCTGAAATGTTTGAACATCAGAAAGGTAACCAAGACATTACAAACTTCATCTTATTTTATATGAAAAACTAATCGCAAGATCTGTGTTCAAATCTTTTAAGCTGTTAAAACATGAAGAAATGGAAGTGGAGGAGAGCGAGTATTTTTATAAGATGGAACAAACACGTCAGGCCTCCTTCTGTAGAACGAACATCGGCGAATATCGAACTTCGTCATACTCGACAAACTTGAACCGAACATAACGCCTGCAATGCACGACGCTAATTCCTATAACTAAATTTATTAAGTATAATTTCCATATGCATTTCAGTTCCATTTTAGACATAATTTTTTATTTCTTGAAGCGTTCGACGTCTCCTTATGATTTATCAGAGATCAGTTTTTGTAGAACATGCCAGAAATCGATCTTTGACTTGATGTGTAGTTCTGTGTACCAAGTCTGGAAAAAAACTCGTTGCACACACATGAAATACTAAGGAAAAAATTAATAATACTTGTCCCTGTTTTGTCGTAACGATGTTGGCGAGCCCAAGTCTAGAACTGTGATACCCTGCATGTTTGTCTTCTGCCCAGCTTGCGTGCTGAATGCTTGAATTGTTTTTCCAGGCCGTAAAACTCTTTGGCTTATCGCTGAGCGCCCTGTATTTACGGTTGCTGTCCTATGATGTAGGTTATTGCCCCTGAAACGTATGTTTTTCGTGCAGTCGCTATGACGGATTTATGGCACATTCTCGTAACTATGGCAACTAGATCGGTGCATGCCTGACGCTTCGTGACGTCGTCTCAGACAACTGAGCATCTTGGGAGATTGAACTAACGGAAGTTTGTTTGTGCATGCACAAAACAGGGAATTCCAACATCCGCACCTTAAAAGATTTACACGTTGTACAGTCACGCATAATTTTTTGCTAAAGAGTGTTTAATTTGTATAATTAGGTATGGTTCGTGGTTAAATTTAGTTTTTGCTTTTAAATACATTTTTCTGGCATCTCTCTGGTTGTGCACGTTGACGATTGTGCGACGTTAAAACAGCATATAGGAAATTACAAGTATGGACACTTCGCGTCGGTACCTTTGATGTAACAAGACTGATTTCAATGACCTTAAAACCAGCTTGAGCGTGAGATTCTGCTTTTTCCCTAGAGTTGGCGCTGACATCACACCAGCTAGCAGGCGACACAGCGGAATATAAGATATACAATTAATGCATCTAGGTACATTATGTACTCAAATAAAATAAATTGGACCGATGAAATAATAAATCCGTCATTATTTGTAATGTCTAGACTCTAAAGTTCCTTTATAATGAGAGTTGAGACGTTCACCCGATCAACAATTAAAATAAGTAATGATTTGATAGCGCTGAAAATGGAAAAACAGAACTCCTATGAGAAGTAAAACCATATGCCTATATATATATGCAAATATTAAACGAATTTGATACATAATTTTATAATGTATTATATTATTTTATAATATAATTTATTATATATTAACATAAACAATTTTATTACAACTAGTTTGTCACTGAGAAATAAGGAAAAGCTGTTAACTTGAATTTATTTGAAGCAAAGCGTTACTGGATTATGCAATAAGGTAGGCGATGTTTGGATCCTGTGTCTCAACTCTTATATTCAATATTATCTTAGCGTGTGCTCGATTACACTAACCTCTACCGCTTGAAAGTGGAACTAAACGCCGGAGAACAGAGAAACAAAACAGAAAAATTCGCTCAGTGTTCATTCTATATAATCCCTATTCGCTAGTTAAAACTTGTGTTTAGATTTCTTCCCAGCGAGTTGATAGGCATATATTGTATATTTTTTTTAAGAATGGTTGTTTAGTAGTCCGACACACCCGCAATCATACAAATTTCCAAATTTGAGACATTTTATTTTTGAAGGAAAATTCTCCGATAGCCGAGCCTCTGAATCGAACCTGGGACCTCCACAGCTGGAAGCCTCCATGCTGACCACCACACCATGGAGGCAGTCTTCGTTTCATTTAACTGCGTCGCTTGCAATACTGGTGTCGTGGTCCGCAAACAGAGATTTTACTCATCTAATCTCCCAATTCTCCCTCCTTCTCTCTCTTAATTTGTTGCTAGCTCAAGTGGAGGTTAGATAAAATTCTCCTACTCTGTGCCAGAGGATGTATTACAGTGGTAGTTGGCATGGCTGGGTATAAATTTGGTGAAAATAAGATAATTTTTATTCTGTTATTTAACGACGCTGTATCAAGTACCAAGTACCAAGTTTATTTAGCGTCGATGTTGTTAGATGGTATTATGTGAGGTGAGTTCGAATTATCTTAAAATCGTGGAAAATCTCTGAGTATACCCAAACAGGTAATCAGAACAAACGGGAATTGAACCCAAGTACAAGAGCTGTTTCGGATTTAGTACATGAAAACGTGCTAGTGCCTCAGCTACGCCAGTGGCTATGATGATGACGATGGTGGCGACGACGACGATGTTGAATTATTGGCAAGTTAAACCTAAAAAACTCTTCACCTGAAACTTTATTATTCACAATGAATTTACTTGAACCTGCCTTGTTTTGAAAAAAATATAATAATAATAATAATAATAATAATAATACTTTATTATTATGAACTATCTGGTAGGATGGAAGAGAAGGCCTTATGGCCTTAATTCTGTCAGATTAAATAAATAAATAGATAATAAATAAATATACATATTGATTATATATAAGAACTCTCTAGCACCCCCAGAAAGAGTAAGTTAAATACTCGTGCTCAGGGGGCATTTCACATAAGTTAATATTAAGACATTTTATTGAATAACAGAGTAAAAAGTAATAAAAGAAAAAAATAAGAAGAAAAAACACATATCACAATAATTGAACCTTAAATTTTCTCTGTTAACAGCAATTTTAATAGATTTTTTGAAATGAGGAGCATTAGCAAATTGTATGAGAATTTATCTATTATCATGTTATAAAGCCTTGGACCGAAGTTGCTATACTGTGATTATATGCTACAGTTGTAGTACATTTAGGAACTGTCGAGCATATGTTGTCTGAAATTTTGGTTTTATATTTATGTGAATATAAATTAAATATGCAAATCAAGATTTCAGGTATAACTCCCTGTAAAGTTGATTTGAATAGTTTCGAGGGAAAAATTGTTCCGGAGCCGGGTATCGAACCCGGGACCTTTGGTTTAACGTTCCCGGGTAGCTCAGTGGTAGAGCTTTGGTACGTTAAACCAAAGATCCCGGGTTCGATACCCGGCTCCGGAACAATTTTTCCCTCGAAATTATTCATAAATTAAATATGTTTCGATTTTTATGTACGAAATTCAGTAATACATTGTTATAAATTTGATGGAAGTCAAATGTTTTAAATTCTGAATACAGCGGCTCTGAAGGATAATCAAGAGGTTTATTAAGGCATATTTTTATTGCTCTTTTCTGTAGCAGAGTTATTGGCATGAGGGAGGTACTATAAGCACTACCCCATCCTATAATGCCGTACTGTAATATAGCTTGTACTAATGCGAGAGTAAAGTATCGACAGTCAAGTAATTTCGTAGGATGACAAAATAGAGAATAAGTTTTCTTAATCTATTGCACAGAAAAAAACATATTTATCCCAACAGAGAGTAAATGTTGGTCGATTATTATTCCGAGATATTTAACTGGAGGAGATTCATTTAGAATAGGACAGAACTATTAGAAGAATAATTGGATGTATGAATTTTTAAACACAAGAGCGAATCAGGGGATTTCATACCAACAAAAAATGTACAAAGTATTACAAATGTTAATACTATTTGTAATATGTAACACGATGAAGGTTTAATTTTGCAGTGGTTCATTAAAATTACATTCATTCAGCGTTCTAAACGCTTGAATAGTTTAATTACTATGGTAGTATAATTTGACACCTAGAAAATTCTCTTAGTATTAATATTTACCCTATTATGCTACCTACAGTGTCCCAGTCCAACGGAGGTGAAATAAAATGACGCAAATACTAGATTATTGTCTGAGATCAATATTTTAACATAGAATGTGTGGTAGGAGACGCCTGCGGACCGTTCTTTCAGCTTCATGGGCCTCCCACTGTAGGATGAGGGAGTCTCTCGCAAGCGGAGATAAATGTCTTCTAATCAGGATGGCTTCTGTTGGGAAACCGTTGTCGGTAAGCCGTTTCGCTCTGTGCAGGCAGTAGCCTCTTCCACTGTAAATTAAATGAACGACAAGCAATCAGCTCGGTGTTGATGCAGCGATTCGTCTCGATACTAAGGCAACACCAGTGACTGACCTACTGTACGGATGTAGTAGCAGGCCAACGTCACTAAGCGTCCATTTGACAT
Source organism: Periplaneta americana (assembly GCF_040183065.1). Taxonomy (NCBI): domain Eukaryota; kingdom Metazoa; phylum Arthropoda; class Insecta; order Blattodea; family Blattidae; genus Periplaneta; species Periplaneta americana. The sequence goes on along the minus strand of NC_091119.1, from coordinate 107,082,069 downwards.
AACACGGCAGACAACACAGTAGACTTTCCTGCCCTTCCAAATCGACCGCAGTACTTTTTAATTTATTTAGTGTCTTGATATGGCATCGCTGATTATAGGAATTTTTCTCAAAATTATTTTCTCTGCATGCTTCAACGCCTCCATCATTTTGACCTGTTGAGCTCAGGCACTCTGTATATGATGGTACAAGTGGTTAAAGTGCTAGCGCTCTAGTTTTCCATCTAGTCGGCCTGAGTTCAATCCCCGCCAGGTCGTAATGGAATTTGTGATACACAAAGGAGATACTCGTATTTTAGAGGAATTTTCTCAGAGTACTCCCGTTTCCCTCTGTCATTTCACTAACACTTTCCACCTCTTTCCTCTCATTTAATATATCTTCCGCGGTACTAAAATAGGCTGGAGGTGAAGTTCTGAAATAGTACGGGTTTCCGATGCTGACATAGGAAGGACTTGGGGCTCTGGGGCTATGAGGCTCACCTGTCAGCGTCGAATTCACGAATGTCACCCAGGCCACCTGTCTGAGTTGGACAGTAATCGCATAGCCTATACAGCATGCGGTAAAACAAACAATAAGTTATTGAAATTATAAACATATTCTGAGAATCAAGATAAGCCATTATGACATACAAGATGACATCAGACTGATCTCGTACGACGGAACTTCTAGACGACACACAGTGTGCAATAACGCAAATCTGGCTGGACAAAATTTAATAACTTCTCTGAATTCTAACGGATTATTACGAAACTTTGAACAGACCTTATAGGTAGCACATATTTTTTGTGTACAAACTCTTACTACGTTTGCGTAAAAGGAACTACCCCTTAATAGGGAGTGATTTTAGACAAAAATCCGTAATAACTTCTCCCCTGTCTAACAGATTTTTATGAAACATTGTACGGAAGTTACAGGTAGAATATATTTTTTGTGTACAAATATATTTACGGTTCTATAAGAGGAAATACCTCTTTACTGGACGTGCATTTACACAAAATTAACTTATCTTCTACATAACAGATTCTTATGAAATTATGTATAGGAGTTACAGGTAGAATATAGGCCTATTTTTGAGTACAAATTCTGATTACATTTGTATGCTACCTGTAGGCCTAATTGTTGTACAAAGTTTCATAAAAACATATTATATATGAGAAAAGTTATTAATTTTGTCTAAATGGACCACTATAAAGGGGCAGTTCCTCTTATAAAACATAATTAGACTTTGTAGACAGAAAATAACTTGTAACTTCTGTAGCCTATAAAGTTTCTTAAAAATCTGTTAGGAGAGAAGTTATTAATTTCATTTTAATGCACCCCTATAGGGGGGTAGTTCCTGTTATGGAACCGTAAATATAGTTTGTGCACAAAACAACATATGCTACATGTAACTTCCATACAATGTTTCATAAAAATCTGTTAGATAGGTGAGAAGTTATTAACTCTGTCTAAATGGACCCGCTATAAAGGGGTAGTTTTTTTTATGCAAACGTAATCAGAGTTTGTACATGCCACCTATAAGGCATGTACAAAGTTTTATAACAATCTATTAGAATGCAGAAAAGTTGTTAATTTTGTCCATCTAGTGATTTGCGTTCTGATTTATTGTTCATATAAGGTTAGATAAAAATGTTACAATATATTTTTAACCTAATATTCGATGTCATGTGAATAATTTTCCAGGCCTAAAATCTCGCACAATGATTAGAAACTTCCTCATTCCATGATTATTTTCTGCTGTTAAGTCAAACATGGAACAGTTGCCATATGCCCCACCACAGAAAGAAATTAATTACTGATAAATGCGCAAGAACGCGCAAACTTTAAAACAAGGATTCAACACTTCAAATGATGCTGTATTAAATGGTAAAAGAATTGTTGTAACCGGACATGACCGGCTATGCTAAAATTCACAATATATGTGGAGAACTTTAAACACATTTTTTTCAAGTGTAATATTTGAATTATACTGTAAGAGGAAAAATACTTTACAAACTTGTAATTGAAATTAAATTAGTAAAAACGTACCTATCTGAACAGCTTCTATGTTTCACAAGACAATAAATTACCGGTACTAACAATTCGCTCTTCTGTCTACGTCTGAACAGGAGCGAGAAGTGTTAGGAAGAACTCATTGTTCATACCCTTCTAAATAGAGGCTTGCCGCTGATAAAACAGTTATTACTCAAAACATTCTTCAAATGTTAAAGAACATGAATTCATATTCATATATGCCTAACCAAGTCGAAATTTGATTTTTGTCCACCTAGACTGAGAAAATTGTACAATGTGCGACAGCTAACTTTTTGTGTTGTTTGGTGCCGCATTGTTAAATCCCTCTTGATACTGATCTTCAACGTTGCACAAGTTCGGCCCATTCTGACGCCCCACTCCATATGACCGGAAATAATGCTCGACGATGAGCATCTTCTCTTCTGTTGTAAGAACTATAGACTAAATGCAGCACTAACCCCAACATGAATATACAATATGTCAAACTTGCAGTTAATTTATGTGAGCGCCAAACCTGTTGGATACTTGTCTCACTCCGTATTTCACCGTTCCGTTGGAAGAACTTGGAGAGTTTTGCAGGGGAAAAACCTAAATTTGGCGTAACTTAGCTGCTATATGAGTAAAAAGGCTGTGTGGAAAATTACTCTCTCATAAATGTAGAAAGATAGGTAGGTCTATGTATGGAAATTTTGACAACAAAATATTTGTTATATGAACAACAAAATGTTTGTATATTTTGGGTCAAGGTACAGTTTTCATAGAATATACACAGTGGGCCAAAAAAAAAAGCACAAAATTTAAATGGTTTTATTCCATTAGCTAATGATTTCACTTGGAAGTTTATTTCACAGGCGAATTTCACAGCCCTTGTAGACCGAGAAAGTACTGTAATATTTAATTTTTTACAATTTAATAAACATTATTTTTTATTTTTTGTGAGGTAGTGCAAAATCGATCGTTTATGCCGAACTAAGCATTATGGTCTTACGAGTTCGGCAGGCCAAGCCGTTTGTTGTGCTATCATCATTTGTTTTCTTCCTTTTTGGGTTCTCATTTTGTGAATAATGGGTCGCTTAACGAACGAAGACAAGATTTACATTAAACATTTACACCAATATGATAATTTATCTGCCCGTCAAATTGTAAGGAACTAATCTCAGCGAGAATGGTCTGTTTCAAGTGTACAACGATTGATTAGCAAGATACGGACATCATATCCCTCCTGAGAGATTATTGCGTGAAAGATCGCATTTCTCAGATTCTCTGATGGTTTGCGCTGGAGTTTCAAACGAGATCTTAATCCTATGGACTAGCTTGTATGAAGTCAACTACAAGAAGCAGTTTACTACAAAACAAGAATTCCTAATATTGAACATTAAGACAACGCCTTCTTGAATGTTGGGACCGGCAAAGACAGATATCCAGTGCTATTGGACAATGGAGAAAACGCCTACAAATGGTTGTGCGGAAAAATGACGGTCACATAGAGCATCATTTTTAATTTTGATTATTTTAAAGATCATTAATTATTATTAATTTTACTAACATTCAGTTTCTGCATTTTGAAGTACTAAATTGTCTTCAAAAACCATATTTTTCGTATCATTGTGTATTGAACTCCATAAGATCTTAATTGAGCCTAAAAAAAGACAATAAAAAGTCCTGCTCGTCTTTAAAATCTACTCTTTCAACAGTGTATTCATTATAAATTCATGTTATCCGAAAATAGAATATTTCTAATTTTGTGCCTTTCTTTTGGCCCACTGTGTATGTAGCGTAATGTTATATACAACAAGCATTTGCCTATAGACTGGAGTGTGATTGTTACTGTACAAAAGAGCAAAATTCTAGTTCAAATAATCATTAAGTGAACGTCAGAAATGAGATCAATTTTCACTATGAAAAAGTATCATTCCAACTCACTCACTCTGCAGTTACTGTCCATTGTTAAGGTCTGCGGTTACTGTAGCAACTCGCAGACCGCATCGGATGTCACTTGTTCGCGTAATGAATGAGCTGCGATGCTGCGTTGTTTCGGGTTACCATACCGACTGGTCGTGCATCTCAAGTTTTAAATTGCAGCTGGTTTTGTTCCAAGCCACTGAACATGGCGAAACTTGGCGGTTGGGTACAATTTTTTTTGTTACTTAGAAGAGAAATTTGTTATGCAAAATTCTCTTACTACTGCTTCAATTATTTTGTAATTTTCGACAGTGTTCACTGTCCGGTAACAGAACTCAGTCTTACAGGCTTATTTTATAAAAACTTAACGATTCTGACAAACTGAAGTACAGTATATGGAATGATAAAGCTTTACTTACATTATTATGAAACACTTTTTTATAGAACATTAGTAGACAGTCAAAACTTTATATACATTATTATGAAACGCTCTTTTATAGAACATTCGTAGACGGTCAAAACTTTACATACATTATTATGAAACGCTCTTTTATAGAACATTCGTAGACGGTCAAAACTTTACATACATTATTATGAAACGCTCTGTTATAGAACATTCGTAGACAGTCAAAACTTTACATACATTATTATGAAACGTTCTTTTATAGAACAGTCGTAGACAGTCAAAACTTTACATACATTATTATGAAACGTTCTTTTATAGAACATTCGTATGCAGTCAAAACTTTACATACATTATTATGAAACTCTCTTTTATACGACATTCGTAGACAGTCAGAACTTTACGTACATTATTATGAAACGCTCTTTTATAGAACATTCGTAGACAGTCAAAACTTTACATACATTATTATGAAAAGCTCTTTTATACGACATTCGTAGACAGTCAAAACTTTACACACATTATTATGAAACGCTCTTTTATAGGACAAACGTAGACAGTCGTAATATAAAATGTAGAATTATTACCAAGTTCATATTGATAGAATTATTTTGCACTATAATTAATACTTACAATTTTTTGAGCAAAGTACTTTGTAATATAAATTTGTTTTGTTCAGGGATAATAATAATAATAATAATAATAATAATAATAATAATAATAATAATAATAATAATAATCAGTGGTGTAACCTGTTTTCCGAGTTTATATTTGGGCATGGGTTCGAAGTCGACTTCGACTGGTCATCCGGTTAAGCCTGGGTGTCCAAATACCTATAGAACCAGGAGATATTGCACGTCAAGTATGCTCTGCTAAGGTCAGTAACTTTTCATATAAAATATGAAAACGATCTTAAAGAATATGCGCTGCGGGTTGCGTACGAGTTACAATAAAATTGTACATCTATGGGTTAAGCCTTGGTTTAATTATTTTGTTGCCAGGGATTATCCCTAGCTTTAGGGTAGGCGTAATTGCCGGGTAGAGTATAAGCCTAGAGATGCTTATTGGGTTAAACCTAGAGAATCCGTAATCATTAAGGTTAAATAAGATTTTTGTGCACCTGTGATGAAATAAATTGCATGCAGAATCATCTGCAGGGCCAATCTGGCTCCAACATGCGCCATATCACACATTTCTCTCCAGCCATCAAATCTGTATGCAATGATTCCACTTAAAATAGACTACTTTGCAGATCCGTTATAAATAAAGAATATACAGTAGTCGTTAAATATGTTCAGATTATTCCTTTTTTCACGAATAGACTATAACTTTGTTTACTGTGTAAATTTTCTTTATAAAATGAAAAAAAAAAAAAAATACGAAAGTTGCAAGCAGTGTTAGGTACTTTTCTCTTACCTGGTGTGTGTATGTGTGTGTGTATTATAAACACTCTGAAATTAATTATATTACTTACTGTTCACACACAGAGACACTCACGCAGTGAACAATAAGTATGGAATATTGCTAATAACCTTATAATGTAAATGTTTCTTAATAATGTTAAATGTTATATTTTTATGTGCATATCACTTAATATTTTGCACATGATTTAGAAGTTGTATATCGTCGTGTATACAGTGTGTGCGCCGAAATATATTTCTTTAAATGACAGCTTATACTTATTTTTACATTTTTAAATTGTTGTCTCAATTCTGTGTGTGTGTTGTATGGGACACCAATACAAACGCTTTTCTTTAATATCATATTGTGCTGTGAGGCACTATTTCACGAGGACACCAGATCTTAGTGTAACACAAACCATTGCCATGCTTTATTGCTTGAGTCTCTTATAAAACATTTACACATCAAAATCACTGCATAAGATCTTCAAAAATACCTCCAGTGACCTGTAGGCCTACACATATATTACATCTGCGGGACATAGATTGCCTAACGCAGTGAAAGACTTCAGGACTATCGTTTATTTCCCCTGCTGCAGGAAATATCCGCACCGCCAGTCCGGTTAAATAAAACACTGCACTGGGTCAAGACGTACAACAAAATGTGAATTTGCAGAGTCGACATGAACTGAAGAACGCATATGACTTCTGCTGGTTTAATAAAGCCTCTGAGGAAAATATGGCATTAGGCAACTCAGTTTGTTTTGGTGTTCCATACAACCTCCCGGAGTTTGACGGTTTAATCACTTTTCATTCTCTATACAGTATTATGTAAGGTGAGTTTTTCTGATTATGTTACAACTATTTAAAATAAGTTTTTTTTTAATCAAACATGTTCTGTCTTTCTGGCTTCTCTTACCCTTGCAAAAATACTCGAAGTGAGCACCATTTACTACCAAACAATGTCCCAGCCTGTCACAAAAATTGTCTAATGCCTTTTGTGCAGTAATTGGACGGGTAAAATGTATCTCCGTTCTTATTCCCTGTTTCAGTTTTAATAAATTGTTGGGATCGCTGTGGTATGGTACATTCTGGATTTTAAGTATCCCTACAGATAGTAACCAAGAGGATTGAGGTCTGGTAATCTAGGTGTCCACTCAATGTGCCCCTTCTTACAATCTGTCTTCTAGGAAATGCTGCATCTAAAAATTCTCTCACATCTCTTCCAAACTGTGCAGGGACACCATCTTGTTGATATTAGATGTCATTTTGGAGAATGTTACCCATACCAAGAAACTAATCTTGAAGCTGGAATAATATTGTTCTGCAATAGATCTAGATACATATAAGAAGTTAGATAATCTTCAGTGAACAATGGTCCAATTATGTTATTACCAACTAAACCTGCTCATACATTTACTTTCTGTGGACGTTGTGTATGTTGTTGCACCATCCAATGTGGGTTTTCCAGCACCTATACAACATCGACACTTATGTCGATTAACTGCACCATTGAGACAAAAAGTGACATCATCTAGAAAATGTTATATATTACAAATTCCGGATTTTGGTTTGTCAGCTCCATTAAAGTTTCACAAACTTCACTTCTTCGGTCAAAGTCAGCTTCACTTAATTCCTGTAATAGTTGTATTTTGTATGGGTAACATTTAACAGATTTCATAAAATTACAAACAGATGCCTGACTGACACTATAATCCCTGTCTAGTTGCCTTGTTGTCGTATTTGGATTTTCTTGGACAGACGTAGCCTATTAAGGACATTTTCATCATTGAGAGCAGATTTTCGCCTTCAGGATTTTCTCTTGTTTTTCCCGCTTCCCATTTCTTCAAACTTCTTTACAATTTTTGACACTGTGGACTATGTTATGTTTCTATTTGGATGCACCTGATTAAACAAATAACGCACCTCTTGCTGAGTTCTTATTCTATCACCATATCCAACCATCATTAAGACTTTTGTATTATTCCCATTTCCGTGACATTTGCCATCATACGCAATATTCTACACTATGAATGACTAGTTTATGCAGAAATTTGATCCAAACAAATGTAACATTGAAAAATTCCTTTGCAAAACGAAAAGTTACATTTGTTCGGATCAAATTTCTGCACATTTAAAAGGACAAAACTAAAATTATTTCAATAATTTATTATCATAATACACTGCTCCCTTAAATTGACTGAGCATATTGGGAATTAAACCAACGACTTTTCCTATTCAAGCTATGAAATGTTCATATAATACAATTGTTATCTCGAAAAGGAAGCAAAAACGAGCAAAACTGTATTAAACATTTTTGTTTGAAATATTTAAAATAATACTTACTTACAAATGGCTTTTAAGGGACCCGCAGGTTCATTTCCGCCCTCACATAAGACCGCCATCGGTCCCTATCCTGTGCAAGATTAATCCAGTCTCCATCATCATATCTCACGTCCCTCAAATCCATTTTAATATTATACTCCCAACTAACACACTATGTACATTTCTGGATTCGCCTATACGTGCTACATGCCCTGCCCATTTCAAACGTCTGGATTTAATGTTCCTAATTGTGTCAGGTGAAGAATACAATGCATGCAGTTCTGCGTTGTGTAACTTTCTCCATTCTCCTGAAACTTCATCCCTTTTAGCTCCAAATATTCTCCTAAGAACCTTATTCTCAAATACCCTTAACCTGTGTTCCTCTCTCAAAGTGAGAGTCCAAGTTCACAACTATACAGAACAATGTAATCCTATATAATTATACACTGGTGAACAATAAGTATGGACTATTGCTAATAGCTTTATAATGTGAATGTTTCTTAAAAGTGTTAAATTCTATATTTATTGCTTAATATTTTGCATATAAGTTAGAAAATGTATACCCTCGTGTATACAGAGTGTCCCAAAAACCACATTTTTCTTAAGTGACAGCATATACTTATTTTTACATTTTTAAACTGTTCTCTTAATTCTGTCTGTGGAGAGGTCCATTTATCCGTTATTGTATTGTTTATTTTATTTTAATTTTAACTCTGATGCAGAGAAGGTAAATTAATTAAATAGAGTATTAAATTGTTTTAGGGATTACAGAAGGCCATGAGTACTGCTTCTGTGCAAAGTGATCATAACCGTGCACTGCTAACACAAGGAGACCTTCAATTCAGATACCTGCTGATATCGGGGAGAGGCAGCTACCGAGCGTGGATTCTGATCTCGCTTGGGCTGGTTTTATCCGACCTTCCCACCCCCCCTACCCAACTGTAATTAGAATGTCAGGAAATTCATAGCGAGTCCTCGGACTGAACTCGCTAAATACCATCTCAGTATCACCAATTCAATCGATACTACATAACAGAATTTGATACAGCATACTTCAGTAACTAAATATAAGGAAGATTCCTCATTGTCCTTTTAGTGGTGATTCAGTACGACAGCTTTCGGGTATAAAGTCTTGGGACTTGCACATAACATTTCAATTGTCATTTATTGATTTACCTCATAAGTGCTGGAACTGCCGACCATCCTCAATACATGTTTGCCATCTTTTGAAAATATTTGTAAACATACTCTGGATTTCGTTTTCATCGATACGATTGAGCTCTGGGCACAAGGTTCGTTTCATAGAATTTATGAACGATTGTTATCTTATAAGGCTTTAGTCGGTTTCCAAGCTGACAGCTTGGATTCTTTCCTGTTAATCTAACATATAACGATTTCGTGGGAAACTCTTCTAGCCTATAGTCTGCATCTAGAGTTTTCTTGAGTTACGTGTCTTCTTTATTATTTATAAATATATTATTTATAAATTAGCCGGTTTATCTTACTTCTTTTCCACTAAATTCCATAAATTTAAAGTAGTCGTTCATGAACGACCGGATATTCACGTATAAATACAGCACGACATTTTTTTATGATTCCTCGATTTCCTATCTATAGCAGTGAAAGACCGATGGTGTTTTTATGGGAAAACCTGTTTCTTGCGAACGCTCTGCATAAGGGATTTACATAATTCGTCTACGTATATAGGAGAACTTTTGCTCACGCTCTGCAAACATGTACAAGGTGAACCGTAAGTAATCTAATTAATTTCAGGCGGTTATTCTTTGAGATATTTCAAACAAAAAAGTTTGATGCAATTTTGCTCGATTTTGCTTCCTTTTCGAGATAAAAATTGTGTTATATGAAACATTTCATTCCTGTTTGGGAAAGCCATTGACTGAATTACCAATATGCTCAGTCAATTTAAGAGGGCGGTGTATTATTATATATACTAATAATAAATCTGTAGCCAAAATTTTTCTGGTAATTTTCGATTTTCCAAAAATAATTGGTGTTAACATGTATAATTAACCATCCTGAAACCGAAAATCGCTTTTTTGAAATTTTTGTCTGTCTGTCTGGATGTTTGTTACCTTTTCACGCGATAATGGCCGAACCGATTTATATGAAAAATAAAATATAAATTAAGTTCGTTGTAACTTAGATTTTAGGCTATATGGCATTCAAAATACTTTATTTAAAAGGGGGTTATAAGGGGGCTTGAGTTAAATAAATCGAAATATCTCCCTTATTGTTAATTTTCATGAAAAATGTTACATAACAAAAGTTTTTTTAAAGGTGATTTCCGATAAGTTTCATTCTATGCAAAATTTTTATGGGACCAAATTGCACCAAAAACGGATGTCCTCTGAACCAAATGATCATATTTTAATTATTTGCATGCAATAACAATTAAGAAATATGTTAAAGGAATTATCATTGCACTAAATGAGTGCTCTCTGGACTAAAATGATCGCATTTTAATTGTTTAAATACAATTTAAATTAAGTGACATATTAAACGATTTATCCTTCTATCAAACACGAATGTTCCCTGGACCAGATGTCCTATTTTCATTATGTAATTACTTTATATTTTTTCTAGGAAGTGCAGTGGAGCGCACGGGTACAGCTAATGATAACATATGATTGAAATAATTTTAATTTGTCGTTTAAATGTACATAAATTTGATCGGAAAAAAATGTAACGTTTCTTTCTGCAAAGGAATCCGAACAAATTAACATAGAAAATTTCTTTGCAGAACGAAAAGTTACATTTGTTCAGATCAAATTTCTGCACATTTAAAGGATACAAGTAAAATTATTTCAATCATTTATTAACATAATATACCGCCCTCTTAAATCGACTGGGCAGATTGGGAATTCAATGAATGACTTTTTCAAAACACGCCATGAAATGTTTTATTTAAAACAATTTTTTTTATCAAAAAAGAAGCAAAAATGAGCAAAATTTTACTCAACTTAACTTTTTTGTTTGAAATATCTCGAAGAATACCCCTGAAATTAATAGAATTATTTATGGTTCACCCTGTGTGGGATACTACTGAAACAGTGAGTATAGGACACTTACAATTCTCTGCACTTCAATTACTTGCTAGAAACAGTTGTACATACAGGGACATCATTTTATTTTTACTTCAATTTTTATTGTACCTGAGTTTTTGAATGTACTTCACTCCCACCCCTTCTACTAATGAAGTTCCAACTTCTTCCATACAGAACCAAGGCCTCATGTAAACACTACTGTGTTAGTATAGTACGTTCCAGAAATATGTTCGCGTTTTCCAGTGACGAAAGACCTTTCAATATTGAATCATATTTTCGCACAGGTACTGTCCGTTTGCCTACGTCGTATCCCGATTTCCCCCACCTGCTTCTGCTCGCCCCTCTGTAAGAGCTGGGCTGTCTTAGCTCTTTTCTGAAAACATTAATTTCTGTTAGGAATTGGACGTTTACGTAATATTATACAATTGTTTAAAATAACTTAAATAAAAGGGCCTTCTTTAAGTAATTAATTGTCACGTGATTTCCCCCCTTTCTACCATCCTGCGGCATAACCACATGGACGGACATTAGATAGCATGTCTGAGTAATTTTATCTGTGCGGGTAGGGCAGAAGTGAAGATTGAATTTACAGTACGTAAGGTACTCTTTTATAGAGTAGGTACAGAATTATTTCACATGAGTTACTAGTACGAAGGACGAAACTGGTAATTGGAATTAGATGCAATAGTCTATAGTGGGATAATATGCACAAAAAAGTGAAGCCTGTATCAAAATGAACGGCCACCATTTTCAAAAATGTGTTTAAATATCCATATTATGATTATTTTTCAATTTAACTTTATTCTCTATACTGTACGCTAATATGCTGTAGACAGAATAATACAAACTGCATAATGAATACGTTCGCATGGATAACTCAGTTCGTGAGTAAAAACACTTCTTGTTAATACTGTACTGTATTTTGATTAAACAAAAACCTAATGAAAATTATCGAACTCAAAATCGCGATATTTCCTAGTTTACGTAAATGGATGAACTACTTTTCTTCCCTCCTATACCTAGTAAAGTTATTTGTTTGTGTTTTACTCCAGTATCATCGAACTAAAGTCGTGGAAGGGGATAGCAAACGGTGTTTCCGGTTCTCTAAAGGTATAGCCAGGTTAATATTAAAAATGCTAGTAAAAATAAAATGATCTCCCTGTACAATTAATAAGTGTAATTGAATTCATAAGTAGGCCTATATTTTCTTCTGTTATTTCAATACTTCAACTGGATCTATGTTGAGGTATATTTCTGCTTTTAATATAGCCTACTATAGATAATTAGGCTATTTGTCCTTGTCAGTAAGATGGTGGGTAGCGCGCTTGTAATTCTCTCTTTTATGTGACAATAATCTAAAAACGATCGTTTTAACATGTTGTTACAAGTTGTCACTTCAAAAGGTTTGCATATCTCGAGGCAGGCAGAGGAATTCCCGGTGCTTCTGATCCAATTACATTCCCCTTATTATTCAAGCTTTTCTTATACAAAAGCTGTAGCAATGCAGCTATTCGCACGACGCGGGACGCCACTGTCTCTTGTTTCTTGAAAAGCTGCGCAGACATCCTGCGCATTCGGTTCCCAATGGATCTTTCTTTTTGTTATCAGTGTTTTGTTACTTGCATTGCTGTGAGATGGAAGCAGCGGTATTTTTTAATTATCTTTGTGAGAAATTCTTGAGGCATTACAAAGAGACGGAAACCGGAGTTACAATTTTGTTTTTTGTCAGGTGTTGCTTCCGAGAAGGAAGCAAACCATTAAGAACACGCCGATATGCTTAATACCTTTTTTCTTAATAAAGGTACGTATTCATCGAATTGCTATAGGCCATTAAGTGTAAACCTTTGTGTTAGTCACTTCGTTCAATTTTTTATGATCACGGATACATACTGTCAATTTTAATATAGCCGTGATCTTTAGCTGCTTTTATTGAATACTGACCCCGTTTCTCTAAATTTGTTAACGATGTTGCGTATGTTATGTGGAATGGTAACATTAGGAAATTTTCTAGCAAATCGTCCTTTTTACCTATCCGCAATCACTCTTCCTCAAATAAGTCTGTATCATGAAAATTCTTTACTCTAATGTAAATTTCTGTGGTGTTATGGGAGCAAGCTAATCTAAACACTTCACTAACACATTCAGAAGAATAACATAAACACAACCATTCCTACAGAGAGACTGAATTGGTCTGCCGAGAGTGCGGGAGACTGTTTGCCGCCTGTGACCTTCGTGCCGGTCGCGCGTCGCCCTGTCGACCTACATTATATAAGCGAAGCTCTGTGTAATCTTCATGAAATGTGGTGTACATCTATATTCCTACAAAATAATTACACAGATTTTTGGCGAGTGTGACATCTCTTACCAGTAAAGATTTTCCAACAACATCTCTATGATTTCGAGATCTCAATACGGTGAACTATTGGTTGTGGGATTACCGTAAAAAACGAATTTACGTGTTACACTCAACAGCCCTATAGTAACTGAAAAATGCTATGTCGAAAGAAATTGGGAATATTCCATGACGTTGTCTGCAAAATGCTCTCAATGATGTTGCAGAAATAATTGCGTTTGTTGAACAATGAAACAGCGAACATATTCCTGATGTTTACAAAAATCAAACCCCTTTGTTTTTCCAACGTCATGATGTTTTTTTCTAACGCAAATATTGTAATGCTTATAACGGTTTAGGATTTGAAGTTTGTACTGCTAAGAAAATTAGTGTACTACTTTTGAAAACTTAAAGATTATAGGAACTGGATAAATTAAAATAATTTTAAGGAAATGAAGGAGACACTGAAAATAGTAGGAAAGCAAGCAAAGAGGAAAGAAAGTGTAAAAAGAAGGAAAAAGCAAGTGGGAAAGAAATAATATGTTAGAAAGTTAGCGTTGGATTACTTCTAAAATATCGTGAGTTCATTTTTTCCCCGATTGTATACGTCTGGGGTACATTTACAAAGTGTGTCTTCTGATAACACCTCGTAAGTCTACAGATGTTTTTAGATTTTATAAATAAATGCGTAACAGTCAGCTGGGGTATAACAATAATAAGTTATTTTACATTCCTGTACAATTTCCTCAAACGAAAATATGAGGTTTTAGAAGAAAGTCAACAATAGAATTATTTTCTAATTGTTTCGAGAATTTTATTCAGACAAACTTATACATGGAGATCATTTTATTTTTACTTCAATTTTTATTGTACCTGAGTTTTTGAATGTACTTCACTCTCACCTCCTCTACTAGTAAACTTCCCTACAGAATCAAGTCCGCGTATGCAGTCAAAGTAAACAGTAATGAGTTAGTGAGTATAATACGTTCCAGAAATACGTTCGCATTTTCCACTGACTAAAGAGCTTTCAATATTGAATCACATTTTCGTACAGGTACTGCCATCCGTTTGCCTACGTCGCATCCCGGTTTCCCTCACCCGCTTCTGCTCGCCCCTCTGTAAAGGCTAGTGGCTGAGTTGTCTTAGCTCTTTTCTGAAAACATTAATTTCTGTTAGGAATTGGACTTCTGCGTAATATTATACAACTGTTTAAAATAACTTAAATAAAAGGGCCTCGTTAAGTTAGTAACTGTCACGTGATTTCCCCCCCCCCTACTACGACCCTGCGACAAAACCACTTGGACGGACAGTAAATGGCATCTCTGAGTAATTTTATCTTTTCGGATCGGGCAGAAGTAAAGATTGAATTTACAATACGTAAGGTACTCTTTTATAGAGTAGGTACAGAATTGTTTCAACATGAGTTACTAGTAAGAAGGACGAAACTAGTAATTGGAATTAGATGCAATAGTCAATAGTGCGATAATATGCACAAAAGAACTGAAGACTGTATCGAAATGAACGGCCACCATTTTCAAAAATGTGTTTAAATATCCATATTATGATTATTTTTAAATTTAACTTCATTCTCTATATTGTAGACAGTTAACATACACTGCGTAATGAATATGTCCGAATGGATAGCTCAGTTCGTGAGTAAAAACATTTATTGTTAATACAGAACTGTATTTTGATTAAACAAAAACCTAAAGAAAATTATCAAACTCAAATTCGCGATATTTCCTAGTTTACGTAAATGGATGAACTATTTTTCCTCCCTCCTATACCCAGTAAAGTGATTTGTTTGTATTTTACACCAGGATCATCCAACTCTAGTCGTGGAAGGGGGTAGCAAACGTCGTTTCCGGTACTCAACCGTTAATCCAAAGGTATAGCCAGGTTAATATTAGAAATGTTAGTAAAAATAAAATGATGTCCCTTTACATGTAGAGTAGACCTGTACTCATACAAGCATATAAACAATAACGCGTAGAATAATTGGCCCATATTTCCTACTTTCGTTTATTTTTTCGAGCTTTTATTCCGTTCTGTATAGAACCCTGTACTTGATGCCTTAGGAAGCTGAATGGTATTCAGTCAACCATGCTACATCGGATCTTGGCTGCGTGGAACGAACTCGTGTTCAAAGAAATTTGCTTCTCAACCTTAATCTGGGCTCCTTTTCTGTTGCATTATAGGTAGGAAGATAAACAGCCGTTCAAGGTAATATCTGGGAAGGGATAATTTGTTTAGATTTTGTTTGCCCTTCATAACTCGAGATCCCTGATAACAGAAGCGACTCCATCTTTATTATGGATGTATAATACATGAACCTGCCCCCTGGGGAGACTTGCTCCAGCTGCAACAGAAAGCCCGGAATATGCATCTTGTGCTTGATTGGAAGCAGGAGCATAACGCATTGCGGGGATATCGGCAGCATAAACACTTTGCTTTATACCTACATTTAAGCAATGTACAGTCTGTTCACGGGAAAATGAAACCGCGTTGTTCGCAGGTGACATCAGAAATGGCATTAGAAATTTAAAAACAGTCCACATTTTTATGTTTATTTTATATATTAAGCTGTCATACTCTCAGTGGATTCCAACCTAAACCCACATTCCCACTTTTTTTTCGGTAGGTTTATATCAGCGGTGACCAAAGCGGCTGTCGTGATTACATCGTGTAGTCACAGACATTCAAACGGATAAGAGGAGTTTCTTGTACATTGCTATGTGTTTCATTCACGTACTGAAGGCAAGCAGTGGTGGTATCATGTTGTTCTACAAATTCTGTCTCTACACGCAGTAAGAGGTAGTTTCGTAAAGAATGAAAAGGAGAACATCTTTGTTGTTCTGTTGCTCAACGGTTCATTTAGGAATATATAGGAACATTAATTGCCACGTTGAATAATTTATTATTATTATTATTATTATTATTATTATTATTATTATTATTATTACTGACCAATAAGTATGCGTTTCTATCATTCTTCTGTACGTGCATGTTTTATGTCAGTTTTAATCTTCTTAATCTTTAGATTAGGGTAACTATTTATTAGTTATTCATTTAATAATAATATTATAGAGAAACTGATTCAATATTATGTGCAAACGAACTGTTAAACGCCAGGAATTGACATGTTTTAAATCATAGCCAGGAAGAGAAAGGTGAAATAAATAAATGTAAGGATATCAGCTACCTAATGGGGTTTGAAATATCTCGTACTCTAAAGCCTTTTAATAGAACAGAATTTCTCAAAAGAGTAATGATTAAAATAGCTTAAATAACTTGTCCATAAGAAGTTTTAATTTTGAAAAACTACGAATTTCTCGACCAAGTATCGAAAGAAGAATTTAGAAAATTCCTGATTAGATTATATTCAAGAGGAAGGTTAAAAAAGAAGCAAGAAAAATCTTATATTATTCACAGCCTCTTGATGACAGCAGTGACATTACTGATACAGCAAAGCTTGAGATTTTTATCCGCGGGATTGATCAAGATATTAGTACAGGAACCACCACTGGTTGTAGTTTTCATGCCAAGTACCTTTCCTCCGTCTCCTTACTTCATCGGCTAACTGTCGCATGTAATTACTGCAGCTCGAAGTTTGGTCACCGCTGGTCTATATGCTATATAGACATAAAATGTAACATCGTAATGTGGAGTCATGATGATGCCAAAGCTCCATTTAAAACTGAACAAGACATGTAATTGGAAACGGACCATTCATACCATGGGAGGGATTCAAACCTAACAGTTATGGTTTCCGTCTTCTCCTTCGTCATGTTTCACCTTCTCTTTTCATAAGGACTTGCAATCCAGGACAATGTAGGGGACGGTTATAATATCTTCTGACCCACAGTTGACAGGGCCCGCTACTGTGGAGTAAGGGTTAGCATGTCTGACCGTAAAACAAACGACTTCGGGTTAAAATCCTGGTTGGGACAAAATACCCTGTTGTTTTTTTTTCTCTCAGCGAATTGAAGTAGAATTGCTGGGTAACTTTCAGCGTTGAACTTCGGACTCATTTCGCTATATTAAATTCAACTCATATATCATAATTCAGTAGCGTCAGGTCGACCGAGAATACAGTAGGAAGTAGTACAGTGATTTGCATCCAGATAGCATCGATCTGAGGAGCCTACAGAACTCTCAGGGGGACGGAAAGGTGTTCATAGCTGATCCTGTCGCACCGAGTGTTCTGTGGCTGAATCCATAGATGGCACAAAACAGTAAATCTATCCAAAATACCTTTTCGCTATAATCAATTCCACCGACCACGACGTCATGGATTACCTGATATTGAATGGAGACTGTTCATAGAATGAAAATGTAAAAGCGAGAGAACCCCGAGGAAAACCCTCACAATCTTGGCTTTGTCCACCACAAATAGAACTCTGTTATCGCCGGAATTTGAACTAGGAACCGCGGATGTCGTAAGTCAACGCTCTGTCAACTGAGATACCAAGGCGACAAGATGTTGCTATGGCAACTGTCTGTTAAAAATAAAAAAATATATACCTATATTATTATTCTCGTATCACAGCTACCATATAAATGAGCCGTTGATAGCAAAAGTGGTGTAAGTCAAAAATGAGTAATGAGGGTTAAAGTAAACATTCTGTAAAATACAGCGCAAAGTAGCAATTAATATTCAATTTCATTATATTGAATATATCTGAACTGCGACCGAACACGAGCGCTGCTCATTCGGTCCTCAAATTTTGTTAATATTACTGTATCTCCTTTTTTATATTGATTGTATTATTTTATTTCTATTTCTATAATTGTAATCATATTCTGTATTCTGTATATTTAAATTTAAATAATAAGTAAATGAATAAATGATTAAATAAATAAATACATTTTAATTATTAGTAGTCAGTGCATAGCACGAGGGACATAATTAATTGCTACTTTGCCCTATATTTTACAGAATTTTTACTTTAAACCTCATTACCCAATTTTGACTTACACCACTTCTGCTCTGAACGGCTCAAATATCTGAACTTAAAGTTACAGATACGTTTTATTGGAATCAACTGTTAGAATGTTTAATATAAAAGGATAAAGAACAAACAAAATTGCAGGCGAGAGGGAGAGAAAGATCGAGGCTAGCGAATGGGAATAGACCCTACTAATTCGGAAAAGTCGATTTTGATGCTAATGTTTCGGATGACGATAAATAATGTAAAACGAGATATAGGAAAGATCTAAGAATACTCGAATATTGCCGAGATTTTTGCCAGCAGTATTTATGATCTGCCTCCCGATAGTAGTAGCATCAAAATACTGTAAGTACATTACTTGACAGTATTTCAGGTAGCATCCTTCGCAACTTGCTTTACTTCGGTTTGTATCAATAACTTCCATCCTAAATATCATCCTTAAACTATACGATACCATGAGCGTGTGGTCCCAATGATTGAGGAGGGATAGCTTGAAAATAGTAAATTCTTTCGACGCTCGAGATTTAAATTGTTACTTTCGAAATTCAACTGTCTGAAAACATTATTGATCTGCGCTCTACGGATATGAAATGAATGTTTATCATTATTTTCTTTTTCTGAATAAAGTACTGGTATGTGTTATATTGTAAGGTGATATAGAGGCTCGAATCACGCCTGGAAGGTAGGCAATATGCCCGTCGAGTCACGAATATGGTGTTAGATGCATTAAAAAGAATTGACCGGAAAGTATTATACGAGACCTTCACTCGGTTTAAAATAACAATAAGATATTACATCATGCGCAACTCTAATGCGGTATCCTAGGGCTGTATGCAGACATTTGCCAAACCCCTGGTTTTTCATACTGAACGGACAGACATACTTCAAGGTGCAAAACTACCGTACCGGGTGTAAATAAATGAATATAGAAGTTTTAAATTGTATAATGTCTTTCTCCTGCGTTACAAAATAATAAGCCATACATGGGGTGAAAGAGTAGGTCTTCGAGTTTTTAGGACACGCACTATAAGTTTTCAATGTGGGCACTCCTTGTTGCAAGGCACACATCCAACCGGTAGTAGAGTTTATTACACACTCTGCCCAACGTGTCTGTGTAATGGCCGCAACAATCCTGCATCTCAAGCTAGGTAGAATGTCACGTAGTGGTGGCACATACATTCGATCTCTGACATATCCTCAGAGAAAGAAGTCACATGTGGTGAAGTCAGGGAACATCGGAGGCCACATGAGTAGTGATATTCTGAACGTGACGACGATCCAGCGATGACTAAAAACTTCATTCGGTCATTCCCAACTTCGCCAAGAAAATGAGGGGTGCACCGTCTTGTTGCCAAATGATGTTCTTTAATGCATCCTAGAACTAGGGAGTCATCGCCATCTTCAACAGTGGCGCTGCCATGCGACAGGGTAAGGTAACAATGTTTTGCGTGTAGAATCAAAAAAAATATATATATACTGTATATATATGTATATGTGTATATATATGTATATGTGTATACATATGTATATATATATATATTAGCCGTACCCGTGCGCTCCGCTGCACCCGTCAGAAATAAATATAAAGTAATTACATAATTAAAATAGGACATTTGATCCAGGGAAGATTCGTGTTTGATAGAAGGATAAATCGTTTAATATGTTACTTAATTTAAATTGTATTTAAATAATTAAAATGCGATGATTTTGGTCCAGAGACCACTCATTTCGTGCAATGACAATTCCTTTAACATGTTTCTTAATTTGTTATTACATGCATCCATACTTTAATGAAGACTGACATAGGCCTATCATTTAGATTTAATGTGTATACTTTATTTTACTTGCTATATGTTTCCATTGAATTATGATAATAACTTAATTTTAACCATTGTTTTCTACGTATTCAGTAAATGGCGCTTGGGCCACTATGGTTCTGAACCCTTCAAACTACTTAAATAACTTAAATTATATTATATTATATAAAAAAGTGTTGATAACGGATGTACACCGATAAGTAAGTTTTTAATTTGTTATGGGGGGCTCTTGAATCTCAGGAAGAACAAATTTTATTTTACAACAGCGCAACATAATCTGCTTGGCTCATTACCCAATTTTTTTGCATTGCATTTAATGCATATGTATTTTATGTATTTTAACGCGATTCAATTGAGCATAGTTAAAATATGGATTATAAAATAATGGAATGCTAAGCTAACATATTATTACTGCATACTAAATCAATACACTCTTGTGGTTCGTTAATTCTCTGAGATAAACATTATTTTAAGAACTACAGGAAACGAATACACAGAATAACCTATCAAGTTGTTTGTGCATAAGAAGCTATTTTAATCTTACCTGTCCTCAATTCACTCCGAAGTTACTGTAATAACATTATAGCATTATGTCCATATAGAGAAACTACACTTTCCAATGGTGAAATAATAATTAATTACACAAATCGGTTAATTTAGCTTCCGATATTACTTCATACAAACACAGAAACATTCTCTGTAGGCTATGATTCATAGCTTTCGATTGTTGTTGACCAAGGCCCCTTATAGACGAATTCATTTGTTTATTTCATTACACCGCCTTAGATGGCAGTTATTTTAATTTTAAAACTCATTTATCTCATTAAATATCAGTCATATCAAAATTTTTCAAAGAATAAAACTTATCGGAAATAATTTTTAAAGAAACTTTTGTTATGTAACATTTTTCACAAAAATCAATAATAAGCGAGATATTTCGATTTATTTAATTCAGGCCCCCTTATAACCCCCCTTTTAAATAGTGTATTTTGAATGCCATATAGCCTACAATCTAAGTTACAACGAACTTAATTTATATTCCAATTTTCATCGAAATCGGTTCAGCCATTATCGCGTGAAATGGTTACAAACATACAGACAGACAGACATGCAAACAACAATTTCAAAAAAGCGATTTTCGGTTTCAGGGTGGTTAATTATATATGTTAGGACCAATTATTTTTGGAAAATCGAAAATTACCAGAAAAATTTCGGCTACAGATTTATTATTAGTATAGATATCTCTTAAGACTGAACAACAAACATGTAGCGTAGGTATGTTTATCTATGTAAGCGAATGTGTCTATGTACGCGTGTATCCACCCTCAGTAATTTTGGGGGGTAGGAAGATATATACAAGGTGGAAGTGAAATAACCCTGCAGAGTTGCAGAGCGAATTGGTCATATTGAATTTAACGAAAAAGTCTAATACAATATCGGTGGAAGTTTATAGTTTTCGACGAAAACGACGCATTGTCTCCTGTACCTGGCTTAGAGGAAACAGATAACCGAAAAAACCCAACGTTCCGCCCGTCAAAAAGAAAATTAATGACTCGGTAAGAATGCCGGTAACTTAGGTGTAATTCACTTTGTATTTATGTAGAGTAGAACCTATAAATGGGAGTAAAATATTTGACTTTACTTTCGATATTATAAAGATTATGTAAGTATTATGTGAAAAATTTTGATGCTTAGCAAATGATTTAGTTTTTTTAAGTATTGGAAATGAGAGTAATGTTGAAAATGAATTATAAAATAGTAACACTACTCCCAACATGATCCAGGAACTGAAGTGTTGCGAAACGTATAGAACTTATGAGTCAAGGCAGTGGCTCATCTTCATAATAATATTTTTCTCCATAAAAATCATTGACTGTATAGTTTTCTATGCAGCATATCTTTCCGTATAACTACATAGGGTGCGATCACCTGTCGATAGGTGAATAGTTTTACTACTTTACTATGATGCATATATTTACGTAGAACCACGTGTGGGAGCGATAATCTGTTTATGCTGCATATCATAGGTTTATTATGCTGCATATCTTTACTTAGAACTATGTGGGGGTCCGAACACCTGTCGAGAGGTTCATAGGTTTATTATGCTGCATATCTTTACGTAGAACTACATATGGGTGCGATCACTTGTCGAGATGTTCATAGGTTTATTATGCTGCATATCTTTACGTAGAACTACGTATGGATGCGATCACCTGTCGAGAGGTTCATAGGTTTATTATGCTGCATATCTTTACATAGAACTACTTATGGGTGCGATGACCTGTCGAGAGATTCATAGGTTTATTATGCTGCATATCTTTACGTAGAATTACGTGTGAGTGCGATGACCTGTCGAGAGGTTCATAGGTTTATTATGCTGCATATCTTTACGTAGAACTACATATGGGTGCGATCACTTGTCGAGATGTTCATAGGTTTATTATGCTGCATATCTTTACGTAGAACTACGTATGGATGCGATCACCTGTCGAGAGGTTCATAGGTTTATTATGCTGCATATCTTTACATAGAACTACTTATGGGTGCGATGACCTGTCGAGAGATTCATAGGTTTATTATGCTGCATATCTTTACGTAGAATTACGTGTGAGTGCGATGACCTGTCGAGAGGTTCATAGGTTTATTATGCTGCATATCTTTACTTAGAACTATGTGGGGTCCGAACACCTGTCGAGAGGTTCATAGATTTATTATGCTGCAAATCTTTACGTAGAACTACGTGTGGGTGCGATCACCTGTCGAGGGCTTCATAGGTTTATTATGCTGCATATCTTTACGTAGAACTACGTATGGGTGCGATCACCTGTCGAGGGGTTCATAGGTTTATTATGCTGCATATCTTTACTTAAAACTACGTATGGGTGCGATCACCTTTCGAGAGGTTCATAGTTTGTTATAATGCATATCTTTACCTAGAAGGGTTAACAAACAGAGCGCGGTACAATAAGAAAAAGGGAAGACAGGTAGAATAACGAAGATGCAAGGAGAACAAGGGGATGCAAAGACAAAGAGACTGCAAGGAGAACAAGAGGATGTTGCATTCATGTGATAATCAATTTCCAAGTTGCCTCCCCCATACCTACTTCTACGTCAAAAATACAGCTTTGAGATGTGTAACTTTTCACATCAAAACAAATTTAATGAAGGCTGCGAGAAACAAAAAAAAAAAAAAAAAGGAATATGGGCTGCTATTATACTGTATATAATTCATAAAGTTTCTGGCTGTACCTCCAAGGAATCTGAGGGTGCCGCTGGGTTATGAGAAGCGGAATGCGCAGGTTAAAACCTTACTGAATTACTGATGAACGGTGACCATAGCAACGAGTTTCTTATAAAGTGTAGAGTTGCCTTCTTGGCACCCCTGGGCGCACCATAAAGAACGCCAGCATAAGCTGTTTATATCCCGGGATGGAGCGTTATGGATGGGCTGCAATGTCTTGGCATTTCCACTCGGATTCCTAAATCTCCCCCAGGGAGCCGTGCATCTTCATTAGGGCCGATCCCACCACCTGCTATCCGGTCCACTTTACTTTTCTTATCGCCAGACAAATGCTAGCTCGGCGGTGGAGACGGCGGCCATTCCAGTAAAAGCTTCGCCCAGTAGAGCCCTCTGGCAGCGCAATCTCTGTTTACTCCTCTCTTCTCATATGTTGGTATCATACTGATTAAAAGTATCCCTACACCTAGCAATAAATATGTATACAAAACCCATTTAAAAACTGCTTTCTGCTGTTTCTTATATCCTGAGTTTCTTGCAGAAAAATTGATACATAGCTCTATACGTATATGGAAATAAGATATTACCTCCGTGCTGATTTTTAAAATAGACTATGTTGTGAAATTTTGCAACTGATGACATTCACATTCAGTAGGCTATGTTTCCATTAATCCAAATGTGTAGCAACAAATCTGCCTCCATTTGTTTGATATCTTCATAACAATTTGCATAAAGATCTATGTTATATAACCTTAACCTCTAATGACACTTTTCAATATAAATATTTTGCAACAAAACTCTTTTCTTCTGTTGACTATCGCCATAGCAATTTGTATAGGCCTTATAAGATTAAAAATCTTTTTTTTCTAATGCTACCAGGTTTCCAAATTTCTGGATGTGGCTTAGATATAACCCATTTCTTAGGTTGGGGCGCCAACAAGGCGGAGTTACATTACCCCGATGATATGATGATCATGATTATGTGGCGTCAGGAGAGGTTTGAAGTCTAAACTTAAAGTAAATTCTACACCGTGGAACAACATACGAATAATTAAGGAGAAATTCCTATGCTCTAGCTTGGGATAGAACACGAAACCTTATGGACTGTGGCCAGAAGGTCTGAGTACTAGACCAGTGGTCGTCAGCACTCGCTGAAATGTGCAAAGGGTACACAGTGCTGTCCGGTGTGCACCGTCTTGTAATAGGGAGAGAGAGAGAGCATATCCGCTAGCAGCTACGGAGTACACCCTAGTGCACTACGTTTTCCGCGGGTAAGGGACTCTAGCCCCAGCGTGCTCTGTGCTGACGACCCCTGTACTAGACCATGAGGCTGACCAATAGAAAATCTTATCTCTAATAAATTATTTCAATACAAATGATAAGAAACAGATGTCTTCTGTTCCTTCTTGCAGCTCGTGGTAAAATATTGTGTGTGTTCACAATTTTGAGTTCCAAAATCGAAGAGAGATTATAGCCTAATATGAAATGTCATGATTCCAACATTTCACTACCGAAAAAACCGTAAGCCGGTTTACCCAGTTCTTTACTGTTCAAAATTACTTGAACAGAGTTCATTATTTACGTTTGTTAAAAGTTAATACATACCACAATTCCGTTATTTACAAAAGCGTGTGTTCAGTAATATATTTTGATTCACAACACATTGATACACTATAGCCTATACCAGTAATGCCATTCGCATAGATTGATTACTATAAATACATACCAGTAAATATTATTCTTAAATAATATACACCAACATACAGATATTTAAATTCATACCACCATCACATTCAGCCAGCACGTGTTTGAAAGTTAAACTATGCTATTATGCTGACACTGATGTATAGTAATTCACAAACTACACTCTCGTAGCAGCACTGTACACACATCCACACAAAGTAAACGTTCCGACAGTGAGATGCTGACAACTACAGGCTAAAATACGGACTATTAAATTTCCTCCTCGAGATGCAGCACGTGAACGATAGGCATCGATGCGCCTGACATCTGTAGGATAGATTCACTGTTCACTTAACGCTTTGTGCGCTTGACGAGTCATAAGCGGCCAGCGAAAGAGAATTTTCTCCCGCTCATGCGTGAAATTCCTGTAACCTTCTTGAAAAGAGCACGGCTTGTACGTGAACGGATGTTGCCAAGTTTACATAAGAAGTTTATGCAAGATGCGGGAAGTTTAAAATACTCGATTCTGGTATTATACATCCCCACTACATCAATACGGTATTAAAAAATAAAACTAGTCGTGCATTAATGGAAATAAGGTGTTCACGTGCTCTTGTGCTCTTATTGACGCACCGCCACTGAACCCAGCAGTTAATTAAACACTCAGCATAACTAAATGAACGTGAGATTATATTTATTTAGTGACAGAGTAACAAGATAAATTAATCCAATATACACATGATTCACATTCCAATTCAGTAGCAATAAGATAACAAGAATATTTAACTCATCCCTTTGATAGACGCAATTACAGTTAACCCGAACATTAATTCACATAACTAACATTAACAAAGTTGGAAGATACCAGTATTAATCATGATTGGTGAACATGATTTCCAATGATCAATTACAATAAGTTAAACTAAAATATCGCCATGGACGGCAGACATGGTAAAGATTAAGTTTTTTAAATTTTGTTATTTTCAAAATACTAAGCCAAATTGCCATTGCCAATATTGCCAGATCTCACGCCGCCGCCGACGCAAGATACAAGTTACCTTACATTTGTTTCTAAAGTTTATAAGCTACCAAGCGAGCTGTTAATGATCAAACCTTGAGGCCCGCACTGGAGAAAATGAGCGGCGAGCAAATCGATGTGCTGCCTGAGGTGGAACCGGTAGTAGGCTCAGTATAGAGCAAGAACGGAAAATCGATAGACAGAAATCGACCATATTGGAAACCTGACAAAACTAAATGTACCATCCTGTCAGATTACAATAAAATGTCACATGCACACTCATACAGTTTTTTTCTCTCCACATTAGGCCAGTCATTTTACCGGACTCACCGCAACTCTTTTTGTGCTACCTATGTTTAATTTAATACCGATTAATCAGCCCTGTTTCCTTGATTAAGGTGTATAGTCCAGATATAGAACTCTGTTCAAAATCTTTTGGTTCTAGAGATTCTTCCCCAAAGATAAAGTATCTTCTGCGAGCCAATGTATCGCAGGAGCAAACTATGTGCTGGGTGTTTGTCTCCTTCCCGCAGAATCTACAGTCTAAGCATACCAAACACTCATACCGTTAGAATGGTCATCTTTTTCAATGCATCCGAGCTTCGCGGGTCATATCCGGCAGAATATGGTGGATTTTGAAGGGTATAAAACCCAAAGCATGACTTACTCCAGGAAGAAAGCGAAAATATACTGGCAGACTGTTGATCTAACGTCCACATGTCTCAAAAGGGGACCGATCTCACACATTGGCCGAAATTTTGTAAGAAATTTATTCCGCCAGGACTACTCAAATTAGAGCTCCTTCCTTAACACTAATCCAAGGTATAACACCCTATACTCGGATTAGAAAGGATTTGTGATCTCCAGCTGATGCATCCTGAGAGTAATGTTCCTACATTTCACTCTTCTGGTACTTCATGCGCGCGCGGCCTGTCGGTATGTTTCGATACTATACAAACCACATGATGAGAGAACAAAATTACAAAATAAAGACAGTCAATGAAATAATAAAACAATAACAACAGCGAAACAAATAGATGTAACAATGAAACTACAACATCGACAACTATGTAAGAAAACAGAATTAATAATAATAATAATAATAATAATAATAATAATAATAATAATAATAATAATAATAATAATAATAATAGTGGTGGTGGTGGTGGTGTAAATGTTTGTAATACTGTGATACGAGTAATATTGTGATAGTTCTTTTTGAGAATTTATTAAAATTTTACTGAACGATAGAAGGACAGGTTTTGTGCAACAACTTGTCCACGAACATTCCCTTAATACGTTGACGCAAAAAACCGATCTTCCTCTCGCTCAGTAAATTTGTAATAATTTCTAAAAAAAAAAAAAGCTATCACAATATTACTCCTATCACACACATATTTACCCTACAGTATATAATGTATAATTTGCGAATTCTAAATGAGACAGTAGAGCAAGTGGACAGCTTCAAATACTTGCGAAGTACTACAAGCAGTAACATGAGCTACTGCCAGGAAGTCAAAAGGGCGATAGCAATGGCAAAGGAAGCTTTTAATGGAAAAAGGAGCATCGTCTGGGGACCTCTGGGAAAAGAACAAAGGAAGAGACTAGTGAAGTGCTTTGTGTGGAGAGTGGCATTGTATGGGGTAGAAATATGGGCATTACGAAGAAATAAAGAGAAGCGAATAGAAACATTTGAAATGTGGATATGGAGAAGTGTGGAGCGTTTGAAGTGGACAGACAGAATAAGAAATGAAGTTATGTTAGAAGAGAGGGTGAAGAAAGAATGATGGTGAAAGAGAAAAAGGAATTAGTTGGATCACTGGCTGAGAAGAAACTGCCCACTGAAAGATGCATGGAAGGAATGGTGAACGAGAGAAGAGTTCGGGGGAGAAGAAGATATCAAATGATAGACGACATTAAGATATGTGGATCATATGCGGAGACTAAGAGGAAGGCAGAAAATAGAAAAGATTGGAGAATGCTGGGTTTGCGGTGAAACAGCTGCTCACGGCCAGAACACTTATGTATATATTTTTAAAACCTCGTCTCTGATGTTATATTTAAACAAATCTGCCTTCTTATATGTAACAATTTCGTAGAAGATTGTATAATAATCTACATTTAAAACTTTCTCTCTAATGACATACGGTACCGTGTTTATATCTGAGCCATCGAAATGTTTAGCAACAACTTTGCCGTTTCTTGATTTATATTTCCATGACAACCTGTATTAAGATTGATGCTTGTCTATACTGTCGTTTTCCAACTGTCGTATCTGCCAGCATGATTTAATATTCGTAAGGCGCTCGCACTTGCGCAGTGCGTGATTCATCAAACGAGTGACTGCCGCCTTACGACAACAGGTCGAATGCGTTGCTAGGTTGCACGTGTGAACTCCCAATCTGATCAAATATGTTGAACGCTGTAGAAAAGATTCAATTTATATTTCGTTCGAAATGCTATAGACATGCCTAGAATCCTGTTTCATATCTGCAGACCAAGTGGAATTGCTGAATCCACGATTTTGTAGCAAACAGCTGGGTTGATGTGAGGCACAATGAATAATGGAGAAAGTGGGGGCGAGCCTTTGTGATGTAATATATGCAACTTGAAGATCTTTTCCAACTACAGAGTCTAAGTATTTACAGTGGATGCGGTGCTAGTACAGATACGATGATATACTGAAAAGGGAAACAGAGATATTTGGAGAAATGCCACAATTTTCGTTCATCTCTCACAGAAACTTCTGGGGTTCAATGGTAACTTCATTCTGGTAAAATGTCTGCTGGGCTACAGCAAAATCTTTAATACACACATCAAAATTGTCTAAAGAACAGATGAACTTAGTCTATATAGAAAATTCTATGTACCTATACTAGAGATGAGCAAATCTAACTGCCGCTCTTGCTCACTGTGTTCATTGCATTTGTCTTTAAAGTCTCGTCTCTAACTCTCGTGCGCTTCGAGTCTTTCTCATCATTCTCGAAATAGCATTTGGTCGGCGTGGAAAGATTTCGTAATTTTGAAATAAATAACATTAGAGATGTTTAATTGGTAGAAAAAGACAAAACAAAACAGTATCATAGTTATCAAAATGTTCTGGTTCTATTGTCAGATATTACCTATGCTGATATAAATAGAAAAAAAATCTCAAATAAATTTGCATTTCTAGAAACATAAAACATAACGTTAAATAAAGCGTTAATATTTTTTTTTACTTGAGATTGTTGAGATTGTACACTTGATCTCAAACATACGAAAAAAAACCCTAGCCTTTTAATAAGGGCTTAGTAATTAAATAAAGATTGAGGAATGGATTATTATACACTGAAAGGTAGAGATGATGTTTCAAATAGGCTACTTGATTGTTTATACATATATAACAGTTGCCAAAACAGATAAAAATTCAGTCTGGTATAAACAACTGTGACGGTTCAAGGCTGCTTGACGTTCGAGAGTTGACCACTCCCGATGTCTTGAAGTTCGCTTGATTCACTCACAAGCAGTCAATACTGTCGTGCGGCTTTTCGGCTTTGTGGGCGCTGTTACTCTTGCTTTCTCGATCGTTGTTCAACTCTAATGTATACTCAAATAAATCATGAACTTTGAGAATACATTAGTGAGTTATTCATTTGTCTGACCTCTAGGGATCATGGTAACTAGTGTTTTAGTTTATTGATATTATTACATTGAAATTTCTTATTTTAGTAGCTCATATAGAATTGTTGCCGACCAGAATATCTGCATGGAAACACCATATGTACTTCGGTACATTAAAATAATACAATATGATATGCGTAAATCACTTCGTGATTTAAGACGGCGCTTATTCCGTCGGATCTCGGCCAATCAGTCACTCATACGAGTGCACCTCTCCACATACTGTATGTGGACATTGGTCCTACGTTCATAGACATCTATGACGTAGTGCAGAGGGCGGCCACTAGAGGGAACCCAAGAGGTGAAACTTAAACCGAGAGGATTCGATCCGACACCGGGATGGGAATCCGTTGTGCCTTAGGGGATAAAGCATCAGCATGTAGAGCTGAAAACCCGGGTTCAAATCCCGGTTCCGGAGAGAATTTTTCTCCGTTCCACTACTCTTTCATCATTCTAATGAACCCTTCAGGTGTATGAATTGATATTATTTTGCTCTTACAGGTTAAACCGAAATGCGGATAATCCGCTCCCGGATAATGAGATTTGATTTCATATGTAAATAAATTAAAGAATGTAAGTCTAACGATAGTACAAAATTATTGAATGGCAAGAAAGAAACATATGAAAACATTAAATGTAAGAAGATATTATGATCCTAGGGCTTCATGCATAGAGGAGAAGGTGGAAATATGGGCTACCTGGTTTTGTACTACTGTATATATGGTGTTGTTACCTAGCGAGAAACCTCTAAAAGTATACATTTCGTATCCATAAGTTCTTTGTGTTTTTCATCAATTTCAAAGTTTTTGCAGGTATGTAGTTTCAATTTTATTGAAAGAAATATATTTCGTGTTTGGTAATCACACTTGATGTGTTACACTGATTAAGAATAGCTCTATCACATGGCTTAAGAGTGATGTTTATTTAGAACAACAATTGCCATACAGTCATAATCTTAGAAACCTTCATAAGTCGATGCTTCTAATATGGGCTACCGCTATGTGTCAAATATGGGATAGGTAGCCCATATTACCAGCACGTTAACACGTCCCGTATTTTCACTATCGTGATTTGTGTTATTTGTTACAGAATATTGCCATTGATGTGACATGGTTTTCCTACTTATATTTCTCTGGTTTTTCCAATTTTATTTTCAAATTTTTTTGGTAGTCCATATTTAGACCTCACTACCTATAGATGACCACTTCGTATTTCTTTCAAAAAGTAATTATATGCAAATATCGATTGCAATTATTGACCTTTAAGACTGGAAAAATTGTATCTGAATAATTATTTTGTATGCCAATAAAGGTTTTCAAGCAGTATCCCACACCATTTTCCATTATTATAAGGAAAACTAAATGATAGCCCATATTTCCACCTTCTCCTTACTAGTCTGTAGTAGGTCTACTGACCATTCTAGCAATGTTACACCTTACTGATAAAGATGCATCCGATCGTAGTCAACAGACATAATTAGAACTGTTTAAATTTTTTCAAGAAAAAATCACTTACCTGCAACGTCTCAGAACTAGTGTTGTGGTCCCCTTTTTCATACCCTTTAACTTAGTACGTCTCATTAAAACATTACGAGCTCCCTTTCCTAATTACTACCGAGTACATCATTGCTGCATAGTTTGCATGACTTCTTACATAGATTCCCATCCTTGTCGACCTGTAACAAGTGGTATCTTGTAAAGTTTATAGTGAGAGGCTCGAGGCTTTAAAATGCAAGGTGCAAGCACGGCTGTGGTGTGGGCCAGGAAGCACAGGCTGCGCTCTCATGTCTACTCGACTTGCGGGCAGCATAATGACATGTCCGCAGGCGCAACACTAACACCAATATGTGCCAGAACTTTGTAGATAAATTCACTGTAACTTCCTCTAGTAAGGTCCTTATTCTAGATAGCGCTGGTGGTCTGTTCTTAAGTGAAAGTGTGGGTTAAGTTCGTTCGGCAATGATCGACGACTTCGTTAACTTCTTGACTATAACAAAATACATTTGTTCAACTTAGTACAGTATTTATTTTATAGTAGACCTACTATGTTTCTTTTAAATAGTTTAACAACTAATAGAAAGATTTTAAAATCCATGAGGCAATCTTAATCAATTTTCATCCAAATTATAGGTAATATCCAATATTATCTCTGTGATATATGACTATTACAATAGTTGGGACATGTGTAAAGGATGGGTGCAAGTACATTACCAAAGAAGCGTTTAAAGTGAGTCACAAATGGGAAGGAAAGAAAAGGAAGACATGTTACGAAAACATGGCTGAAGGGTGTTATTGGTGTAATGGAAGGAAGAGGATTACCAAGTGTCCACACCTGTTGAGTAACGGGTAGCGCGTTTGGCCGCAAAACTAGGTGACCCGGGTTCGATTCCAGGTCGGGGCAAGTTACCTGAGTGAGGTTTTTTCCGGGGTTTTCCTTCAACCCAATATGAGCAAATGCTGGGTAACTTTCGGTGCTGGACCCCGGACTCACTTCACCGGCATTATTACCTTCATCTCATTCAGACGCTAAATAACCTAAGATGTTGTAAAGCGTCGTAAAAACCCGCTAAAAAACGATTATCAGGATGGTGATTGAGTACTAGAGATGAGAACGGCTCGAGCTTTGCTTGCCCTTTCCTCACTTAGCTAGGCAACCGCAATACAGAAGGCAGTTCATTATTTCCCCACAATGTGGAGCTAAGATCACGAGCTTACAGGAGCCGAAAGGCCAGGGTTTGACTCTCAGGCTCGCAGCTCTACCTGCATTTCATGGCTCACAGTTGCTGATTATGTTTATTGTCACCTAAACGTGTGTCGTGTGTGTTGTAATTTATAATAAAATGACATCATTGTCTGTAAGGGATGTTATGCAATCTAGAACTAAACAAATTTAAATAAGTAAATGATTTGAAAGGATTAATTAAGCAGTGCTGTATGGTAAAATTTTTTAATTGTGGTAAATGAAGACGGAAGCATTATGGGATATGTTCAGTGTAAAAACGGGGATAGCCTTCTTCCAACTTACTTCAACCGCTCCTCAAAATATATAAATTTTATGCACAATTTGTGCGCTTTATTATTATTATTAAAATACATAAATGTCAGGGTATGTCAGGAAAGAGCGGGATTACGGGATCAAATGTCCGACCGAGTATTGCTAAGGAAAGTAATGTTTCATCGGAGGTTACAAATGATCTGGCTCAGATGTGAGCTTTGGATCTTACACCATTAACATAGTTAGCAGACAAGGTTTCCAACATTTGAGTGAAATTCTTTTTGATATTGGAGCACAATATGAACATGTGGCTGCCGAGAACGTCCTACCAACAGAAAAATCCTATTAGGATAAGTGTGTTGGCGGATGCCCTGCGTCCCGAAATTATATCCCAGTTTCAAGAAAGTTTGAAACTTCACTCAGCTGCAGCAACAACATATATTTGAATATATATTGTTTACCGTTAGGTAGCCAGAAATTTGAATGAGTTCTTATACAAAGATAATATTCTCGCATTTCCAAACCTTAGCACGTGTGGCTAAGATAATTCTGTGTGTGCCAGCCATAAGTGCACCCAGCGAACGTGTTTTCATTGTAATACGGTTTGTACTCAGTGAGATATGTTGAAAGTTGCACCCTGATAACAAAAAACTTCCTATTCCTTAGGAATAGACCACGTGGTTCCTGTATTGGTAAAGTTATGTTATTCATTGCTACAGATATAATGAAATATTCTTTTGCAATACTTAGACTCTCTATCTATCTATCTATCTATCTATCTATCTATCTATCTATCTATCTATCTATCTATCTATCTATCTATCTATCTATCTATCTATCTATCTATCTATCTGTCTGTCTGTCTGTCTGTCTGTCTGTCTGTCTGTCTGTCTGTCTGTCTGTCTGTCTCTGTCTGTCTGTCTGTCTCTGTCTGCCTGCCTGCCTGAGATTCTTTGTTTGAGCCAATGTGAGCGGCTGCGGTGACACGTCTCGCCGTTCTACAGCCACAGAGTCCACGGAGTTCTCTTGCGATCTCACTACCGTCTCTTGTGTTCCGTAACTGTTATCTTGAACTTGTTTGATTACTCTTGGGATGCCCTTTTCTCTTGTTGTGCTCGTATCTACTTTTGCTTTCTCTAAACTTTTAAATTTCGAGCAATTTGAAAGTTCACAAATTTTCATTACCTAATTGAGACTTGAGGGTCAATTTACTCAGGCTCACTTTCTCTCTTTTATTTAGTCGATCTCATTGCGCTCGATCGATCGACACCTCAAACGTTCGAATAGGTTCAGATCTCCGAATCGAGTTCTTTTTTCCTACTTCTGAGTGTGATGTGGCAGTACTACATCTCCAGTTGAGAGGTGTTACGGTGAAAGAGTCAGATGTGTTATGTGATTCGTGTTTTCAAGCTTTTGAGATATGAAATGGATTACTTTTTTTCGAACGTTCGATCTAAATATTTACTATGTAATTGATAGCTATCTGTCCGCTATAACAAAATTCCAAATTTTCAATACCTCATATGTACTAAGTTCATAACCTAACTCACGCTTTAAGCTTAGTTGTTAATGGAACAAATTGCTATAGATGCCTGCTGATACCAGTTGTTTGGAAATTGGCGCCTACGAACTAGGTGTGGCAAAGGTCCGCATTCGTACCTTTGCCCCAGAACGTTTTCCTTTCCTCCCTCTCGTTTTTATACTGAACACACAGGTTTTTTGAGCATATTTAATGGATTTTAAGTTATAGTTAACTATTTTACATCGATCCATTATAAAATTAGCTTCAACTTCATGTTCCATAAACTACGAAAGAAAAAGTCCACAAAATCGAGTCTTCTGAATGTTAGAGAAGGTTAAGCAGCTAATAGAAAATGGGTCTTCCATTTGATATGCAACTAGTAATGAATTCACATTACGTAAAAGACTTAAAGGAAGTTAGTGGGACTATTGGGGTGTTTTAGCAAAGTATTTTCTGACACTTGACTTCGATGTTTAATTTGTTTGTGCCTTTATTTGTCAATTATTTACTTAATTTTTCGTGTGTTTCCTAGTGTTAAAATGGTTTTGCATGCAAATTAGTGTTATGCTAGTGTCAAGTTTTGTCATATGATGGAGATGATGATGACGACGACATAAAACATTATACAAATTATGAATGCCATTACCTGACAAATAAACACTGTAATTCGACTGTGGTCTATTATAATTATTAGACTCCGTATTCCAGCTACCTATAAACTGGAATGAAGTTGCCTGATTCGAAGTATATGTGACGTCACGTCACAGTGCAGGTACAGGTACGTTCGTATACAAAATAGTTACGCATCCTCTGCTTTCTTCCTCTAGAAAGTCAAAATCAGGACACAATTATAGTGAATAGTCTTATCGATCACTGTTCTTACTAGTCGTATTATTTAAATAACTATATTTTTGTGGCTGAATGAAGGTTCGTTGCAGAGGTAAAATGCCTTAGGTAGGACGCTCAAGCGTGTAAAATTGCAGGGCATAGTTGACGATATTATTGAACTAATATTTTCAACATTACATAAAAAAATTGGGTCCACACCTGTGGAGTAACGGTCAGCGCGTCTGGCTGTGAAACCAGGTGGCCCGG
Organism: Periplaneta americana; assembly: GCF_040183065.1. Lineage (NCBI taxonomy): Eukaryota > Metazoa > Arthropoda > Insecta > Blattodea > Blattidae > Periplaneta > Periplaneta americana. The sequence goes on along the minus strand of NC_091119.1, from coordinate 107,046,652 downwards.
GTTCGAATCCCGGTCGGGGCAAGTTGCCTGGTTGAGGTTTTTTTCCGGGGTTTTCCCTCAACCCAATACGAGCAAATGCTGGGTAACTATCTGTGCTGGACCCCGGACTCATTTCACCGGCATTATCACATTCATATCATTCAGACGCTAAATAACCTAGATGTTGATACAGCGTCGTAAAATAGCCCAATAAATAAAAAAAATTGTGTAAAATAAACTTAAAAGTGACAAAAACAATGCACTGAAAAACACTGCAATACCAAAAGGCATAGAAAGTGTGTTGAATGTAATTCAAAAGAACTAGTACCATCAGAATCTGAAAATTATGAAGATAACTCGACGTTTACCATGGATTTGTGTAGCCTATCATGATAATATACGTTTTAAAAAATTTCTGAAAAAATACATAGAAAATTAGTGGGTTTTAAGTGATGAACGACATGCAACATCCTAATGAAACACGAAAAAATATCAGACAATAGAAATATCTTGTACTACATCATACACCAATAACGTCATGTACTAATGAAAGAATTTCTTTCAATATAAAATCATTTCAAGTGACATCCGCATATGTTCAAGTTCCGTATCTTACGAATGCACGTTATTATTCACTGCAAAGATCACAACGAAAATGAACATCATGGCTCAAGCATGTGTTTACTAGTGTAGCTTCAGAATGTCGGGAGTTGACTGTACTCCACGTACACGCAGCGACGACCTGTTTGTTTACATCCTTATCCATTGCATTACCTGTATTTGACGTACTATATACCCAATGTGTCTTTAACTTCAGACTTTTTTATTATTGGGTTATTGGACGACGCTGTATCAACATCTAGGTTATTTAGCGTCTGAATGAAATGAAGATGATAATGCCGGTGAAATGAGTCCGGGGTCCAGCACCGAAAGTTACCCAGCATGAACTTCAGACTTCAGGTAGCTGGAATTCTGAGCCTAATAATTATAATTTCTGCATGTATGGAATTTTGCCCTATGACAATAGGATGTTTACCCCAGGCCAGGGACACTTTCTTCATTTGTGACATTATTTTAAATATAATTTTTGCAGAACATACAGTCATCCTTGAAATTATGGCAGGTATAATGTATGATTCTAGGTATGTTCTGTATAATTGTCATTATTATATAACCAGAAAAACAGCAGGGAAAAATAAAAAAGTATTAAGTGCGCACCTTTCCCCAGCCTACACTATCCGTAATATTTGAACTACAGCTCAATAAAAAAAGGACAAAATATTAATTTCACATGAAAGTGTATACATACAGCGTAACAGTCACTATTTCCTCTGTTACGAATACTAATACGTGTACTTGCAACAAAGTATCGTAATAGCACTTTGTAGAAGAGAACAACAAAGCACAGTTCTGTGCCAAGAACCTTCTATTTACTTTCTTTTGTCTCACCGCCTGTGTCCTAGCAACGGTGTTAGGGGGCACTTGGAGAAATAATGGCGTTGGCAACAGGTCATGTGAGCGTTAGGCACTCCAACCATTAACGAGAAAATCTAATCCTCGTCAGAACATTAATGTGCAAGTTTGCTCTAACCCTAAATACGCCAGTGTTGCCGTGACAACCGGAGTGCTACGAGGAATAAAAGTAATACAACAAATAGCTGGTACGCTAATGCCAGTCTTGTGTAGCGTTTATTATTACTGTATCACTGGACTATGATGTTACATTAATGAATTTTTACACTCTACTGAAGTGTGAAACCTGTGCTAGTTGCAACGATCCTGGCAATAGAAGTAGAAATGTATAATATTTAAATATATTTTACTCTTCACAGTCATTAAACAGAATGAAGAAAAACAGTTGACACGCACTTCACTATGCGGTTCATGGCCGAATATCAAGAAAATCATCTACAGGCATGCACGCACACGCACAATTTCCTTATATATATTCGTATCGAAGATAAGGTAACACTGTGCATATTCTATACTGATGCTTTTTCTGGCGTGTAATGCTGTAATAGCAAGACGTTCTCATTACTTACCGGTACTTACAAATGGCTTTTAAGGAACCCGGAGGTTCATTGCTACCCTCACATAAGCCCGCCATCGGTTCCTATCCTGAGCAAGATTAATCCAGTCTTTACCATCATATGCCACCTCCTTCAAATCCATTTTAATATTTTCCTCCCATCTACGTCTTGGCCTCCCCAAAGGTCTTTTTCCCTCCGGTCTGCAAACTAAAATTCTATATGTAAGTTATTTCTGGATTCGCCCATACGTGCTACATGCTCTGCCCAGCTCAAGCGTCTGGATTTAATATTCCTAATTATGTCAGGCGAAGAATAAAATGCGTGCAGTTCTACATTGTGTAACTTTCTCCATTCTCCTGTAACTTCATCCCTCTTAGCCCCAAATATTTTCCTAAGCACCTTATTCTCGAACATCCTTAATCTCTGTTCCTCTCTCAAAGTGAGAGTCCAAGTTTCACAACCATATAGAACAACCGGTAATATAACGGTTTTATAAATTCTAACTTTCAGATTTTTTTGAGAGCAGATTGGATGACAAAAGCTTCTCAACCGAATAATAACAGGCATTTTCCATATTTATTCTGCGTTTAATTTCCTCCCGAGTGAAGTTTACTGTTGCTTCAAGATATTTGAATGTTTCCACCTTTTCAAAGAATAAATTTCTAATTTTTATATTTCCATTTCGTACTATGTTCCGGTCACGAGACATAATCATAGGTCTAATATACTTTACCTTTTCGGCATTTACTTCCAAACCTATCTCTTTACTTGCTTCAAGTAAAATTTCCGTGTTTTCCCTAATCGTTTGTGGATTTTCTTCTAACATATTCACGTCATCCGCATAGCCAAGCAGCTAATGTAACCCGTTCACTTCCAAACCCTACCTGTTATCTTTTAGTTTCCTAATGACGTATTACAGAGCAAAGGAGATAGTGCATCTCCTTGTTTTAGCCCGCTGTGAATTGGAAAAGCATCAGATAGAAACTGGCCTATACGGACTCTGCTGTACGTTTCACTGAGACACATTTTAATAAATCGAACTAGTTTGTTGGGAATACCAAATTCAATAAGGATATTATATAAAACTTCTCTCTTAACCAAGCTATATGCCTTTTTGAAATCCATGAATAACTGATATACTGTACCCTTATACTCCCATTTTTCTCCAATATCTGTCGAATACAAAACATCTGATCAATAGTCGATCTATTATGCCTAAGACCGTACTGATGTTCCCCAATAATTTCATTTACATATGGAGTTAATTGCCTCAAAAGAATATTGGACACAATTTTGTACGACGTCAACAAGAGTGACATTCCTCGAAACCTACTACAGTTAGTCTTTTCCCTCCTTCTTAAAGATAGGTACAGTTATGGACTCCTTCCATTGTTATGATACTATTTACTTTTCCCAAATAGCAAGTACAAGCTTATAAATTTCGCTAGGTAATGCACTTCCACCCTATTGTATTAATCCTGCTGGAATTTGATCGATACCTTGAAATTTGTATTTTTTCGTCGTTATTACTATGTTAAGAATATTAAATCAGCAGAACACTAATATAGTTTGTTTCCAGAATGCTTTTAATTTTATATAATTCATAATCCATTAACTGAAAATAAGCCAGAAAGAAAATGAAAGAAAAAGAAATCCAGTTTGGATTGAAAAGAAAAAAAAAAGGATTTGAGTGAATGTGAGATTTTGTAATTCCAAAACTGTAATCATTCTCCAAAACAGAGCATTGTACCTTTTAGAAGGAATACGAGTAAAATATTGTTTCGTACGTTGCCATATTCGTAATTTTAATCGTTATTTGTGAAGAAAAGGTGGCGGGGACTTTTTAAATCCTATTTTATGCGTGACTATTCTTTATTTTTTGGGTTATTGTTTTATTAATAATTGTATTTTATATTTATAATGTCCACGAATGCTCTGTGTTAGTACGCTTGGCGCGGTTCAATTCCCAGTTGATCAACTCTTAAATTATAACTTGAGTTTGACTAGACAGTATTCCAGGTAACACAGGTGTTTTTTTTTTTCGGGTACTCCCGTTCCCTGTGATATCCCAAAAACTCTCCGTCATTCATTAATTCATGACACTCTTATAACTGAGGCACAAACAGACGACAATTTTGTAAGAGATCATGAAGATAATGAGAAAAAATAAACGAAGAAAGAAATATCTGATATGTCGTCCTCAGATGTGATTGAGAGTTATTCCACAAGGCCAGAATAGGCAGCAGCGAAGTTACGCCGCAAATTATGGACATAGAACATTAGAGTGCAGTAATTAGAAAATGTGTATTGGATAAGCAGCAGAACACACACGAAAATGATTGATCATTGTCTTTCTAATTGACGCAGTTGGTGAGCGTCTACAACATGTTACTCCACTCACTGTGCGAATGTGTAGTGAGCATTTTGTCCGTAAACTTAAATTTAGCCTGCAATGGTAAAGGTATCCTTTTATAGACCATAAAGGCACATCGGGAGCATGAAGTTAGAGCTCCCTACTTTCATGATCTCGACACTAAATTTGAGATTGTGTCCGATCGCCATTTATCCCCGGGAAAGACCGATAACTTATTCAATTCGACAGTAGGCTGAGAGACCCCGGGGCTGTGATAAAGTTCAGAATGTACTGTAAGTTAAATAACATGCTTAAATGGCAAGATAAAAAGAAAGAACAGTAATTAAGATCTAATTGTATCATTTATATCTCACTTGGCTAACAGTATAATGCCTTCTCTCTTTACATCGATTTAAATATAATGCGAGGAGTTGTCGAATAATAAGTAAACTTTCTTTCTTCCATTCTTTGTTTCTTTATTTTTTCCTTCCTTCCTTTCCTTTCCTTTGTTTAACCTCCACTTTCCTAGTCCAACGTTGTGTAGGGGAGAATATATAACAGCTGTGGACCAACACTAGGATCTTCGTGGAGACAACATATGGCGGTACGTGACAAGAGACACTCAGTCCCATGTAGTAAAGAAAAAATCTTGCATTGTCCACACTGAAAATCAAACCACAGACCACTTGGTAGGAAAGCGAATACGCTATCCACAGTAGCGGACTAGTAATCACTAAAAGAAAATGTTTTTAAAAGTTAACGAACCTGTGGTCTACACCTGTGGAGTAACGGTTAGCGCGTCTGACCGTGAAACCAGGTGGTCTGGGTTCGATTTCCGGTCAGGGCAAGTTACCTGGATGTGGTTTTTTCCAGGGTTTTCCCTCAACCCAATATGAGCAAATGCTGGACCCCGAACTCATTTCACCGACATTATCACCTTCATCTCATTCAGACGCTAAATAACCTAAGATGTTGATAAAACGTCGTGAAATAACCTACTAAAAAAAAAACGAACCTGTGTTTTGGAAAGCTGCCATCTACTCTTATTGATGTCTTATGAAATTACATTTGGAAATGCAAACTATACTACACGGAGTCTTATCGATTGCACATACACATATCAAAATTTATACCCTTCTGGGAGCACGAGAAATCTCCTAACAATACAAAAAGTGTCCAAAATTAATCATTTTTAAGATATGAAACTCTGTGGGGTACTTTCGACTGCTGCAGCTGCTCAGGAAGTACTAGGAATAGTGTGCTGTTTGTAGATGAAGCGATGAGAAGGGTGGTAGTTTCCACATCTTCGTTATTTATTTTTAATTGGTTATTTTACTACACTTTATCAACTGCTATGGTTACCTAGCGTCTGAATGAGATGTAGCTGATAATGCCGGCGAAATGAATCCAGGATTCAGAGCCGAAAGTTATCCAGCACTCGCTCTTAATGGGTTGAGGGAAACTCCGGAGAAACCCTAACCAAGTAACTTGTTCCAACCAGGATTTGAAATCAGGTGCGCTCGTTCACGGTCAGGCATACTAACCGTTACTCCACAGCAGTGAACTCATTTATCCAACCAGTTCTTTGTACTAATTCATTTCTGTTAGCTGTACGTGACTTTCAACATTTTGTTTGAAGTAATTGCTACTTACAATAGCCTATACAGACGTGTTAAATTAATGTAGGCATACCATCTTGAAATCTGGTCTATTAACTAAAGTGGTTTTCCAGTGAAAAATGTAAGACTTGTTTTGTTAAGTTTATTTATACACGCTTTAACATCCCTAGTTACATCGCGCATGTAGGAACTTTGGGTATAACAGTAGGCTGTTATTACTGTTATTGAGTTCCTGTTTCCATTGTCGTGTGTTATAGATGGCTTGTGTTCATGTAACTGATTTTAGATTTTCATTAATGTTTATAATTTTGGTGATTGTGGCCGTTGAATCATGTTAAGTAAATTTCCAATCAGACATTTGCCTTTGTGATAGAGGGAAAACTTTGAAAACTCTCAATCAGATTGGTCGCCCGCGGGGTTTGAACCCTTGAACTCCCGAGTGCGAGTCTCAAACGTTACCGTCTGAGTCAACTCGCTCGGTCCCTTACCATTCTTGTAATAATAATAATAATAATAATAATAATAATAATAATAATAATAATAATAATAAACTTAGGAAAGTGATGAAGTGAAAAGAGTGATAGTAACAGAAAACACGGTAAGGCAAGGAATAATAGTGAAAAAGGATAAGATACAAGTAATAACCAGGGAGTGATAATAAGTAAGTAGTGATACAAATATGATAAAGAAAATGGAAATGGAAATGCAATGGAACTGTAGAAACTACTTTGTCTGAAAATATACAGAGTAGACTAATGGGAATAAGTGGTCAGTGAACGTTAGTGATTCAATTGAATAAATAAGTTAACAACTATGCTAGAGTTCAACTAATGTAAACAATGTTGGGAACAAGTAATAAGAGGTTGAGACAAGTGATTGTTTAGTTAAATGAGATTAGTTAGAATAAGATAGATAACTAGGAAAGGGAAGGGTAAATAGAAAAAGAAGGGGAGGAAACAGAAAAGTGATCAGGGTTATTTATATGTAATAGCCGGATGTTTAACAAAGCGTAAGCAGAAAAGTATATATCCAAGGGAGTGATGGCACTGTATGCAGAAATGTGAAGGGCCATCACGACCGATGTAAGCTGGTGCAATAAATATATCATATAATAATAATAATAATAATAATAATAATAATAATAATAATAATAATAATAATAATAATAATAATAATAATAATAATAATAATAATAAGAATAGTGATTTTATTTGACGTGGCAGGGTTAAGGCCTTAGGGCCTTCTCTAACACTCCTAGAAGACTTGAAATGTTGTTCTTATAGTAAGTTGATGGTCATACTTGTATTATTAATTTATTATAAATATTATAGCACACAGGGCGATTCGTTTGGGGAGATATAAAAACCGGTATGATATGAGAACTGTTACTATTTATTTTTCAGTAATTGGTACACCTAAGTACGTTCTATTATCATGGGGGTTTTGACCACATTATAGCTCAACGTGCCCACCATTGTATAAACAAACAACTGACATCGTGAGGCTAATTCCACCCAAGAGTGAGCTAACATCATTCTTAGGGATGTTTTTTTTTTTTTCAAAAGCTGAGACAAACTTTGCTGTAAGAACATCAATATCATTGTGCCGCTGTGGACAGATATTCTTCACAAAATCTAAAGCAATGAAATCTGGTGACATCAGGTCTAAAGAATTTGGAACCCACGTGACTGGCCCACCATGACCGCACCAGTTGATATCAATGATTCAGAAATCTTTTTCCCAGTGAGGAAGTGAGACATTTTGCTGGAACATGTCCATGTTACTCTCTTGTTACTCTGTTAGTTGTTCATTCTGCCATATTTGTGAATGAACTTTAATGTTTCTCTATGTTAACTGTTTTTGTGTAGTTGCAATCGCTAATGAAGCAGTGCGAGTTAGAAGATGTACCTTGAAGGCAACATGCCCACGCACTGTGTAATATGGAAACTGATCAAGGCAAGTTGAACCAAAATTCTTGAGAGGCTGGAGTGAAGAAGCTTCTCAGCTGATTTTCCATGCACATTTATGGTAATGGAAGAGGCGTGACAAAAGACGATCTGAATGAGAGGTGACAATGCGAGGGTGGGCGCCATCGCAAAGAAAGCCCAGGGGCTGAAAAGAGGAGTATTCGAATAAAGGAGGGATGTAATTGAAAAATCAATATTGTGCATCACCCACCCTCCCAGCCCGCGACATTTTGAATTGTGAAGGAGGTCCAACTTTCACAAATAGAGGGATACTTTCGCGTCCTGGGGTAGTTTTGTAGGAATTCCTTTTGTATGGCGGGGGTGGGTAGAAATCGACGCTAATATATTTTGAATGGTATTTTGTTTGAGTTGTACGCACATTTAGAAGCGGTAATGTTGCCTCGAGCGAGCAGAGGAATGGGTGCACAGCAACATCCCTTCATTTTGCATCAACACCTCCGCCTAACAAAACGAATTCTATAAGAGGAAATTTTCATGTGTCAGTTTACACAGCATCAAAGCTTTTTAATCTGTTTGACGAAGGACGAATTTAATCGTAGCAGCGTTTTATTTTTTTATTAATAATAATTGCAACACTTCTTTACGTTTGTTACGTGGACAAAATATTGTTAATTGGTCCAGTCAGTGTCAATTGTATTGTTTTTATTTTCCCAAAACAACCTGAATTACAGAAAAGGCGTGACTGCACAAATTTAGATATAGCTTACAACAAAGAATTTAATTTTTCCCATATAGATTTTATTGATTTGAAAAAAATATGATTAACTTAAATAATTAGTTTTGTGAGAGATTCTGAAGAAGATTTTAGAAATTAAATCCTTTCATGGCTGGCCTTCTATGTAAGTAAAGTAAATTGAAGACTTGAAAAATTTTACTCTTATAGGAATCAAGATTATTCAAGAAATACATTTTCAGCCTTGTTTATGCTGATGAGTAAGTCATTATTAATGTTTCAGAGGACAATTTCCAAAGGTAACACATTAGCTCTTTCAGCATCTAAAATAAATATGATGCGACCATTTGTTAAAAAAGAAAAACAACAAAATCCATTGCAGTAAAAGAGAAAGAACCAATAATAGCTAAGAGTAATAGACCAAATTCGGATTTTTAATTTCTTAGAACGGCTTTTCTCAAACTATGGTCCGCGTACCACCTGTAGTCCTCGAGGTCTGCCTTTGTGGTCCTTCAAGAAAGACAGAAGAAAAAATAAAATTCAAACGAATTGCGTATCACACTATAGCTTAAAATCTCAGAGTTTATAAATGACACATGGCAATCGAATTTCACTTTTTCTCCCAGTACTGCATTTTATGAAATTTATTACCCTACCCGTCTATCGACTTCCCATTCTACTCTCAGCAGTAAAAGAGGGATTTAAAGCACTATATACGTGAGTTTCTCGACATCTTTTCCCTGCACATCTGGCGCCGCGCCTGTAACCCAGCCAGGGACCACCCGAATTCATAACAGAGGACCAAAGTACCGAACCTTAATTCAATTTAAAAATATAAGTATACAGGCATCAACAAATGCTACGAAAATGATAAATTTGGTTTCGAAGGGAACAAGAGTAAGGTGGTCCGCGGAACTGTTCTGACTTTAAAAAGTGGTCCCCACTTCAAAAAAGTTTGAGAAACGCTGTCTTAGAACAACAAGTTAGTTTTTGAACGTACGATTTTAATAAGAAAATTAAATGTAATAATGCTAATGAGCTTACGGTAGACATTTTGAGGGGATAAAATGTTAAGAAACATCCAATTTTGACTGCATAAAATTACAGAAAAAAAAGTAAAGCTCTTGTTGGTTCGAAAACGCGACCCATATACATATATATATATATATATATATATATATATATATATATATATATATATGTATGTATGTATGTATATATTTATTGCAGGCTCAAGAAAAGTGATTTTTCAGATCTCTAATTGGCGTAACAAGCAGAGATGAGATTTTCAACAAAAGGATTAGTGGAGACTTGGGAATAAGTAATAGACTGGAATATATTAAACGTTACTACTTAAAATGGGAAAATCATATTTAAAGATTGAGTAACTTGAGACTTCTCAGATAAGCATCAAAGCAAGATCAAAGGTTACGAGAGATGTGAGACGACCTGAGAAGCCAGTTCTGAAGGTATAAACCTAGATAGACAAAAAAGAAGATATATAAACAAAGAACCAATAGAAGGATTGTTAGCAACTTGAAAATTATAAGTCGTTATGAAATATAAAAAAAAGTTTCCTTAACAGCTATTTTTATGATATAGCATTACAGTATATGCGTATAGAGAGTGACAACTAGTCAGGTTGTTTAGGCCTTGATACACCCAGAGCAACAAACAAGAATAAGAAACGAGATTCCGTGCCCCACCGTCTCGTTATAAGGGCATCATAATATCCCTGACCTGGATTATTGCATGTAAAGTTCAAACGTACAATCTTCAGCAGGCCGCGTTAATAAAATAACCTGGAAACTCTCTTTTCCACATATTAATATCTGTGTAAGGTAAGTTCAAGCTTATTTTAAATACGGGGTCTTACAAAATGATTCTCCAGTTTTTGTTGAATTTTATTTTAAATTTACATAATAAGGTAGACATTTTTATGGTATGTGATCCGTAAACGAGGGAAAAATTGTGGTCATGTGGAAATATATTCAATATTTTGTGCTATATTGGCATCTAAGATCATCTGCAAACAATTTCTGAGCTTCTCCATAACTTCAACAGGAGATTGTTTTGCGATTCGGGTCACCACTGTTGAAATTGCAATATTTACTCGTACTTCTCAAGTATATTATCCTTGATGACCACGTAAGAAGTAATTACAGTACAGGAGTTAAGATCGGGCGAGTATGATGGCCAGGATCACGCACAACCGATTAGTTAAGAAAATCAGTTAGACAATATTCTGCCCTCAAAATTCAGAACTTGCTGAGAATATTGACGTTTGTAGCATGAGGGAGTCCCGTCCTATTTTTAAAAAAAGTTTCTCCAAAATTAACACTCATTCTGTGGAGAAAAGAAAAGAAGAAAATAGATGCTTATAGCACGAAACTGCTATAACGAACGGTATTCACTATATTTGTAAAAACATATTGCTCCATAATGAGCACTTGAGTAGCTTAATAGACTGTATAATTTCCAAGAAAGAAAGGTAATTTTAAAAATGAAAACAACTGAAATATTGTATTTAGTAAGAATTTAATATTGGTAGAAGTCAGAATGAAAGTTTCCTAGATTACGTTGAATAATAAGAGAGTAAATTGAGAATAAAATCAATTAAAATTAAATATCACCAATCCTGAAGATAATTAAAATACGTATATCAGTAAAAAATATGATAGTAATTTAAATAGCGCATTCTACACATTTCTCTTATTTTTAATTTGAATTTAAATATTACAGTTTTTTATTACAGGTACTCGAAATTATGTAATTATAAATTTTTAATCCATAATTAAGGCTGCAATTTTTTGCCAGCAATTGTGACGCATTTTCTGTTCAAAAAGAATATATATATATAAATTTTGCATGATATAAATTTAATTACGTAGGTACATTAAAAAATTTGTTCCAATTGAATTTCGTTTCAGACATCGCAATGACTTCAAGTTTTCCCAGTTCACCCAGTTTCTGTGCTAGTACGTACGAAACCTTGAAATAGACCTAGATAGACAGCGCAAAAGATAGATCCGATAGAATAGATGGACAAAGTAAATAAGCCCTAACCTGTTTCCCCCACCTCCGCTCAATACTCCGCTATCAGTTAACCTGTGTCTCTCCTACTTGGCGAAGTCTAGCTATATGTACAATACAGGCCTACATACTGAGTGTGACGTTATCAAAAAAAATCCGCTTTTGGGTATAAGACCATGAATTTCAAACCTACCGAGTTCGCTAACTTGCCTCCAGAAAGTGAGGCCGGAAGTCGTCAATTTTAATGCGAACAAGAACCTGTGTCCGCTCCACAGATTTCTGTTATGTGCTATGTAAGCTTAGGTGTGCAGGATACATACCGGAACTGAGTGTGACATTAGAAAAATCCGATGTTATGTGCTGATTTTTGGTGCATTAACAGTTATTACGTAAAACGTACTTTCTTACCAGTTCGAAAAATGCCGAAACAGCTATGGAATGAAATTTACGGGATCACCTATGACCCAGCACTACGACCTGTTACGAGGTATTGCGCTAACCTCAAGCTAGGCGCATTCCCAAACACAAACCAGCTGACTACACTAAAGTTCACTGCGTATCAAGATTCCGAGCAGGCAACCCCCCCCCCCACCTTGTCCCCTAGGACAGCCCCCCTCCGTGCATCACCAGCCGCCGGTCGGGGAATACTAGACCTATAGAATAATGACGAAATGGAGAAATGGTGACGTAATGATATAGATGTGTAATATAGGAAAAAACGGGGAGAACCTCAAGGAAAACCCCAATTGCGACCTTGCCCTCCACAAGTGTCAGTATGGATTTTTCATTTAAAAATCCAAGATTCGACTGGGACTCGAACCCGGGCCGCCTGCGTGATAGGCCGGGGGTCTGGCCACTCAGCGACCGTAGGGACGGCCGAAGCAGCTAAATCACGACCTTAATCATTAAAATTTGCGGGGTAGCCAGTTATCTGTGGTTATAATTAGGAACCGTATTCTGCCTTCTCTTCCACTCAGCCATTATAAAATTATTTCATGTCAAATATAAATAACATCAATAGAGAAAACAGTGGAATAATAATGATAATGATAATAATAATAGTAAGAGCAAAATGTAAGTCTGTTTAGTTAGATGTAATTCTAAAGAGTTAAACAAGTACAATGAGGAAAATTGATGTATTAAAAGTAAATTTAATTTTCTATAAAAGTAATATCTGAAGAAAGATCATGCTTTAGAGGTGCAAAAGTCTTTGTGACAATCGGCTTTCGAAAGTAGTAGTCTGACATCCCCTTACACTATGCACACTAAAATATGCTATTTTTACTCTTTTATTATCATAAAGATGAAGGCTTACATGATAAAACATTATTTACACTGTTGTACACTATTTACAAATTAATTAGACCACAGTATTATGCATTATAATACACAACACTGTACACACCTGTAAGCTTAATAGTGTAAATACAGTTTGATAAGTATAGGTCTACATTCATTATTGTAGTGTAAATAGTAAAAATAGCGTATTCTAGTGTAAATAGTTTAAATAATTTAAATTGTGTATATTAGTGTAATTGTTAAAGTGGTCCATGTTTTGTTCTGCCCCACTTGACGAAACAAGAGTAGGCAAGTATGCTAGACGTAAACGTAAGTTCATCATTCACTTAAAAACTCCAGTAGTTTCCTGGGTAAAAGTACGATCCCTGGTTATAATACTGAGAAAGTCATCGAAAGTCGAACTGTTGCCCATTCTTTTAGAGAAGTCAATACGCACCATTGGGCTGTGAAGTCGCAAATTTGGAGAACATCTGTCCATTCCTCTGAGTCCACCGTTGTGGCTGAGGGGTTAGGGAGTCCGAACCCAGGAACTCCCGGTCAGGACGAGTTGCCTGGGTGAGGTTTTTTCGGGGCTTTACCCTCACTCCTATGGATGAATATCAGGTAACTTTATCAGATGATTGGAACCCAATCATCTTCGCCAACGGCCTCTGTGGAATGTAGTTAAGCAACGTTGGATGGCTTCTGCAACGAGCACACGAGGCGGACCTACTCGGGGGAGGAGTTTCGCCTCGGACCGACAGGAGGGCCTTGGGGGAAGTTGCCGAAGCAGGAATGGTATATGGATTTCTGTCGGCTGTAGGGACCGGTCGTTAGGAAGTCATGTGGTTGTGTCGGTGCGCGTAGGAGATCTTTGGCACGCAACTCCTTCCATATCGAGGGTTAGCGCAATAGATCTCAACAGGTCGCAGTGCTGGACCATCCGTGCCCCCCTCACTTAAATTCCATTCCGTTCCTCTGAAGAAAGGATTTTAATATTTCCCACATATAATCCCTAACTCTTTTTTATCATTTGTATGCATCTTAAGTCTGTTACTAGTGAGCGATGTATGCAATGGAGAGAGAAAGAAAGTGACCACCGTACTCATTATCTTCTGGATTAGTTGCTTCATAAATGGTGCCTTATTCGTGTCACTTATGAGGTTCCAACCTATCTTCGGACTTTGATTAAACAACAACAACAATAGTATTATTTCCCACACTGTTCCTTCGGGTAGGAAGCGCACATGTAACCGTGATTAAGCAAAATTTCATCCATCCAGGTTCATAATTCATTTACTGTGTAAATGTAGTAGTAATCTCCTGGCCGTCATTTTATTACTCTTCATGATTCATCACGAGCTGCGTGCAGTGAGCTCTAATCACTTATTAGCTAATTCTCGCTGCTGCAGGTATTTACGTGCTTGCTCCTAGATAATTAATTTGCTCTCGAGACAAAAGAGAAACCAGTGACGTCAGACGGAAATGGTTCAGGTTATAGCGACGAGGATTAATGAGTGAGGATGGAAAAAATGAGGCTGAGCAGAGAGCGCGTTCAGAACAAGCCGCGCTTCCAGCACAGTAACTGAACACGTTCATTTGTCGGGCTTTATTCATGCGTGCATTTGTGCCTGTTTGAGTGCGTGTGTGTCTATATGTGCGTGTTTGTTTGTACATATTTGTGCAGTCTTGTCTGCCGCGTCTGTGGCTCAAGCGGTAACATGCTGGTTTTCCGTCGAGGCGGCCAGGGTTTGATCCCTGGTTTGATGTAAAGTAGAGGGTTTCTCTAGGGGTACTTCTGTCTCCTATCATTCCAAGTTTCTCCACCCTGCTCCTCATTTCATATACAATCTGCACTAGTTAAAACTAGGCTGGGTTAAGTCTTGAGTAGTCCACTGCTGTGGAGTAACGGTTAGCGGAGCGGATCCAGGTTAAACGAGCAGATCCGGCATTTCATCACACACTGGTGTACTGTAAATCATTTTCCAGGGTGCACTAAGGGCAACGATGTGCAGCATAGAAGTATGTCGTGCTCCTCCTAGGTAGGAACACAAGGGTAAATGATGCGAAATTCATAAATAAATACCTGCCATAAAAGAAAAATCATAATATCTTATGTACTGTACATGTTACTTTTATGTTATGTATATTTTGTACACTTTACATATTTCTGTTTGTATTTTTGAGTTTTGTACGTCTTTCTGTGTGTTTTTGAGTATTGTACGTATTTCTGTGTGTGGCTTTATGTATGGTATCTATTTATATGAATTTTTGTACATGGTATGTATTTAACTATGTTTTTGTTTAGTGTACGTGTGTATGTGTTTTTATGCATTGTATGTGTTTCTTTTTTATCCGTTTATTTTACGATGCTTCAACAACTGCTATGATTATCTAGCGTCGAGTGAAATGGAAAAAATAATGCCAACGAAGTGAGTCCAGAGTCCAGCGCCAAAAGTTACCTAGCATTTGCTGTTAAAAGATTGAGGGAAAACCCTGAGAAAAATCCAACCAGGACTAGGACTCGAGCTCGCTCGTTTTACGATGAGATATATACGCGTTTGTATGTGTATATTTATATATTGTACGTGTTTATGTGTGTTTTGTGCTTTGTACAATCAATTCCATTAATGCCGTCACATTTTGAAATTGTGTTTGCAGTCGGTACTTAATTCCCCTCTAACTTTTATGTATGTATGTATGTATGTATGTATGTATGTATGTATGTATGTATGTATGTATGTATGTATGTATGTATGTATGTATGTATGTATTTTAGTTGGTTATTTAACGACGCTGTATCAACTACTAGGTTATTTAGCGTCGATGAGATGATGATAGCGAAATGGTACTTGCCGAGATGAGGCCGAGGATTCGCCATAGATTACCTGGCATTTACCTTACGGTTGGGGAAAACCTCGGTAAAACCCCAACCAGGTAATCAGCCCAAGCGGGGATCGAACCCGCGCCCGAGCGCAACTTCAGACCGGCAGGCAAGGGCCTTAACCAACTGAGCCACGCCGGTGGCTTTGTATGTATGTATGTATGTATGTATGTATGTATGTATTTTTTATTTTAGTAGGTTAATTTACGACGCTTTATCAACATCTTAGGTTATTTAGCGTCTGAATGAGACGAAGGTGATAATGCCGGTGAAATGAGTCCGGGGTCCAGCACCGAAAGTAACCTAGCATTTGCTCATATTGGGTTGAGGGAAAACCCCGGAAAAAACCTCAACCAGGTAACTTGCTCGGACCGGGAATCGAACCCGGCCACCTGGTTTCGCGGCAAGACGTGCTAACCGTTACGTATGTATGTATGTATGTATGTATGTATGTATGTATGTATGTATGTATGTATGCATACAAGACACACAGATAATCATTCCTATGAGCAGTGGCGTGCCGCTGTATCTCTGAAATGTTGGCATACATCGCAGACAAGTTCTAATTATTATGTAGGTACTAGTGTCCTAGAATGCGCGAACATGAGAGAGGCAACCAAGTCATTACAAACTTCGCATTACTTCATATGAAAACTAATCGCTAGATCTGTGCTAAAATCCTTAATCAGTTAAAACATGAAGGGAAGGGAGTAGAGGACAGGGAATATTTTTATAACAAGGTGGAACAAACATGACAGGCCTCCTCCTACACAGCGAACATCGGCGAATATCGAACTTCGCCATACTCGACAAACTTGAACTGAACATAGCGCCTGTAATGCATGACACTAATAGCTACTACTCAAACATGAACACTACTGAAAACCGGAATAGACAAAACAGACGAGTCAGCCTCACGTTCGCGGTAGAGGCGAAAGTGGAATACCCAGCTTCGTTGTCAGTATATGACTAACAAACGAGACGGCATTAATGGACTCCAGTGTACATGTTTCTGTGTGTGTTTTTGTTCATTGTATCTTTTTTCTTGTGTATTTTGTGCATTGTACGTGTTCTTGTGTTTTAGTGTTTTTTGTACTTTGTACGTGTTTCTGTGTATGTTTTTGTGCATTGTACAATTTCTGTGTGTTTTTGTGCCCTTCACTACTTCTGTTTATGTATTTGTGCATTGTACGTGTTTCTGCATGTGCAGTTGCGCATTGTGCATGTTTCTGTGTGTGTTCTTTTTGGTGCATTGTACGTGTTTCTTTGTGTTCGTGCATGTACACATTGATATATCCATGTGTTTGTGCATCAGGTGTTCCTGTGTGTGTATGTTTGTGTATGTACAGTACGTTCCTTACTCTTAAATCATTTCTTGAATTCAAATCCTCATATAGGCCTGCCCTATATACATGCATTAACACCTACTCAGGTATCGAACCTGTATCCCAGATTCAGCATTAAATCTCTACGAGTCCTGAACACTGAGCCTGGTTCACGGATGGAAACAAACATTGTGGCATGGTCCTGTGGTTGCACTTAATAATTTCATTCCTGCTCGGGCTGCGCTCCGCACAGGACAGTCCGGGTCGGTGGGCAATAAACTCTTCCTCCCCTCCGCGCTTCGCTCTTATCTCTCGTTGTTTCTTGTTTGTAATTATTTCCGTGCTCTCTTCCACCCCAACCACCCCTCTGCAGGGCCTTGACCTTCTGTCTGGGGTCGAGATGCTCAGCCGAGCGTACGGAGCTCGTCCAATGAAGTTGTTGTCAGTTTAAAGGCGCTCGATTGTAGTTGTTATTGTAGCAAATTGTATCAACTGCATAGTTTATTGACTGGACGAAGTGACAAGCGACGCTCTTGACGGTCGAAGTACCAAAACAATGGATAGGGTTTCCTCCACAACATGACCACTATGTCCGAGAACTACGTCACAAAATAACTGCAGACTAGGCGGGCACGCGAGGGCGGGGGGATTACTGGGTTTGAACTCCTCCTGTGAACTTAAAAAAAAAATATATATATATATTTATTTATTTAAATTTGAAAATCTTTTATCCACAATCGTTTTTCTTCCTTTAATTTTTCACTGTCAGAGTAACAAAATCTCGACACAAGGCATAATCCTCCTACCCCTTCTTCAATATAATCCCTATGCTTGATGATGCAGCACGTTCCAATTATAACAATGCTATCTTTTTATAGAGAGACTTCGCATACCTATCATATACAAATTACTGTTCACTAAATATGTACAGAGTGATTCACGAGGATTTACAGTCACTTACGGAGCTTATTTCCGAAGACATTCTGAGCAAAAAATGTCCTAATAAACATTTGTCCTAATCTCATTATTTTCAGAATTACACTAATTTGAAGTTATTTGCAAAATACCTTTCTTCTTTAGTTTAAGGGTAAAAGAATATTGCAAATAGAGAATGAACTATTCAGAAGTATAATTTCTTTAATTGGCTAGTGTTCTGAAGCTAAACATGTGTTGTCAATTGCTTTGTACAGATTTTGTTTTTCAATTTTCAACTAAAAATAACATCATTCTTATGCGTTTATCACAAAAATTGTTACAAATCATACGACTTTAGGAACTTGATTCTTTACAGTTTAATTATGCATCCTAATGTACAGTCTTGAATTTACAAGAGTGGCGTGATTTGTAACAATTGTTGTGGTAAATACGTATGAAAATGTAATTTTGTAGTTTAAAAAAATCTGTACGAAACAACTATGTAATTCACGACACATTTTTAGATTCAGAACATTAGCTAATTAAAGAAATGATACTCCTGAATAGTCCAGTCTTTATTTGTAATATTTTTTTACCTTTGAAACGCAAGATTAATGGTATTTTACAGACAATTTCAAATTAGTGTAACTCTGACAATATTGAGATTATGACAAATGTTTATATGAACATTTTTTGCTCAGAATGTCTTCGGAAATAAGCCTCGTAAGGGACGGTAAATCCTCGTGAATCACCCTGTGTGTGTATATATATATATGTAAGTGTAATAATGACACAAGCAATTTTATTATACAGACTTAAGCATAAGTTAAAATTTGTTCAAAATAGGATCGCTATGAAAAAATTACGTTTCAAAGATTTTACAAGGATATTCACGAATATGTTCTATTAGAACATAGTAAAATATAAATAAATATACCGTAACATATAATAATAATAATAATAATAATAATAATAATAATAATAATAATAATACACAACATTTAAAATACCGTTAATGAAAATTGTAAACAATTTTAATAATGGACCCCTACCCTGATAAAATTCTGCGTACGCCACTGCTATGTAGAAACAATTTACATAACTTATTGTTCTCTATCACGTATTCTTCTCTTCAGAGAACATTTTAGAGGCACTGTATTATAATTTTACAATAAAATTTTCAAATGACATTATTATTATTATTATTATTATTATTATTATTATTATTATTATTATTATTATTATTATTAGTGATATAATAAAAGCATAAAAAATGTTTCATATGCTGACATCTTACTATATTTCCGCCCCTTTTCGCCGGCAAAATGTCCTTCCGCTCTTACTAAAAGGTGAAGGTAAACGAAAGATCCTGATGGCTAATGTATTCCTCCGCGAGATTCCTCTTTCTATTGGTCTTCACAATCGCGTGCTATCCCCATAAGCATTATTAAAAAAGTTGTGCACTTTCCGGGGCACTGAACTTTTTATAAAATGGTGACGCTTTTTACGAACAGGCTTTTTCCTATATTACTTGAAGTGGTTAATTTTCCTGTTTCTTGGAACACTTTTCGGGTCTTAAAAACTCTTGAAATGTAAACATCAGTAAATTCACTTGCAATTTTCGTAATATAATCAATCGTGACTGCAGGATATTTTGCAACAAACTTACGAAACACGTTTATGTAGTATAATTATTTTCTTCTGATCGTAATTTATATTAAAGGCTTTGCTTGGCGATGGTTTTCGCAGAAAGCCATAATTTGCAACCACCAATTTCCACGTACTTGATTAGGGTCTATATTTTTAATACGAAACTGATGCTTCAGGTAAAATACGAACGCTTACTCATTGCGATGTGTTGATGGCGAGTTTGTTACATGCTGAATATTAAATTGTTCACTAATCTTATCCGTCTTTATTGTTTGTCTATTAAAATTCGTGTAGAAGCTCATGGCAATTGCAAACAAGCCAGAAGCTATGGACGGAATAGTAAGAGGAGAACTTACATTCACTATTTGAAAACATTAAAATACAATTTCGACCTTTAATCAAATGAACTGTACACGGCAAAAAGGATGAATAGAGTTCCCGAAACATTCAGCGTCATATGCCATTGTTGTATGAAGCTTAGAAGGCAGACCGGACCTAGCTGGTGCGTAAACACAGAAACAAAGCGAATACAGTGTCATTCTACGAGTATACAAGTGTATACTTTACGTTCATGTATACGTACAGAAAGAAAAGACACAATGTTATCAGAGGGTTTATTTTAATAAACTCTGAGATCAGCCTGAAACTTGTCACATGTACGAGTATTGCAAATGTCACGGCGTGGATATCCATATTATATGTTAAATCTGGTGTTGAAAATCTTTCTTTAATATTCATAAGACACATTTTCATACATTTTTTTTAATGTTGAGATTGTTGGGAAGATATATTCGATCACTTTTTTATTGACCATAATGGTTTTTCCGTCCCTTGAATGATTTAATGTGGTTGAGCACAATTTCGAAGACATCATCAGGTTTTTTGTTGTGATGATTATGATGTTTGCCTCGTTGATCTTTAGGTGACATACCTGTAGACTTTAGAGAGTTCTGTAGTACCTGAACGAGCTTGTAAGAGACAACATGCAAGGAAATGAATGCTTTCAAACACACTGGTATTTCTTCCATGTCAGATTTTAACACCCTTACCTTATAAGAATACTTCCTATAATGTAATTCAGCTGCTTGAAAGGAATATTTCAGAAGGTCCCTCATAAGAGGAAGTAAGCCTATAACTTCAATAGCCAATGAACTTTCGTTTTTATATGTGAATTTATTTTTTATTACTGTACCTAGTGCCTCTTTATTACATTATGCATTAATTGTATCAAAGCATCTAGAGCATATTAATATTTTTTCCTCAATAATTTGTGCTCATTGAAGGCTTGATTTAAATAGCTATTAGGCGATATTGTAACAATTTATTTGATTTTCTTCTTTAACCCGATTACTCATTCTCTTCTCTTACATATTATATTACTCTAATAGTTACTAAGTTAATTAATATCGTAAATTGTATACAATAGACCCTATGACTGCACAATAACAAAGTACTAATGCATTGCCAACTCTTTGCTGCGTGTTACGTACTATTTAGTAGAGTAGTAGGGGACACCTCCTTGGTTGCCGCTCCTTCCTTCGCGCAAGAAAAGCACAAGGAACACCATGCACTCTTATTCATCCTTCTTGCCGTGTAGTCCTCATATGCATAGCATTAAATTACACACAGACGCTGACACTGACACTAAGAAACTACATTACGCTTATGCCAGTATTATTTCTCCGGTAGCCAATGCGAGATTTCGTATCTCTGTTACTTTTGTTTGCCTCCACTTTTTGTAAGAGCGGCAGGAGAATACGTATCTACGTCCAAGATTGAGATTACGGGCATCCACAACATTTCTGATGTTTTCGTACCATGACCCGTATGTGATCTATCTCGCCTCCTCCTTCCCTGTGGTCTTCACTAAAATATTTTTAGTCAGACGTTTTTCCGTCATTCGTACCAGATGTCCAAACCAACTTAATGATCTCCTCTATTCTCTCTACCACTCTCTTTTCTTTATTCATTTTTGTTATTACTTCCTCATTAGTTTTGCTTCCATCTTTGAAGTCTCAGCTCTTCTTCTTGAGCAGTCCATCTCTATAGCTATCAAGGTTTTTATTAAATCCATATGCTAAATCCGTATTTCCGATTCATAGCAAACATTGATTGTACCATTGATATACCTACTCTCTCTTTGCTTTTATTTGAAATACTTTTACCTCATCAGAATGACTTGAGACTTTCTAGAATTTTATTCGCTGTTGTATGTCTGTTTCTCCTGTTCGTTTACGTCGATGTATTCTCCAATAGGCTATATTTGAATGACCGGTATCTACTTGTTTGATTCCTTAATTCAGTAGTACCGGTATTATTGAAGAAAAACATATGAGAACTGTATAATACATTTAATATTAAAATATTCCACTTATAGAAACGTTTAAGGAATAAAAGACAGATTTGTTGAGATAAATTCAGGAAGTTGCTTGTGGTTTATTGCTTGTCATCCGGCAATGTCTTGTCCCGTTAGGAATGCACGAGAAAAATCTGGTGTTCTAATTCACTGCATTTAAATGTTGTCTAATATTTTTTGTGTATGAAATAAGTGTATGAAGACCAGAATCATAGTCCTAGATGGGAATTGATAATGTTTTATTTTACTATTATTTGAAGTAAACTGTACGTGCAACTCAATCCAACCCATGTCTCTCAGAATTCTTGATATTATTCGTTTATTGCTTAGCTAGAGAGCGTAATCAGGTTTATAGTTTCCTGCTTCTTTAATAACCAACGATCTGTTTAAAGATTTTGGATATATTATGTCTGAGCATTTATTGTAAATCTTTAAAAAGACACACGCACGCACGCACACACACGTGCAGTACAACTTGCTGAATTATATTTAGTAGTGGATTTTACAGGTAGTGCTCTTGCATTAATTTCTAAAATTATAAAATTAAAATTTTGCTACATGGTGTCACCCTTAGGCTTCGTCTAATATACAGTCTGAAGCGTTTATGTATGGATAATGATATTATTATTATTATTATTATTATTATTATTATTATTGTTGTTGTTACAAAGCTATTATGATAGTAAGAAAAATTTCTTGCTGGTTATACTACGAGTAAAAGATGAAAGTTTCCATATATGACAATCAACAATGCATAATCTGAAAGGACAAATGAAAATAGTATATGATTAAAATGGCTACTACAAATCAACAGCGGGTACAATGTGTTCTTTGGTATGCTAAATTTGAGAGTGTTAAAAGAGTTCAAAGGGCATTTCGACGTGAGTATGGTATGCGTAATGTACCTAAATACGTTTCCATAATATTATGGTATCGAACATTTGTAGAAACAGGTTGTGTTAAAAAAAATGCAGGAGATCGCAGCTATCTCTTGGCTTGGTCCCCAAACTCCTCAGATCTAACTTCTCCTGACTTCTTCGTATGGGATTTTGTTAAAGACATTGGTCTATTCACAGAAACCCAAGAACATTGATGATTTGAGAGGAAAAATTACTCAAGCTTTTCAACAAATCACCCCTCTTATGTTACAACGGACATGGACTGAATTGCATCACCGTTATCTATTGTGCAGGGTGCACAATAGGGGTCATGTTAAGCTCTGAGGAATCTCCCATCTTTCAGTGTTGTATGCACAAAGTTTCAACAAATAAAGTTCAGTAGTAAATGTTTTACGATGTTTTTATTTTATCTATACCCAAACGGATCACTCTGTATATAATTTCGGCGAATGAAATCGGAAATTTTAGATAGACTAATTTTTGCAATTTAGCTGCATGGCCAATTAAAAAAAAATAAATTTCATGCCTCTAAGCAAGAGTGGTATTTGTTTGTTTTTTTTTCTTTTTGTAGTCAAGTTAATTGCAGCGGTCAAGTTTAGTCCAGTTTACGTTATGGCAAATAGATCATTTCAGAGAAAATAAGGAGGGAGTACGCCACGCGATATACCCTATAAGGTCTTCCCTAAAAAATCTTGGCTCCCTCCCCCCAGCAAAACTGAAATGATGCCCCAGCGTCATGAATTCGAGGTCATATAAAGGTTACGAAATACAGCACATTCTTTTGCATTAGCCTATTTTAAATTAAACAACTCAGTTCATCCAATAATGTTAATATAAAACCACTGCATTTTTTTTTTTTTTTTCATTTTCGTTAGCTTGCATATCATTCTGGTCGAATAACAATTAATTGAGTAGTCCAGTTGCAAAACTCGTTACTTTCATGTTTTTTAAAAATTGAGTTTTTGGCGCCATGTCATTCTATAGTTTGGAATAGGCACAATGCAATATGATTATAATCTTTCATATTTAGTTTTGTCCCAGTTTAAACATGATCTGAAATACTGAGACTGAAGAACTCGTTATGTCCAAGGACTGTACTCCAGCAATATTCGTTATGTTCCTATCACAGAACCAATCAAAATTCGTTATTGCCAATTATAATACATTTGTGATTATTAGAAACTGCTGCAAAAATCGTTATGTCCATTTTGTGGTATTGAATTTAGGTTCACATATTTATAAATAATATTTTCACATCAGATACAACTTCAAACCTACTGATTTCAAGCTACGAGTATAAGATTGGTTATTTTACAGCATGTTCTCTCTGCCTCTGACATTCGCTTATGTGTGAATTGAAAATGAGTACAGGAAAAATCAAAATCAAATTGCTAGCACCCTCCATCATCGGTTAATGTCCACAGACTTAAGAAATTTTATTTATTTGTTTGAATATACAATTTCTTGAACCCTATTTTACTCGAAAGTACATTAGGGTTATAGTTATAGCCTGAGTTTATGTTATTATAATAAGAATTCATTTGATGTGGGTAACCCAGTCTTGCTACTTAAAATTAACACTTATATTTACTACAATAATTTGAATTATTTAAGAGTTCTTAATATATTACATATAAAATTACATTGACGTGGGTAACCCAGTCTTGCTACTTAAAATTAACACTTATATCTACTACAATAATTTGAATTATTTACAAGTTCTTAAATATATTACATATAAAATTACATTGACGTGGGTAACCCAGTCTTGCTACTTAAAATTAACACTTATATACAATAATTTGAATTATTAAGAGATTATCAATTGATCAAGTTGGTTGCAGATGGTTGCGGGATCCAAAATAAGAATAAAGGTATGTTCTGCAAATATCTGGCAGACTAAGACCCTGAATCAATAACACAAATAAATTTGTTACTTTCTGTGATGGAGCACTATCCCTCTGGATAGAGTCTTTCGATGAATTGAATCTGAAATTTAAAAAAAATAAACAATCCCTACTGGCGAAGACTATGAAAAAATTATCGAATCTCATGCAACAGTGACTCGTCTGGGAGATGAGTGTTCTGTATTGGACTGGAAAGAAGCTGTTTCCACAATAATTAAAGAACCTGGTCAATAGAATTTCAAACTTGAACTTTGTAAGATATATTTTAGTAGGTTATTTTACGACGCTATATCAACAGCTTAGGTTATTTAGCGTCTGAATGAGATGAAGGTGATAATACCGGTGAAATGAGTCCGGGGTCCAGCACCGAAAGTTACCCAGAATTTGCTCATATTGAGTTGAGGGAAAACCCCGGAAAAAACCTCAACCAGGTAACTTGCCCCGACCGGGAATCGAACCCGGGCCACCTGGTTTCGCGGCTAGATGCGCTAACCGTTACTCCACAGGTGTGGACACTTTGTAAGAGGGTAGTTATCAGAAAAAGGGAATTGTGTCATAAGAGGAGAAGCAAACTACAATAATGACTTAGGAGAAGCGAAGAGAATATATTGAAACATAGAACAAAGTTGTACATTAAACCAAATGAAATGCAATAGGGAATACCACTAAAGAAAGAAAAACTTTCAGATTTGAATAAACAGTTGAACAAAAACACTTTGGAGGTGACTAGGGTGGAATGAAAAATCTTCTGTTTTTTAAAACATTGTTCTCACACCAAGAATCTATAGCAGAGACACCGGATCATGAATCTGATGTAGGAGATTTCATAGAAGAGAAGGAAGAACTGGTAGTGTAAAGTGTTGGATAAAACTGCCATTGTATTTTCAGATACATTGTTGTGCTTATAATTGATTGATATAATTAAATATTGTGTAACATTTTATAATGTTAACACAATGTGCAGATCACACCCATTGCGATCAATTTTTGTTTACTGCAGCAAAATGCATTATGTCCTCCTTTCTGCTGCAAATCTCGTTATGTTCAAACTATTATCTACAATAACATTGCTGCTTCAATAAAATTTTATTGCTTTCTCGTTTTAAATGAATGATATTTTTTGTAGTTTTTAGTAAAAGCCTAACTTTCTATCTATGATATCTTAAAAATTACAGTTTTTTTGCACTTAAAAAATTTGTTTCAATCCTCATAACGAGTTTTGCAACTGAACGACTCGATTTTACTTTGGTTTACGTTTTTTGTTAACTTACTTCAAGCACACTTTTATCTTTAAAATCCAAATATAAATGTAGTTTAAGATTATTGCATGCACCAGCCCACTAAAATCCCCACAGACAAGAGATTCACACACTGTACTGAGAATTTTCCTTATCATGCAGTTATCAAAGAACAAGATCGCAGCTCCAAGACATCATAAGACGAATGTAAAACAAGAATATACTTGTGTCCCAGTGGGAGATAAGGAAATAACTACTTCCTTGCCGGAAATCAAAACTGGGTGAGCTGCATTTCCAGTAACAACGGCGTTGTTTGAGCATCATTATGACCGTATAATCTGTATTGATTTTATGACAAGTAACAGTGAGAACACTGAAATTCAAGTAGAGGGATACTGGCGAAGAACGTCCCAGCTTCCTATTGAAGGACAAATAGCTACTTTTGGATGGTCTCAAGAGATGATCTCTCTTCGTTCCTATCTATTAATGTTTTTCTACGTCTTCTCTGCTACTCAGAACTCAGCGCGGTGTTGCTTGATCTCTCACTTTCTAGCTTCTCTAGCATAAGGGATAATATAGTATTGTCACAAAACATTTCATCGCCTTATTATTATTATAAGGTTCTGTCTTCACTTTTTAAACAAATTCGGATTATGATTTATCATGAAAGTAGAGCAGTAGATGCTTTATATTCCACCACGAAACTCGAAGGTTTAGTACCTTCTTTTGGCTGTAATGGTATTACATAGTTCCATCTTCAGTGGGCTTATGTTTTAAGTATTTAAAGGTTCTATCTCCAATGCCACTAGATACAATTAGCATATATTTTGGAAAGACAAATGAAGGAAGAAAGAGATAGGAACCTAACGATTCAATTGCAATAATGTTTTGATTTAGAAAATATGTTCACTTTGCCTAAAGCAGATACTATATCAAATATCTTTACAAGGGAACGTTTAATGCATATAATTTAATAACACATTGCTCTGTTAATACTACAGTATACACTGCAGTATAGCATGAGAAAATGTCAGGTCGAGATGGTAGGCCTAATCAAATTGCAATTGTCCTATTTAAATTTTGACTAAGATCGTTAATGATCATATTGATCACAGACATTTAAAGAATCTAATTCTGCTGTCTGATGCTTGTGCTCCAGAAAATCGAATCTTTCTCTGTAGAATTAGCCTTAAAAAGTTTTTACAAGATTATAAAAATATGAATGATGCAGCCAACTTGGAAGAAATTGTGTAGAAATTTTGCGAAACTGGACACAGTTCAATTGAAGAGGTAGAGAGTATCCACAGTAGAATTGGAAAAGGTTCGAGATACACTAAAATATTCAGCCCTGTAAGTCTTCTGAAAAACCTTAAATATGTAGGGAAAAGAGAGAGAAATATAATTGAAATGAAAAACACAGATTTCTTGAATTTACAAACTGCTGCTATAAATTTACAATAGGATCTGGGTTCTTTCAGTAAGCTGAAAAATATAATTCTTCAAACACACAAACCATTTCATGTCCAATTAAACCCAACTTCATTGAAGACTTTTCTACTATGAATTTAATGAGATAAAATCTCGGAACAAGGTATTAGTCAGATCTGAGACATTGAAAGTATGTTGAAATAAATGCGTAATATTGATATAGCGTTTTAAACATATAATTTGAAGTGGTTTTGTTGAAGAGAAAAGCAAAAATAGGTTAACTCCCCTATTCAGAGATTACCATAAGCCCATAAGAATACATACTGAAAATCATGTCATGATAAGCTAATATTTTAAACAAATTTAATTTAGTGAAGTGGAATTTGATTTAATTTTTCCTATTTTCTTTTTACAGCTATTCTATAGAGATTGTTTTTATTTAAAATTTCAGTCATTGTGGTAAATTTTACTTCCATTTTTGTATTTAATTCAGTCGACACATGTATCATTTTCGTCATTGATTAAACAAGTTTATAACACTTTTGCATTTTATTATTTGCATATTTTACGTACTTGTAATAACCTGGTCCACACCTGTGGAGTAGTGGTCAGCGCGTCTGGCCGCGAAACCAGGTGGCCCGGGTTCGAATCCTGGTCGGGGCAAGTTACCTGGTTGAGGTTTTTTTCTGGGGTTTTCCCTCAACTCAATACTTTCGGTGATGGACCCTGGACTCATTTCACCGGCATTATCATCTTCATTTCATTCAGACGCTAAATAACATGAGATGTTCATACAGCGTTGTAAAATAACCCAATAAAATGAAATGTAATAACCTAGAACACTATGGGCCGTATTCATAGACGTTCTTAGCGCGGGCTCCCGGTAGATGATCAGCGAACTAACGTTTTTCGTATTCATAAACTAGTGTTAGCGATATGATATGATATGAATCCCGTACAAGTAACCAATCGATAGCCGAGGCTAGTTTAGCACGCTCGTAGCGCGGGCAGGTGAAATGTCTATGAATAGCACCCTATTTGACTATGGATATAGAATCTGGTTTATGATGACTATTGTATCAAGAATAACAAAAAAGTTTTATCTACAAACAAGACTTTTTTGTAACACTACTGCAAAGGAGAATATCTGCCTCAAATGCAAATTTGAAACTCGCCTAGAGATATTGTATTGTTATCTGTTTTGATCTAGGGATAGTTGCAGTAATTATACCCATTTTATACATTAAAACTTAAATTCAAGATCTGCAAAATAAGTTTCGGAAGATAGAGCCTTATTATAATAAGCAGTCAATTTATTTGTGAATCATTTCATTATGATTTTAATAGCTTAAATTTTAAAGTACTGCTTAATACGATCTGTGTTTACAATTCGTATAAGCGAAGACACACAATTAAAGTAAACCTATGTATTAACTTCTGCACTTACTAGTATCGCAAAATAAAACAGAAATATTTTATGTATATGACTAATAATAATAATAATAATAATAATAATAATAATAATAATAATAATAATAATAATAACTTTTTACAGTTTCATTTTCTTAACAATCCACAATCATAAGTATTGTTTGGGTATTTTATTGTATTGTATAAACATTCCCCAAGTTATAATATTGCAATACCCCTCTTACTGTCCTTCAAAATCCATCGTCTGTTAAGCCCTGTTCCCACCGCCCGTGGTTTGTCGAACCTGGTCTGAAGTTTGTCAATCCTCGCGCCGTGGGAATGTAAAGACGCATTATTGCGCGAGGTGGCTCGACCTTTCCCGTGAAATGTCGGTAAATGCTCGGACATCAAAGGCTTGTGGATCGACGGACGACAGGCCTGAGTGCGGCTCATGCACCCGTTCCGACGGCCTGTTGTAGATTGTTTAGCGAATATGGAATCCACAAAATCAACACCATAAAGGTAGGAACCAGGTTTATGATGCTTGGAAACGAATTCAAAGTAATTTAAGCAAGCATTGAGTGTTCTTTGAAAGAGCTAAAAAAGAAGGAACACTTTATTCTAATTACTCTTTTTTTGTAATAGAAAGTGGCGCATAAAATGTTCTGCCAATCACCCATCGATATACTATTTCACTTTTCAATTATTTACATTTTTATTTTTGAGGTAGTTATTCATAGATATTGTAACAACATTTGCATAAATTAATGTCTACTTCCTCCTCACTGTCCGACTCATAAACTTTATTCATTTTTATTGAAAATGATTTCCATTAACCAAAAAAGAATTAAAATTAAAGAAAAACGAAACAAATGAAACTGAAGAACGTCTGGCAATGGAGAAGTGGTCCACTCGAGATTTGCCAAGCCACGCGCCTTGACAACAAGGCTTACATTTCTTTAGTCACCGGCGTAGCTCAGGAAGTAGCGCATTTGCCTACTGCGGTCGAACATATATTTGATTTCTGCTTGGGTTGATTATTATCGGGTTGTGGTTTTTCCGAGGATTTCCCAACTCTAAGGCGAATGTCAGGTAATCCAATGACAAATTCCCGGCCTCATCTCGCCAAATACTACTTCGCTGCCACCAATTCCATCAACATTAACTTGGTATTTGATATATCGTCGTTAAGAATAGGGTTACTAGATGTCAGGATTTCGCCGGACATGTCCTGCTTTTTAGGTGTGTCCTACGTTGGGCCAGGCATAGTAGAAAATCAGAAATTGTCCTGCTTTTCTTTCTCGCCAATTCTCAACGGACCAAAGAGAGAAACTGCCTTTATCTGGGGTCCATTAGAGGAATTATGTTTGTAAAATTTAATTCAAGACAACTATGACGTATGGATTTTCACAAGTATTTACTGGATTAAAAGAACATTTCTTGTTCAAACAAGTTGGGTCATTAGAGGAGTATTAACAATCAGGAAATTAAACAAGGTGAAAGCTTATTTACAATATGTATAATTTAGTTACTTAATTCAATTCATGATAATAGTTTTGCATCAATTTTATTGCACAAATACTAACAAATTACCTTTTTATATAGCATACTGAAAAAAAGCTCCACGCCAAGTATTAAGTTAGTCTTTTATGTCCTGCTTTTAAGTGGAAAAATCCTTTTTTTTTCAGATAAAATGCCCTGCTTTTAAATTTTCTCATCTGTTAACCCTGTAAGAACCTACCAAAATATAATTTTCTTTGCCTGCTGTGTACGGTGGACAACCTGGTTTGAATACTAAGCACATCTGTATCAACCTAAAGTCAAAAGATAAGCATAAAATAATAAGAAAAATGAAAATATGTTTAGCGATTAATTGGAATTCGTAAGTTTAATTGTCCGTTTGTCAAGACCCAGAAATTTTAGGTAAAAGACATATGTAAACAATACAAGACTATCTTGAAGTATAAAATAACATTTTTTTAAGGAAATATTCACTGAAGCATATTGCAGCAAATTATTAAGCAGTTGAATGTTATCTGAGTGACTTTCGCATGTAAGCTGTTAAACTGGATAGCATCTATTTCTTTGAAACCGGTTTTGTGGTACTTCAGTCATAGCGAATTTGGACACGGAGGGAATGGGGCGGGGAGATTGTTAATCCTCTCAACTTTTTATGTTTCTAGCTTACCGAAATCATCCGATTTCGTACCGAATTTGTACGATTGTAGAAAACGTAGTTGTATGATGTTACTTGAACTTCGAGTGTGCTGTTTCTGTGTCAGTTTGTTTGGATTATAAAATGTAACAATTGTGGAAGTGAGCGTGATATTTTCTTTGTACAAGTTGTGCACACGAACATATTTATTTTTAAAACTTCACCGCCTATGCCGCTGTTTTTATCTTGCTGCTTGCCTACTCCATGTCAACAACAGGTAAACTATTGCCACGTTACGAACGTCTATAGGGTATTGAATAATTACAAAGTAATAGTAATATGTAAGAGTTTTTACATCCTGATGACACATTATATCACTTGTTAGTTATGTAGTTATAACAACCATTTTTATGCGTTAAAATAGAAACTAAGTTGTGAAAGTTGACAAGTTTCAGCTTTGTGTTAGCCATCTTGAAACTAATCAACTAGGTAATTTACAGCTAAGGCTCTTTCTCAAAGCTACATTTTCAGATGAAGTGCACTAGATTGTTGACTAAATACCCGTATGTGGCGTCAGAAGTTACGATCCAAAGCTACATAGTGCATAGCAATCAAGTCCACATAGCTAGTAAACGAAAATGCTTACTTGATTGATGACTTGTTCACTAAACAAACATGGATACCTCATCAGAAATTGGGGTTATGAAATCTGAAATGCTTTGAAAGTGAAATGATATAAATATATAATGTAGAATAACACGTTAACTTTGAACACTGACATTGTTAGTACCATCTGTACAATGTTTTAAACATTATTGTAATATATTAAGCCCTTATCATTTCCACATAACTCGTAATGAAACTGCATTAGGACACTTCCTTCTTAATTCAGTCCTGCACCGTGATGCCATAGTTTTTAGAAAAATAGTCTATAAAGAAGGCCATGTTTCAAGCATACATTCCCGAAGCTCCCTAGTGTGTAGTTCACAAGTCACCTAGTTACTAGACTAGACGGCATTTCGGAAGGCGGTCAGTTGTTACATGCGCCGTAGCATTTCTGGTATGTGACGTCACAAGCTTGTACAGTAGAACCAATAAAAATCAGTCTAAAACAAATACTTCCCGAGTTCGTTTGTTCACGTGTGAGTGTTTCAATACATTGAATAAGTAAAACTAACATTTACTGTGTGTGTGTGTGTTTGTGTGTGTAAGGTAAATAAATGGAAGAAGAGACTGTAAAAAGACAACTAATGAACAGACAGGCCCAGAAAATAGTGTTTAAAGTGTATAATTATTTTAAAAACGTTGACGAGCAGAACGCTGCCGGCCATCTTGATGCTGGCTGCAACGTTGCCAATGTGCAAGAAACGACTGTAGAAGCATGTGGTGTGGATTGAGAAACGTGCAAAGAATATTTTTAGTGAAGGAAAGAGGATTTGTTTGGTGTCATGCTTACGTTAATCGACAGCTAAGGTCATTATTATCTTTTGATAATTTAAATTATCTCCTGCGCTATTTGTATTGCATATGCACGTGAAGTACGATGTGGCAATGTACTCTGCCTTGCTCTCTCTATCTGTCTCTCTCGACGCAAACACTAGCAGACTACCGCCTTCCGAATTGCCGTCAACTCTAGTCACTAGTGTGTAGTATGGACTTGAGCTGAGACACGGGCTTAGTTTTTATTTTAACACAGGCAAATAGTTATCACTATATTCATAAGTAGTCTAAGAGATTAAGGTCGTGTCTCAAAGCTCAAGTCCATACTTCACACTAGTGACTAGCAACTAGGTGACTTGTAAACTATACACTAGAGAGCTTCGTAAATGTATGCTTGAAACATGGCCTTCTTTACAGATTATTTTTCTAAAACCATGACATTACGATGCAGGATTGAATTAAGAACGCAGTGTCCTAATGCTATTTCATTACGAGTAATGTGGAAAAGATAAGGACTTAATATATTACAGTAATGTTTAAAACATTGTACAGATGGTACTAACAATGTCAATGTTCAAAGTTAACATGTTATTCTACATTCTATTTATGTTATTTCACTTCCAAAGCATTTTCGGATTTCATAACCCCAATTGCTGATGAAGTATCCATGTTTTTTCAGTGAATAAGTCGGCAATCAAGCAAGCATTTTCGTTTACTAGCTACTACGACTTGATTGCTATGCACTATGTAGCTTTGGATCATAACTTCTGACTCCACATCCGGCTATTTAGTCAACAAGGTAGTTCACTTCAGCTGAAAATGTAGCTTTGAGACAGAGCCTTATTAATGAAATGTAAAAGAAAACAAAAGAAGAACGATATAACGACTTTCTAAGGCAGTAAGAAATTGTGGTCGAAGCCACCTGCCTACTGTACTTGGGAGTGGGTACAGACAATGGATCGTTTATTAGTAGTCGATGTGTAGCTTAGCAATGACCCAAACTCGAATCTAACAAAATTAACCAAGGGTATTACCACAATTTAGTATATGCAGTTGCGAAGCTTGGGGTCATTTTTTTGCAAATTTCGCGAAAGTTGCTAGCCGCCTGGAGCGCTGTGAGTACTAGGAACAATAGACTGTGCCACAGCCATCGTGATCTAATACAGGCCGTAAGGCTTAACCCGATCACGAAGGGTGGCGTTTCAACCATATAAATTAGTTGGAATGCATAAACAGTAACATATGTTTCTCTAAAATGTAGTGTAATTCCATTAATAAAATTTAAAACAATGATTATGAGACACTTCAGACATAATTTACTTGCGAGTTAAGATGTAATATTATTTATGGTGTGAAAATTACGTTGTTCGTATGTGTAATACCTGCCTTTATTTCGATTAAATATTGCGAAATTATTGTACATTCATTTATGCACGATTCAATAATTTTCAATTGCACCGCACGGATATTTAGATACGTTGAAATTATAGGTTATGTTTACTATACCAGTTGACCCTTTCTGTCTAAATTTAGTGATCTCCAATGCCTTGCCATTCATATGAAAATTATAGGTTATGTTTACTATATTTAACTTATATTTGTAAATTCGCAATCATACATTATAATTAAGCATAATGTCAGGTATGATACCCCGGACATTCAATTTGTCTGTATTTTAATACTAAAATTGAGTACTGAATTATTGTATTTATCTACTACTTGAGAGATGAAGTAACACAATTGTACGTACACTAATTTCATAGGAGTGGTATGGTAAATGTTTTGTCTAAAATTAAGGAAGGTAGATGTGCTAAATTTAAATCACAATATAAATTCTTTTTTATTAAACCTCAAAATAGCTTCCATTCTAAACTTGAAATGTTGACGTGAACAGATTTTGTTAACATGTAAATTTCTCTTCACATTAAAATAACACAGTTTTGTAATTATTTCTGCAATGTATTATGCAATAAGAAGTAAACGGAACTTATAACACATTACATTAAATAAAGCTTAGCAATGATAAGCAATAAAGTTATAATATTTCACTGAGCTCCATACACTGAAATAGAAAACCCGAACAAACGTTACGGCTGGTCTAGATCGAAAAAGCATTGACTGTGCAGTATTTCACATTTTTGTGAAAAGTTCGTTATCGGTTGTAATAAATGTAAATGGCTAAAATACAATAATTTAAATGATAATATGGGACAAGGAGATGTTTGTAGTACTATAAATTGTAAGAAAAATAGGTTAGAGTTATCCTTCCGAAAGATCCAGGAAGGTGAGTTTATAGAATATAATATATATTTTATGAAAATAATATGTATTTCATATTTCAATAGTGGAAGGAAGGTGTTAATTTTTTCAAAAGAACACGATATCGAAAGTACAAGACATTTTATGGTCTGCTAGGGAAAGAGTCTGTGATGAGGCGATAGTAGCGATCCTGGTGGTGTGCAACTATCTATGGATGCATATTTCAACTGTTTATGTTTGCATATTTAGTAAGTATTAAGCTTCTTGACTGTATATTAGACTGTGGTATTACATCATAAATAATGTGTTGATATTCAATAAAATTGAATATACGGCTAAACTAGCGCTGAGATAGTTCCCTTCGTACTCTGCTTATACTCCTTGCATATATGAATCTACGACAGGTTAGGTTTAGTTAGTTTGGGACTTTATTATACGTTGCATATACGATCAACTGCATCTCCACAAAAAAATCCCTTGTAAATTCAACCACTTTCACTTCCGAATTCACCGGGACTACATCAGCGCTAGTTTCAGCTTTAATTCAGTGTAAACCACTGTTTTAGAACGACACCTCTAAGTGACTTTATATTTAACATGTATAATCTTTATGCATATAATGTTGATAAAATCAGTGTAACCAAATTTAATTCATATAGGCTACAGTACTCAGCTCTTCTACATGATTGGATTAAATGGAATTGATATCAATACTATAACCATAGAATTTCTTGATTTGGAATTGGATGAGCTCTTGAACTTGAAAACACACCTAGAATATAATTATTACCTCTAAATTTAACTCTGTTCCATGTGTTCTATTGGCAATGTAAACCAATGCTTCTTAGAGTACAAAGCCAGTGCATAAACATGTGACTTCAGGCATCTTGGTCTAGTAATTTTAAAAGAACCTCAGCAGTATTAATTTCCATGTAATATGTACTATTCAAAATTTTGTTTTGTAAATGGTATACTTTGTCTTCTAGGCAATCCCTGTTTAGGGAAATTGTTTGATAATAAATAATAGAGCATATTTCATTTTATCGATTAGATATTAATATCCGTACCATTATTTGCTTGCAGCGGCAATTTGATGCTAGACAAAGAGCATAACTTCGTAGCGTTACGGTATAGACTATTGACAGAGATTGTGATTAATTTTGACATGATATACCATCGAAAGCTTTGTTTGTGTTACAATGAAAAGGGAATCTATTTCGGAAGCTGTTGAACAAATAACTTATTTAGAATCTGTTTTGATGTTAGGTAATTAACTCTTCAGGTCCAAAAAAAATGAAACAGACATTTCTCTCTCTCTCTCTTTTTTTTTTTTTTTCATTTTCTAAACTTTCCAGAGTTACCTTTCTGACCATTGTATATTCACTCATTTTGCGTTTTATTTGCGGAGCCAATCTGTATTGAGTATTTGTGAGTGTAGAAAAATAATAGGCCTATGGCGAATTTGGAAATATTGTGAAAGAACTGCTCCAGGTACTAATCCGGTTATACTTTATAAGGCTGTTACTAGTTTACTGTATGGACTGTCACAAGTTCATTGTACCATTCTTGGTGTCATACATGCTCAGCGTTTTTTCCATTGGTTTGAAATGCAGTACACATATTTTAGAATTTGGTTTTATACCGTAATCTTTTAGCCCAATCGCTCGCAACCATTTTCATTTTAATTCCAAACTTTCCGGAAAAGAGTACACACTTACGTTCTCGCCCTCTTCATAATTGCTCTTGTATCTAGGCTCTGAACACTTGTTAACATTATTGTGGGCATTGAATTTGAAAATAAATTTAATAAATTTACAATTCATATTGAGGATTTTTTCTGATAAGTCGTAGTGAATTCAATTAAATGGTTTTATTATTTTCAGTCAATGACTTATCATACAATATTTAAGGAGTGGTTCCTTTATATTACATATTTTGCTGTTTATATTAACGTTTTCATCGCGCCTGTGACTTCATCAGACACATTCTTAAATTATCCAGTGTGTTAACCTCATTTTCAATGTGCATGAGCATAATGAATACCAAATATCAATAAAACAAAGATTAAAAGTTAAAGTTAAAATACAAGATAAAAACATTTAAAATATGTGCTATGAGCTTTCACTAATATTTTTACAATTTTTTGACTTGTTGTTTGTGATTGATCATGCAAAATTTGTATAAGTTGTTAATTTTATTAGTGTGAGTGAAAATTCGTTTACAATTTTTGATTATAAGATGTGAAATGTATAGACTATGTTACATATTGTATCCATGTTCGTTAATTAGTGTTTCAGTGTGGTACTTTTTTATGATTGAAAGTGTGGTTGCTCTCATGTGTCTATATGGTAAGATTGATATTATAGGCCGATGTTGAAGTACAATCTAAAAATAGAAGAAATGTTATCCATGTATTGAATTATTAATATCATTTGATTAAAATTAAATGTACAAGTGGTGTAATATTGAAGTACTCTCAGAAGCTTTTAATGCTGGAAAATGAAACACAAGTATTTTGTATGCATTTGGATGTTAGAATATTGTAGGCAGAAGTCGAAGTAATTTGGTCGGATTTCTATGGGTATATTAAATTAAATAAACATAATTTAATTAAATGGTACATGGATGGGCTTACGTAAGTGAAAGCTCGTAGCACATATTTTAAATGTTTTTACCTTGTATTTTAACTTTAACTTTTAACCTTTGTTTTATTGATATTTGATATTCACTATGCTCATGCACATTGAAAATGAGACTAACATACTGGATAACTTAAGAATGTATCTGATGATATCGCAGGCGCGATGAAAACGTTAATACAAACAGAAAAATATGTAATATAAAGGAACAAATCCTTAAATATTGTATGATAAGTCATTGACTGAAAATAACAAAACAATTTAATTGAATTAATAAATTTAGCTTATGTTGGAAATTATAAATTTTATTGTGAATATTACAGTTCTGGGAAGGGTATGATTTTATTACACGAAAGTATTTAAGATGTACCTTATTTCTATAGTTATCAGCAGTCTGTGACAAAATAAAATAAATTGGAAAGGTAAAATTGATAAGAGGTGTTTATTACTTTCAGTTACTAGATACCGTAAATTTTCTTTGTTCCATTGGATCATATACCATCACACTAATTTAGCATAGCCATACAGGTCTGATGTCTAGATAATAATATTAGGCATGTAAATGATCAACATTTTTAATTAATAGTATTGTAAGTTATAGCATTAGTTTTTTATTTATTTCCTCAACAATACTAACCTTCTCACAATTTATTCCATGCATTCTTGTGAAAGTAATAATCACCACATGTCACGTACCTGCCTTAATAATAGTAACTCGGGTACCTATCTTAAGATGATGGTAAGTTTCTCTTCTTCTTGAAGGATCATTTCATAGTAACAAACATTACGTTCAGATACATTTATGAACTTGGTAGATATACTAAAACAAAAAATAAAGCTTTTTATGAACGTTTTTATTTTGGATTGTTTTAAATTGCATTTAGGAGCATTCATTATCCATGGCATGGAACAAGTGCACAATACCGGAGCGGAAATAAAAACGAAATTACTCCTGTTATTTTCCTACTCTCCTTTTCTATCTGTCATATCTCATACACATATTTTACATCTTATATCACTCACCACGTCACTAATTTTACACAATGTTTATATTTAATATACATTAAACTGACTATAATGCATATTACACTTTTAAATTATTTAGTTCTCCTAAGTGAGAGTCGATCCTGGATTCTTTAATTTCCAATCATTATACTAGTATACACTAGTAGCTAAACCACTATGCTAAAAAGTTAAGTTACCAGAATAACCTCTAAATCTCCACGATAAATACACCTTCATATCATTAATATAAACCCCTCACTAGATAGCATCAACGACGATGCTAATTCAGAGTGCCTATTGAAAACAGGTTTTAAGCAGTCATTCGCTTAACACGACACAGTCAACCAGCATTGAGTGAAAACAACAGTAGTGAACCGTCACACAGTGGTCTAGAATGCAAATTTAGCGGGATATATTAATAACTTTTCAGCTACCTAACAGATTTTTATGAAATTTTACACAGTAGTTACTGGTAGCATGTATGTTTTGTATACAAGCTCTCGTTACGTTGGTATAAGGGGAACTACCCCTTATAGGGGGGCGCAATTAAACAAAATTAGTAACCTTTCTCCTATTTGATAGATTTGTATGAAATTTTACAAAACAGTTACAAGGAACATATATGTTTTGTATCCAAGCTCTGATTACGTTGGTATAAGGAGAACTACCCCTTTTAGGGGGCACAATTAGACAAAATTAGTAACTTTTCTCCTATTTAACAGATTTTTATGAAATTTTACAAAGTAGTTACAGGTAGCATGTATGTTTTGTATACAAGCTCTCATTACGTTGGTCTAAGTGTAACTACCCCTTATAGGGGGGCGCAATTAGACAAAATTAGTAACTTTTGTCCTATCTAACAGATTTTTATGAAATTTTATACAGTAGTTACATTTAGTAAATTTGTTTTGTGTACAAACTCTGTTTACGTTGGTATGAGCAGAAGTGCCTCTTACAGGGGGATGCATTTAGAAAAAATCTTATGGGGGGGAAAATGTAACATTTTAGGTACTATTGCACCTTATGAACACTCGGAAAGCTTATTTGGTACATAATTAACAAGCTGTCATCTTGAATTCCCTGAATTATACTGCGGAAGCAGATTCGGTTCACAGATATTGAAATAACTGCAACCGAGAAAAATTGCACTACTGCACCTCGAAAGAATAGTGCTCATAAATGATTACTTCCACAAATCTGCGCACCTTAAGACTAGATTTAAAATAGAGGTAAATAGTGGAGGAAGTGAAAAAAAAATCATTTTTGGACGAACCAAAGGGTTTTTTTTTCTCTACCTATGCAAAGTCTGCACTCAATGGTTATATTTATATTTTGTCCTGTGTCCATTCATGCTAATTTGACATGCTATAATAACATTAAATGTAACACAAACAAACAGTGTTACATACCTAAAGAACTACTTGACATGTTGATACCAAATATGAATGGAATCGACCACTTACAACAGAGTTACAGCACAAGGAAAACGGCAGACTCGCGGCGCTTGCTGAGTAAGAATGCTGGGTGGCGAAATGTGGCATGTTACCGGCTTCTTATCTCGCTATGCAGCCACCTCCGCTGATTAAGATTATCAATTCAGTGTTACTCAGTTATATAGGAAAAATAATTTAAGGGTTTAATTTCATTTTTTTACATGCCATTTTTCTCCATTTG
This sequence comes from Periplaneta americana, assembly GCF_040183065.1. Taxonomy (NCBI): domain Eukaryota; kingdom Metazoa; phylum Arthropoda; class Insecta; order Blattodea; family Blattidae; genus Periplaneta; species Periplaneta americana. The sequence goes on along the minus strand of NC_091119.1, from coordinate 107,006,515 downwards.
TCCTCCTAAATATGGATTTTAAACCACTGTGCGTCAGTTCAATGTTCCAACTTCCAATTTTACCAACGATATCCGTATAGATTAATGTTAATAGTGTTTCATTACTTCAGAACATCACATTGACAATTCAAAAGTACGTATGAAGACGCGATTTAGGTATAAGGTGAGTACTAAAATGACATTATTATCTATATATTTGTGTATCAATGCTTCCTCTATCTGCAAAGATGATATTCATTGCATTTACGATACACCCGGGGGGTTATAGCGGGGAACAAGCCCCCCGCTGCCCCCAAGATACCTTCGCCATAACTCTTCTATATTATTCCTGAAACGTCAAAAACCAACATAATATATAACAAATGTAGATAAAAGTATCAGAGTTAATATTAATGCCTACGAGACGTGAGAGTAGTTCAAAAGTGGCATATGTGAACAGCTGGTTTCTTCTATACAATTACCATACGCCCGCTCCGGTATTGTGCACTTAAGCCCATGGCAGTAACCAGTAATCGGAAATATAATCAATTATTTGTGACTTATTGATGAAATAGTTGTTGTAACTCATATTACACAAAAATTTAAAAAAATCCAATCAAGACAATAATGTTACTTAATACCTCTCAGAAAATAAAAGCCATACATGTTTTTAGTTTTATCAGTAATACTGTTTAATATATTTAGAATATAATATATATTCATTATAATTGCTTGTATGCATATAAAATCTAATTACGAGTAGTATAATATGTAGCTAATCGGCTATGTATGCAATGGAGGGGGAAAGGAACTGGCCACCCTACCCCATTATCTTCTAGGCTAGTTGCCTCATAAATGGTGCTTTGTTGATATCACTTGTGAGGTTCAGTCTTGTCTTCGGACAGTTGACTAAACAGCATAGTCATTTTCTTGAGCCATGTATAACCAAACAAAAAGGAATAGAATAAAATAATTTTATTAGGAACTTCAGGTAGCTCATGTTACGTAACTCATTTACATCTTGTCCCCAAATGTAAATTAATGGTCATTAAGTTTTGTTACACAGTTGAAGATTCATAAATCTCAGTGGAAAATATAGAGGAATACATTTTTTAACAGATGTCTTTTATGATGTTGCCAGCCAAGGTGATTACTTCATGACGCCCCTATCATTTTAAATCTTCACTGCATACACAATGACAAATGAACATTTTATTAATGTGAAAAGAGCATTAAATTCAAAGGTGCTACATATTATATAAACACAATTACATTCTTTTGATAACAGGTTTCTCATCAGATTTGTAAAACACACTTTCCCTTTTCATTTCAATAACTGATGTACCTAGCTTGCATAAAATCTGGTTCAGTTTCATATACTATGTGTCTTCATTGGTTTTAAGAAGCAATATAACTTCCAGCAATCTTGAGACACATTATTTTAACGTCATCTTCATATACAGAACTTTGAAACACATGTGAAACTTCCGTTGTACTATCTTCAACTTTGGCTAGTACAAAGGTTCCTACTTCAATATCCGTAGACATTCACCCCCTTCCTTGAAAGAAACTCTTTCTGCTGACTCATGTGTCTGCACTATTCACCAAAGAATTATAAAAACAGACTTTTAAGTCAAAGAGCTGATATCTCACTTAATACAGTGTACTTGTGTTAGGCTTATACCTTTTATGTTTGTGGCACCTTTAAACGTTGCACTTAAATGTTTAGTCTGCTACAAAGCATTGAAAAAATTGATGAAACACAGGGCAGACGTCAGGCCAAACCTAAAAACTTTGAAGCTGATACACATTTAAAATAACTTTTTTTTTTTTTGCTTTCTAATTTCAAGGATTTTGATATTTCATTCAGTGCAATATTTAAGGAAAATTTCATCTTAACGTCGACGTAACTAACGTTTGTGCGAGATCGTGAATATTTGCTTGGTTTCCGCACAAAACCAATCCGCGGTAAGTCTAAAATTCCACATTCAGTATTCCCAACCTAACACACGTAACAATTTCCCTCTTCTTACCGCTTAAGTGACATATTGATTTTACTGCTTTAGGCTTTTAACATATTATTTTTAGAGACGTTCAATATAGTAATAATTATAAATTGGAAACTTACCACTGCAATTTCACCTAAATTGCACTGTTAATTATTGTTTTTAAATATTTGCAAGAATTAAGTAAACTCTACAACTCCACTAAAGTTACTGCATTCACGATGCATGTAACATTAAGGAAGCCGTTTGTTTTAAGTTCGCATTTATAGACTGGAGGGGGAAAAAAGACAGACGTGTATCATGGCCTGCTGGAGTATAGTAAACACAGAAAACATTTTAAAGCAACAATGTTGAAGATAGATATTTTTGTTTTGCTAATTTGCCGTCATTGAACAGAAACCAAGATGGAGATTTCATTGCAACTAATTAGAAATTCCTCTTTCAGATATGTAATAAACGATCTTCGCACAAAATAATGTACGATACACGAGCGGTATGTTTTCTTTCAATTCTCGGAAATTAAAAAAGCTCAACTACGTTTCGCGTTTTCAAACTTTTCCTCGAACATGAAAACTTCAACATACCGCTCTTGTAACGCATATTACTATATATATATATATATATATATATATATATATATATATATAATATATATGTGTGTGTGTGTGTAACTCACGCTACCGTCACTAACGTTATATATTTTCAGATTTCAAAGTATTCTCTTGTATAATAGCAACAGTACATTTTTTAGCTATGATTGAAGATAAGAATGAATAATAAGATGACTATACTATTTAAGAGATAGAAGTGGATTATTAACACATCTATGAAAAAAGTTTATTTTTGTACCTCACTTACGCGGCAGATGGTTGTATTTAACTCCCATTATAAGCAAAAGCAAAATGAACATGTAATATTCAAGTCTAAATATGCCATAACTTGACTTAGTCACCATCTCTCTGTTTATAATAATATGTACAATATATAATATAAATTTCCGAACCAAACAATTGAAGTGTTCAGAATCATAGTGGGCCAAGCGCCGTATATTAAAAACGTAGAAAACAAGGGTTAAAATTAAGTTATTACCATAATTCAATAGAAACATATAGTAAGTAATATAAAGTATACACATTAAAACTAAATTATATGTCAATCTTCTTTAAACTATAGTATTCACTTAATTTTAACGTTTGCTTTCTCCGTTTTTAATAAATGGCGCTTGGCCCACTATGGCTCTGAACCGTTCAATTTTGTTTGCTTGAGAACAGGAGTAGTAAGCGCTAATAAAATACAAGAATGTAGCATTTCCAGACGGTATTTAGGTAAAAGGCTAAAACCTCATTTTTTAAATGTGACTTTTTTGCTGTAATTAGTTAAAATTTAATTAAAAAGAGCGAAGATATGTTTTTTTGACAGTTATGTTCATATTCTTTCTTATAAAGTAAGTTAATAATGTGCTAAAATTTAGTTACTGATGTGGCTGTTTCTGAAAAAAAATATATTATTTTGTAGAATAAGCCTTTTTACATGAACACCGTCGATATATTAATGCTGTGAAAGTTCACTTAATGTACTTCAAGGAAATATGGAAGTTTCAGACGAAGTTTTGATTTTAAAATTCAGTGCTTTGTCCATTTCATGGAATGATCGTACACTACTGTATTAATAATACAATAAATGCTACTTTCACATTTCTATTCACATTACAATAGACCAGTAGTTTTAGAGTCATTATTGTTGCTAATATTGTTCTGTGACCTATTTCTACGAGGCTCTCGTTTGGTACAGGAGTGGCAAAAAAAACCGGACCGACCCTTGTAGCTGATTTCAGAGCCTTGTTCACTCCAGAGCACGATAGACTAGTAACTAAGACTTTCGTGGTTCGAATCCTGCCTGGGAAGGAAACTTTTTTTTTGTTCCTTATTCAAATTTATTCCCAACATTTTTCGATTGCAGCTATATTTTACTACTTAATTAATTTATTATTCTCAGAACATGAATTTTACCAGCAATCGAAAAGTATTGGGAATAAATTTGAATAACGAACAAAAAAAATTTCCTTCCCAGGCAGGATTCGAACCACGAAAATCTTAGTAGTCAGTCTATCATGCTCTGGAGTGAACAAGGCTCTGAAATCAGCTACAAGGGCCGGGCCGGTTTTTTTTCCACTACTGTACATGTTGACTAATAGCCTAAATTTAATGAATTAATGATTAAATGGTTCATTAATGAATGAATGAATGAATGAATGAATGAATGAATAACTGTATATGCTAAAATGAATCACGTAATTTAATGCCGATGTAAACGGTTTAGCAACATAATATGACTTACGGAAATGAACGGCACTCTTGCAAAGAGTGAATAGGCTGTGGACTGAAATGTTCATTTGACCGAAACGTCTGTTTGTGAAAAATCTCAGAAGTCATTGCATACAAGTAAACGTACGTATGTAATGAAAGGGAAAGTCTGAGTTGTAATAAAGAACAAATTTAAGAAGAATATATATATATATATATATATATATATATATATATATATATATAATGTGTGTGTGTGTGTGTGGCTCGAGAAATTTTACATGTATCTTCTCATATCCACACCTGCTGTAAATCATACGCACTGCAGTTGGGTGTAGCCAGGTGGCCTGTCTGGTTCACAGAGTTATTGACATTACGAACTTTCTACTGTGGTAATTTCCTTTATTTGGAGCTCATTAGCGCAGTGTATTAGCTATTTACAGACTTCAGAAAATTTAATGACTTCGAACTAGATGGCAGTAGTGTTTAATTGAATTTCGGATGTTAAAAACTCTGACCAGGTTAATTAAAACATACGGAATGGAAAGTGCAGTGGAGTGATCGAGTTAAATGTTTGAATGCGTCCATTTCCACTTTGGTTTCTAAAAGTCGTGTTATACTGCGTGTAGGAGGTTCATTTTGTACCCTGAACAGAGAGCATCGCTTTAGAATTCTTGTTCAGGTGACAGTTTGCTAGCATGACTCTAAAAATTAAAGAGAGAATACCATCTGAAACGTACTTATCTTGCGCAGAAGTATGTAAAAACAGAATGTTTAACTTTAATGACATATGTTTTTGATGAAATAGAAATGACCATCACCATTGCGTCCCGTTTGGACCAAAAATCCTGAAAGGGGATCGGTTTTAACCAGAAATCACAACCCATTTCGACCATGCTTCAATACCCTTTTAGAATCCTTTTGGTTGACCAGCTTAGGAAATGAAGAAAGCACTTTCCCCTCCATTTTTCACAAGCTTAGGAGTGTCGTAAGTATGGTTAAAATGCTGCTTTGAATTTATTAACTGCCGTGAAATTGATTTCGAATTTCACAGAGAAAAATATTTAAAATAATGAATTAATTACGGGACGACTATAAAACTCGTTAAAAAATTGCCAAAAGTTGATAAAGTCAGAGAAGTCAGATTATGGATCATGTTTGAAATGGTTCAACAAGCAAACTCGCTTAACATATCCAACTGTTCTTTCTGATACTGTGACCAATATAGGATTAGTTTACTTACGGCCGAATTCATAGTCAACACTTATCGTAAGGAAACTCTTAAGCAGTTGCTTATAATCATTTCCAATTCATAAATCCCACTGAAGTGAATACTTATTGAAATAAGGTAGCTTATCAGCTTACTCAAGTGTTTCCTCATATGGATTGTAATCAGCTGATTCAGTATACAGTTGATGATGATTATGATTTTGATGAATTTATTGAGTTCATAAAAATGAAAATGTGTTTCGGCAAAACAAAAGATAAGTTATATCAGAGATATGGAAAACCCTTCAGAGATGAACAATGACCAACAGTTTAAGAGGAGATACCTTTTCGACAAGAAAACTGTTGTGAATATTGTTGTCTCTCATTGAAACTGACAATACAGCCATAGGGTTACCGATTTCATCACTGTTGAAAATACTAACTGCTTTGAGATTTTATGCTACAGCATCATTTTGGGTAGGTTTAAGTGGTATTTGTTCGAAAAGTATTCACGTCCCAACAAAGTGTTATTTACATTTTCGTTTGTATTCCACCCAAGGAATAAGCTGTTAAAATTTGCGTAAATATAGCACTTCCACAGTGTTTACCATAAAATTACTGAAAAATAATTTGAAGTGATTTACTTACAGGAATATTTTCGGAGATTGCATTAAACTCAACTGCAATTTTGTCCCATGTCAAATTCTTGTTTTGGAGAGAACAATATTATCAGATTTTTTACTTTCGACAATATCTCTATATTTCATAACTATTTCTCTTAGCTCACGTCTTTCTTCTTCTGTAAAATGCTTTCTGGACATTCTGTATAATTTTTAGCTCTATAATACCGTATTTACTTTTGCATTTGTGTACGATAATAATGTTGTTTTAACAATTTGAAGGCGCTGAAAAATAACTGAATGTACGAAAGCGCTCACCCTACTGTAGCTGTGTTGCCATATTTCTTTCGATGTCATGGGAATGCTCAATGCATATGAATGAGTAGCGTCTCTGTAATATGATCTAAAATAAGTAGTAAGGAAACGCTCATTACTCAACTGTTTCCTCATTTTATAAGCGACGACTATGAATTCGATCCTTAATTTTGAAAGTGTGGCTTTTCTCTGAATATTATATTTTCCATTATTCACAGAATTATTTTTCGTGATAATCATGATTTGTATTATCTGCAGAACATTCCCAACCTGATAAATATTGGAATCAAGTTGATAGAACTAAGAATTATGAAAACTATAGAAAGACTCCAGTCCATTTGTTGTGCAGAGGCAATACGTAGATAGTACCGTCGCCCACAGTATTGGGAAAGAGCTTTTATTCTTCAAATTTATATGTGTTTAGCAAGTGTTACTGTAGGTCTCACCAGCATCATGAGGTCGCTTTAACCACTATACCACGCGGCTAACTAAGCGTGCATGTTCGCTGTAAGTAACCAGCCGTTCTTCACTGCTTCTTGCGAGTGACATGAAATTATTTGTTTACGATGTACCGGTATCATTCAGGACGGTAGTTGAAACGGGTCCTCTGGTTTACTGGTCCAAACGTGTTCTATTTATAAATCTGACATTTGTGATCTTGTCCAAAGGTGCTGCACCGACCAGTACTACCACTATCACAACAACAACAATAATAATAATAATAATAATAATAATAATAATAATAATAATAATGAAGAGCAAGTGGACAGCTTCAAAAACTTGTGATGTACTATAAGCAGTAACATGACCTGCTGCCAAGAAGTCAAAAGGAGGATAGCAATGGCAAAGGAAGCTTTTAATAGAAAAAGGAGCGTCTTCTGCGGACCTCTGGAGAAATCTAAGGAAGAGACTAGTGAGGTGCTTTGTGTGGAGTGTAGCATTGTATGGGGCAGAAACATGGACATTACGGCGAAGTGAAGAGAAGCGAATAGAAGCATTTGAAATGTGGATATGGAGAAGGATGGAGCGTATGAAGTGGACAGAGTAAGAAAGGAAGCTGTATTGGAAAGAGTGGATGAAGAAAGAATGATGCTGAAACTGATCAGAAAGAGAACAAGGAATTGGTTGTGTCACTGTCTGAGAAGAAACTTCCTACTGAAGGATACACTAGAAGGAATGGTGAACGGGAGAAGAGTTCGGGGCAGAAGATGATATCAAATGATAGACGACATAAAGGTATGTGGATCGTATATGGAGACTAAGAAGAAGGCAGAAAATAGGAAAGACTGGAGAATGCTGGGTTTGCCCTTGGGCAGAACACTATGAATAATAATAATAATAATAATAATAATAATAATAGTAATAATAATAATAATAGTAATAATAATAATGTCAGGAATATACATAGGAACTTAAAAGTAGAGTCTCTCCATCTTTTGAGGAATAGCCTCCCCAAGATATTTTCCGTAGCATGTAACAATCAAACTTGTTTGCATCTTGGGAGACACTGGGAAACGTACACTATTGAATTATAGGCGAAAATACAGAAGTTCACTGCTGTGGAGTAACAACATGTCTGACCGTGGAACGAACGGGCTCTGTTTCAAATCCTGATTGGTTCTAATTATCTAGTTGAGGTTTTACCGGGATTTTCTCTAAACTTACTAGAGAAAATGCTGGGTAACAGGCATCACCAGCTTCATTTCTTTCAGTCTCTAGATAACCATCGCAGTTGATGCAGCGTTGTAAAGTAAACCAATTTAAAAATTTAAAAAACTTACATAAAGTTCATAAAGATATCTTCGTATTGTAAATCCAGGTTGCCAGTGTAGTTCACGCTGCATCGCGTTCACCGATTAAAGGCTGGTTCACAATAAACCGGGAGCGGAAACGAGAACGAGAATGGAAATAATGTTAAAATAAATGCATTTAAATGTGATCATTCGCAATAGTTAATTGTGAATGCTCACATTTCAATCCATTTATTTTAGCAATATTTCCGCTCTCGTTGTCGTTTCCGTTCCCGGTTTGTTGTAAACCAGCCTTAAACTGAGGCTGCGCTCGGTTGTGGGTTCGAATTCTGATTGGACTGATTATCTGATTGGAGTTTTCCGAGATTTTCCAAACTTTAAGTTAAATGTTTAATCTCGTGGTGAAATCTCGGACTCTTCTCATCAAATAACGTTTCGCAAGATAATCTTGCAGTTTTACATGATTATTAAATGCTCAATTAAAATGTATTTTACTTGTCTTTTGAGTTAAGCACCTGAAAGCCAATGTGACGTCACAGCACACCTTCAGCTCTGTATATGCATAGAAAATAGGTTTTACTTGGACGTGGTTGAAGAATATCCTCGCTGTCTAATTGCGTTGCTCATTAGATTTGAGAGTTAATTTTTCTTGTATTCAAAACTAAAACGATTATCAATGGAGGATTCTGAAGATAAAATCCGATAATCAATCACAAAAGACACATTTGAGGTAGCTTTGTTCGTGAAAGAGAGCAATTTTTTTGTAACGACCAAAATTTCAAGGCAATGAGGCTATGGGATAAGCACTGGGTGGACTTTTCTGGTCTATTGTTATAACGTGAGTCTTTATTTCTTCTAACTTACTTGGAAGTTCATTGTGAAGTGGAAACTGTTTCTTGAGCACAGGTGACGACAGCAACGTGTTTTTGTACTTTGGCACAATTTGTACGGCTGACGAGCAAGCAACTGGCAGGAACGTAGACGAGGCGCAGAAAAAGTTTCTTCTGTCTTAAGTCCAGTAAATGCTGCTGGAGAAAAGTATGTGCAATGTCACATCAATGAGTGGCGTTTTCGAGGCACGAATATTATTTTCCATCTTATTTTATTTGAATTTAAATCGGGTTGTTGCGGTTTTATAAGTCTTCAGGCATATGTTATGCATTTTCGTTTCCATACATAGAGCGGATAGAGTAGTTTCGTCTGGTAGCTACATCTGCTACTTCACGTGGATAAGTAAGCAAGGTCGAACTGCAAGCACGTACGTAATAATAAATAATAATGATGCAATGTATTATAAATATGCCCCTGTAACGTCATATAACGTAGAAGCAACATTATCTTAGTTTAAACAAATGTTATGCGATGATCGTAAAAGTTTTGCATTTCATAACCTCAGAATATATGTTTTCGTTCACTGCAACGGGGTAGGTTTTGATAAACGAATTATTTTTATATATTGTATAAAATATAACGGCGGAAAAGTGACTTGGAAATTGTCACTGCGAGCCTTCATGCATTTAGGGATCCATAGCAAATACTTTTTGTGATAAATAAATCATGATGCGAAAGACACGTTCGTAGGAAATTTTTAAAGTCTCTGATATGTAAGTTTGAGTTCAATTCCCCGATCCTCCGAAACCATTTCATGCATGGCATCGATATTATCTGGAGTGGTGACATGAAACTGGTTTTCCATTTTCCGTATTCAATTTTGACCTTCGTTTTCCCTGTTTTAAATTATGCAACTCAAAGTTTTATAGCGAAGTACGAGGATCTATAGTTTCTTAATGTATCCACCATATTCACATAAATTTGAGAAATTCGATTTGTTCATAAATGCTCGAGGGGACTATCCCAGTTTTTTGTTGTTGTTTTTTTTTTTAAGAATCTCGACAGCAATTTGCTTTTTATATATCTCCGAGGAATGACATTGTGATAACTGTGTTAAACACAAGTCCTTAAAGTCCTAATTAATCACACAGTACCTCATTTATGCAATATGCAATGTTTCGTATCCTTTTCTTTGTTTCTTTTTATAATTAATTACTTACGTTTTTACACATATTTTTTGTCGAGAATATCCCGAGTCCGTAAGGGCTATTTTCGATGAGGAACAGTTTCTGAATAAAGTAAATTTATCTCAACCTAATATAAAAATAATTATTTTTCTACGCATAGCATGGAGCTAAGACTACCAAACTGAAATTCTGGATTAGATACCTGTATTTCCTGGCCAACATCCTACTTTATTCGCAAAAAGTTTTAACTTTGATTCTGCTTTTTTTTATTTTAAGCATCAGTACCTGTCATTAAAAAGCTCATCTTTCATAAAACCAGTCGTATAAAAATTCAACACTTCATGCACAAGTCTGTTTTTGAATATTTGTTCGAATGTTCATTACTGTAGATATAGATAGGCCTAATGCCATTATTTGTAGTGCGTGTGTTAAAATGAGAAGAGTTCTGTTTGCAGCAGAAACAATTCAAAATTTAGAATATGTAAACTGAATATAATAACCATTTATATGTAATAAATTAGTTTCTGGTCTTACTAACTAGAATATTCCTGCCGGACTGTAAATAAGATTCTAACATTGAGATGAATAATAATAAAAGTTACTGTTGAAAATAACACTTGTAATAAACACACAAACTGCTTTGTGGGCATGAAAATCACATGGTGTATGTGAAGATCGTCTTTTATTCTGCAGGTAGGACAACTAACGTATGATAGTAGAAGTGATATTTGTTTAACAACAAATGCCATTGAAGTTAAAAAATAAAATATAGACTTGAAAATGCATGAAGAAACGGTGACGAGTGTCAAGTCCACAGTTGAAATATCTCTGTGACTGCAGCGGTTTTAAAGATCTTAAAATAAAATAATCTTAGAATAAAGACATTCTTACTACTTTCTTTACAAGGGGTCTTAGATTTCTTAGTACTTAGTAGCACGTCTCCAAATGAAATGACCTATTCCATTATTAAATTTCCAACAAAGAATATCTCTTCTCATTGTTTTACCTGGTAATACACATGTTCATAACTTAACGTCTAAGTAATAGACATTTACATATTGCATGTTGTACTGTGATACTGACAGTAGGCTATATCGAATATTGTAACCCATCTTAACTGCTAGCAAAAGAACCTGGTAGACTGTATACAAGTGCCTAGGATGTTATCACAGTCTAGTATACTGTATACAGTCACGAAGCTCAATACGTAGGGAATATGCATCCATAGATAGTTGCTAAAGACATAGGATCGCTACTATCGCCTCATCAGAGACAATGCGAAATAGTATTGTTCCTAGTACTCTCATCACCTCAAACTTCGTGACTGTATATACTATACTGTGATATTATTCCCTTGAAACATTACTGTTACACTGAAATCTAGTGCCTAATGACGTTATTTTTATGTAGCCTATACGTATGTTGATCAGGAGTTATGATAAGGCGAAACCTTGTCATACACTACAGTTTATCGGTTTCCAATGAGAGTTTTGTGATCCAATGCTTATTGATATTACTCGTATATAAAACAGACATTCCAAAACAAAGGTATGTAGGCTTACACGACATCAATATTGTTTTAAGCTTCAGTTATAAACGCGAGATCTTAAGAAGTAAAAGAATGACAAGACATTACAGTAACTTTACTACTACTACTATTACTATTATTATTATTATTATTATTATTATTATTATTATTAGTTACTGTTATGCTAAGTTTTAGCATTAATCATAAGAGGGTTATTATAAAGTAAATATTCCCCTTTTCATGCTAGTGTATTTAGTTCATGGTGGTCGCAGCATTTCAGCCTGCTACAACAACACGAGCCATTCGCAGTTAAGCAATGTTGCATAGTTGTAATGTTAAGACTCAGTCGCTGTTAGTGGTGGTAATTTAAATATTACATGCTTCCAGACAAAATATTCTAGCCACGAAGATGAGACGTATGAACTAATTTGCGTGAAGAAGACATATAACGTTAAAATGTTAGGTTTTATTTAACGAAGCTCACAACTGCCGAGGTCATATTAGTGTCGCCGGTGTGCCGGAATTTTGTCCCGTAGGAGTTCTTTAAATGCCAGTAAATCTACTGACATGAGCCTGTCGCATTTAAGCACACTTAAATACCATCGACCTGGTCCGGAATCGAACTCGCAACCTTGGGCATAGAGATCCAGCGCTGCGCCAACCAGGCCGACGACATATTACATAGATGAAACTAATACATAACTGCACAAAAACGAATTGAGTAATCAAGATGAACTAAGCAACTATTGAATTTGCTAAGATAAGGACTTAATCTTTGCATGTGGATTGTCTGTTGTCCATTTTCGAAAATTGTGAGTATGGACTACACCTCTGTCCACATTATTGGAGATAACCATTCCGATTCAATTTCCATCTGAGACAGTACACCTAATAAAGTATATGAACTTCTTTTCGAATTCATCTTCCTACAATTCAAACATAAATTGCGGTTTACAAGGATATCTTAGATTTTGAGGAGTTTGCATAACATTTTCCAAACAATGTTACATGACATTTGCAAGCGTTTGCGTAACACAGCAGCACTGCAGACATTACCGTGTTCTGTCTAGCCAGGTTTCAGCTTTGATGTAAAACATCTACTGCCTGAATATCACTAATTCTTGGTCTTCCCGATTTCATTTTATCATGAATTAAACAAGTTTCTCCAAACTTCTTAATTAATTCACGATAAGAAAGCATGATACAAAGGCCGACTATCAGATGGATTTTTGTTCGAATTCTTCTTAATCCGACAGTCAAGTTTCTATGACATTCATTATGACATTGCATCAAATCAATTCTTGTTTGAAGTTTAAAGACCATTTTCTGAAACTTGGAAAATATTTTAAAAACATAAGTAATTGTTGCATCTTAAAAATGGGAGCACACGTTTTGGCATGTAATAAATAAATCCCGTTCTTCACACATGCCATGTCCGCCAAATTAATCTTGATTGCTCAATTTGTTCAGAAATTATATTAATTTCAACTATGTTAGTTATTTTGCAAAAGCTCTATGTATATATAACAGAAGTTTATATGGAAATATGGAGCAAGAAAATACTGATATTTTGATAGAAAGTCTGGTGAGATTTGTCTGAATAGGTAACTTCCTCTATATAAATGATAATAAAAAATTATGGAAATAATAATAATAATAATAAAAAGGAATAAAAGTTTGTTTCAAAGAGGTTCTGATTGTGAGATATCAATAAAAGTGGAGCGTTCAACTATAATAATTGTTGTAATTTCTGTGAAAATACAAAGTACGAGAAAGAGACTTTGTTACTAAATAATATGTCTAGTGGAATCCGCTGATATCGGCAAGACTTTAATGGATTATAATTATAAGTTGCTATGGAAATTTGAAACAGGGGAAGGCAGATTCGTTGCTGAGTGTCGACTGAAATATTATATCAAAATGGATAAGGCATTAAACATAAATTAAATGAACATTGCTATGGAAACACAAAACAAGAGACAGTCATGGAGTGTCTGAAAGTCTTGCACAGCACATGGCGATATATCTCCCCTTCAGATCAATAGTAAGTTACTTTGCTGCAGCCCATTATCTGATGGCCTCGTGCCCCGCAAAGTAATGTGATTACTATGAAACTGATAGGAAATTCCTCATCTAAGAAGTCTCCTGTTCCGTCGTGGGGCTTTTATACGAACCACAGAATTTAGTGTCGTAATCGAACGCTGTCAGGTGCAGTAATGGAACACGTAATGTCACCGGGAGTTGAAACCGCGTTCGCTTAGATTGCTTTCACGAGATACAAAGAACTAAGTGACGTGCAAGGTCGCCGGTTTCATGCCAAACAATGGCCAGGACGTTCTTATTTTATCAGGCAGACGTAGATATTTGTAAATGGAACAAATAGTCCTGGAGTTTTAATTTTCCGCCTCTCTCAGTGAGTTAGCCGTAAAGGAACACAAATATACAGGGTTATGTCCGATCTCTGATAACGAATTTGAATGACATCATGTGCGTCAGGAGTCACACGACAGTTGAACTGTGGCGCGAGATGACAGACCAGTAGTGAGTGATCTCATAGTCAGAGTGCACGGCGACTCACAGCAGAAATTCCCAAGAAAATCGAGCCTTTTTGGGAGGAGTACATAAGAACCCTTTCCGATGCCAAGTACAGTTAAGTGAAAATAAAAGAAGCCTGCAATAAACGAGGTTTCGTTATTTCCAAGAAAGGCATCTTCTGTGTACTTAATAAGATTGGTAAGGCTCGAATGGAATTAATTTATACAATCTCATGGCGTGCGGCAACTTGTGACGGGGGTGGATTTGCTTGCTTTTTCCAGTCTGGAATTAATTCAATCCGAGCTTTGCCAGTCTTATTAGGTACACACAAGATGCCTTTCATGGAAATAACGAAACCACGTTTTTTGCAGGCTCCTATGATTTTCACGTAACTGTACTTGGCATCTGAAGGAGTTGTTATGTACCCCTCCCAAAAAGGCTCGATTTTCTTGAACATTGCTACTGTGATACACCGTGCACTCTGATTATGAAATCACTCACTACTGGTCTGTCACCTCAAGCCGCAATTCAGCTGTCGGTGTGGTTCCTGACTCACATGACGTCATTCACATTCGTTATCAGAGACCGGAAACAACCCTGTATTGTACTTGCATCTCAGTTCGATTATTGTTCAGAGTGTTTTCCTTGGTTGTCTTACCTCTTCCGGAAAAATTCTGAAATAGGGCCTTAAAACTCCGTCATCCTAGACAGGGTTTGAACCCGTGAACCTCGGATGTAATTTCTAGCACTACCGAAGTCGCCAATGCTAGGGCTACTTCAAAAGTTCATGGCCTGACATAGAAATAATTCTGAAACAATCTTATTTTTAAACATACTGTAATATTGTTTGCAATGAAGACACTTGGCCCAACTGTGCTGCAATGCTTTTATTCCCTCTTTATAAACAGGTTTTTCGAGGTCTGTAAAAAAATCTCTGTTGCTGCGATAACATTTTGATCTGACGATTTTTTTTTCTAGCTGACTAAGTTTCGAGCTGTGGGAAGAAAAGAAAGTCTGTGTATACCAGATTCGGCGAAGAGGGGAAATAATGCAACAGTTCGAACCGTAGTTCATGTATTTTAGCGACCGGGACTGGTTAGGTGAATAGGTGCATTGTTTTGTTGAAACAATAGTCTTCTTGGTCATATCTGGTCTTTCTCACGAATTTGTCCTTAATTGTTGCAGGAGATTTGAATAGTACTCTCTACATAATAATCAATCGTGATTGTTGTTTAGTGAACTGTCCGAAGACAGGTCTGGACCCCACAAGTGACACCAATAAGGCATCACTCATGAGGCAACTAGGCCAGGAGATAATGGGGTAGGGTGGCCAATTCTTTTCCCCCTTCCATGACTAGTTACATATTACATTAATCAGATTTCAGATGTGTACAAACAATTGTTCTTTCTCTGACCAATCATGATTATCCCTTTAGAATTCCAGAACAAGAACGCTATGACTTTTCCAGGCGATTGAGCAGCCTTTGTTCTCTTTGAAGGTGGAGAGTTCAACGAGTTAGAAGAGAGATTATAGAGTGGTCAAGTTGACTTGTTCAGCGCTCTTAGCGGTGCCGAGACGAAATACGTCAGTAATAAAATAAGCGCCCTCCGTTGTATAATTTCGTCTGCTAATAACGTTGTGTATATGGAGATAGGAGCTACAAAAAAAAAAAAAAAACCTCGTGTGTGCTACATATAACTGCAATAGCAGAAGAAAAAATATAAATGATATATCATATTTCAGATAAATTTTATGAAGTTAAGTCCATAGTCTTGTTAATTAGCATAATTTTTTTTCATGCGTAAATGTGTAACAAAGCCCTGCATACCTTACAGAGTGTATACAGTATTTTTCTTTTCTTGCAGGTTCCCTTTGAAAAATAAGGAACTGTATTTACGTACTTGAGTTATATGTACCGTAAACAAAAGAAAATTACCGATTAAATTGCAAACTTCTTTACCGTGTTAATATTCAGGATTTACCTTCCTTGACTAGTTTCGAAGTCTTTGTGCTTCATTGTCCAAAACCCAGTGGAGATCCTGCGCTATCTTCTGGTTTCCTGTAGGGCAGCATATCTGATTTCCCTGTGTTTCCATACTGATCACAGAAAAGGAGAGTTTTCGTAAAGTCGAATCAGTGATAGGTTAGTTTAGACTTTTGGTATGCCTTACATATAATTACTCACAATTGTATAAGAGTGCCACTCACCAAAACTCCCTCTTTTCCACGCTATTCCATAGTGTTTTGGTGGGAATCCTTGCTATTCGCTTTGCTTTAGTAACGCTATTGTAAAGATTTACCGTGCATTAGGTTATCTACAGATAAAGCCATTTATATATTAAAGTATTTGTTGCTGCAAACTAAACCACGTGTTAATCATTATATACATACCAAGTGCTTATCACTATATACATCTCACAGAAGTCAGTAAAACAAAAGAAAATTTTGCCTTCCATGGTGTAGCTATTCTGGAGAAACAGCTATGAGATTTAACAGAATTAATAGTAACCAAAACTATTGGATATACAATATATTGGTTTCCACTTAAGGAAAATAAAACCGTGTTGTGTCATGTTTTATTCGAGTTATAAGCTTAAAGCAGGCCTGCACAAGGTTTCCGCTCTCCGAGCCGGCTCACATCTCATGAGCGGAATGCAGATATTAGCTGCGCTCAGTATAGGGTGGACTGGAAGAAGGGGTGATCTCGTACAAAATATACACAAAAGGGAAGTACTAGTACGAGTGTTTATGAAATGAATTCCCATTCAGTGTTTGCAAAACTATCTTGGACTTATTAATTAATACAGAAATATTTATTTTACAGAAATAATAGAAATTTTATACATACTTAAATTTGCAATATCATTTTGTTATATTTATATTTATCAGTACATGAAAACGAGGTTTTATGCTGTTGGCAGCTGAAAGGAACAGTAGCCTACTGATCATAATGAAACATCAGTTACAGATGTTCGATGCCTGCCTTTATTAATGTTGATTATAGAAAACAGTTGCTCACAAATATAAATGTTGAGCCAAACATAGCAATCATTTTCACAGCCAGCCTGTGTAGTCGTGGATATTATTGCTAATGTTTAGTCTTGTAAAACTCAACCAGGCTAGTAGTATTATTCAAACGATCTTTAGCCCTTAGGCGACATTGAAGATCAATAAGTCCGAGCTGTAAATCGTTAAATGTTATGTTTTATTTAACGACGCTCGCAACTGTAGAGGTTATATGAGGACACTTAAATGCAATCGACCTGGCCCGGAATCGAACTCGCAACCTCGGACATAGAAGGCCAGCGCTGTACCAACTGCGCCAATCAGGCCCACCTGTAACTTATATGGCATTGTTTCAACTGGTGTTGAAGAATTTATTATGATAACTTTAAACTTCTTTCCAATTAAGACAAGATTTTTAGTAGGTTATTTTACGACGCTTTATCAACAGCTTATATTATTTAGCGTCTGAATGAGAAGAAGGTGATAATGCCGGTGAAATGAGTCCGGGGTCCAACACCGAAAGTTACTCAGCGTTTGTTCATACTGAGTTGAAGGAAAACCCTGGAAAAACCTCAACCAGGTAACTTGACCCGGGAATCGAACCCGGGGCACCTGGTTTCGCGGCTGAACGCGCTAACCGTTACTCCACAGGTGTGGACCTTAAGACAAGATCTTGGAACCTAGAATTAAATTAATTTTGAATTTCAATTAATATTTGCACATAATCGTTCAACATGGCTTCACCATGGCTTCGTTCGAAAGTAAGCCATATTACCTTCCCGAAACTGATTTACGAAAAGTGTAAGTTTACGACTGAAATCCCGTAATTTATTCAACATATCAACACTAAGATGGCCTTTTCCCTGAAGAGAGATATTTAAATTGTTGAAGATTAATATCTTTAGTTTATTTTATTTTATTGGGTTATTTTACGACGCTGTATCAACATCTAGGTTATTTAGCGTCTGAATGATATGAAGGTGATAATGCCGGTGAAATGAGTCCGGGGTCCAGCACCGAAAGTTACCCAGCATTTGCTCGTATTGGGTTGAGGGAAAACCCCGGAGAAAACCTTAACCAGGTAACTTTCCCCGACCGGGATTCGAACCCGGGCCACCTGGTTTCACAGCCAGACGCGCTGACCGTTACTCCACAGGTGTGGACAATATCTTTAGTATCTTTATGTCTGGGTTCGTAATGACGCATTATGTTACGTTTCTTTCTATCTTTCAAAATGTTGTGGCAGATAAAGCACTGAGTATTTACCCCAGCAGCTATGAAAAAATAAGCATTTTCCCAAGCAACATTGAAAGAATTAGCCTGATCACTACTTTTCCGTCTTTTAGATTCCTTCCTACTGTACTGTAGCAGTAGGTAAGCAATGTGAAACAGTTACTGAGAATACACACTGCACTCCACTAGATAGCTGAGTGGTCGTTTCCCGCTCCTCTATCTATAGCAGGTCTATGTCATTCTGACGTATCTTCCTCTGCGATTCGGTGAGCGGTAAACACAGCTCTCCCGTTCGGAAGGAGCGCGCGCGCTCGTTGAGCGCTGTTTGTGCAGGTATGGCTTAGAGGTAAAGATTGTTTACTACAGTTGGGCCTACTTTCATTATATAATATATTATGGCATAATAAATAAGTTAGTTTTACAACTTGTAGAGATTGGGAAAACGATTTAATAAAATCATTCGAATCATACTCGTTCATTCTATAGGCAGTATTGCAGGTCGCATAAAAAACTTCAGAATATTAACATTTCCTTCAGTACTTATATTTGTTGGAACTCTTATTGTACGTACATGACAATTCTGCTTCGTTAGGTTATTCTTTCAAGCTTTCCTTCTAGGAGTAGCTCAAGTGTACTATCAATTTACTTGCGTTTTAAAGTCCATACTGCCTATCCGTACATGACATTGTTTCATACAAATGATTTTCCAATATTCTTCTTTTTCATTTTGGTAATTTTTATTAATGTATTTTACGACGCTTTATCAACTACTATGATTATCTAGCGTTTGAGTCAAATGAAGGTGATTATGCCTGCGAAAAGACTCTAGGGTCCAACACGAGAAGTAACCCAGCATTTTCTGTTAACAGGAAAGAAACCCCTGAAAGAACCTCAACCAGGACACTTGTACCAACAAGGATTTTGAACCCGTTTCCTTTCGTTCCGTGATCAGACATGCTAACTGTTAAGGCTGGTTCACAATAAACCGGGAACGAGAACCAGAATGAAAACGAGCAGCAGAGGACGTGAATATGAACATTTTTGATTCACAATAAACCGAGAACGTAGACGACTATTCATATCGATATGCATGTCAATAACAACATGTAAAGTCGATATTACGCATTCAGTTGTTATCTGTGTATAATTCACCAATGGCGTTCTCTCATGAGTACAAGGCAGCCAACATAAACACAGGTTAACCAACTTCGAAATTTCAACTGAAACATTTCATTAGGTATGGTACTATAAATATGCCCATGCATCTTTATTATCACAACCTATTTTAAGTCTACCATAACGTAAAATAATTAGAGAAGAAACATTTGTAATAGAACAAGAATGAACACAACAGTAGTTATTGAATTGAAGCATGAATATGTAGTGTGTAATACAACTAATACAGTAATAAAATATGATTCACTTACGATCGGTGTTCAAAGAAGCAGCTATTGAAAGCCACGTATTCTCCTTCATTTTCTAATCTTTATACGAGGCGCGCCGCTTATCGTAAACGTGAGGATTTTCCTCAACATTCAATATTAGAATCTCATCGAATAAAAGTTGCTCCATGATGCACAGCACAGAACAAAATAATGCATAGGTTATGTCACGGTCTTCTTGCTACAAAATATACGACGACAAAATAGCTTTTAGATGGCAATAGAATGAATCTAGTGGGCTGTAATCGGAAACGTGAACGCCAAAGTTGAAACTTGGCCAACTCTCCGTTCCCGATCCCGGGCTCCGGCTAGCTTTTCGTTCATTGTGAATGCTCAGATTTAAATGTACACATTTTAACAATTTTGCCGTTTTCGTTTTCGTTCCGATTCTCGTTTCCGGTTTATTGTGAACCAGTCTTTACTCCACAGCGGTGGACGGTAATTTGTTTTGCCCCACTAGATACAATTTAAAGATTTTTCGGCGTCCTAGTATTCCTTTCTAAATTTCCATTCTGCTTTCTCTATGTACCTTGAATAATGACAGAATAAAAGCTATCTGGCATCATGACCCTCTATCCGTTTTCATGAGAGAGGAAATAAGAAATTAGAGGGATTAGTTAAGATTAGTATTTGAGTACGGTGAGGTACGATTTATTTAGTATAATAGCATATGAAAACAATATCCTCATTGCAAATTCATTTGTGCCAATATAACGTGTTTTCTAGCAACCTGTAAAGAGATACAACTCGCATAAAACAGTGCGATTGCAATGCATCAAATTTAATATTAATTATGTTTGTTTAATGTATGTATAATACTGTATTTTAATATGCACAGTGTTATGAGGATATTTTAATCTGATCTCCATGGTAACGTATCAGTCTCTCATATTCAATTATGATAATATAAATTAGTCATTCCATATACTGCTCATTCACACATAAAAGAGCTGAAATAGCATCAAAATGGATTTTCATCAATAATGTAATACTGCTGGTAGTTAATGGCAACACAGAGTTACAGGATGTTCAGAATTTTCGTATACGCGTTTCTATGCTTTAAAATATACTATTTTGAAAAAGAATGCAATTAATTTTAAGCCGCTTGAATTTATAGAGATTTTAGCATGAGTAGTGCTCTCCAGTAGTGTTAGGAAACGGGATTTTCATTTCGCAGCTCAAATTCGATCCCAGGTGTTGACTGGTATATTCGGATAATGAATTTTTCTTTAGACTCTCTTAATTTCTTTAACATTACAAATTGCACTTTATTAACATGTTTTATTTCTTCTTACTTACTTCGTAATATCGGAGCCTATCATTTCATCATAAATACAGCTAAATTTATATGGTGAATATGAGGTACGATCATTGTCAGATAGAGGCGCACAGCAAAATTACCGGTTCTGTCACGACAGTTCACCCACGACAGCGAGGATACCCACTTGGAGAGATCTTTTGACACTTGCTAATGTTTCCAGTGCTATATGCCTGACGCGTCCACCACGTTTGCGCCATTGCATTGCCTCCTTGGAAAATGTTATAGCGCCACTGAAATTCAGATTTGCTGCAGCCCCACACTGTGTTAGTGTCACTTAGTCGAGTACGAATTATTATAGAATATTTTTGTTTTTAGGTTGACATCTGTAAACCTCAGGAAAAATTTCCCCTTCCATTTTTCCAGACTGTTAACTGACAGACGAGTAATCAAATTCTCATCTGTTATGGTTAAAAAATTTTGTTCTAACACTAATATTTTATGGGCGCAAAAAAGTCAATATTTCAATTAAATACATTTAAAACTAAAGGCTGTCATTAGCCGGGTCTGCTTAAATAAGAGACGTGCTTTACATAATCAAGGGGAGAAATTGTATTTTCACTACACGTTTATATTATTTTCTATCAGCCACGGCGAAGTTCAGTCGGCTAAGGGATAAAGCGCTTGGCTGCCGATCTGGACTTGTATTCAGGCGTGGGTTCGATTCCCGCTTGGACTGATTACCTGGTTGGGTTTTATCCGAGGTTTTTCCCAACCGTAAAGCGAATATCAGGTAATCTATGGCGAATGCTAGGCCACATCTCGCCAAATACCATCTCGCTATCACCAATCCCATCGGCGCTAAATAATCTAGTAGTTGATACAGCGTCGTTAAGTAACCAATAAAAAGAAATTTTCTATCTGTAATAATATTGTATGTTTTCAGTCATTTTCTTCTTTCTCGGCATATGCATTCCATTAGTCAATATGTGATTGAATATCATTTAATAACACAAAATCTTCGTTCTTACATGACACTGGATGTAAGTGACTTACTGCTTCGTGAACTTCAGATAAGGTTGTTGGTAGTTCAGATAGACGGTGATGTCGCTCTCTGTAGACTGATTCACGTATTTTGAAAGGTTTTGACATGTTTCATGAAATCACTAATCACAACTGATACACTGAATCCATCTTCCATCATGCTTGTCGTCCTCGAAATTTTCTGAGCAAAATCCGCACAAATCATTACGCTTATCATTCGGCTTTTCTTTAAGCACAGATCTTCTTTGTTTGGCTCCTGGAGATTATGCTATTTCATTGTCTATCTCTTTTAACTCAGAGGCTGGAAATGTCATTCTCATTGATTGCTGCTTTGGTGCCGTCTGGTTCTCGTCGAACTTGCCAAGGAAAACACGAAGTTTCTCTGTGGCAGTTTTCCTTTGTTAAGAAACAATCTATTGAGTCTTTCATATAATTTATATTGTATTTCTTTTCACATTTGATTATCTGCCATCTGTAACATTCACAATATATCAGATATGCTATGAATATTACAAACACTAATATTTTATATTTCATGCATTTGATATTTCTTCCACTGGAGAGTTTGTTATAGCACATAAATGGCCTCGTGGGATGAGAAAAACGCTAAGAAAATAACCTTCCAAGATAAGAATCTGTTACATAATCAGAGTATTCATAAGCATACATTTTTCACCAAGAAGTATACAGTGTTAGTAGGCCTACTTACCATTGAAAACAATTTAGACTACAAAACACAGCAAAAAGCTCTTCTTTTAACAAAGGAAATCGGATGGTGTTTCCGCTCACAAATTTAAAACTATAGATCTCACAACTCTTCAAGTTGTTTCCAAAAAACCGCTGAAGTTACTGCAAGAGTTCAGTGAACAAAATCTATGTTATAATACATCTTCTGCCATTTATACTATACCATCAAAATTTATATTTTTCGCTGATATAATTTCGTGGTAAATTTAAAAAGAAATATCACGAAATGATCCATGTTACGAAATTTTTCGAGATTGCCCTACAGTAGGCATATTGAGCACTCAATTATACATTTTGACGATCGAAAAATCATTGAAAGTCGATGGAAAGCATGGATTGGAATCAAACTGGACTCTTGACCTTTATTCGTGAAATTGATAATTGTATTTAATATACTTGGTGTATCTAAGTAAATATTATCTCAGATATTAGTGATATAAATTTTAATTCGAAATTTTCACAGAAATGGACTTTTTAGCGTTCATCACGGGAAAAGGCGATTTTGAATATGCCATCTCCTAAACTAACAATACTAACAATACCATCCCATCGCACCTCCTCATACTCATCTTCTTTCACAATAGCCCTGCCAAGACTCTGAAATTCGCTACCTGCTAGCATCGGGGACTGTCGAAATGAAATTGAATTCAAACGCAAAGTTACTAGGACTTGGTCAGTAATTGAAACTCGTTCAGACATGGTTTCTTGTAAATAGTTCTCTCAATCTATCACAAAATATTTCAATATCCGGTAATTTCATTATTTGTTATTCTAGGTTTAATTTGTAATTCAGTAAGTACAAAAAATGTTCTTTGTTCTTAACTCCTATGATAATTTGTCTAGCTTTCATTAATCAGGTAATACGAGGCGCATCCACAAAGTAAGTTTCCCGATTTTTCTCCTTGAAAGTAAACCTAATTAGCCGTGTCAATTGCACATGCGTAACAGATCTATGACGTATCAATCATATGCCAGCCGGACAGGTCCCGCCTGGTGCCAGTAGCGTGGCAACAGTGGTCCGAAATGGAAGCTCTTATTCCTTCTCCCGCCGCCTGCATTGCGCCAATTGAAATTCATCGACAGCTCTGTCAGGTCTATGGACCGAACATCATGAGTAAGCAGATGGTGCGTCGCTGGTGTAGGCAGTTTTCCGAAAGTCGTCAAAGTGTCCATGATGAAGAGCGCAGTGGGCGACCGTCCCTCATCAATGATGATCGTGTTGAGCTGGTGCGGCAGTGCATCATGAAGAACCGTCGCTTCACGATTACGGAGCTGAGCAGCCATTTTCCGCAGATATCGCGATCCTTGTTGCATGAGATTGTCACTAAGCACCTGCTGTTCAAAAAAGTGTGCGCCAGGTGGGTGCCGAAAAACCTGACACCCGAACACAAAATGCAACGTTTAGGAGCAGCACTGACATTTCTGCAACGGTATCACGATGACGGCGACGAGTTCCTCGACAGGATCGTCACGGGCGATGAGATTTGGATTTCGCACTTCACCCCGGAAACCCAGCAGCAGTCAATGCATTGGCGGCATAGTGGCTCTCCGGTCAGGACGAAATTCAAACAGACGCTGTCGGTACGGAAAGTAATGTGCATGGTGTTCTGGGACAGGAAGGGCATTCTGCTCATTGACTTCCTTCCAAGAGGTGAAACAGTGAACGCTGACAGTTACTGTGAAACACTGCGAAAATTGCGACGTGCCATTCAAAAAAAGAGGCGTGGAATGCTTACTGCAGGTGTTGTGCTCCTTCATGACAATGCTCGTCCACATACGGCTCGGCGCACAGCAGCTGTTTTGACGGAATTTGGCTGGGAGTTGTTTGATCATCCACCCTACAGTCCTGATCTTGCTCCCAGCGATTTTCGCGTTTTCTTGCACCTCAAGAAATTCCTGTCCTCCGGTGAGCGTTTTGGCAACGACGAAGAGCTGAAGACGTCTGTCACACGCTGGTTCCATTCACAGGCGGCAGAGTTCTACGTCAGAGGGATACAAAAGTTGATCCCACGATACGACAAGTGTCTCAATTCTGATGGTGGTGTATGTTGAAAAATAGCTGAAACATTGCTGTACCTGTTGCCAATAAATGTTTTCCTGAAAGTGTGTGTTCTTTTTAAAAAAATAGGGAAACTTACTTTCTGGATGCGCCTCGTATTATTCGTACTTTGGTTTTTATTGTAATTGTAAATTGAATATTAATTGTAATTTTATTCTCATAATGTAGTTGTAATCCCCTGGTAGAGGGGCAGAGAAGATCTGACGGTCTTATCTCTACCAGGTTACATAAATAAATACTAAATGCTAAACTATTTGAGGGTTTTGTGTCATATTCAGTACCTACTATTCATTCAGGAATGAGGCACTTATATTATGATAATTCCTATTAAAAATATAACGTGATACGGAATTTGCTTCAATTTGATCGAAGCTATTTTCATTTGAATTCTTTTTAAAGGATCAAGTGTCAAATAAAATGGCGTAAATCGTATTTCTTTAAAAATGTTGGTCTTTAGAGAAATTAATTGTTAGGCCTACAATTAGACTTATGATGACCGCATCTGAAGAATTCTGCAGCTTAAAGAGATATGTGCGAATCAGTTTACAACATTTACAAAAGCCTAGCTGCTAGGAAAATGTATTTTTCCGCAATTTAAAAGTAAATGCTTTGACACGGAAAATGGTCTCCGTTCCGTGGCGTGTACTTGTTCAAGTGTTGTACGGATTAACGCGTGATTCACCGTTAAAACGACAAAAAGTAAGCATCCAGAATGAAGACAAGTCGTAATAGAGACGTATTTGTATGTCACAAAACGACATATTCCCTACGAAACCTTTTTGGCTTAGCGGTAGAGCTCCTTTTTCTCGTTTCAAAGACCGGACTTCGAATCTCTCTATGTAAAACGCAAGCGTGTAAACACAGCGTAGGCCTACACGATGATTCCCTAGCTATTCCGAGGTGCAATTTTGTCTCTGAGCAGCGACTAATTTCCGTGCCAAAGGTTGTATATGCTTAACTTTTAGCTGTATTGAATTTTTATTTGCTTGTTTTAAAATGGCGCTGAGACGAACAAGGCGGGATCACATGGAATCAATCCTTTTATAATTATTTACTATTGTTATAAAGACCCTTAACATTCCATTTTTGTACGAATATACTTTATGTCCTCTCGTGAGCCTTATAAAGCTTACTAATGTAGGCCTAATATTGTTGTAGGCCTAAACCTTCACTTGGAACTACTGGAAATACAGAATGTACAGAAATATTCATTCTCTTCTACAATATTAATCATCACTTGACGTGTAACACTCGCATCTCAACAGAACCATTATTATATTTCAGTATTTTTGTAATTTCTAAATGCATTTTCGTCAGTAGGAAACAGTATCAAAAGAGATTAGGTAGGATATACAGAATACTCAGTAGGCTATTTAATGGAAATTTTTGCAATTTTTATTCCACCATTTCTACATTATCCGTACCCTAAACTAAAAACTTGTATTACCTTACCGACATTAAAGTCAGAGCTCCACTACCAACTAGCTCAAACAAACAGATTTTTGTGTATTCTGACGTTTCATTTTATTCGATTTCCCTTTTGCAACAGGAATGCTCTAAAGAGTTCTTTATGATTGTATAAAAGCTCTGGGATTTAGAGTCAGACGCTAGTATTTTGTTATCTGGCAAAGAAACTTGTGTTAATGGTTGTTATGACAACCACCCCACGCCACCTCTTAATGGAATTTTAATGAACCGTAACGTCAAGCTTCTGGAAATACTGTTATGAAACAAAATTACTGGTAAAACTTTTATGTTACTCCTACTGTGGTATTCAACTAATACCACAACAAGATTTTTTATTTGTTTCTTTCCTTTTTCGCCTCAACGATGTGAATTAGCAACTTTGTCATATTTTACCGTTACGGTTGTCTCGTCGATGTTATATAACGATAGGTTAATGCACGGGGCGGTGAAGGCATAGCTTCGTATACTGTAATGATGAAATGAAGACTGAACTGCGCAAACGGATTTTATTTCTACCTAGAGCATTATAAACACAATTATAATTACCTTCTTTTCAAAGGAATTCATGACTGCATCACATCTCTCTGTTGCACTCTCCCAGATCCCCATATCAACGCAATATGTAATTTAGTAAAATGTCAGAAGATGTCAGCATGTTATTACGCTTGTCTTATGCTGTCAGTTATGCAATGTCTCTTTTATCTGTTCCCTGCATCAGATTGAGTTCTAACCGTGTATCAGTCAGTCAGCTGACAGCTTCATGCACATTCGGTGACATTTATGGTGATCAAAGCAATCGTGGGTCATGTTCTCATATAATCCACGTCTAGCCATTGCTCTACGGACGCCGTATATCGAAGAAGCACGAAAGTTTGAGATATAAACTAAATTATAGCTCTGCTTAAATAACAAGCAATCTGCTGGCCAAGCGACTATATTATTTATGCAAATACTTGTCTATTATTTCTACTTTCGTACAAACCAACTACTTACCTAATTACCTGCACGCTTACCAAGCTCCTGTCTACCAACTCGAAGCAACGGATTTGAGCCACATATAGGTACCTCGACTGCACAATGCTTTTGACCCAGTTACCCTAAATTCAGTTTTGAATTTGAGCCACTTTATAACAGAAGAGAAGACGCTTGTAGAAATATTGTTTTTTGTTACGTTGGCAATAAAGTTAGATTACAGAACTTTCCGTCTCACTTGTTAAGTCCAGACTGCGGATTGGAAATGTAATACAGTAAATCATGTCATGTTAGAATGGGATACCAAATTAACTTATTCAATATAATATATTATAAGATGTATGATTTATCTTTTCTACTGTATTTCATGTTGTGATCACATTTAATGAAAAAAATATTTGAGTACATTGTTATAATCTGCCAAGAGTGTGGAATGTTAGTGGTTGATTCTGAAACATTTAAATGTATTGGTCTTTGTTGTCGTAGGCTACTATGTATTTCAATTTCCGTGGAACCTCATTACGGTCTTGCTATTCATTGTCAGAACATCATTGTTGTTACTAGCCTATAAACAACTTACAAAGGTAAGATTATAAATTTATTTAAAGTTTTTCAGTAATATGATTTATCATTTGTTGCAAATTAATATTTGCTAATACATCTTATTAACATTATTATAAAATTGTAAATATTAATTACCTCAGTAATACTTGCATAAAATTCACGTCAAAACTGAATCATATACATATAAGTACAAACATTTTACATTTTTTTTTATCAATTTTATATATTAATAGTGCTATTCAACAAACACTAGGATATGTAACATGAGTTGTATATACAGGGACATCATTTTATTTTTACTTCAATTTTTACTGTACCGGTACCTGAATTTTTTTATGTACTTCACTCCCACCCCTTCTACTAATGAAGTTCACAGAACCAAGGCTGCATATGCAGTCAAAGTCGCCTTACGGTCATAATATAGTGATTTAGTGAGCATAGTACGTTCCAGAAATATGGTCACGTTTTTCAGTGAAGAAAGAGCTTTCAATATTGAATCATATTTTCGCCTAGATACTGTACGTCCGTTTGCTTACGTCGCATTCCGGTTTCCCTCACCTGCTTCTGCTCGCCTCTCTGTAAAGGCTAGTGGCTAGGCTGTCTTAGCTCTTTTCTGTAAACATTTCTGTTAGGAATTGGACGCAATATTATACAACTGTTTAAACTAACTTAAATCAAAGGGCTCGTTAAGTAATTAACTGTCACCATATTTCCCCCTTTTCTACGATCCTACGACATACCACTTGGATGGACAGCAAATAGCATGTCGAATAATTTTATCTTTTCGGATCTGGCAGAAGTGAAGATTAAATTTACAGTACGTAAGGTACTCTTTTATAGAGTAGGTACAGAATTATTTCAACATGAGTTACTGGTACGAAGGACGAAACTGGGAATTGGAATTACGTACAGTAGTCTACAGTGCGATAATATGCACAAAATAACTGCAGCCTCTATCGAAATGTACGGCCACTATTTTCAACAATGTGTTTAGATATCCATATTATGATTATTTTTCAATTTAAATTCACTCTCTATAATATATGCTCATGTGCTGTAGACAGTATAATATACACTTCATAATGAATACGTCCGCATGGATACCTCAGTTCGTGAGTAAAAACACTTATTGTTAATACTGTACTGTATTTTTATTAAAGGAAAACCTAATGAAAATTATCAAACTCAAAATCGTGATATTTCCTAGTTTACGTAAATGGATGAACTACTTTTCTTCCCTCCTATACGTAGTAAAGTGATTTGTTTGTATTTTACGGCAGTATCATCAAACTCCGGTCGTGGAAGGGGGTAACAAAGAGTGTTTCCGGTTCTCAACCGTTAATCCAAAGGTATAGCCAGGTTAATATAAGAAATGTTAGTAAAAATAAAATGATGTCGCGGTATTTTATATTTTTACATATTACGTTTTCGGCAAGTCAGCAAAACCATATACAAATCATTCAAATTGAACACATTTCTTACAACGATATTAGACTCTTAATACATACAACTCATGATTTTAATCATTTTAATTTATTGTTATGTTTATCACAGTGAATACTATATTTGACTTACGTTTTAGATATTATTATGACATTTGAATATCTGATGATGCCATATAGGCGAAAACGTTAATATATTTTCTGTAATAAGATGTAGTAGCAAATATTAATTTGCAACAAATGATAAATCACATGATTGAGAAACTTTAAACATATTTATAATCTTAAACTGATTTATCATAAAAATCAAAATGAATTGTAAGATTACAAAGGTAAGCTTTGGTTATGTTGAAATGCATTAATGTTAAGAAATGTAACATGCATGACCTTCCAGTTTTAATCTGTCCTCATTGTACGAATGGGAAAACATCTTTACTTCAGCCAAAGGAAAAATATTAAAAAAATTGTTACACTCCTGCAGCACTGTGAAACACCAAACGAGAAATTTCTGCAATGGAAGAAGTGTCTCAGTCTTCAGTAAGAAATTTAAACAATAAAATAAAATCACGAAGACTTACAATGAGAAAGGAAATGAAAATTTGGTCAAAAACGAGTAACAACTCCAAGAATAATTAGGGAAATTCGATTAATCAGTTTGAAAAAACAAAGGAAGTTAAAAGAGTAATGAAGATTCCAGACAGTAATAAAGTAGCAGTTTCTGCCGGAAATCTACAAAGAAGTTCAAGGAAATTATGTTACACTGTTGCCAACTTCTAAAGAAAGCGTAGTTGACTGAAGCAATGAAAGACAAAACGATTGTAATGGATCAAAATATATAAGAAATGGCCAGATGAAGACTGAAATATGATATGCAACATCAGGCGCACTACCAACTTAAACATTCTCCCCAACAAAAATAACTAGTTGTTACGTCAAACAGAAGTGGTTCAAATCCATTCGCATAATTTTCATTTTGAATTACCTGATCTCGAGTAAACAAATTTCTGGCCCAAATCATTCGTGCCCTACCATGTTTCCCGCATGTCTACATGTACTTCTATCTACGTGTCATCCTGGCTCGTGAAATGAAACTGCACGACAAAATGTAAAGAAAACAACAAACCTTGCAGAGTATGATGTTCTCAAAGTGTGCAATTGTCGACTGCCGATCTTCGAAATGTTAAAGCCGCTTAACTGTCTAATCCGGCCAGTTCAGCCCCAACTCTATTTCCATACAGGTTTACTTTCTTTCCTAGAGAATTTAAGAAGACTCCCTCGCCGAACCTCGCATCCGTGCTAATCACGCGAATACCAAGAATGATAATACCTTTGTATTGGTATTATAATAATATTATTAAGATCATAATACAAGCTTACAGTAAATATTAAGTTCATTAACTTATACCCCTTTGTAAAAAATACCGTAACTCGTTATTTACGCCTTTCTTGGGTCGCCTTGGTAGTTCAGTTGGCAGAGCGCTGGCTCACAACGACCGTGGACCAGACTTCAAATCCTGGAAATAATTAATATTTTTCTGGGATTCTCCCGTTTTTCCTTCGTTATTCCATCAGCACTCTCCACTATATTGTTTCATTAATGGGTATGGATGGTGTTTATGGGAAGTGTCTTAGTTACAAAAAATACATTTTGTAGTTATATTTGGGAGAAAAAGGATAATGATATCATGAAAAAATGTATAAGATTTCTACAAATGACAAAAAACTATGTAAAATTGTATTATTGCGATGTACCGAAGTACATATGATATTTCCGTCCAGGAATTCTGCGTTATCATATGATGAAGGATCGGTGGAGCGGAGAAAAATTCTCTCCGGCACCGATATTCGAACCCAGGTTTTCAGCTCTACGTGCTGACGCTCTATCCACTAAGCCACACCGGATTCCAATTCCGATTCCGAATTGAATCCTCTCAGTTTAAGCTCCACCTCTCAGTTTCCCTTTGGTGGCCAACCCTCATGCACTGTATCACAGATGTGTGACAGTGGCACAATGTCCAACATACAATGTGTAGAGGTGCACTCATTACGAGTGACTAAGTGGCCGGGATCCGACGGAATGAGCTCCGTCATAAATCACTAAGTGATTATGTACGCATACATTATTGTAATGTACCAAAGTACATAATTATGATATTTCCATGCAGGAAAGGGAAAAAGAAGTGGAGCTATAAGCACCTATATATCTATAGAAATTTTCTAATTGAAACTGAAGAACATACATATCCCATGATGTGGGATCAGCACGATCTGGTCTTTCATCTAGAGCAGTAATAATAATGCGTAGAAAATAATGAATTAATAAATGGGTAAATGTGCAACGTGATACATAATTATTTCAATGCAGCACGATTATTAGCACATCCGCGAAGAGATTGAGGTCTAGCAGTACATAATGTAAATATCAGTGAAGATTGAATTCTACGGACGTGGGTTTATACCATATTGAAAATCTGTTATTTTCCGAGTCAATTTGTAATGACCACTTCTAGGATAAAAATACTGAAATAGTTACTTATGATAAAAGTTCGTAAAGATTCTCTTTCTGCCACGAGTGTAAAGTCTGCGAAACATTCGTGTCAAAAAGATAAATTTACGAATGTGTATCATACAATGTATTTTCTATGCTAGAAAAAATTTGCAATAAATAATATTTCAAGTTGGGGAGGTTATAAGATCACGATTTCACGTCCGTCTAGACTTAGAACCGTTAAGAAATACTGTAATTATCCTTAGAATTACAGCCTGTTTTATTCATGGTCACGATTTTATGGCCGTCTAAACCGGCCATATAATCAACAAAGCGGATAGAAAAAGTTGAAAGCTACATCTTGTTGGAATGAATACTACAGATGTCACTTCAGAATAATACGGGCTAAAGTGTAAATATGAATGTTAAATTTATTTACTTATTTGTGTTATGTGTAATATTTACGTCATGAAAGATCGAGGTAATGCACTAATTTCTTATTGAATTAAGTTTGAACATTAAATATTGCCTTTTCTTTGGCAGTGCGTAAAATGAATAGCAGTGCGTATAGTGATTACTTTTTACGCACTAGTGTTTTAAAGAATGAAATTACACACCGATAACAGTGAGTAAAATGAAACTTTATGCACTATCATAGAGAAACGGATATACACAGTAGGCAAAAAAAAAAAAGGCACAAAATTAGAAATACTCTATTTTCGCAAATACGTAACATTAATGTATAATGAATACACTGTTGGAAATAGTAGACTTTAAAGATGAGCAGGACTTTTTATTACTTTTTTTTAGGCTCGATTAAAATCTTATGGAGGTCAATACATAATGATGCGAAAAATGTGGTTTTTGAATATGATTTATTACTTCAAAATGCAGAAACCGAATGTTGGTAAAATTAATAATTAATGATCTTTCTAATAATCAAAATTAAAAATGATGCTCTGTGTGACTGCTATTTGTCCGCACAACCATTTGTAGGCGTCCTTCTCCATTGTCAATAGCACTGGATATCTGTTTTTGATCAACCCGGTCCCAACTTTCAAGAAGGCGTTGTCTTAAATGTTCAATATTACGAATTCTTGTTTTGTAGTAAACTGCTTTTTATAGTTGACTCCATACAAAATAGTCCATAGGGTTAAGATCTCGTTTGAAACTCCAGGGGAAACCATGAGAGAATCTGAGAAATGCGATCTTTCACGCAATAATCTCTCAGTAGGGATATGATGTTCGTACCTTGCTAATCAATCGTTATACACTTGAAACAGACCATTCTCGCTGAGCGTAGTTCCTTACAATTTGTCGTGTAGGTAAATTATCATATTGGTGTAAATGTTTAATGGAAATCTTGTCTTCGTTAAGCGATCCATTATTCACAAAATGAGAACTCAAAAAGGAAGAAAGTAAATGATGATAGCAGAACAAAAGGCTTGGCCTGGTGAACTCGTAAGACCATAATGCTTAGTTCGGCATAAACGATTGATTTTGTACTACCTTACAAAAAAAAAAATAAAAAAATAATGTTTAATAAATGGTAAAAAATTAAATATTACAGTACTTTCCCGGTCTACAAGGACTGTGAAATTTACCTGTGAAATAAACTTTCAAGTGAAATCATTGGCTAGTGGAATATAACCATTTAAATTTTGTAGCTTTTTTGGCTGTGTATTACGTTAGAATGCCGTATATGCATAACAAAGGGACAAACTGACGGATGGAAAAAGCAGCAATCGGATAGGAGATAGGCGAATAGAAAAATTAATAAAGCAGAGAGAGGAGGAGTGTATTCTAATCAAGAATACTGATGAAGTGTACTTCGTCTGGATCTAGAAATACGTAGATGTTGGGGCATAAGAATGCGTTCTGTGTGCTTGGTATGATACATTAAAACACACGTTGTGGTGATAGCCAGTTGTTGAATTCCATGCATAGCAGGAGCTCGCGTTTAGGGAGCTGGAGGTGGGGGAAATAACCCTGTGACATTTTTCACGGCATAGCCACACGGGGTGAAAATTACCTGGGTAATGGGAAGGATTTTGCAGTACAGCAACTAAACGCGTTCTTAGTGTTTATCCTCCGGAGGGTAGGTTGGGGTTTTATCTTTCCACATATTGTCCCTAGGGTCAAAACGTATGAGATATGCGTCGGTATCATTTCTTTCTTTGGTGAGAATCCCCTGCGGATACACGCTGTGAGAAAGCTTGCCTTATGTTGCTATGGTAACTGTAAGGAACAAGCGTTAGCCTAGTAATGGCGATTTATAAGCCAAAAGAACTTACACCTGTTTATTCACATGGATATTGAAACAGCTTTTGTCTGCAGTTTTACTTTCAATTCTTGGACTGATGATTTTCCTTTTCAGACAGTTGATATAGGAAGCATGGATTTTCGAGGTGGATGAAAGTATTTAAAAAATAGAAGTAGTTTATTTCAAATTCCTATAAATTTTATTAGAAAATTAAGGGGTCATTCACAATGCAAATTTAAACGCGGACTTAACCTTCACGTGAAAGCTAAAAACCATGCCATTGAATACAAACCTTCATTAACCCAGACGTAATCATAAAATATTAATTTTCGCTTGAAATTTGCCTTGCATAAATTGTAATGCTTATATTGGCTGGAATTGAGTTAAATTTATCATTGGAGTGACAATAAATGATCAATGTAACTTAATAATATATGAAGATACAGTAGAACGTCTCGTTTAGGCACAGTGAAAACGTAAACAAAGTACAGGTATCGTGTAGGGGGAGGACGAGCCCTACGATAAACACGAGGGATGCACAAGATTTTAGTTACAACATTTAGGACGGAGCATTAATTTAAATTATATTTTCCGAAAACTCCCAAAACAAAAGAACACAAATTACATAATTTTATCATATTAATTTATCACCAATATCGAATTAAATGGCGGAAGTAGTTTATCTTATTTTGATAATAATTGACCTGTAGATAATTATTTTCAACTTTTGACGTGAAATTTCTACAGTCAAGGTAAAAGGGAGAAAATTGCAACATTTCGATATGAAAGGTTTGACGTCACTTGTCTTGTGGTACCATAGAAGCAGAAGTGTAAGATGAACTTTGTGCATCTTTGTTTTCTATGTGGTCCGTCTCGCTTCGTTCTCTAATGAATGTGTCTCGAGATCTCTAAACCAGGTTCACACATTCCTTCCCCCCCACTCCCATTGCAATATACCCACATTATGCTCTCGTGATGGAACGATCCATATTTTTTCAGAACCATCTTACAGTTAATTCGCTAGTCTCCTAAATTCAAACAACTCATTCTGCCTATAGTTTTTCTAAGGCGCTACGACGAATGTCTGAATGAGCCCCCACAAATTTCGGCATTTTCAAAATTAAAGGCTTAATTAAAATCGTATCCTCTTATTGAGTTTCTGTCTGATATGTAGGCCTACATCTATTATCAGGTAGTACATCTCACTTGACGATGTGAGTCGAAGGAAGAACAATTGTTCGTAGACTATGCATCTGAAGTCTGATTAGTGTAATATGAAGCTAGTCGGCGATGTATGCAATGGAGGGGGAAAGGAACTGGCCACCATACTCATCTCCTGGCCTAGTTACCTCATAAGTGGTGCCTCCTTGGTACCACTTGTGAGGTTCAGACTGTCCTCGGATAGTTGACTAAACAATAACAACAATATTAAAATCAGAGCCTTGGTTTTTACCATCACCTTGGATGCTCAGGGAGGAATATGACAGTAAGAATTATAATTGTAATCAACAATGAAATCATACATTAGGTTGTTGAACTACAAGAAAATATTCTCTGTAGATCATTTTCATTCTATTGTTCTATTCTACCTAAGCATCAGCACATACAGAGCGTTCAACTCACCTCCCCCTCAGGAACACAAGACTTGCTTGCATGGCCGACGTAAATTGCATCAGTTATCGATCCGTAACCTTCATCCT
Organism: Periplaneta americana; assembly: GCF_040183065.1. Lineage (NCBI taxonomy): Eukaryota > Metazoa > Arthropoda > Insecta > Blattodea > Blattidae > Periplaneta > Periplaneta americana. Next base: position 106,970,565 of record NC_091119.1, on the reverse strand, counting down.
GTTTTTGCTCATATAACTTTGACTAATAATAACATACGCAGAGTTATATTTTTATTTTATAATGAGTACTAACCTATGTTACAGCAGTTATTCAAAGTGTGTCACTCTGCATTCATACATTTCTGACATCTTTTGATGAAATTATTTATTAATGCCATAAGAATCCCTAAAGAGAACACAGTATACAGGAAAAATCGGTAGAGTGTAGGCGAGCTTGGAGACAATATAAGAAAATAAATTGAATCTATTATGGAAAAAACGTATAAGTTTGTATGTGACTTATCAATTTCATAAAAAATCGAGAATGTGCAGTCGAACATTACCTTGAACAGCTCCTACAGTACAGGCATATGAAATAAAAATGTAATTGTGTGCTTTCAATCTTTGGTCAGATTTGTATGTGTAAAAATACGCGCAAGGTTACGGATCAATGACATAGTCTACGTGGCCATGCAAGCATATCTGATGCGCGTGTTTCCGGCTGGTAACCGAGCTGAACAATCCATAGTCGTATTATTTAATTTAATGCCTGATTTAATACGATTCTGTTTCATATCTATTTTCCATCCCCGTGAAACCATTTTTATTGTTGTTGACTGTTTTTACTTGGTTATTTAACGACGCTGTATCAACTACTACATTATTTACCGCCGTTGGGATTAGTGATAGTGAGATGGTATTTTGCGACATGAGGCCGAGGATTCGCCATAGATTACCTGAAATTCGCCTTGCAGTTGGGGAAAACCTAGGAAAAAACCCAACCAGGTAATCAGTCCAAGGGTGGATCGAACCCATGCCCGAACGCAACTCCGGATTGGCAGGCAAGCGCCTTAGTCGAATGAATTATGCCGGTGCCTGACTTTCTTTTATCTACGCGTATGTAGTGTCCTACATGATATGTGACGTAACACTTAATTTTGTATTATTGTTGAACAGTTTTCGTGTTTATTTGCCTAATGGCAAAGGTATGCAGCATTATATTAATTGTTATTGACTCTAAATTCTGTCGTTCTGTAAATATTTAGTTAAGATTTCAGTAGAACATTTCATTTTTTTTCATGTGTTTTCTGGCTCTGATTGTTTAGCGATATGAGTGTTTAGTCACTTATACATAACTTAATGATTTTTATTTGTTTAGACTCTCTTTTGTCTTTGGTTGTATGTCACTTTGCACTGCAGCGAGCTGGTTCTCTTCAGGGGCTGCTCTGAGATTTGTTTCCTCTATGATTCCGCAGGGTAGGCGGGGTGTTATTTACTCGATGTGTACGGCCTTGGTCGGGTGCCAGATCCCCGTTGGATCGTCCCTCCAGTGAAGTCTGTACACACAACTTTATTTGCTGACTGAAGTGATACCAACATACAAACTGGCGCTACAAATAACTTTGAAGGGAAGGAAAGAGAAATTTTCAGACCTCTCCAGTGCGTAGCAGCGCCTTGAAGCGTTTCTTTGAGAATGTTGATATTTTATAACCGTCATAAAGAAGTGTATTCCATACATCAGCCCTGCGAAAATATCGGTTGGTTCGAAATAATGCACTCGATTTCCATGTGGAGTTCTACTATGTTGTAAATAGTGATACAGTTTTTGAATTTTGTCAATTTCTTTATTTACAGTAAGTTATATGAAATTTAAAAAATATGGAACTGCAGCGTATTCGAATTGAATTGAATGTGAGGAGAGAGGCACAACGACCATTCATTGATGCCTTATTAAATCTGTTGCTCATATGCTCTTACCATGAAACTAGACGCATTCTCAAACTCACATCGACTGACAACACTAAGGTTCGCTGCATGCCCAGGTTTCGAGCACACAACCTCACTCGTCTCTAGGCCAGCCCCCTCCGTACGTCGCCAGCCAGCGTTCGGGAATGTTATGGAATGATGGCGGAATGGAGAAATGGTGAAGGAATGATGTAGAGGCCTAATATGGGGAAACAGAAGAATACTAACTTCGACCTTGTCCGCTATAAGCTTAAATATCACTATGGATTTTTCAGTGAAAAGTCTCAGGCTTGAATTGGAAGCGAACCCGGACCGCTTGCGTGACAGGCTCAAGGTTCAACCATTCAGCCACAGCAGCATAGGTGGAGATATTAACAGATATCGTATACTATAAGTTTTCAGTAATTTGATGACCTCTTAGTGAAGTGCCTCCAGTTTTGTGTAACGATGTTACTATGCATAGAAACGTGGGAAATATTTAAACGTTTGACTCACTGGTAATTATTATCTTAGTAATAACAGCACCTGAAATATTGGTTCTAATGAGTATATGTTTTTGTTATGCTGTATTAACTTATCATGGAATTATTTTGCTTCACGAGAGTAAGTTGTTTTTCTTGTCCGTAAAATGTATTCAAATAACTCTTGATCAATTAGGTTTTCAAATAAGTATCACCTGATACTTAAACATTAAGATGAATAATTTTTTTCAAGTTTTCTCTGTCATTTAAACAATATAACAAGTATATACACAGTAGGCGTTTTCAGCGAACTATTTTAAATTTGTGATAAAGACTTATGGAGTGAATAAAATATGTATTTAAATAAGCTAATAGTTATTTGTTTTTTTTTATATTTTAGTGGGATATTTTACGACGCTGCATCAACATCTCAGGTTATTTAGGGTCTGAATGAAGTGAAGGTGATAATGCCGGTGAAATGTGTCCGGGGCTCAGTACCGATAGTTACCTAGCATTTGCTCATACTGGGTTGAGGAAAAACCCCGGAAAAACCTCAACCAGGTAACTTGTCCCGATCGGGATTCGAACCCGGGCCACCTGGTTTCGCTGCCAGACGCGCTAGCCGTTACTTCACAGATGTGAACTGTTTATTTGTTCTTTTGAAATTTATGTACATAGTTGAAGTTGTGTTTTTAAAAACTACATCCTTCAGGTGAACTCCCTCACTTGCACTACACTGCTGAAATCGCTTCTGGAAACTTCTCGTGAAACGAACACTTAACTCCTGACCAATTTGTTCAGTTTCATGCCGAATGTCATTCTTCATCTTTTGAATTTCATGGCATCAATAGGAGAACACCCTCTGTTTCGAAAACCACCATCAAACCTTACTTTCTTTAAACTTCTGATGAAGAAGCAAGCAGTAAGAGTAAATTCAGAACGATACACACAAATGATAGTGAATTTCCTCATTTCTAAAACACAAGATCAATAATTAGAAAATCTATGGGTCTGGCAGAAGGGGGCAACTGGTCATAAAGCTTATCGCAATGAAAGGACATTGGTAGGAGTTCTTGTCAAGACACATTACTCCCCCCCTCCCCCGTGAAATTTTATGACCTTCGCGTTCACTCGATTTGACAGCATCAAATTTTTTTCTTACGAGGGTATTTGAAACGGAGAATTTTGTTCCATGCACTGATTAGGCATGGAATTGAACAAATTAGTGAGCAGCTGTGTTAGCGTCAAAAGTTTCCAGAAGCAACTTCAGTAATGGATATCCTGTTCTAAAAATAATTTAAATTGTGTAAATAAACAAAATCAAAAAGTATAAATACAGTATAAAGTTGTTTAAATGCATATTTGATTCTCTCCAGAAAGTTTTATTAGATTTTAAAAATAGTTAACCCAAAATGCTTCACCTTAGAGCCATAAAAGTAAAATCATCAAAGAAGAGGTGAAACTTAAAGAATTCAATCCGGCATTGGAACTGGAATCCGGTGTGGCTTAGTGAATAAAGCGTCAGCACGTAGAGCTGAAAACCCGGGTTCGAGTCCCGGTACCGGAGAGAATTTTTCTCCGCTCCACCAACCTTAATCATATGGTAATGCAGAATTCCTGCCCGGAAATAATATATGTACTTCGGTACATCATAGTAATATCATCAAAGAAGATAAAAAATGATTGCTTTCAAAAGGACGCGAAGCCAACAAAATTGGTGTGGATAATATAATTGAAAAACATGTCGTAATTCAAATATCTGGAATGTAATAATTCTTAAATCAATGAAATTTATATAAATAAAATATAAACAGAACATTACTAGAACATGTATAAGTTCGTGGCAGTATTCTGTCTTGAAATACAGCTCAGAGACATGGTCGATGACCTAAGGCACACTTCCACAAGTTTTCGAATTAAAATCAATAATGTTAAGTAAACTTAAGTGTGTAAACATCAGTCAAGCAGCAGTCACTCCTTGAGACTCTACACATTGTGTTACATTTTTTCGATCCATTGCGATGTTGTCGGTTCTAACTCGAGTTACTATGATTGAAGAGAGAATTTTACAACTCTCTTGGATGCAGTTACTCGGAGACTGTACTGTCTGTGGACGAAATACTTCTGCTTATACAGTAAAGTGAATTTATTATTGTACACTATCCTAGACGAACATCGTTAAAATTCAATTGCATCCCCTGAAAATTCAGTAAAATAATTTATCAAGATTTGTAATACCGTATTTTAAGAAATACAGTACATAATCGAAGAAATAACATTTTTAGACTGTTTATTTATCTCAGTTACAAATTTCATACGTGAAGAGAGAACTTGCGAGTTTCCTTTCATTCCGTATTACACAGCACATTTCTGTATCTTAATGCTATGGTTGTTCTTATTCTTCTTCTTCTTATTATCATTATTATTATTAATAGTTTTATTATTATTATTATTATTATTATTATTATTATTATTATTATTATTATTATTAAAGTTTTATTATTATTATTAACAGTTTTATTATTATTAACAGTTTTATTATTATTATTATTATTATTTCTTTTTTATATTTTTATTATTATTAACAACATAACAAATGTAAAAATATTTCTCGGCAGTAGAATTATTACATAGTGACCCATAGATTGAAGGGAATTCTTTGATATATTGATCCATTAGTTTCATGTACCTGTGTGCAAATGAATATTAGAGATGGGTAGCCTAGATATCACAGTTTCTCGATACTCGCTACTTCAAATTCAAAACTTGAAACTGGAAAGAAGTGCAGCAAAAATTAATATTCATAAAAAGTATTGAAATTTGTTCCAGTATACTAATACATTCCACACTTCATTGTTCGCATATTACTTGAGTAAGGAATTCCTGAGCAATTTTTTTTGGGAAATATCAGATATTGTAAATTTTAATTACACATCTGGAGTTCATTCATATGTTTTATTCCTCTCACGCACCGCTACTAGGGGACTAGGGATATTGAAATTTTTGTTTACTATGTATGAGAATTATTATATTACAACCTAGAGTTAAAATACATTTTAGAATTGTGGAAAATGCAACATACGCCTATTACTCTAAAACGCGTTGGCCTACTATATAATCCCATTAACTTTGATACGATAGTTGAAGTCTAATCCATTGATGAAAGAAAGATTGAAAGAAATTGGGGTGTGGCTCTGTTGGGGACACGTCCTTGGTTTTTACGTGAATATGTCTACCGATCTAGAAGAGATCTTTCGTTTGGAACGAAAATCAGCGCGCTAGCACTTCGGCGTCGCGAGATATACTGCCCGGAAATTTTCCCCTACTCCCAAGGCCGCCAGTCGCTGCGGATGATCACCCGCGTCTGTGCATGTGTGACACCAATATTCAAGATCATGCTCACATCTTAGTCGTATACCCGGTCAAACGAGACCACATTTATTTCAATCGTGTTATTAGACACGAATTTGTAGTATCAGAAAGGGTGACTCTGTATACGTTGGCCTACATCGCCGTTTCCGTCGTGGTATCCCATGTGTCGGTCTGCTTTTAAAGACGAATTCATGTCAAAAGTGACAGGTGATTTGTGTAACTTCTTTATTCTTGGTATGTAACTTTTAGGTTAAATAAGCATAGATTAAAGGTTTAAATAAATAGTACTACAGGCCGGATGAGTACACCCTATCCAATAATTATATAATATGAAAGAGAAATATTGCATATAAAACCTGTAGGTACCTACATTAAGTAGACAATGGAGCGATGCGGAAAACCGCGAGGCAAGAATTTTATTTCATGTTTTTATTCCATATTATCACGAGTGACATAATAGTTTATAGAAAAACCTCTAATGTCAAAATATTACAACAATTTTTCTCTTGTCTGTCGAGTACCCTAGACGTAAAAAAAACGAATCTCATATAATCTAAGGAGTATCGAAAAAGTATCGTGTCTTTTTATCCAAAATGATAGATCGCTCTCAATATTTCCAACATTGAGAGTATCGAGGTACCTATATTAGACCTAAGTATCGAGGATCCAATTCTAATGAATTACTTATGCCTATCTATGTCTGTATACTGTACGTTCGGGCACAATTTGTCGTGTACTATGGATATAATTTGAACTCTTCTGTTAACAACAACCCTGAACTTTCGCCGCATCACAAAATCTGTTGTCGAAGTGCGAGATTTGCACAAAAAAATTAAATTTTAGAATCCTGCCGTCCGATTTCGTTGCGTTCCCACTGACCAAACTGTTACCCCGGAATTGCGTTGCAGGACGTAATTTCCGGTTAGAGATCGAACACCATTCCATCTCTGCTGGGAACAGGTCCGCAATAACAAACTTTCGCGCCCCCATGCTGATTGTCATATGTTTTTGAAGCCGCCATGCTTTCCACAAGGCCAATTTGCTGTCATTCGCCAAGGTCCACTTTATCAGCAATACTTGTAATAACACGTAGTCTATTTCTTATGAGCAAATGTGCGGAGTTGGTGCACAAGACATAAAATGCACAATATTTACCAACAATATGTATTAATTATCATTACTATATTCAATCTAATAGAATGTTTGTTAATACAGTAAATAGGCCCAAGATATTCCATTACCACTATGTTAATCGCCAAACTGTGGTAGGTTTTAAACTTGTAAATTTAATTTAAGCGTTAATATATTTAGTGATTATTGTAGGCAACAGCAGGAAACGAGATTTAACATGTCAGAGACCCCTGATCATATTCTGACTAGTATCAAGTGAAATTTGTAATGGAAATGTCAAGTGTTGTGGCAGGTTTTCTTGTCTTAGTCCTATATTACACTCTCAAATTTCTCTGTGTTACAGAATATGATAAAATTTTTGATCAAATATATATAATCAAATGTAAGATTTTGACTATATTACACTATGTCAAAACTTTGATCATATCTTTCCTCACAGTTCTAATAATGGATCCACAATAGTTCCATGCTTGTTGTAACTGTAAAATATGTAGTAATGGTTATTGCATTAATGCTAAAGAAGAAGTCAAAGAACTAATGTATCTCGTCGGCTTAGAGTGTAAACCTGCTAACCATCAAAAAGGAAATTTTACAGAGGAAACAAAAAACTGAGTGTAAATTAACTTTAGGACCAAATCCAAAGTACAGGTGGTGAAGTTTCAGAGTCAATTTATACTCAATTTTTTGTTTCCCCTGTACAATTTCCCTTTTGTTAGCAGGTTTACAATCTAAGCCGACGATTTGGGTTAGAAATTGGGGTAGGGAGAAAAGATACAAAATGAATCCGTCAGACTCTACTGAGAGAACTTCAGTGTGAAGATGTGAAATCCCATACATATTAAGTATTTAATAATGGATGATGAAATATTTCATGTTACTCATAATGTGTTACTAAAAGTTTTGTGATTTTCACGGACCGTATGTACTTAATGTGCAAGATTTTCTTTCTTCTCAGTCACAGATTTTATCAAAGATATAATGATGACCATAACATTTATCACAGAACTATGTCATAGCTAGATGTAATCAAAGATGCTATATTACACTGTAAAAGATTTTGTCGTATGGTATATTTGATCAAACTTCTGTGACACAAAAATTTGATAGTGTAATATAGACCTTAGTTTGTCTACCATACTCTATATCCCTGATCGGCAAAGATTACGTGATATAAAGTGCAACCTGCAATACACAACAAAGGCGAAGGTAGGAGGGGGATACCTAAACTGCTTAACATTGAATGATCAAAAATGGCGAAAGGGAGGGAGGGAGATCATGCCTTAACCTCCGCCCTGCTTGTGTATTAAGGAGTTGACCAGCGAGTCAAGAAATGTCGACCACTTCTCTATATCTTAAGGATAATTACGCACCGATATTTAATTTCTGTTCATTATTCGGATTCTCAACATTCGAGTGACTTACTTTCTTTTATTTTAAAACAAAGAGACATTACATCTGGTAGTCGGTCCTGTGCTTTGTTACAGATTTTGATAGTGATTATCCCGAAGCTTTTATCTGTTACTGTCGTAATTATCGGTTTATTTAAGCGACGTTCAACGTGTCTATTTTACGTATGTGTCTTAAGAATTTTAGTTTGAGTTTAATTTAAAATTAATTTACATTTCACATTGTAGTTCATTAATCGTGCATTTGTATCAGTAGATTTCGCGAAGAGAAGTAATTAACCATTTTATATGCTCTCAATAATACTTGGGCTACTAATGCTACTACCTTCATTACAGATACTATTACTGACGCTACTTCTACATAGTGTTCTTCACGAAACAGGTGCCGCTTAGGTAAATGCCAATGAATTAAAGGGGGAGACGGGTGAAATTTTGGTTATTTTTAGTAAAAATCGCATTTTCGTTTTTTTGTGAAAAATGAATCAGCAATCTTATGTTTATGTGTTGAGCAAGTTTCAATGCTCTGCGGCACTCGAAGGCATAAAAATTAAGCATGACAGAAATGGCCGCACCCTTGAACTCCAATTCCTTGCAAATTTTCCAAGCTGTTTTTCACACTTTGTTTTTCAGTAAATTTCGTCAGGTTTTAAGTGTAAAGGCTCTTACAATTTCGATGCTAGGAATATGAAATTTTTACTGCATGTTCTATATACCATGGTTAACAAAGTAGCGCATGAGTTTTATGATTAAATGAATACTTTTTGAAATAAAAAATGAAATATTTATAATGACAAAGGAAAATGTTCATTTTTTGGTACGTAGTGATTATAACAATTTTTTCCTCCTTTTGTAGTAAAGATTTAGGAAAACTAATATGCCACTGATCTTGCAAAAAAAAAAAAAAAAAAAAAAAAAAAAATATTCTACTGAAAAATTGCGTGACTCATTTCATTTTGAATTATGCAAAATTTTCAAAATATCTATGTTAATAACTCCGAAACTAATTGACTCACAGAAATGAAACTTCACCACATCATTATCTATCCTACTGTGATTATGTGCACAAAAATTCAAGGACGTAGCTTTAAAAATGTAGAAAGTAGAAATTTCACTCATCATCCCCCTTAGTGGAGGAAATGGACGAATAAATATTTAAAAGGTACGCGGAAACGAGGCTTTGCAAGGAAACATGGGGCTGAAAAGAAGTGTCTTTGTGAGCTCCAAAAGTCTATTGGCCACATGTCTCACTCCGATTTTCGCCGTTCCATGTGAAGTAACATTAGGTAATTTTAAAGGGGAAAGTGAAAATGGACGTAACCTAATAGCTTCCACATGAGGAGGAACAAAGCACGACAGAACAGCAGAAGGGAAGGATAGTCGAAGATTTTAAAAGCCTGCAAAGGGCCTTTTACTGTTATACTCGTAGATCGAATGCAACTGACGAGGAAACTGTGTACATTTCCCTGAGTCGAGTGTGAGAGGGTTTCATGTTGTGTAGTATGGATAGATAATACAGGCCGAAGGGATGCCAGGTTTAGGGTCTTAGTAGAGAACTTACTTGCATTCAGTGCGGTTCAGTTTAGTTCATGACAATGCAGTACACATCAGAACAGCAAATCTTAATTTATGATACGGTAACTACAGTGGTGGAAAAAGTTACCTTAAAATATTTATTAATTTTGTATAGAAAATAATATAATTACCAGACACCATTAATGAAGATGATAACTGTAGGGCAGGGATGAGACGATATTAGCTCCCAATCATGGTAGACGAGCTCGACCTTGATCACGAGCTCATAGCTCATCCACTACATAGCATCGTAACGTAGACATCAGGGATGTACATGCATATACAGCACATCGAATAAAGGCAGCAATTATTACAATAACTTGCGTCACTAAATTTCTGGCTATGTAATAGGACTAATTAATTATTTAATATACATGTACATATATAAACAAATCGCAAAAGGAAAGGTTTTTTTAGGAACAAAAAGAGAAATAGGAAAAGTTAATTGTATGTAAACCATTTTATTGTTAAAAGCAATTATTTATTATGTAAATACTTCACTTCATTGGTTAGGAGAAACTCTAAGTACTTTTGAGTATTTTTTGAAAAACTAATAATGACAATATTGATTGAAATAGAGTAGGCCTATATTGATTGTGTGATTGTGAAAATGTAGTCCTTATTCTCCAGTCGTGATTATGTAATGGGTTTTCTTAGAGTGGTTTGTGACATGCACGTAACACGAAAAAACAAACTGATTAAATTAAAATATTGAGAGCCATCGTAATTTTTTGGGTCAATCATTTAAGGGGATATGTATGATTATTTAAACTTCCACAATTTTCGGCCAAAATTTGTGAAATTTAAACTATATAAACAGGTCTATAATAATATCATCTGTACAAAAGTTTGTGCAATTAGGTCTAATAGTTTTGAAATTATATTTTTAAGTATATTTTATATTGATGTTACTAAAAAAGTTCCTTGCGTCAAAGTTTTCAAAATGTCTAGTTCATATTTGCTCAAAATCTTGGAAATAGTTATTGGAATAAAATTGAATTAGATTTTTGAGCTTAGTAATAATATAAGTTAAAGTGCAATCAAAGATAAAATATTATTTCTAAATTAAAGAAACACGTAGTCTAATAAAAGTAAATATCCAGAAACAAGCAACAAATGAAACATCAACAATACATTTAAAATAAAGCAATAAAAGGAATCTAGATACAATCTACTGACCCAGATGGAAATTGATTTACCTTCGATGTCAATTCCGAAATGAATTTATTTCTCTCTTCTCCTGAATAATGCGTATATATTTTTTTCATGTTGCTTCTCATAATGCCGTTTTATGTTGCTTTTTTGCAAATTATATTTTTTTTTTACACAACAAATACTGGACTTCATAACCATGTTCGAAGCATAAATTGTATCATCCACTCTTCCTTTAAAGCTTTAAGCGCTTCCGTTCCGTCATGATGCGCTGTGTTCTAAGATTTGTACATCCTTTAGCAATGTTTACAGGTAAAAGAGCTCCGCGCGCGCGCAGCGGGCATAAAAGAGCTCTCGCTCGAAATTATTAGTCACCATCGCAAGACTGCTGTAGGGTATACAAAGCATTTTATGTTAAGTTTCATAATGAATAGTTTCTTATTCTAAGAATTAGACTAATATGTTTGTTTGAATGTTAATTACCCGGTAATTTACACGTTTGCTTAATGTTTATAATTAACGTAAATTTTGCAAATTAACCGGTTGAATATCGAACATTCGGTCGGATGCTCTACCTTGTCGGATGTTCTTTGACCGATCGAATATAAATCGGCTGTATGCCCTATTCTGCAGCTCTCTAATACGCATGTCATGATTAGACTTCGAAGTTGAGGCATCAGTCGAGGCGATACAGGTTAACTGATAGCGAAGTATTGGGTGGAGGTGGAGGAACAGGCGATGTCCTGTTTAGTTTTTCCATCTTCTCTCCACTGTGCTATCTGTCTGGGTATGGTTGAATTTGAAGGTTTCGTATGTACTAGCACTGAAGCTGGGACACTTGAAACAGCGTGAAGTCATTGCGATATATAAAACGAAATGCAATTGGAACAAATGTTTAAATGTTATTAACTTTCTCCACAATAATATAATATACAATGAAATAAACTAAAATAAAATAAAACCTTACAAGAACAGGCATCACACCTGCTCGCAGAAAAATACGGCCTTAATAGTGGACTAAAAATGTATAACATGATTTTGAATTTTTAAATATATATTCTATAAATTATTAAGAAATTATAACATGTATGAATTAAAATTAAAATTAAGAAGATATTTGGAATACGTAATTGAAATTAATGTTGATATGTATTTGACTGATAGGCTATATTTTAAATAAATAAATTGTGATTTGGCGATAATTTATTATTACAATTTATTTGGTTCTCAGTTTACTCTATTTTATTACCAAGTTAACATACAAAACTTTAATCTTGACTTCTTACTGGACACAATATAATACAATTCTTACTGAATACAATATTGGGAATTATTTTCATTTCAAATATACCGTATTAATTTTCTTTCTTCGTATTAATTTTCTCAACCTATGTATATATGCTCAATTTTCCCTCCGAACAAGAGATTCACTCATACGGGAGTTAGATCATAGCAAATAGAACATAATATTGTTTTCTAAATGTTTATCTAAAATGTTTTGTGTTTTATAGTAATGTCGTTATTTTAAAACAAGTTTATTTATGTGATTTGTACTTTAAAATTGCTTTATTTATGTTCTTTGTTTTAACTACAAATGTTTATTTTATAATAATAATAATAATAATAATAATAATAATAATAATAATAATAATAATAATAATAATAATAGTAGTAGTAATAGTAGTAGTAATAATAATAATAATAATAATAATAATAATAATAAATGTTCAAAATTACCTTTTAAACTGTATTGTTCTATACATTTCTTTATAGGCTTAAGAAAATGTTATGTTTCTACACTTGAGAAACGATAAGACATTGTATTCTGACCAATATAATATTTACTTTTTTCTTTCAGGTGAAAGTTTATTTATTAATGTATTTACTCGTCCTATATTGCGACATCTCCAACTCATATGGTGTGTTAAATTTAAATTATGGTTTATTTAACGACGCTCATAACTGCCGAGGTTATATCAGGTCGCCAGTGTGCCGGAATTTTATCCCGCAGTTCTTCGCTCCGCTCCGATGTTGCTACACTTTGTCATTTTTGCCGCGCCTGTTCTCGCCCATCACGCATCTGATCAAAGACGTTCATATTGTTAAGAAGCGACATTTGTCCTCTATCCATCTATTTTCATTACGCAATTTTTTCCTTTATCGACTTCATACAATCTCTGTGGTTTTAAGACATTCATTAGTAAGAAACAGTCGTCTAACGAGGAACTAACACTTTTGAAACACCCTGTTAGTCAGCGTGGTGTTCTGTATATTCATTTCTTGGCAATACAGACTTCGCCCCGAGTAGCAACGCATCCTGCACTGTCTTCTGTTTAATTCCCGATCCTTCGGGCACAATTGCCATGGTAACGCTGTGTAGTCTTACTTCTGTCATTGGTTTTGGTTATTGAAGGAACATCGTGCTACTCAATAATTTAAGAGAACTGAAGAGCATATTCTTGGCTGTGCGAGAACACCATTGTTGGCCACATTTGGTGGTGACATATTAAAGCAGCTGTGTAAATGCTATAAATACACTCTTATGCAAAATTTAAATTTAAACGTTCAAATCATTCATTCATTCAGGCGATCAGTCAGATTATCAGTGAGTCCAGTCAGTCGGACGATCAGTGAGTCCAGTCAGACGATGAGTCAGTTTAGTTAGATTTTATCAGTGAGTCCAGTCAATCAGTCAGATTGTCAGTGAGTCCAGCCAGTCGGACTATCAGTCAGTTCAGTCAGATTATCAGTGAGAGCAGTTTCTGAGAAAAGCTACATGATAAATAATGATTTTAACATCGTGATAGGACGTACCGGATCCCCTTAAAACCGGATGAGATTTTAGAATTCTCCTTACGTACACATAAATCTACTTTTCAGGGTTAAAAGACGTTCTCAAGTGTGAAAGGCTTGGGTCAACATAGTGATAAGCCACACAAATATTTTACAGGAAAACAACTCTTAAGGCAGCGGTCATCAGCACAGTGCACCCTCGGGTTATGTCTCTTAACCGCGGATAAGAGACTGCGCTATCGTGCATCCGTGGCTGCTGGCGGGTATGCTTTCTCCCTATCCCTTCTGCACAATGGTGCATATTTAGATACACTGCTTACCCGTTACCCATTTCAGCGAATGTTGACGATCACTGTCTTACGGATTTAAGATTTAAGAGTTGTTTTCCTATAAAATTTCAGTGTGGCTTATCACTACAGGGTTGTTTCCTATCTCTGATAACGAATTTGAATGACATCATGTGCATCAGGAATCACATCGACAACTGAATTGCGGCGAGAAGTGACAGACCAGTAGTGAGTGATTTCATAATCAGAGGCATTTTTGGAAGGGGTACATAACTACTCTTTCCGATGCCAAGTACAGTTACGTGAAAATAAAAGAAGCCTGGAAAAAACGTGGTTTCGTTATTTCCAAGAAAGGCATCTTGTGTGTACCTAATAAGACTGGCAAAGCTCGGATGGGATTAATTCCAGACTGGAAAAAGCAAGCAAATCCATCCCCCTTCACAAGTCGTCGCACCCCACGAGATGATACAAATTAATTGCATTCCAGCTTTACCAATCTTATTAAGTACACAGACGATGCCTTTCTTGGAAATAACGAAACCTCATTTATTGCAGACTTCTTTTATTTTCACTTAACTGTACTTGGCATTAGAAAGAGTCGTAATGTACCCCTTCCAAAAAGGCTTTCTGCTGTGAGTCGCCGTGCACTCTGACAATAAGATCACTCACTACTGGTCTGTCACCTCGCTCCACAGTTCAGCTGTCGTGTGACTCCTGACGCACTTGATGTCGTTCATATTCGTTATCAGAGATCGGAAACAACATTGTATGTTGCCCCAAGCCCTTCAATTCACTTATTTTTAGTTGTAACGATACATTCTGCAGGTGTTTTCAGCAAACGTTCCTAATCTCTCATTTCGATGTAGCATTAATACTTTGTATGGAAGTGGGGAGTTTCATAGAATCCCTAACTGGATATAATTTCATAAATTAATGTACGATGATTAACATTGTACTTGTTTACTGACTGTATTTGTTTATTTTTTCTAGGTAAGTTGGTGCTTTTTAGAAACAACGTTCCCTCCTCCTTACGTTGGGAATTCCTACGGGTAATGTTCTCATAGCCGTTCTCATCTCAGTGGTACGTATTGACTTGTTTATAAAATATCTGTTTCAGAATGTAAGAAACTGTGTGAAATAAAAGACAGGAAATTAATGTTAATACATAAAAATATATACGAGCGTAGATACACAAAATCCTCCGCTGTAACTCAAATAGTATCGTACAGAGTAGCAGCCCAGTGGGTCAGGATGCGATTTCTGATGTTATATGAGTTGTTTAAAGTTAGGACCGTCTGCTGTCATTCTTTTCCGCTTTACTGATAAAGTTTTCAGTCACATGTAGAAGTAGTTCTTCCGTAAAATTACTCTTCTACTTTGTATAATGATATTATGTTAAGTTCGCGTGCGTGCGTGCGTGTTTTTATATGTATGTACAAGGTGGTCAAAAGTCGCTTTCTCCAATATTCATTCTTACGTTTCAAACTTGTACACATATACAGATGTCATAAGTTGTTCCTTTGTTCAAGTTATAAACAAACGAATAACTGGTGTAATAATTGGTGGGTTGGCAACCATGTTCATGCGTCAACTGTTTTTCCGATGTCAAATCTTGAAAACAGCCCTCGTTTTGCCGATATACACTTGATATGACAACAGGATGGAACACGACCTCATTGTAGGAGTGAGGGACTTCTTGAACCAACAATTCCGTGAATGGATTGGACGTCGTGCTGCAACAGAATGGCCACCAAGATCATGCGACCTGACGCCATGTGATTTCTCGCTGTGGGGTATCCTGAAAAATGATCTGCATCAGTTGCAACAGATGATTGAACGGTCATTCGTGAGAATCATTATGTTCTGTCATCTGTAAATCAGTGTATAAACGTTGTGAATTGTGTATCGAGAAACAGGGCCTCTATTTTGAACAAAATCTGTAAAGAAATATGTAATCAAATGTAAATTGAATGTTTATTGTTGTTTATTGTTAGTAAAATAACATGTACAAAAATACAGTCTTAATTCTTCCTTGAAGGAGTAAAAACTTGTGCTCAGGGAGTTATCTAAACACATACTTAACACAAACAAAGATAATTATTTGCACAAAGTGGGTCAAGAAAAAAATGATAAGAATAAATTAACTTTAAAAATACAATTTCAATTTTAACAATTTAAATCATACAAATACATACACATATTAAATCAACATATATTCTTTAACAATTAAATTCCTAACGCTATTTTTGAAATTTCTGATACTAAAATTTTCCAAATTAGGGTATTTTTCAATTATCTTATTATATAACATTGGACCAAAGTAGGCAACATGGCTAAGAGCTGTGCTTGTGAAACACTTTGGTTCCTTTAGTCGTATAAAATCGGATCTTTTAGTTCCATATTTATGATGATACAATTTAAATTTATTACGATTTTTATGTATGAAGTTTAATATGGCAATGTAATAAATCTGTTTACTTTTCAAAACATTAAAATCAGTGAACAAAAGGTCGGATGAGTAATCATTTGGTTTACTAAGGCATATTTTAATTACTCTTTTCTGAATAAGTATTAGTGGAGTGAGATTAGAGTTGCAAGCATTTCCCCATCCTAAAATTCCATATTGGAGAATGGATTGAAATAAAGCTAAATAAACGAGACGTAAAATATTAACCGAAGTATAACAAAGATATAAATTGTTTTACGTAATAATGTAATTAAATGTAAGGAAGTGTTTGGGGAAAGCGATTTTTAAACCATGTATGTATGTATGTATGTATGTATGTATGTATGTATGTATGTATGTATGTATGTATGTATTAATAATAATAATAATAATAATAATAATAATAATTTATTTAACCTGGCAGAGTTAAGGCCATACGGCCTTCTCTAACACTCAACCAGGAGTAAAACTGCGTTACAAAAAACACCACAAATTTACAACGTACACTACAATTTTACACACAAAACTGAATAAGATTATGTATGTATGTATGTATGTATGTATGTATGTATGTATGTATGTATGTATTAATAATAATAATAATAATAATAATAATAATAATTTATTTAACCTGGCAGAGTTAAGGCCATACGGCCTTCTCTAACACTCAACCAGGAGTAAAACTGCGTTACAAAAAACACCACAAATTTACAACGTACACTACAATTTTACACACAAAACTGAATAAGATTATGTATGTATGTATGTATGTATGTATGTATGTATGTATGTATGCGTATATACATCGTAGGTAAGTGTGGATGATTTTCCTGATTACTTTTGACAGCGTTGTTACCGCACAGTACTGCTCGCTCATTCACATTGTCTGATGAGTAATTGCGTGTGCCATTATGTTTGTTTAACAACGCCGTGTCAGATATTCCGATAACAGCAAACGGTAATGACAAGAAAATTATGAATAATTAGGTGGTTAACCAGGCACGCTCGAGAGCAGCACCTCTCTATGTGCGGAGTGCAGACGTTGTTGTCCGTTGTCGGGTTCTAATTAAAGAGATCGGAGTTAGTGGTGCTGTGTGAGAATTGTGCTCCACAAAGCAGCTGCGAGGGGAGAATTTCTCTAAGAAATTACCTTTTCGTTTTCAGTTTTTTTTTCCACCTTGCATCATGACGTATAGCCTACTCTGAGTAGCCTTTGTAGTTTCAACAATTTATTATTGTCAAATAAAGAAATGTATGATTTCACGGTAGAATGTCGCAATTCTGCCCTGCCTATTTATTAAACATGAACAAAATATGAGCAGTGTAAATTAACTTGTAATAGTGCTATTATTTCAACGAAAGTCGTACTAAACGATCGTCATTTAGATCTCATTTTGTTAAAAAAATAAGCATCTTTCAGCTGTAGTTCAAGGAAGTTGAATAAATGGTTTAGCAAGTAGAATTGTTCATTTGCTCTGAATTATGACTGGGGCTTTAACGTACAAAATGACAATTATACGTAAAACAAAGCAAAGATACCCAAATAGGGGTCCTTGAAGGCCCTTAGAGTGACGGGATATTAAGGATTCCACCTCACGAGATAGTCGGCAATGAGTAGCAGTGGGGATGTCCTCCTGTTGCCGGCAGAGGAGAAGAGAAGTAAAATTGCAATTCAACCAATGGCAGAGGTCTCATTCCACGCTTATCTTGAAGTTGGGCGGTCTGAAGGGTTCTACCCCGTCAAACGTCAATATAATCGTGGACATATCACTGTTAATTTATTAATTTGAGGTATTTTATATAGGTCATGCTTAATAAAGAAGTATCCAATTACGATATTTCTGTCTGTCAGTCCCTTTGCAGAAATTAGTACGTGCTCGACGATGTTAACAAGTGACCGATTCCAAAGTAACTTCGGAGCAAAGATGATATTTAACTAATTAAACGTTTTTAGTCAACTAATATTCAGCAAGTTGTACGAACTTTATTGACACATTTTTGTATAATACTGCAATATAAGACCTGATTAAGACTTTTCTAGCCGTTCAGTTCTTTATTTTTTTGTACAACAGCATTATGAACAATAATATGCCACATTATCGCTTTAAGTGTCGTAAAATTATTACCATGCCAACTACAACGTCATGAGTGCTATTAAGAAAGCATAACTTGTATCATAAAGTTAACATTATGAAACGATTTGTCAATGATAATTCATTTTTTATTCATTCATAGTGTTCTGCCCAAGGGTAGTTCTTTCACTGCAAACACAACTTTCTCTAATCTTTCCTACCATCTGCCTTCCTCTTGATCTCCGCATGTGATCAACATATCTTAATGACTTCTATTATCTGATATCTTCTTCTGCCCCTAACTCTTCTCCTGTTCAACATTTCTTCCAGTGTATCCTTCAGTAAGCAGTTTCTTCTCAATCAGTGACCCAACCAATTCCTTTTTTTCTTCTTAATGAGTTTCAGCATCATTCTTTCTTCACCCACTCTTTCCAACACAGCTTCATTTCTTATTCCGTCTGTCCACTTTACACGTTCCATTCATCTCTATATCCACATTTCAAATGCTTCTAATATTTATTGCGATGTACCGAAGTACATATGATATTTCCATGCAGGAATTCTGCGTTATCATAATATGATGAATGATCGGTGAAGTGAAGAAAAATTCTCTCCGGCACCGGGATTCGAACCCGGGTTTTCAGCTCTACGTGCTGACGCTCTATCCACTAAGCCACACCGGATTCCAATTCCGATGCCGGATTGAATCCTCTCAGTTTAAGCTCCACCTCTTAGTTTCCCTTTAGTGTCATGCACTGTGTCACAGATGTGTGACAGTGGCACAATGTCCAACACACTATATGCAGAGGCGCACTCATTACGAGTGACTAAGTGGCCGGGATTAGACAGAATGAGCTCCGTCTTAAATCACTAACGATTATATATACGCATATCATATTATTGCGATGTACATATTATATTTCCGTGCAGGAATTCTGCGTTATTATATGATGAAAGATCGGTGGAGCGGAGAAAAATTCTTTCCGGCACCGGGATTCGAACTCTGGTTTTCAGATCTAGGTACTGACGCTTTATCCACAAAGCCACACCGGATTCCAATTTCGGGTTGAGGTTGTCAAAGACAAAGAATGTTAAACAGTAATATTTATGGTGTGATATTTAAGTGCCTCACAAGAAAATGATTTACATAAATTGAAATTTACATAATAGCTATTAAATATCTTACAATTAAGATCATGAACATTTTCAGGAAGATAAAGGATTTTTTAAATAAAATAAAAGTAACATTCAGTTCTGTATATTCCTCCTACTGTTTCATTGTCTGTCACTCATTTCGCTTTAGCTTATTTGTACTTCGTATGTTGAGAAATTGTTTCTTACAAGTTTAGTTTTGAGAACTGACTCCTGAATCTGTCAAAAAAAGTAAGCACTCAGGTATTGAATTTGACTAAGCCGAAAGACACAAAGATAGAAATGAGAAATGTCATTTGTTGGCGTCTAACATGAGGACGCAAACTGCAAAGAGTTGTCATTCCGGGAGATCTTAAACAGTGCGAACCCGGCCTTGTATCAGTGGCCGCGTTAAGCCGGATTGTTACCATGAGGGTACCCTACCAACTGCCAAATTTAATCCGAAACCTTTGGCGATATTCCCACGCCTGCCAGTATCTCTGTTGTTTAGTGTGGAATATCTATCTGTTCTTCAGTAGTATATTGTTGTTATAAGGATTCATTACATTGGAGTTTGAATCCCAACTTTCTCATTGGACGAGTACAAATAAATAGTGTGCTACAAAAAATCTTCTTACGAGAAAGAAGAAGTTGAGATCGGTATTAGAACAGAGAGTTTTTTTATAGGAATACTGAAAAAACACCGTTCACTGTAAACTGTAGTAAAGTTTATTTGAACTTATGAAACGATAGAATACAATGAACTGAGAACTAAAATTAAAGACTGCCAGATTTTTAACAACCATATTTACAGAAACTTTTCCGTACGTCGTGATGAGGAAATAGCTACATTTAAATTACTGTCTGCACACTTCCAGTACAATAATAACAGTGGTGATCATGGTGGATATTGGTAGTGGTGATATAGTATCATTATCATTATCGTTGGGTGAGTGAATTATCTTCAGACCACGAAAATCAGTAAATTGACTTTCGGTTTTAAGAACATGCAGAATCTTGCTCAATATGGATCCATTGTTCTGGTTTATGGGGAGCTTGTACATACTATGTCCGCCATGTTACATTTATGAACTTATGTATCTTTTTCTCAGGAACTTGAGCTAGAACGATGCAACTTGATATGGCTATTCTTTTTATTGTTGGTTTCTGCAGGCTGGTAAAAATTTTTTTTTTTTAATTTTTCTCGAAGGAAATTTAAGTTTTTTTTTTTCACAGAAAGTGTTTTTTAATTTTGTTCATTTTAGAATATGGAGCATGAGAAAATCAGGAATTATTTATTTTTATGACATTAATTAGTGTTTAAAGTTTTAAGTTTCTACTCGTACTACTTTTTGAGAAAAGAGAACATTTATGTAGAAAAAAACAAATATGAGAAAATGACACCTACACTTAACCATACATTTAATGTGCACCAGATCCATTTTCTGGATCATGTGAATCTTCTTCACCCCCTCTGGCACTTTTAAGACCTCTTTTATTCTTTGTCTTCATTCTGCACTTCTGCCTCTTTCACTCGGAGACTGTCAATATATTTGCAAGCCTTCATCATGTTCGCACCCGGTTCCGTGCCTTAACTCTTTAAAACTTTAATTCTACAACCATTATTCCTCGTTGAATGTTAATACAGCATTATGTCACCAACTACCAATGTCTTTGCACCCACAAAAACCAGTTTTCGGCCACCGTACACCAATACGTGTAGTTTTATTGAATGACTCATTTGTATTTTGGGTTTTCCCATGCAGACACTTTTGAAGAAGGTCTCGGTGGGCCAAACGGAGTGATATAATGGAGGAATAATGGCGGAAACAATGAAAGCAACACACTTTATTTCCCTCCTTGTGGCATAGTATCTCCAAGTCCCGCAAATTTCAAATTATGATTTACTTTTTCTTGATAGAAATTTCTACTGGAAAAGGGACGTGCCTCTAGTAATGCTAGACATTTAAAGGACCTTTGAGGACATTTTTACCCAAAATAAGAATGAGAGATGATTAAGCAAGCTTTACACAATCAAAATTAAAAAAAAAAAAAAAAACAGAAAATCGATATTTTTTACCAAAAAAATACATACAAGCTTTCCTTAATGTTTTGGCGTTTTGGGATGTGTATTAATTTCAGAGGCCTCTCTAATTATGCGTTCCCAATAGTCTCACTTTCTAGCTAAATGGTGTCCCAATAAGAACGGATTTAATGTGAATAAATTCAACTAAAACAGATAACAGAACAGATGATAGTGCTGCTAACCCAGCGACAACAAATCGTTGTTGAGACATTGCGCCATTGTCTTGTTGTTGGGTTGGTAGCACTGTTATCTGTTTTTTTTGTTGCATTTATGAACATTATTAAATCCGGCGTTCTTGTTGGGACACCCTTTAGAATGCTCCTCTTATGAAACAAAATACTTTGTTCACGACAGACTTTTCTGATAGATATAACCTAATGTATCGATCATGTTTTCTTCTTCGTGTTTCAATACCACGACCTGTTTTGCGGATATAAAATTCCCACATTCGCACGAAATTTTGAGTTCTATGCTGCCTTCCACGTTTTTTTTTACCAATAGCAAATAATTATTGTTTCACAGTTGTTTGGAGTACCCTGTACGTAGTTCCAAAACGTTGGAAATGTTAAGTTCCATGGTACGGTAGAATACCCAAAAGTCTATGTGTGGCAGCGATGTAATATTTTTCGTAAAGCTCTTAAATTTGTCTGTAAATATCTCTTCCGTCTATCGCTGTTACTGTACTGGAAATCGAACATACAAGACGCCCCAGCTGATCCATTAAATGAACTGTCATATCTTCCCTGTAGGTCTCCGAGTGAACAGAATAAAGAATGCCTTCGAAACAGGTGGTAGCTGGAAGCGGGGAGAGTTCAGATACCCTACATTGGGGGTTCCCCGTTCCTCGCTGGCGTAGTACGTGATGTTGGTAGGCATGAAAGATGGCTGCAGTCTCACGACCGCCCAATCCACTCGACCCCTCGAAATGGTGATTTGTTGGTCTAACCACCATCGATTGCTTTGCCGCAACGTGTGGGAAAAAATTGCGCTTCAACATAAGTTGATACTTTTAATGACCTACATATTTCCTATGTTACTGCAGGCTGTCGTAGAGGATTCCGTAGGACATATCGTGGCAGTGACAACCATTTAGTTAAGTTGTGTTCGGAAATTGAAAACCGGTCATTGAATCCACTCACTCACATTTGAAAAGTTGGAGTAACTATTGCAACATTGAAATGAGATAAACTATATTGAGATGTTATTGTAGAAAAGCTGGAATCTTTAAAAATAATATTTGTATTTAAATATACTAATACGAGTTATATTCATTGCAGCGCTGAAATTAGGTAAATGCCTGAGGTATGTTCGCAGGTAAGAACAGGCCTATAAATCTTTGAAAAATCATTTTACGTATTCTTATGAGACAATGTCTTGTAAAATATCACTCTATAAAAATGTAAATATTTTGAAAATCATATTAGCAACTCTTACTACAGGAGTTGTAACTATAGAAGCATTAAAATAAGATAAGATCCTGTAAAATGTCATTATGTAGTTATTTTTAAAATCATAATATTAGCACACCCTTACAACATGAGTTGTAACTATACTAGCATTACAATGAGACAATATCCTGTGAAATGTCACTATATAAACGTATAAATGTTTTAAATAATATTAAGACACTCTTATTACGTAGTTGTAACTATAGTTTTTTATTTTAGTTGGTTATTTAACGACGCTGTATCAAGTACTAGGTTATTTAGCGTCGGAATGTTTCTGGACATAGGTTCCTATATGAAAGTTGTTTGTGTCTCCTCTATCATTCCTAAGAGTTTGTAACATAATCACTGAATCACCTTCTATATTACGAAATGTCATTATGTAAATGTAAAACCATTTTAAAAATAATATTAGCATATACTTTATAATACTCTAGAATGAAGCAGTATTGTTCCATGCGCTGTTACTATGTAAATTTATAAATCGATTAAATTTATACTTGTCTATGTCTATTGGAGCAAATTTGGAATAAGACAATTTTTTGTGCGATAAGTTTAACATAAATCAATGCAAATTATACTTGTCTATGTCTATTGGACCAAGTTTGGAATAATACAATTTTTTGTGCGATAAGTTTAGCATAAATCAATGCAAATTATACTTGTCTATGTCTATTGGACCAAGTTTGGAATAAGACAATTTTTGTGAGATGTCATCATAGAAATGGATACATGTTTATAATATAATATTATATTTCATTTTCATATACATTTCTTCATACAAGTTTTAACATTTGATCATATCGCGTGTGTAGGATCTTTTGGTATATCACTAGACCGTTGACTATTGTTGAGTTCCTGTTTCTATTGTCGTGTGTTATTTATTTTATTTATTTATTTAATAATAACATATACATAAAAACGTTACATTAAAATACCCCGAAAGAGCAAAGCTCGTGTTCGGGGACAGTTCCGTTACATAGATACACATACTTTGTAGACAAAATACTTAAGAAAAAAGCTCACATAAAGATTGTAATAAAATTAGTAAATAATAATACTAATAATAACTGAGTGAAAAAAGAGACGATGTTTAGATTGATGGATTAATATTAAATTATTATTAGTAGTATAATTAGTGCAGGTCATGTTGACATAGTAACCAAGATAAAATAGAAAAATACACTTAGGATAGAAATAAACTTGTTTTACAATACATGGTACATAATATATATACAGGGAAGTCTGTCATATAAATTTTTTAATTCTGGATCTGAAAATTTCATTGCTTAAAGTAGTCAATTCTGGATGAAATTTTATTATCGAATTATATAGCCGTGGACCATAATTTGTACTGTGTAGTAAAGCAGCAGATGTGAAATATTTAGGTTCAACTAATTTAAGAATTTCATTTCGTCTCGTATTATGAGCATGTGGCTGAGCTACAAATTTTGTTCTATTTTTATGATAGAATTTCATTAAAGAGTATTCATAAATTTGGTCAATTCTAAAAACATTCAATTCAGAATGGATCAAATTTGTTGGATAATCCAGTCGCCTTTTCAAACAAATTTTGATTATACGTTTTTGCAACATAATTAGAGGAAAAAGAGCAGTTTTTGTAATGCCTCCCCATCCAATTATACCATATTGGATAACAGATTCAACTAGAGCCAAATAAACCAAACGTAATACGTGAGTAGGCAAGTAATGGCGAAGGTTTACAAATTTGTAAATTGTTTTACGTATTCTGTTACATAAAAAGGTGATTTGTCTATCCCATTTCAAGTGCTGATCAACAATAATTCCCAGGTATTTCACATCTACAGATTCTTTCAGGCAAGGGCATTTACAGGTTGTAGAGAGTTTACAAAATGAGTTGTGGATTATTAATTTTAAATGAGAAAGTGATTTCAATTTGTTCAATCCAGAGACTGTTAAAGAAAATGGCACCAAAGTAGTTTTAGTTATATTTAGAGATAGCAAATTTGCATCAAGCCAGTTTTTGATAAAATTTATACCTACATTGGCATGTTTATAAGTGTCCTCCCAAGTTAAACCACTGAAAATCACCACCGTATCATCAGCGTAAGAATAACAGGAGCCATTATGTACTTTCAAATCAATGTTTAATAAATCATTAATATATATTAAAAATAGAATAGGACCTAAAATTGTTCCCTGAGGGACACCTATATCAATATTTACATTTTCACTGATATTATCATCAATTTTGGTTACCTGAGTTCTTTTGTTTAAGTATGATTGAAATAACTTATGCGCAATACCCCTGACTCCTATATCAAATAATTTGTCCAGAAGTAAACGATGGTTCACCGTGTCAAAAGCTTTCCTTAAATCTAAGAAAATCCCTAAACATTTAGAACCGTTATCCAACTCATGCATAATTTTACCAGTGACTTCAATAATTGCGTCATCCGTAGATAATTTATTTCTGAAGCCATACTGATGTTTGGAGAGAATTTCATTTTTCTCTAAGTAATTTACTAATCTGTTTTTTAAACATTTTTCTAATATCTTTGAGAAGCTAGAGAGCAAGGATATAGGTCTATAGTTATTCAGACTTTTTCTTTCCCCTGACTTATGGACCGGTACAACTACAGCATTTTTCAGAGATTCTGGGAAAACTCCTTGGGTGAGACATAGATTGAATACATAAACAAGCGGTTTTAATATATGTTTAATGATAATCTTTAATGTGTTATTTGTAATTTTGTCGATTCCCGGTGAGACATTATTTTTTAAGGATTTAACAATATTATAAATTTCTTCTTCGGTTACTGGTGATAAAAACATGGAGGAAGATGCGTGCTTATTATGGCCACTGCAATAATTTTTCGTGTTAAATGCCGATTTGTTGATGTTCGATGCAATGCTATGTCCTACTTTTGAGAAATATTTATTAAATTCATTGGCTATGTCTTTTTTGTTTTTAAATATTTCTCCCTCTTCATTTAAAATCTCTGATATGATACTATTTTGGTTCACATTTACGTCTGTGGCTTCATTAATAGTTTGCCAAAATTTCCTAGGATTATTTCGATACTTCTGAAATTGAGATTGATAATACTGAGTTTTCATGTTTCTTATAATAAGAGTTAAAGTATTTCTGTATTTTTTGTAATAATTTATTAGATTTATATTATCAGGTTCTTTTCTAATATTTCTGGCTAATTTGTCTCTTATACGGATTGACTTAATGATACCTGTGGTGATCCAGGGTTTTATTTTTCTTAATTTAGAAGATACTTTAAAGTAAGATACATCTGTGCTTATGTCTATATAATTAGATATTAAATTTTGGAATACTTGAAAGCACAATTCAGCATTTTCACAGTTAAGCACGGAATCCCAATTTTCTTTTTCTATAAGCGAAATTAGCTTATTGTAATTTATGTTTCTTTTTATATGGAGAGGATACTGAGATGTATTAGAGTTTTTAATTCCAATTTCGAATAATGCAATAACTGCATAGTGGTCGGTAATAGCACTACACAAAACAGCAGGTACAAATTTCCAGTTACTCTTTGTTTTAAAAAATATGTGATCAAGGCAAGACTTAGAATCAGGCCGAGTGATAGAGTGTAAAAATTTGACAAAACCATATTCATGTAAGATATTCATGTACCTATTGCCAGTACTGTCTAATTTGTCTTCTAGAATTTGTATGTTAATGTCTCCAACAATGATTTGATTGCTTGTGTCTTTAGAATTAAACAAAAATAGTTCAAAATTGTCTAAAAATTCATTTATACAATTGTTTGGGGATCTATATATCGCCACAATGGAGAATGGAGTATTATTACATATAAAATTAAGATGAATAGAATTACATTGTGGGATATCTACATGTACTATTGTGACATCAATATTATTTTTGCAGTAGACAACTAAACTATCGCATTTATTATATTTATTCGTTTTGACAAACTTTTTATAACCTGGTAAATCATAGCCAGGGTCATGATTTAACCAAGCCTCCGTCAATATAATGAAGTCGAAAGGATTATTAAAATTTTGCATAGTGGCACAGAATTCCAGGAAATGTTTATTTAAGCTGCGTATATTTAAGTGAAATAATTTAAAATCGTGTAAATTGTTACCAATGTAACTGTTGCAAGAGTTAAAGTCTTCCAAAACTGCTGTGCGAGTGTTATTATTAGCGGAATAATAATTTAGCTCATTTATTAGACAATCCATTGTTTAGAAATATTAACATTAAAAAGGATAACAAAAATCAGACAGTAAGACAATTACAATGACTTATAGATGGCTTGTTCCATGTGCTCTTTTACTTATGTGATATTAGTGATATAAGGCGGTGATGAATGATGGTATATAAATTTACAATTCGGCATTTGCCTTTATGACTGAAGGAAACCATAGAAAACCTCAACCAATTTGATGTTCCATAGGATTTGAATCGTGAACCTCTCTAATGCAATTCTTAAACGTTATCGTCCGAGCCACCTCGCTCGGTTAAAATATGAATAACAATTACAGACGGAGCAATGTAGAAATAAGATAAAGTTTGAGGATGGTTGCTATAGTAATGTAGAGATCTTTGCAAATTCGTTATCGCATAATTTTATACGAGTTGTGACATAGAAAGAGAAGGATAATATCCTGGCCTAATGTAAACTGGAAAACATTGTAAAAATATATTTGCGTATTCTTCATATGAGTTGAAACCATAATAACGTTGCCATGAGAGAATATTCTGTGCGATATCACCTTATGAAAAGAAAAATCTTTGCAAAATCACATCTGCATATTTTTGTACGAGTTATAGTCATGGAAGTGTTAGAATGGAATAACATTCTGTCAACATGTAGGCTTACACGAGAAAATGTTTGCTAGAATCATACTGTATTTGCACATTCTAGTAAAAAGTTATAACCGTAGACTCTTCGGAATGAATATAATTAAACATATCATATATATTACAAACATAAGAACCAATAAAATAAATCGATTAATATTTACATCCCCATCTATATAATCCTATGGATTATTGTGATGACATACTTAGTAATCTTTGAAAAATTATCTCTTGGCTTGGTTGTCTCATTAGTGATGTATAATTGGTGTCACAAGGTTCCATCACAGTCTAATATATACGGTCACGAAGCTCAATACGTAGTAAATATGCATCCATAGATAGTTGCTAACCACTAGGATCGCTAGTATCGCCTCATTACAGGCAATGCAAAATAGTACCGTCACAGCCTATTGTTCCTAGTATCCTCACAACTCAAGCTTCCTGACTGTATATACTAGACTGTGGTTCTTCGGATAGTTGACTAAACGTTTGATGTCCACACCTGTGGAGTAACGGTCAGCGCGTCTGGCTGCGAAACCAGGTGGCCCGGGTTCGAATCCCGGTTGGGGCAAGTTACCTGGTTGAGGTTTTATTCAGGGTTTTCCCTCAACCCAATACGAGCAAATGTTGGGTAACTTTCGGTGCTGGACCCCGGACTCATTTCACCGGCATTATCACCTTCATATCATTCACAAGCTAAATAACCTAGATGTTGATACAGCGTCGTAAAATAACCCAATAAAATAAAAAATAAACAATGTTTGAATAACCTTATATGAATTTTAACTGTAGTAACGTCGCTTGACGACTTCATTGGTAGAACGCTGGCTTACGACGATCGCATACTTGAGTTCAAATCCGGAAAATATTGGAGTTGTATTTGTGGAGGACAAAGACTGTGAAGGCTTTTCATGGAGTTCTATAGTTTTTTCTCGTCAGTCCACCAACACTCTCCACGATTCTCCTTTTACTATTATTTTTATCTAAAAAAATATGGGACCACTTGTGGTTGCGTGACTCGAATCGATCATCCGCCGTGGTGGGTTTCCTGGCGGTTTGTCCAGAGATTGGTAAATGACAATTGTGATGGATTATAGACTATACATAGATCTGCATAAGAGACATTGTGGGTCCCTAAGGTAGGCCTACCTAAGTGTGTTATTGTCTGACTGGACATGAAGACTCGTGTAGATCTGTGAGGTACGGTAGGATTTGATGAGTGGAGAAGAATACTTTATTAGGTATATGGTGGAATCGGCTTACCCGGGCAGCACAATTGACACGCAACTCATTCCATTACGGGTGCACAAAAGGCCTACTTGGATAGAAATGCTCAGGAATGCTCTATGTCTTACCCGATAAATATCTCTTTACGTTATGTAAACTGACAAGAAATAGAAAATTCGTATTACTTTATTATTATACCTTGTGAACCATTTCAGATGATAATGCGAAAGATCTAAAGAAAGAAATGTTTTAAACGAAAGTTAATCGATTTCAAGTGTGGAAGGAAACTGTATTATCTTCGTTGAGTTGGAGGGCGTTTTCAAGGTCACGTGAAGGGCAATCTCACTTTTTTAAATGGATGCCTATAGTTTTATTTTTTATTCTTATTCCCCGTACAAAAATAAACAACGTTTGTATAAACCGTTTTCAATTTAGGGCGTAGTTTCATAAATGTTTAAAAAGTACCTAAATATTCTTAGAAAATTAATACATTTTATACCCTCTAAATTTTTATTACAGAAACTAAAAAAATCAAAGATTTTTAAATAAATGTCCAAAGTACTGCTCTTCCACCTCACTGCACTTTCCAAATCTTTTTTTCTCCGGGAGCTCCGGTTCCCCTGTGGCAGCCCAACAAATCTCCATTATCATCTCATCTTGTCACTGGTGTAGTATCCTATGACACGCCCCGGAGAACGACTCTATCCGTAAATTTGTCTACATAGCTGACATCATATGGGTGAATGATGAACAGTCAAGCACCCACCATTAGTATAAATAAGACGTGTACGCAAAGTTACTACTCTTTAAATATTCGCACAAGCATTTCGTATACACTTCTGCATATTTTCTGGAGTCGTTAGTACATCGACCAATTTTCTGATTCAAATAGGGCAGGAATGTCAAGGCCAGAGCACGTGAAAGACTACGTGCTACCAAGCTTGCACGAGTTGCAATGAATCTATTCTGCAGGCAGTAGCGATGAAAAAGAATTGATGAGCAAAATGAACTCTATTGGCCTATCACTGCAAGATGAATTAAACTGCTATTCAGTAATAAGTAATGTGTTACGTTCATACAAGAAAACAAGAAATAAAAGCATGTTTTGCAGCATGTACCATTCTAATTAATGCAATTAATTATAAAATAGTAGGACATAACAAATGATAAACGTAGCTTTTCTTTAACTTAAGCAGTTTTACATAATGAGACCTATAATTATTGTTATGTAACTGTTACATAATCATGTACTACTTACTACTTATATGAGTATCATCTCGCTTCTAGAAACAAATTTAAATTCCGGATTTCTCGCGTATTCATAAGTGGTTTTTTATTTTTGCCTATCTCAGCTTTCTTATGTCCGGTGAAATGTTGTTTCCTGCAGCAAAATAATTTCTAATGGAAGACCTGAATTGGCTAACATTCCAAGTCCATTGAAGTAAATTTTTCAGGACCGCAAAGAAACTATATAGGCTTGCATTATGAGTACTGAAATAAATATTTGTATGATCCAGAAGCACAGGCTTAGAGTCGGACTTAGGATATTCTTTTTTTACAGAGTGATAGCGTATGTAAAACACAACTGTTAGGCAAAAAGTCGCATTCGGTAAATTTTGGCCTAGGGATGTTTGTCAATTGAGGTATTCAATTGTAACTGTGTTGGTATATTTTCTGGGTTTGATGAGTAAGGATCACAAAACAAATCTAAATTGGGCTGGAGAAGGTCAATATCTTTAAATAGTCTATGGAACTCTTCCCATAGATTTTTTTAAACATTGCAGTATTTTACACTGTTGAACAGGAGTTCAATGACTGAAGGCATTGAAATTATAAAAATTGTGCTGTGAGATCTGTAACATCCACAATGAAATCTTCATCTGAAATTTTTTAACAATATCTGTCGACACAAATTAATTAATTCTTTCCTTGCGATCTCAAATTAAAAACGTTTAGATGCTCGAATATGTCCTTGAGAAAGTTAAATTCCCCGATCCATGTAGAGTCAACTAGTTCTGGATTGTCTCTTTTTTTCCTATTATGAATTCTGATAAATATTTAAGCAATTCAAAATACCTAGACAGAAATTTTTTCGGTTTAACCAAAGGATATCGTAATGGTAAGAAACATAATGAAACTGAGAATTTATGTACAAACATTTGGACAATTTGTAGACATAACTCGTAACTGACATGTAACGAGTTTACGCCATTAACAGCACAGTACTTTATTCTGTAAACATAAATACATGGCTGTGAGGAAGAAGCTCTACAATACATCTTCGCATACATTTACTACTATTTAATGCCAATAAAACAAAGTAATATGAATATTATTTCAATCTGTAGATGAACTAATAATTTCAGGCGTTCGACACTGTTTGTCTTTGTAACTAATAATTTCCACAAACCAACAAAGAGCATCACCTCATCTTTCACTTACAGTAGATAAGAAGTCAAGAGTTTAGTCAGAGTGAAACTTACTGAACGACTTCGTCTGTGTGTAATGTACAACACTTGTGTTCACCAGTGACTTGAACCCGCGTGCCTTAAGTGCTCTGATCAGCGCATACGGGCTGTGAGCACGTCTGCGCTCTCGTTGACATCACTGAAATAGGGTAACCTAATTGAATGTTACTTTTTTGTTTTTACAATAGAATATTAGATGATTATGACATGTATGAATTTATTTTTATCAATTTTTACTTTTCAAATATATCTGAAAAAATATGTTAGCCTAAATTCAAAAAAGTGTTTTATACAAACGTTGTTTATTTTTGTCCGAGGAATGAGAATGAAAAAATGTGTAACTTCCCTTTAAAAAATAGATTGACCTTCACATGCCCTTGAAATATCCTCCAAATACAATATAAATGATGCAGTTTGCTTTCCCCCTTAGAGTCAATTGACTTTTATTCGAAACATTTTTTTTTATAAAACGCTTTATTTTTCGTGTTATCAAATTAAATTGTCCACCACGTAGGCCTATGTATTGTAAATATGGAAACACTAGAATTGTATTTACTCCCAGTTTATAACGCGAACTGTGATCTAAGTAATACCACAGTCTAGTATATACAGTCACGAAGCTTGAGTTGTTGAGGTTGCTAGGAACAATAGACTGTGCAGGTACTATTTAGCATTGTCTGTAATGAAGCGATAGTAGCGATCCTAGTGGTTAGCAACTATCTGTGGATGCATATTTGTTACATATTGAGCTCCGTGACGGTATATACTAGACTGTGGTAATACATAAAAAGAAGTTGCAGCGATAGTAAGGTCATAATGTATTATATAAATTTTTAAAATTATAGCTTTTGTAAATTTTGGTTATCGCAGCGATACGATGAAACTCATTGGTTGTCAAATTTTTGTATAAGACGACCGGTCGCTATAGCAACCCTGTTTCTGCGGAGGTCTAAATGGGCTGTAAGCAGCGTCCTGGAGGAGTTGAGGTTAATAAATAGCAAAGCCTCCCCCTATAAGGTGGCAGCGCTCCTATCGACCTGCCCCTCTATCCACTTGGTTTCGCTCTGTGCACAAAATGATTTTTATCACGCACGCAGAAGGTTCTTCCACTGACTCTCTTGTTATTTTGTATCGACTTTATAGGATATCCAGCAGAATTGCGAACGTATGCTCAAATGGGAGCTGTATTTTGTGCAACGAAATATGATCTCCGACTTCATGCCGAATATGTTAATACAGGGTAGAAGAGTCGGGACATTCTGTGTGCGATCAAGCACGATTGTCTCTCTACGTTACATATGTGCGAGAATTGAGAGGTTCAGGCAAGGAATAGTCTAATCAGAAGCTTATCCATTTTAAATACTCATAACTGTCACATTTCATCACAGAGATATGATTTATTTCACTTTACTATATGTGAGAAATGGTGAAACTGTTCAAATGACGTAAAAGTGAATAATAATCATTATTAATAGCGTGTGGTGTGATAATTTATAAAATCAGATAAAAAAGTTAAATGAGCAATGATGTATCATGGTTAGAAGTTTGTTTGGACGAGGAAAACTATAGAATTGTAGAAAATCCTAAAAATAAAAAAAGAAGATAGAACATTTACGAACGTATTATGGTTATCGTGGTCCTCTTCTTTGTTGTGGTCTTTTTCACGCTCCTAATCGTGCTATTGTTCCTTGCCATCTTCTTTATCGTTGTGGTTGCGGTGGTCCATATCGTGATCTTTATCGTGGTCCTTGTCATTGTCCTTGTTTTTGTTCTTTTCGTGTCCTTATAGTGTTCCCTGTTGTCTTTGTCGTGGCCCTACCATTTGTTCATTTCTAAATAATATTGTTTTCTTCCTTTGGAAAATGTTTTTTGTCACACAGTATCTTCCGTAAATTGATAAAATATAAAAGATAAAAGAGCATCAAGTAAAGAGTGACCTATACCACAAATAGATAACTGATAACATTTAACATTTATCACTGGTGTGTACTTTGCAGTAGGTTTAAGACAAGAATGGGACTATGGTAGAAATGAGCATACACTGTCAGACGTCTTGCTGTATGTCTACGCCTATACCACTTGTTTGATTTTTATCGCGAGTTCTGCAATATTAAAGTGGCTATTACACTTTTACTAGGTCATACTACTTTTGACCAATAAAACGATACGAAACGACGTCTTTCAACCAATCATGGCTGCTTATCGCACAATTTTATCGCGTCCCTAGCATTTGTTTATTTTTATCACTAATCTAGCATTTGTTTCTTTGTTTGCCAATATTTCAAACTGCACTGGTCTGGACGTCAAAAACAGAAAATTACAAACCACTCCAGTCGATGCACAATATTTAAAATATGACTCGCATTGGCATTCCAGAACAAGAATTAATAAAGTTCACTGGTCTTCCTAGAAACCCTATTTACAAATAAATGAAGAGCACCATTCGGAAATCCTGAATAAATTGAGGAATACATCATGTACATCAACGTACACGTCCAATATAACATCAACTGAACCACCAACCTCTAAAACATTAAAATTTGAAAATTGTACTTTCAATAATTGTTCCTTTTAAAATTATTCACGTTTACTTTTTATTTCATCATCCTTAATTAAAACTTTTTTAACACTTCTTTGTATTATTTAGGTTATGTTATAGCTTCTGCTATATGATATTATGGATAGTCACGTATCAGAGATTGTTTAATACTAAGATTTATTGAAAATCATCTGTCAAGTGACGTTGATTACTGGGAACCGGATAATTGAAGTGGAATGTAACTGTTTTAATAAAAATGAAACTGAATCAACAAAGCCTTCTTGACTAGTACTGTCCACAGAGTTCAATTCAATGAAGATTCCATAATCATAACAAACTACTGTCATCTAGCGTAATATTTGTAATGTTGATATGATACAATAATACATATGAAGACAGTTGCATTTTCGTAAGTCAATTATTAATATTTCATTGTATTGGATACTTCGTTACTTCTAATCTTTATATAATTTCTTGTAATCGCGTAATAGTCAATTAAATCCCACTCGAGTTTTGATTTTCTCTAGATAAATCAAACCCTCTAGTGAGATTACTGTTGATAATAGACACACATGACACACTTTGAGTGAACCATAGTGAAAAATGTATTGTGAGCTGGAAGTAATTTTGGAATGTCGCTTCATTTGAAGAGAAAATGTATTGCCTGCTCTTTATTAAATTACTTCTCTTGTCATAGACCCATAATCTCCATATTTTGTAAACCGAAACAAAAATAAAACGATCAAGCAAACACTACTGTAGATTCATTGCCGAAACTGAGTGACGTATTCTTTGTGCTGCCATTGTATCCCTGATATAGCAGGGATATGATCATACCGGTACTAGAAATATTTTATCTGAATTCATTAAGAATTTCAGTAAAGACATTGAGAAACTTCAAATAGGAGCATGAATGTGGCAAAGTAAGTTAACAGTAAAGTTAATCTAACAGTGAGTAAAAGTTCTTATGTTATTTTCCATAATAAATCTATAATATTACACAATATACTTAATATTACTCTGTTCTGAATTGTGACTAACCATGATATACCATACGATATTGTATAATTACAGAGACTGACGACTTTCAACACGTCATACTAGAGTAAATTTCATGTCATATAACTACTTGCGATTTTGTGATTTAACTCTTACCATAATATCTATAAGCGGTAAAGGATACCTCTTCTCCATCCGACAATATATGACCTTCACATAATCTCGTGTGCTTGTGACTTCTTAATGACCTAACAGCGGCATGATTTCAGACTTCTCGTACAAATAATTCCTAAACACAGAATTTTCGATACACGTTCACCTAAATCAGTGATTTCCAACTTTTTGACCCCTTGGACTCATATTGATTTTGACAGACCCCCAAAGTGTTTTGTATAATTTAAGTTAGTAATCATGTTCGAGTCATTAAACATTTTCGTAATGTGATGAATTAATCATCCTTAATAATTTGAGTTTTAGCTTTTGAACATAGTCTGAAAATACATAAGTACAAAGTTATTTTACATTTCATCATATCTTTGCTGTTAAATAAAACATAACATTTTACATTTTACAATAAAACCAATGTCGGCCGCTCTACGCGAGGCGACTGTCAACATCACATACTATGAGATCATGCTACAAGGATAGTAGACTAAGTGAGACGGGACAAATGAGTTTAATTTGATTTAATTTGAATTGGAATTCTACGCATATTCTTTTTTTTCTTAAAAATGAGCAATAGTGGCATTCATACCTGCTGTAAGGCTAATAATTTGGATGGGGTTTACAACTAGTGACCGTAAATTATTTAAGGAAGATGGGTCTTTCGATAAATGTCTGCTCATTTGGCCTAAGAGAGTAAAATATTAGACTAAAATCGCAACTAATAGTGGAAATAATTCTGAATAATTTTAATGATTAATTTCTCTCAGGAAGGAAGATTATGTTCAATAAATGAGTAATATTTCATTTGTTATTTTATTCTATGTAAAGTAAATAAATCACTAATAATTTATTTGATCTTGGAATAAATCGCCATTATTTATTTATGTTTTTAAATGAACACTAAGTTTTTACTAAAATTTATTTTATGTCTTGTATTTATGACCCAATAAGCTGACTTGTGAATATTGAATAAGAAAAAGATACGTCAAGTACTTAAGGAGAAATCGCTCTATACAAACACACATAAGCGACATGTCCAAAGTTTCGGTACGACAAATACTGAAAGCGTGTATTTCCGTAAAAAGCTTGAAAGTAATTTTTCAGCAACACAGAGCTATCTCTTTTTATATCGTACATTGAGGGAGTAACATCATCGGAAAGTATACAAAGTTATTCCCATTCTTGTTATTTGATAGTTGACTATGCATTCTGACAAAAATGTTATGCGAGTTCAAATCTGCATTCCTATGTTCTACGAAAGACTGTTCGTGTGCAGGTAAGAAACCAAGATACAGTGCGTCTCGGCGAACATGCTCGGAGTTTTTTTTTTTTTTTCCGCCGACCAGCGCAGCGGTAGGTCTTCCCCGCTACAGACGCTGGTTGCATCCACGAACTCACAGCGCTTCGCCGGATTAAACTTAGCAACTATGTTATATCAATAACATTCGGTACTCACCTTCGATACAGTAGCTGCTGAAAGTGTTGCTCTTCTTGTGTAATACTTAATTCACATCACATCATTCACAGAGCCTGTTTCATTAAACCTGTTTACTTAAATTTACTATTGTTTTTCTACGTAGAAGTAGGAAATTTATGTTTAAAGCTTTACCTTGTTCTGCCACACGATTTATTTCTCCGTATGTAGGCTACGTTTTAAAATGTGTACACGTTCACGCACTGAATATGCAACTATTGCAAAACACAACACAACGCAATAAACTGCATTTACTCTTAGCGTTTATTTCCGCTCAACAAGAACAGATTACAGACTGATACAGCTAATTTGGGGAACGTGATTCACAAATCGCACAACTGTCACTTGGTAGTCACCATCTCTCTTTCCCCCATTCCCTCTCTTTTGGCACATATACAATAAGAGCTTATGAATGAAAATTAACATAAACACGTCAGCAGTGGTTAAATAAACTAAAACAGGGATGTCCAATTCTTAAAAATTGTTAAGGTAATTAATATCATATAGTACGTAAGTTTTAATTCTGCGAATCTCAGTGAGTTCGCCAATGGAAGCAACGGCGGTAACAAGTGGAACCTACCGCTGGGTAACCGACAAAAACACCTGAAATGTTCTCTACGACTAATTGTAGGACAAATGAATTCTTGATATATTCTATATCATAGATGTCCAATTGTAACTCGTACGAGGTAACCCCTGGCGTAAGCAACCCGCAGCGCATATTCTTTAAGGTCGTTTTTCCTATTTTATATGGAAAGTTATTGACCTTAGCAGAGCATACTTGACGTGCAATATCTCCTGGTTCTATAGGCGTTTGAACATCCATGTTCTATATAATAGACTGATGGCAAGTGTTGAATGACTATTATGTAAATATTAACACCAAGTTTTTTCTCCTGGAAATCTGGAAAAATCCAAGTCATACAAAAAGAGTTTGCGTAGTTAAACCCAGAAAGGACTGGGCACGTCAACAGGCTTTGTAGTCTGAACTTCTATTGATGGCGATACCGTTAAGGATTATGATACTTATAAAAATGATAAATACCTTATAATGGATTTTTTTAGTAAGTAAGGTGAAGTTGAGGTCCCATGTTGTAGATTTACGGAATATAAACCAATTTCTTTTCTGAGGAAGATGGTTCTACATAAAATTACAAGCTACTTTCTCGTTCAAGTATTCGCAAAGCTTTGCAGGCCCTATGAGACTGCAAAAGTCTCCAATGCTTGTGACAAAATAATAGTTTTAGTTTCGTTATAATGATTATAAGAGTTTATCAAAGGTAGTTGAAATAGAACTTGGATATAAACTTCAGTTAGTATATATGTTAGAGAAGTGGATAAAATCGATGGAATGGTTTAGACATGCTCAAGGCTAACCTGATTCACCTCCATGTGCGTTTTGCACTATACAAAGTGTAAACGCTATAAACTAGTGCTGCTTATGATTAGGTTTTTCTCCGGAGTGGTTGTTTGTGCTCTTTCAATCGGAGACCTCCGGTTACCTCCGATTGATGCAGCGCAGGTTGTATATGTGCCGTGGCGCAGACATACATTTTCCGCTGAGCATTCCTTTAATCGGATCAGGTAGTGATTGGAGAGCTCTCGTCCGCATATCTTTTAAAATAAGTGTGTAATTTTTTATTATTTATTTGCTCTTTTTTATTTACCTCTCTCTTTCGCTCTCTCTTTCTTCGGATCTTCTTTTTTTCTTCTTTTGCTTGAAGTACTATGTTAGCTGACTTTCTTTTTCTAGTTTTGAAATTCATAGTGTATGTGGAAAGGCGTATTAGTTTTATGTCATTGATCAAATTAATAGCATTAAAATTAACTGAAAACTAACGCAGAAGTAAAGCTTTTCAGTAGCTAATGTAAACATTTATAATTTTCCTGGAAACACTGGTTTATTCACAAACAGTTTTTGTCAATTATTATTCTAATCGGTTCAGTTTAACGTAAAAATATTAAGGGAGTTTCAGAATGGAACAAAAGAAACGTGTGGTATCAATGGGTTAAAGTTTACTGTCCAAAATAATGTATTAAGATTCTTCACCAGACAGGATTGTGATTATTGTTAAAGTGTGTCAGTATTTGAACTCTCTCTTCCAAAACGCGTCACTCTTCCTCTGTAATAAAAAATATAAGCGGATATCAACTTAAGGATAATTGTAATTATGTATTATTACCACACGTTTCTTTAGTTTCAGAATGAAACTCAATATTTTAATCTGATAACTCAAGTTGCCTTTAAAATACTCTATTCCATAATTATGTATGATTTTTATTGCCTCGAAA
The DNA here is from genome assembly GCF_040183065.1 of Periplaneta americana. Taxonomy (NCBI): domain Eukaryota; kingdom Metazoa; phylum Arthropoda; class Insecta; order Blattodea; family Blattidae; genus Periplaneta; species Periplaneta americana. Next base: position 106,931,479 of record NC_091119.1, on the reverse strand, counting down.
GTTACGTTTTATAGAAATTTCAAGACTTTTTTTCTAGACTGTGGACCTTTGGAACAATAGCACTAAAGCAGTAAAAAAAATCGTATCAAATGTTTTGCGTAATTTTAAAACTATGAAAACGATGATATCACTAGTTAACCGTCAATGTTTATCTGAATGGTAATAATTTATTTTTGACAGCAAGTACGAGTACCACAACCGCGGCTCTTAATGTTAGCCTAAACACTTATATACCTAGATTTTAAAATTTAGACCTACTCAGAGAATCTATCTAACCTGGTCCACGCCATAGAAATTTCCAAATAAGGACCTGTTAGCGTCCTAGGAGCGTTTGCCTTTTCTGGCAACACAATCACCAACTCACATTTCATTTCAAGTAAGCGGCTCATCACTGAAATTTGGAGTTTCATCTCGTAACAATATGCTAGATCAATCTTAGAGGGTCCTTTTTTGCTGAAATTCTTCTGCTTTTCAGTTTTTCATTCGCAATGTACTCTGTCTGCACACAAAACTACGAAATTATTTATTAGAACTTTTATATATATGAAAGTAAACACGCTTTTTAAAAGAGTTCAAAAGTGTATTGAACAATTAAATTTACTTACTTAGTTTCTTCAAGTTCGCGATTGTGCGATCGCTTAAAATGGTCTGACAAATTCGAAGTTCCACCACCCTTAGAATAAATTCGCCTACAAAGTTCACAGCGTGCGACTTTATTATTATCTTCAACTAAATTAAATAATTTCCATATGGCGGATATACGATTTGGTGTCATTTTATTCCATTCACAACTACCGTCAGTTCGTACGCGCCGGTCGTCCTTGAGCTCTATGTCCTCCAACTTCGCTTCGCTCCGAACCCCCGCATCCATCCGTATGTCCCCTGTTCCACCTACGGTAGTACCGGAGGTCACCGGTGGAGAGCTTTATTCGTAATCTCCGATTCCTCCGCGGTAGTAGTCACTTCGATGAGCAGCACTACTATAAACGGCAATAAAATACTTTCACAATAAAATAAACCAGAACACTTTTAATGTCTACAATAATTTATCAACATTGTTAAATTTCTTAAGAGAAAATGGAAAAGATTTATGCCTACGTAGGCTTAAATCTTAGGTCTTTGGTGCCATATGTGAAAATTTCATTGTGAGTCATATGAAATTATTGTAGTACTTGCATCATATCTATGTATTGATTCATTAATGGAAAGGTGAGATTACTATGAGTAAAACCTTTGAGTACCTTACACATATAAGCGTAGATTTGAACTTTCACCGTGATGCCAAGCGTTATAATTTGTGAAGTTTAAAGTAAAATGCTAGAGGAGAGTTAAATGGTAAACCATGTAATAACCAAATTGCTCTCTTTTGGAGCAGTTTTAAGGAATATAAGGTTTGTGCAGGGAAATGTCTCCAACTGGGTAACATGTAACATAAATTGAAATAATTAGGGAGAGTCGGGTAGTATCGGACATCGGGTAATATCGGACAGTGCGTTTCTTTCATCTACCACCATATGGTAGTACCTGAATGACATGGTTACGTTTCTCTATGCGAAATCACAGATACATAACTATGTCAATCAGGTACTATCATCGTGTGGTAGATGAAAGAAACTCACTGTCCGATACTACCCGACTCTCCCCTAATGTTTATGTACAGGGTGTAAACGATATAAATTGTCGAAAAAGTGCTGGTAGTAGAGCATAAATGACTGAAGAAAAAAGCCAAATAATGTTTTTCTGTAACTATCAGTGGCGAACTTATCCGCTTTCATGTAATTTTACCATTTCTCAATTATGACTGTGCTATATGGAATATACTCTAATAAAATCAGTCATGAAATAAGAAATTGCACACATAGGCTAGACTGTTGTGCCTTAAAACACTTTTCATATTTCATTTTTTTTTTAAATTTTGGGAAATGAAATTTTTAAAATGAAAATATGCTTGAAATAGTCATTGAAGATTCCTTTACAACTTCCTGTATGTATTTCCTGTTTTATAGATCTATTAAGGATGGAAAAAATAAAAAGGGACATGTAATGTGTTCTAAGGTACAAAAGGTTCATGTACCTTGGAACATACCCTCTTGTAAATTAGAACACATGGAATATAGATGGGAATATAGCTGTAAAAACTCACAATCATATTTAAAATGTATTTGCAATCATAAATCAGAGCAGGCTTCTTTGATTGAGATTTTATTTCCTGGAGGAGCAATAACTGCTTCAACAGCTTTCTTCAAGCCATCTGGATCAATTGGGGGCCTTTTAACTCCAGACTTACTTCATGGCATTATCGTAAAATAAAAGAAATAGAAAAAACCGATAGTATCGTGTACCTTGAAACATGTTCCATGATACAAGATGTTTTGTGTTCAAAGGTACAAGAGGGTGCACGTTTAAACAAATATGGCTCCCAGAACTAGAGATGATAATAAATCATGGAAATTAAAATATGTTATTACCCATCAGATGATAAGGGACACACTGTACTTGATAGATAGTAACAAATACAATTTGGTTTTGTGTTAGAAAACATATATCAATAAACGAAATGTTTACCTTTGGTACTAAAAAAAGTTATTTTGTCCACAGAACTCGCATTTTGCAATAAATCAAACCGAAACTACGACCACAGCTACTTAACGGCTTTCTCTACACTCTACTGTACTTCTGTTTGAATCTTCTAGATAGCAGGAAAAATTACAAAAACAAAAAATGTTCAAAGATCTCCCCTACTTGGTGGTCTATAAAATTATACAATTTTCTTTCTCAAAGTAGATAAATATCGGTGTAGTGGGGAGTTGCCTTGCCGACCCTGTTGCTGTATCGATCAGAGAAAGACCAATTACCGTCTGCCGGGCTATCGAACAAGAAATAAACATAAACGTGTGTGTATGGAAGCCATGTTACCCTTCCCTCGTGGCCAATATCCTTCCAGGTGAATGGGTAGCTCGAATTTTAAAAGAAGTCATTGCCGTTCCTTTCCAATCTTGACATATTTGCACTCCGTCACCGGGTTTATGTCACAGTAACGCTCTTTATTCCAGCAGCAGCAGCAGGAGTAAGAGCACTAGTAGCAGCGAAACGACAGTTACCAAGGAAACAACTGATGCTACGCCTTTTTTTATTCGCAAGAAATTCAAGGTTTTATTTCACTCTTTTTATTTACAAATTTCCGTGGTAACCGATGGTCTCTTTTTTGAAACTGCATACGAACTGATTCAAGAATATAACGGAATAAGTTCACTTTTACTTATAGTGAGGGTCACATAAGAACAGTTCCTAAATAGCAAATATTACCGTCTTGTCATTGTTGCCAACTGTTACCAGATATCACACGATCCTATGTACTAAATGGCTTATTTAATTATCGTACTTTATGTTGGAAGGTTATTCTAAATAATTAAAAAATTTGTAACATATTTTCATAGGCAAACTGTACGGAAAAGGGATCAACACGTCATGTATTTTGTCTGGACATACGAAATTCATTGGTTTGACTAAACAATTGACTCAAGAGACCTAACCTAAAAATGTAGGTGTTTGACCACATGAAATTATTAGTACTAACTTCGAAAACTTACCTGACTATAGTCTTGAATTATAACCACAAAGCAACACATAAAATAACTATTATATATTAATATTAATACTCATATTAATTAATTATTAGTGTGTTCAAATTTCACTAGCTTCCAGTAACCTGCTCAGAAATCTAGTACGATTTTAATTTAGTGGAACTCCAGTACCGACAAATATTTTCGATATTTGGCTCAGCTGCCAACATACCAGTTACAAAATCACTACGATTTGTAGCATTTGTCAGTATCGAAATTCGAAACGAAGTTGGCAAAAGAAAATTCAACCTGCAAACTAGAAAATCACTACAGTCCACTAGCATATGTATTAATGGGGGAAAAATGGTTAGGTTTCACCCTTAGGGTATTAAGTAAGCTGACCCGGACTATAAACGAAGAGACGAACATTAAAAAAAAAATAATAATAATAATAATTTAACGTTAAGTCAATTGTCATTTACTACTCGATCTTACTTTTTAGCAGAAGTATGTGCATAACAAAACATAGTTACTCATAAATATTAGACTAAAATTTGCATCCTTACAGTGTATATTTCTACATTAATTATGTGTAAAGAAGTCCAGCGCCAGGCATTGTCTACTCTAAGGCGATACGAGTTATGACTTACAAGCAAACATTGTCCACACCTGTGGAGTAATGGTCAGCACGTCTGGCCGCGAAACCAGGTGGCCCGGGTTCGATTCCCGGTAGGGGCAAGTTACCTGGTTGAGGTTTTTTCTGGGGTTTTCCCTCAACCCAGTATGACTAAATGCTGGGTAACTTTCGGTGCTGGACCCCGGACTCATTTCACCGGCATTATCACTTTCATATCATTCAGACTAAATAACCTGAGATGTTGATAAAGCGTCGTAAAATAAACTACTAAAAAAAAGCAAACATTCTGATGGGGGCAGATAAAAAAGTTAAATTTTTTCTTCCACCATGTTAATAATGTCAAAAGAAGTGCTTATACAAATTTTGGCCACTTGAACGCAATTACGATACCGTCCAGAAAGTGATTTTCCCTTGGGCCGTTTACAGAAAAAAGCACAATTGTATGGAAACATTTATTGAAACAGATACAACAATTGTTGCGCTATTTGTCAACATATCCCCCGCTGGAATGGAAACACTTGTCATACCATGGGATCAATTTTTGTATCATTGTGTTGTAGAAGTCAGCCGTCCGGGATCGGAACCTGCGTTTGATAGCCGTCTGCACCTCTCTGTCGATCCCATGATGTGATAAATGTCTCAATTCCGGTGGGGAATATGTTGACAAATAGCTCAACAATTGCTGTGTCTGTTCCAATAAAGTTTTCCAATGAAATTGTGTTTTCTTTCTGTAATAATATCAACAATAATTATAATTATTAACAAGTATAATAAAATAAATATATCAGCATTTTTACATACGTACAGTTTCCCTGGAAAAGGATGAGACGATTGAATATTCCTAAGTCTCAGATGTAAGACACTGCGCATGATCGGAGACCAGAGCACCGATACACAAGATAACGAATATTGAGTTACTTAAATTCAGGCTATTTGGTTTGTTACTAGCATCGTTCCGAAATTCACTTCAAAAACTGCAAAAAATATGATAATATTACGTAAATAAAAGATAAATATATACATAAATCGTGTAGTTAAATCGACAATGGACCTTCGTGACTAGATCGACACTCCGCACAGAAAGGAACGCTTTCATGTCGTTTCAATAGCTCAGACGGTAAGACTTCTGCGTGTTGTGAAGAAGAGTGCGAGTTCGATCCTTAGTCTACACAACGATTTTTTTTGGTCTAAATAACGTTGAAATAGATCAGTAACGTTGAAATAAAGTTTTACAAAGTCCTGAGATTAAGTGTTAATGATCGCAAGCAATACAAAATTACAAGTTATAATATTATAAACGTTAATCTAATGAATGCATTTATACACACATATACAATGTAAAGGCATATATATTAAAAACTAACAATTAAAATGAAATTAAAAAATATATGTAATAATGGACAAACTTTTACAAAGGTTTAGAGTCCTTAGGTTAAGTCATTTGTTAAGTAATTATTACAATATTTTATTAACAGCTGTAGCAATGTGGTGTCATAACTTGGGGTTTGTTTACTTAATGTAATTAGATTTAATTTGATTAGTTTCGCAACAATTGGACTTCCTGTTATATCCTGTTATTTAGATATTTAATTTAGGGTTGATTTATTAACTCTTACTATGCAAGATCCCTGTTATTTCAATAATTCTATATCACGTTAAATAGTCATTGTCTACACTAAAGTTTTATCGTCATCCCTCATTTCTCATCGTAATGGCGAACCGACGTGACATGAGACAGCGAGTTATAGCTCTAGTTGAGGCTGGATATGGGGCTAAATATGCTGGCCGTGTGGTCGGTGTTCCTGGAAGTACAGCCGCGAGGTGGGCTCATCGTTACCAAAATTTAGGGGAGGTCGAAAATCGCCCTATTCCTGGGCGTTCGCGGATATCTTCATTGGAAGAGGATGCTCTCTTATTCGAGACAGTTCGACTGGACCCCTTTCTGACTGCTAACGAAATAAGAGCAGCATCTAACTTTCCCGGCTCTTCACAGACTGTGATCAGCAGGTTGAGGAACCGCGGTATTAGGAGCCGGAGAGCTGCGCAAATGGAAATATTGGGGGAAGCACAAGCTGTCGACCATCTTGCCTTCGCTACCAATCGAGTGGATTTCGATTGGAGAAATGTAATTTTCTCCGACGAAACAACCATCTCGAGTGATTACGAAGGTCCTGTCCGTGTCTATCTTGAGGATGGTCTTCGACATGATCAGCGCTATGTGCACCGACGTGAAAGATCGGGGCGCTTTAGCATATCGTGTTAGGGGTGGATGTCTTACGATGGACCTGGCGTTATAGAACGCATCGATGGCCGGTTTAATGTGGGAACTTACGAGCACATTCTGGAAAATATATTCCTTCCCTCCGCTCGAGAACGTTTTCCCGAAGGAACATTGCTGTTCCAGCAAGATAACCATCCCGTGCACTATGCTGCAAGCATTCAAAGATGGTTTCAAAGGAGACCCGAGATCGAAATCATTAATTGGCCTCCAAAGTCACCTGATTTGAATGTCATCGAAAATTTATGGGCGGAATTGAAAAAGAGAGGGATAGCCACCTATGCCCACCGACGCCCTCGAAATCGAGACGAATTGTGGGATCAAGTTGTTGACACCTGGGAAGATCTCGCCGGGGATCAGAACTTATTCCACAATCTCGTGACATCCATGCCGGATCGACTTAGAGCTGTAATAGAAGCTGATGGCATGTGGACAAGATTTTAAGTTAACATGTCTTTTTTTGTTTCTTATGATTTTTGTTTGAGGAAGAATACTTTTAACTTCCAAGTAAGAATTATTTATTTTTTGATGAGATTCAGCCCATTTGTAAGACCCAGAAATTGGGCATAAATTATTCCATATTTTTCGACAAATTAGACAGTCGAGGAACTCTGAACAAATTAATTACACCTCAATAAAAAAAAAAGTTTTACCCGGGATCGAACACGAGCTGTTTCGGTCATACAGTAGATCCGACACTCTACTATATGAGCTAACGAGACAAGACAGTGACAGCAGCAGTCCAGAATGTAGATCCCTTAGCAGGCATTTGCCATTCGGTACAGTGAAGCAGTAATATTTTGTGACTCGAGCTATGTTGTAAAATCCTGGCCTTAAATGGCTGTCTATTCGTGATCCTTATTCTGGTCCTTGTCCTTGTTTTGGTCCTTGTAACAATTCTTGTACCTACTATTTGTCATGTTATATATCGTGACGTCGATATCGAGTGAACCGCGCTGTAGAACTTTAACTTCCGACGACCAAGAATCGTCTCATTCTTTTTCAGGGTAACTGTACGTAATCATGGGATGCATACCCCTTTAGACAATCCCGTGTACCAGATTGAATACCATTGCACTAAACAATAACTTACATAACTGTGTCATACATATATCAAATTAAAGATAATTAGGCCTAAATAATCTGTGTTCTGAAGTAAAAAAAAAACCTTGAAAAATTGCCCAATCAATTACTCTGTGTAAGAAATAAAACAAATTTTAATTAAGAGAAAGTAATACTTTTTTTCAAATTTAAAATGTAGGCATATATTATACAAATATTGTGGTTTCAAATATTCACCATATATTTGGGAATGTTTTGAAGTAAAGCAAACAATACTATAGTAAAAAATTGTAATTGGAAAAATGTGAAAATTTTTATTAGATATTTTTGTGCTGTTTCAAAATTCTAAAAAATACCCCTCCCAGAGCTCTTAGTTTTGGTCCACTAGGGTGCTATTCATAGACATTTCGCTAGCCCGCGCTACGAGCGTGCTAAAGTAGCCTCGGCTATCGACTGGTTACTTGTACAGGGGTCATGTCATGTCATGTCATGTCATGTCATATTGCTAACACTGGTTTATGAATACGAAAAACGTTAGTTCGCTGATCATCCACCGGAAGCCCGCGCTCAGAATGTCTATAAATACGGCCCTTAATGTTTAAGTAAAAGTTTGGGAAAGGTTGCTCAGAAATTAAAGATTTTGAAACCAAAGGGTTATGAATACCTACTTTAATTAGTGGACCATACTTAAAAATTACGGTTACTAGATTAAAGCCAGATTTTCTCTTGTTTTACAAATTGTGAAAGATTATTAATGTCTAAACATGACCCACTGATTAAGTTATTTGTTCGTTGTTTTTATACACAACTTTGTTATGACAATGCTGAATCCCTATGTGCTATACCGAGAAAAACACAATGTATATAATATGGCTTTGAACATATGGAACAAAAGAAGACTGGTATTTTGGTATATTGCTGAAATTTCCGATTGGGATATATCGGTTTAAAAACAAATTACACTCGTAACACAAGTTGTTCTGCAAATGTACTCGTAAAATAAGAGACGGCAGATTTGCTGCTTAATTCAAATTGCCACATGCTGGCGCACATAAAGCTTTATAGGGATACATTCACTATTTCATGGAAGGAGTTGTTTACTTTGACCGCTCTGTACATTTGAACAAGCGATGGTGTATGTCCTGGCCTGGCGTTGAGCCCGCTGCCTATAGATAAACGCTTTATGTTTTTGATTCAAATGAACGAATGGTTTACTCAAATGACAATAATGTGCAAATTTTCTCAATATCCATTCCGGGAATCGTCGTTTCTCGTTGTTACCTCATTGTGCGACACAGTACAGTCGAGTCGAAGTAAAAGAGCCAGCATTATTGCCAGCTCTTGAAAGCATTCTGCTGTCGTGAGATTTCAACGGATTTTACTGCATTTTTGCAGCTTAATGATGTCATAAAATGCATGCTCATTTGTTTGAGGCTTATATTATAATAACTTGTGAAATATTACAGATGACAATAAAACTTTATGCATACAAATGTATCAAAATCGCAATTCTTAACAAATATGACTTCTTTTATTTTACGTTTAGCTCTTATTTATCCCAATCACAATATTAGCAAGAAATATACCTACTTATGTTCTATATGCCCACAACTGTTGCATGAGTATTGTATTGTAATTGATATATAATTTACGATGTATCAGACGCGGGATTATTTAGTGTCCATGGAATTTGGGATAGCGGGACCGTGAAACGAACGGGTCTGGGTACAAATTCTGATTGGGACAAGTTACCAGATTGAGATTTTTCGGGGTTTTACCTCAACTCATTAGGAGAAAATGCTGGGTAACTTTCGGCACTGGACCCTGGACTAATTTCTTTGCCATTTCACCTTCATCTCATTCAGACGCTAGATAACCATAGCTTTGAAGAAGTGTCGTAAAATAATCAATTAAAGATTTTTATGAAGTTCGTAGTTATGAATTGAAAAGAGAAACACCAACTCAAGAGATAGCAATCGTTAAAAAATGGGGTATTAACAAGAGAAAATAAAAAAAATGGTGTCGGAAATACAGAGTTGGCCTATACTGTGAAAACTATGTGGAACGTAGCGGCATGATTCATAGAAGACAAATATTATGACAAATATCAACAAAATTTCAACCCGTTTGCACATAAAGAATTTATATGTGCTAGAAATACAAGAAATGTCGAAATTAAAATATTACAGAACATGCCAAAGAAAAAAAGTTTAGTGTTTTAGCAATAAAACGAAATTAATATCGGTTGATGGTTGATTTTTGTGATGAAAACACTCCTGCGGGTTTGTAGATAAAAATGTTTTCTCATTATGTACATCGCTAGAATAGTTTATGTAACTTTAAAGATTTGATCAAGTAGATCGCCATCTTATCCGAATGTTGAATGCTTTTAGTTTTCAGAAGTTACCGAAGCTGTTTCTAAAACAATATCATCATTCCGTTATTATTCAGTATGTAGCGAGATAGTTCATGCCGTCATGCACATATATAAATGTAAGTAATTTTTATTAACCAAATTTTATGAATTTTATTTAGATTCTAGTGTTCCTGTTTCATTCGGGAAATAGTCCTATTAAATGTTATTCTAAGATCTGAACTGAATACTACATAAGTTCTTTAGTTACTATGTAGTTCGAATATGCGTTAACAATTTGATTTCCTTGAATAAATATCATTCTATAACAGGAATAATAACAATGTGATAAAAAGGTACAGTGGCTGACACTGAAAGCAGAAATTCAAAATAAGCGACACTTTTTATTTCAACATGTCCTCTGCCGTGACTGAGTGGTCACATTTTTAGTCTGTCACGCAGACGGCTCACGTGCGAGTACCCATCAAGTCTCTGGTCTCGAGCGCTCTCTTAAACGCTGAGACATCAAATATAATTGCTACACACAGAAAAATGATGCTTAAGTATGAATGTTGATTATGATGATGACGATAAAATTATTTCCACAAACGTATACTATTCTAACTTCAGCCCAATAGTGTTTTACGTTTTTTTTCTAATACTTTTATAAACTTCGGACGGAAGACTTTCCATAAGCGATTTGGTTTCCTTTTAATAAATGATGTAGTATTGGTATTTCAGGAAAATGAATATTACACGGTTTCTAATATGTACTGACCGCTGGTTCGGTGTTTTGCTTCTTGGTGGCTGAGCATATCGCAGCCGGCGCACTCGTACGTTAACCCCGCTATTTAAAACAAGTATAAAATCGTATCTTATAGAAGATGCTGGAAATGTCGTCCTCCCTTGGCTAAATAGGCGCTGTATCTGAAAACAGATTCTTATTGACACAATTAAGTTCGGCCGCTATAATATTTCTGATTTAATTTGTTCTACCCGTATATACGATATTTAACTTCACAATAATTAAAATGCTCAATTTAAGAACAATAAAGAGTAGACAAAGTGTTCTACACATAAAAAATTATACCTATTATTCATCTTGCGCTAACAACACATCAAACTCCACCTTTCCTATCATGAAGAGAGATTTCGTATAGCTACACTATGTGGATTTTCAGAACACCAATCGAGCGTTTAAGAGGGCTTTCTAAGTTTATCTTGCTGGTGATATTATATTGCAAAGGCTTACATGATAATCTAGAACTGCCCATTTTGTTCAGTCCATTTGCACTTGTAGTTTTAATTTCCTTCTGCACTTCTTATCAGTTCTTTTATAGCTAGCAACACTCCTAAGTAATCTTACTTTATCTCTCTCTCTTTCATAATCCGTGGTTCATTTCCATATATCAGAACATACCCTTCTGTTGTACTACCCTGCAAAGAGAACTTGCGACGCGGAAAATATGTGCAACAACGCGATCTGACGTCATCGTATTTTAACTTAAACAGTCGCCTAGTTGACTGCTGCGCCCTGACCTACAAGGCTAAGTCGGAAGTTCGCCTTGCCGGATAATACATACCATTGTTGTTTACATGTATCATAAGTTGACAATACCACATGTTGCCTATATAAACAAAACAAAAATATTACTGTTTTGATTATTTTTCGTATGCAATGTGGGAAATAAAATGAACAAAATACACTCAAATATGAATTAAATTTATATAAAATATTATAAATGTAATCATAAATATGTATAAGTGTCATCGAATCGGCATGTTTATTCACTTATGTCCATAACTTATGTTTTCAAAACAATTACCCTAATAACTCAAGAAGTTAAGTCATTTTCTGAAATTAGTAGGCTGTATACATTTTCATACCTCACTTTAGATGTTTTAGGAAACATTGACGCCCATTGATCAACTTCCTAATTTACAATTTTAATTCATCTGATTTTATTTTTTCCAATTCTGATTCTTTGAGCAGGATACCAGCTATGATTGTTTGATTATAATGCAGATTCACAGAAACAAAAGCTATATTTACATCTACACAGGGACAAAAATGTCGTAGGAACAAAATCTATATCTCCCTTATACATTATATTTATCGCTTAAGAAATAAAGATTCTACATTTCCGTTTAATAGGCCTATATGAAGTTAAAACATATTATTAATTAATTTATTTTAATTAAATGACGATAATAAAAAATAGTATGCAATACATGTGGAAAGTGCATTACAGAAATTTGGAAATAGAAAAAACTCGATTTCATTTTTTTTTTTCAAAATTTTCCACGATTTTGTAATAACGCACTTACCACACTTGTATCGCAATATACTATTACGATAATATGTTTTTAAAATGTATATTTTTTTCTTGTCTTATTTTACCGAATTAGCGGTAGGGATCTAATGTATTTTACAATATTATGCTTTTAAAATTGATATTTTTGTACGGTATTCTACAGTTGAATGATAGCAATGTATTTTACTGTACTAAATTTTATGTTTATTTGAAATATCTCCTTTCAAAATCTCTATCGGTACCACCCTGATGTTGTGTGTTTCGTTGGTGGAAATTATATTACGTCATCGTCACCATCTTTGTTTCGTCATTACTTTGTTGTTATGCTGTTGTACCCCATTCTTAATTTATTTCTCTATAGTTGCAATTTACTTACAGTTTCTTCGATTTCCATATTGATTTGTGTTACGATTTACGTTTAAAGTTTTACCAATATTGATATATCCAAATCGAAATATACAGACACACAAAAACACACCCTAATGGAATTCTCAACACACAACTCAATTTCAGAACACACACACTCTTTGACTCCACATTACACTACACAAACACCCCCACAGGAAACAAAACAAGAGGCGCCAAAACCAGCAACGACGAGTTCTGAAGAAAACCAATAAGAAGTCGAAACATGTAAACAAGCTACGACAGAATTTAACACGAGAAAGTCATTTCGAAGTGATACAGTGTTAAAAGTTGTGTAACAAGATGTATAAGAACGAATATTTATACTGTCTCAAGAAATATGTCTCTTGTTTTAAACTCACACAGCTGTGTGTGACATTCATAGCCTTATTTATATACCTTCTCTTATTTTGATCTTCCGGTACAACCCATATTTAATTTATTATTAATACTCTATGGATAATGAAACGCTATGTGAATTTTGAGTGGCGCTTCTGCCTTCTCTTGTTTCGCATCAGCATAGTAACTCGAAATTACATCCACTTTGTGAACACTGCTGAACGTTATGTGAGAAGAAAGAGATCCCCATTAGTTTGTAATAAGGCACCCATATGCACATTAAGAGTGGAAGGGTCAGTGGGCACATAATTCTGAAAGGTAATAAGGTGTAGGACTATGGAATTTTAATGCGTTGCGATGCTACCATGTTTTCAGATTTTGTGAAAAATATGACAAGGCCTTTTACACGTGCATGCGTTGTAAAGTTGTAGGCTAACTTGTAACGAGCAGTGGGACGAGGAACAGCGGTCTGAGGTCCCACTGTGGACAACATAATATCCGATATAATGGGGGATATTTGTACACGTGCGACGTTAATGTTGTGTGTTGCAGAGGGCTGCTACAAGCTGCCTGCATGCCACTGCAGCAACTGGTTGCTAACAACTATTTTATATGATTCAGATAACCTCTGTAAATGCGGGCTAATCAACTGTGTTGCGGGATATCGTAAGTATTGGCTTCCAGAACAGAGCAGGCTCTTTTACGATATTGTCTGTGTGTTTCTTGGTTATACGTATCAGCATTATCCTAATCCCCTGGCACTTGCAACGATAATTTCAGATACTTCACAAGTATAGTAGGCCTGTGAAGTGGAGTACCGGTATTTGAATGAAGGGTCCGTGGTTAAAGAGGGTCTGGTGAAAGTTTTTAAGGGGTTAGATACAGCTTACAGCAGTAAAATTTTGGAAATATTCAACATTTTTTTCTCAATTACTGCATCTTGTACAATAATGAAAATTAGTAGGCCTACGTGTAAACCACTGTCCTTCTGCTATATGAAAAAAAAAAAAAAATATATATATATATATATATATATTTTTACGATTCAAAAAAATTTATTTACATTTTTGTTTTCAAAATTCAATTCACTGTGCAGTGACGAAGCGTTTCCCACATAACTAAAAAAACTATCCAACATACTGTGATGAAATATTTTGTGTGTATTTATGCATGCCATATGTACAATATGATGCAAGATCACTTCTCTACCTTTGATAGATTGTCTGATAAAAAATAAATTTATTTTAAAAAATGGTCAAATATCAGTACTTTCTTCTACACAAAATTAAAAAAAAAACATTTTGATTAAGGAATATAGTTGAAAGAGCATGTTATTGTAAACATGAGTTTCAGCAATAAAATAAGAGAGATAGAACATGAAAAAAGTTAACAAATTTATGAGTTATGAGGTGAACGCTTCGTCACTGCACAATAAACTACCACCATTTTGAATTAAAAAATGTAAATACTTTTTTAAAATCGTAAAAATATTTTTTTTCATATAGCAGAAGGATAGTGTTTTACACATACCAGTTTTCATTATTGTACAAGATACAGTAATGGAGGAACAAAATGTTGAATATATTCAAAAATTTTATTGCTGTAAGCTGTATCTAACCCCTTAAAAGAAAATTTGAGTTGGAGTTTTTCCATTGCTAGTGAACAAATAAAGCAAATGAATCAGATATTGCAGAAGCAGCACATGTCACTATTTGTGGCGAAATGAATTTATTCGAGTTTCATGGGCTGTTGATGTAGGACTATCATTCCATGCAGAAACCACATGTCAGTATAGCCGTCTCACATTTGGAGACCTGTGAAATCCTGGAAGCGCGCAGAAACAACTCATGTCAAAGACATGTGCCGACACATGGGTTCCGATTCCAGATGGCAAACATCTACGACACACGGATACAAAAATTGATCCCACTGAATGACAAATTTCTCAATTCTGTTGGGGAATATGTTGAAAAATAACTCAACAATTCTTATAACTACGCTCCGTATTCCAGCTACCTAAAGACTGTAGTTAAAGACACATTGGGTATATAGTACGCCGAATACAGATGATACAGATGATACAAACAAACACATCGTCGCTGCGTGTTCGTGGGGTACAGTCAACTCCCGACATTCTGGAGCTATACTAGTAAACACATGCTTGAGCAGTGATGTTCATTTTCGTCGTGATCTTTGCAGTGAATAATAACGTGCATTCGTAAGATAAGGAACTTGAACATATGCGGATGTCACTTGAAATGTTTTATAATGCAATAAATACTTTCAATAGCACATGACGTTATTGGTGCATGATGTTGTACAAGATATTCCTATTGTGTGATTTTTTCGTGTTTGATTAGGATATTGCATCTCGCTCATCACTGAAAACCCACTAATTTTCTATGTACTTTTCTAGAAATCCCCTAAAATGGAGATTATTTAATTTATCAATTGGGATGTTGGTACTGGTTCTTTTTTATTACGTTCAACACACTTTCTGTGCCTTTTGGTATTTCAGTGTCTATCAGTGCACTGCTTTTTTGTCACTTTTAAGTTCATGTTACACAATTTGTATGTAATGTTGTCTATATTAGCAGTAAAAATATTAGTTCAGATATCCTCAACTATACCCCGCACTATTACACGCTCTGCAATGAACTTTCGATCAGCCACAAAGGTGTAGTTATTTAAATAGCCCTAATACGACTAGTAAGGGCAGTGATAGATAAGATTACTCACTATGGCTGCGTCCCGATATTCACTTTCTAGAGAAAGAGGACAGAGGATGCGTAACTATTTTGTATACGAACGTACCTATATCTGCGCTGCCACGTCACATATACTTTGAATCACACTCTAGTTCATAGGTAGCTGGAATATGAAGCCTAGTTATATCTGTTTCAATAAAACTTTCCTTGAAATTTTGTTCTCTTTCTGTAAACGGCCCCAGGGAAACTTATTTTTACTGCCTTCGTAATTGCGCTCGGGTGGCCAAAATTTGTGTAAGCACTTCTTTTGACATTATTAAAATGATGGAATAAAAGAGATTAATTTTTTATCTGCCCCCATGAGAATTTTTGCACGTAAGTCCAAAGGAAAATACCATATTTACCTTCTTCATTGGCATATCCAGACAAAATTGTGCCAATTCAAAGAGAGAAGCTTGACGATATATGCAAACTAAGGCGTTACTTACCACATGAATATCAAGAAAATTACAATAATATTCTTCAATAGCCTATTGTGGAAAAACAAGTTCACTGACATGCTGAACTTATGTATTAAGTACACAATAGGCCAGTGATGTCAAAGCAAGCGCATTTTTTCTGACCTTGATGTCGTGTGCGGGCACCAAGCGCTAGGTATGGAAGGAGCAAGGATTATGTATATGAATAAGGAGCCTGTTGGATTAAGAAAACAGTGGTGTACAAACTTCAAACAGAACGTTAAATTTTATGTCGTTATTTTGTATGGCGATTTGCTGTTTGATATTATCTATATTGTCTGTAAAACAAAGTACTAACACCAGTTTCTTAATAACATAATAATGAGTTAAAAAGGAATATTTACATAGTAAAACTATACTATATTAAGTGAATGAAACATCATTCATGAAGAAAGTGGTATCCCAAAGAAAGAGATTGAGTATGACATGGTAAATTGGAATTGATATTGATGGTATCTTTAACCTTATAAAAGTAATCAATAAACTAATCAAAACAATATTACAGTACAAAGCAAAGTTATCTAGGTATATGTTTCAACTGTAACTAATATTACGTAACAAAACCCTTATCGCAATGTGCTTTTAAGGTGATAATGATGCGCAACTTCCTATCATCAGAATATTAAATTATTTTGTCGAAATCTGCTGAAGCTATAGAGCTGACGTTTTTACAACACATGATTGTTTATGATGTAACAGTAGTTCCTTTGTTAATTCATTTTCTTACAACATTTTTCATGCGAATATTTTCAAAATTTTCAATAGCCTACGTATCTTCAGTAATACATATTTACGATATATTAGATTTACGAAAATATTGTTTCAGTACCTGTAAGGCTACTAAATAAACATATATGAACATTTCACCTTTCTGTAAAAAGTTGAAAAAATACTGCTTTTGAATATAAAGGAAACTCGTGAAAAATGAGCATTAAAATTGAAACTTAAATTCTTATAATGCACTTATACTTCTCAGACAAATCTAAAAATTAACATGAATACAGTTTTAATAAGTTCTCTTCCCTTTATCCATTGAATCAGTGCTGGCTATCCCTGTATATAGCTCGATCAAGCGGCATATACTACCTCTTTCATCTGTCTCTTTCCTTTACGCTGTAGTGCGCTCAGGCTCTCCTGAGCTCTAAAGCTCGCACTTGCCCATATGGGGATCAGTTTACATGACTGCAGTAGGCCTATGCATATATTATATCCCTAATTTGACAAATAAACTTTAGTTGATCTGAAATTATTATACTACAATTTTGATTCCTTGCAGAAACAGGACATGTCAAGATAATACATATATATATATATATATATATATATATATATATATATATATATATATTGATTTATTTCATTAACAATTCATTAGATTCCAATAAATTTGATATAAAACGACGCATCTATTAGGCTTCTGTCTGAAGAAGCCAGTACTGTAACCAATGATGTGGTCCACAGAGTGGAAGTGATATAGCTGTGCATATTGAAGGGGACAATAGAAAATATTAAAATAAGTGGAAAACCTATTATGTGTTTTGTAATTAATTAGAACATTATTCTCAAAGTCTGCGTAGTTTGGCAATAGTTCATCTCCGGCTCACGTACGAATACATGCACGCATTCGGTCTGAGTAGCAGAGTTCCGTCTAGAGTCCTGCAAAACCGGTTGAAAACCGAAGGAACTTCATAGCGCTATTGAACGCCTGGCTTTATAGGCAGTATGCGAAGTACATCTGCTTGCGTACTGCCTCAGTATTCGGTTTAACTAGTATTCGAGTTGATTCGATCTCTCTGTGGGTGGACAGCTCTGGCGTATAAAATGGAGATCACAGTGAACCATCCAGATATTATAGCTGCGGATCATCAAGAGGAACAAACAGCATGCAGCGTGAAACTACAGACGTTGTAAAGCGTAAATTGCAGAAAAAAACTTTCGGTATCCACAAATTACCAAGGCTGTAATTTTTGCTTACACTAGAAAACTGAATTATAATATTACAACATTGACACACTTAAAAAACAGTAAATTCGATCAATAGTAAAACTAAAACAAAAATAACTTTATATCTTCTGAAACCTACTACAACCAATGCTTTTAGTATGTTTACTATGACTAGAGTCATAAACGTAATATAGGTTTTCCATTCATTTAAGTGAACCTTATCGCCCCGTACAATCTGCAGGGTTATTTCACTTCTACCCTGTATATGAATAGCTACTGTTTTGGAGGAATGCATTTAGAGTTAATAATTATTTAATTTTATGTTTTGTGATTAATTGTAATTCTATTTTGGATTTATTTACTTATTATATCTCACATTATACACTATGCTCATTTCATTTTCTACATACTAAATTGATGTAAAGATCACCAAACAACTCTAGCCTCTCTAGCAACACTTGTGAAACGAATATTGGCCATTCCATGAATAAGTGTTTCCACCGAGCGTAACTTTAGACTAGTAAAACAGATTTATTAATACATAAACACAAGAAGTCAAGTCTGATCATGTAGTCTATGATAATAGGCCCTAATAATAATTGTGAACATCAAATAGTTGATATTAGCACGTGTGTAATAAAATAGTTCTTTGAATGACACTTGTTTTCTCTGAAGTAGATCTTTTCTATACAGAATGATTTGTTTCTAAACATTGCTATTCTTTTGTTATTCGTAGTTTAGAAATGTGTAAATTATACTTATTTTGTACAGAACGACAACCATTGGGAGCCAAAGTAATCGTATTGTTGAAAATAACATTACTGTGTATCTTTTTAAATTGATTTCTTAATAAATAATATTGCAACTGATTAGAATAATTAAAAAGCATGCAACTATTGTTTCAGACGTAGGCCTATACATTTTTTTTATTTAAAGTACAAACGTCATAATGGACTGTATGAACTCATTTCCTATTTTGTTTTATAATGAATTGTAATTATATTTTTGAATATGTTTACATTATGATATTTCACATTATACATTACGTCTATTTCCTTCGATGTCACTGTGTCCATTGTTCCTTTATTTGTTACTAGTCAAATTACTGCAAGTTCGAAATACAAAAATAAATGTATTAAAGTGTCAAATTATTTGTACTATTCTTATTGGAAACAAACATATTTTTGTAATTAAACAAAATAAATATCCTTCAATATTATCACTCTGTTTGTATACTGAGAAAATGTTAAAGAGTTATTGTATGATGAAATGTACCTGGTGTTATTTGGAGATCGTATTTTCTTCCTCCTTACCATTTCTTTCTGTGTGAGATTTGTGTTCTAAATAATTCGCGATCTTACATGAACTTACGTAATATCGATCATTGGGTTATACAAATCGAACAAGATTCAATCAATATGTGACGAGAAAGTGTTACGACGTAATCAAATGATGAAGTTATGACGTATACTGTTTAACACTGGTATAGAAAAACGCCAGCTATATAGCGTTTATTGGTAAGAAAAATATACATGGCTTGTGCACGTCTTGTTCTGTGAAAAACTATAACATTGTTTAACATATATATAAGCAACTTTCATTAGTAAAACTCTATAAGTTTAAAATATAAACGATACTTATAAAGTTACTGCAAGTTCAGAATAATAAAGAAAATATATGTGTTAGCCTATAGTGTCGAATGAACTGTAAGAATACTTGCAAACACTTTTTTTTCAATAAGACAACGTAAATTTCCTTGTTACTCCGGTTGTGTACTCGAAAAACGTTAGTTTCATGTAAATCCGCCTGATGTTCTGTCTACTCTGCAATACATCAGGCGTAATCGCTCGACAACCGAGTTATTCGGCCCGATGTTCATCGTAGCCGGTTGAGCTCCTACCGGTCGAATCTAAACCGGTTTTGTGCGCAGTTTTGCAGGTCTTTAGTTCCGTCCCTTGGTCACCACAGTAGGGTTGCCAGACTTGCTAGTGACCAGAAACAACTACACTGTCTATCCCGATGCATGTCTGTGTTTCATTATTTTTTTCAGTTAAAAATTGATTTAAAAACGCTTTATTTTAAATTATTGTTTAATTTAAGAACTGAAACAAGTAAATTATTTATTTTATTAAGAGTGCAGATAACTTAATTAACTTGAAAATAACTAAATTGTACATTTTATAATTGTCTTGACTCACACTTACGACTATGTGCAATATGCGAAAGAAAAGAAAAGTTTGTATTTCACTCCTGAAAATTGCATGGAAGAGTTTTTATCTTAGAGTAATAGAATTGTTGTTATACTTTACTGCGTACAATATGAAAAGAAAAGAGCGTGCAATTTAAATTGCGCCACTTATTTAATTTTCTCAGGTTGACTCCGTCGTCAGATGTGTACAAGAAGGTATGCTACACATTTTGTGAGGTGTTAGTAAGACCCACTGGAAAATATAAAACCCACCTGTTCTCTCACGCCGGCTTTGTAGGAGTTGGAAATGAAACCAGACATGGCTTTCACGGAGTGTGAATAAGCAGACAAATGCGGTCCGTGTCTTCTCAAAGCAGCTCCTATTCGTAGGAATGAATGACTCCATTTACAAGGACGACGCGAAGCTCGTGCTCTCCTAGTAGCTGCGCTTGTAGTCAGTCATATTAAACAACGAAATATAAACGGCGCCCTTCCGAACTCTGTTTCATGATCCTGTAGGTGCTCATTGCATTAATTGACGCAGATTAAAGAGTGGTCTTTACCAAGACTGCAATTTTGTTTAATCGTCGCTAAGTTATAAGTCCATACCTTGTGCAACCTAATAACACAATAATCCCTCAGAACCTTTGTATGACGTAGTCACGCCCTGAACTTTGTTAACCAATTAGACGAGTTACTGCACCATGTCACGCAGGTATGTTTTGTTACTTAGCAACGAGAAATCCGGGACAGACACTTTGTTCTAACTGTCCATAATGAATGCTTAGGAGTTGTTTATTAAATTAATAGGCCGTTACTTTACACGTAGCCGAGGTGTGTAAACAAAATAACAGTCCTGCTTTGTACTCACAGTGTGATGGACTGTATTGGATTGGAGTAAATACGCTGTATTTTATGTTCCTTTGTACGTGTTCAGCTCTAGTATTTAGTTACACATGAAACGCTTGCTATGTGTCAATGGGAGTAATTGAATAGTTTAATGTATTCAGTTTTCTGAAATTGCTAACAAAATGTAATTAAGTTTATATTTGAATATAACATAATTATACCTTATTGAAACCTGTGATTAAAAATTAGTAGGGCCTATAGGTATACAATTTTTGCTTACTCATTACGGGAAGAACGAGGAAATATTTATTTATTTATTTATTTATTTATTTATTTATTTATTTATTTAATCCAATGCCACCAGGTTGTCTTTGACATTTCTGGTCTCTCCTGGCAGTGGCTTTGTAATGATAAGTAATAATTTTACTGGTATTATTGAAGTTGTGTAATTGAACTCATCATTTCGTTAGAATATGTAAGAATTTTCATCAGACTGAAATCTGGACCTCCAAAATTCATGTTCCAATTATTTTGTTTTCTGAGTCTGTCTTGCTTCAGTTAAATTGTAGATTTAAAATCTTTGCTCCACTTAACCGATTCGGCCCATTTATGAAACTATAAGAAGTAACAACCAAATGTGAGACTTCTATTAAAGCTTGACCCCAAGGTCAAGGAAGACGACGGTGAAGAGGTTACATGAGCTTGGTCAGCGTCTTCTCTTATCACTCTTTCGAGATTCTATATAAACTGTTAACACATTGCAAAACGTGCTTGCCTGTCGGCATCTGGTAATAAAGGTGTTCTGTTACGTACGCACTGAGGATTAGTTCCTGCAACGAACCTACAACTTCAGTCTGTTCGAAACCCGAGGGCTACGGACACGACAGCTTATTTGTAACCCACTTGTGAGGTTGAGGCGCCTGGAAGGCGGAGTTACGCTGCCCCGATGATGCTGATATTATGATAGAATGATTATGAAGTGCCAGGAGAGGTCTCAAATCTAAGCCTAACCTAATTTCCAGACCATTGACGACCACAGGAACATTCCCCTTTAAGGAAAAATTTCTGTATTCTAACCGGAAATCGGACCCGGGACCTCATGAACTGTAGACAGAAGCTCTGACCACTAGCCCATGAAGCTGGTCGTCCGAGGAAATATTAAATTACTGAAAAATTGAAACATATATTTTGATATTTCCGAGATGAAATACACATTTTTAACATTCCTGATACCGGAAAGGCGGTTCTGGAATACCGTCAGTGGTCTCTGCACAGTGATTTCTCTTAAAACTTAAATACGGATTTAGTTCATGTGCAATGGATGGACATAAGTCCAACTGGTCGGAAGCGACATCTGTGATCCCTTGGGGAATGATCAGAGGGATTTTTTTGTAGTGCGCCAGTCAGCTTCTGAAACATATCTAAATCTGCCTTAAAATTAAGGATAACATAAACAGCCAAGCCATACATTTCATGGAACAATTCTTAACCAAGGGACAATCCCTTGGCAGTGTCGAAGATCGAACCCGAAACTTCCTACTTAGGAACAAGTGCCGCTAACTGACCAACAGAGTTCAATGCTTCAGAGTAAATACATCCGGGGATGTTGCTTCTGAAATATAACCATTTTAGAAGTAAATTAGCAGGTCTATATTTTAAATCCTCGGCACAGTAATAACTTAGTAAACAAATTAATAAGAGGGATCTCTTCGTTATTATTCTGTCTTGCATAGAATAAATTTACAAAAAAAAATTAAGTTAATTATAATCGTTTCATGTGAGAATTAACAAACAGATGTAGCTAGTTCAACAAGCTATGACATACAGGTAGTGGAAATTGAGACATTATTTTGATTCCTAAGGATGATGATGATGATGATGATGATTGTGATGATGATGAGTAATTACCAACTATTGAGAAAATACCTAAACGGAAGCTCTCTTGCCAATAAATGAGAGGACTTGAAGTTTCTACAGTTCTATCTTGGTTGTGATTTGACATACAGGGTGATTCACAAGGATTTACCGTCCTTTATGGAGCTTAGGCCTATTTCTGAAGACATTCTGAGAAAAAAATGTCATATGTACATAGTTCATATTCTCAATACTTTCAGAGTTACACGAATTTAAAGTTGTTTGTAAAAATACGTTTTTTCTTTAGTTTGAAGATAAAAATATAATACAAATGGAGAATGAACCATTCAGAAATATCATTTCTTTACTTGGCAAGTATTAGGAATTTAAGAGGCATGATGGGACCGATAAGCTAATTACTATTAATGACAATTAAAATTTATTACATGTGCCGTCTATGCTTATCCTTATTTAACAAATATATTGGTTATACAATATTTTGTTACATAATATATCTATTTTAACGTTTTCGGCTCTATGGAGCCATCATCAGAAACAAGTAAGCCCATATGTATGATGTGAGTACACTGTATGTTGTCGTACAAGTAAACTAAATTAATATTAAAAATTAAAATGACATGTTTCTATGTAAAATCAATAATTGTATGGCAAAAATTACATTAGATATACAAAGCGGCTCTATGGGCCGTAATAGAGTGTTACAATTGCTGATGATAAAATTAACTAATATACTTTAAAATTGTTAAGATCAGAATTAATAGTCGTCCAGTTTGATGGTTATGTAGAATTCCATATTTGGCAGGAGCTGGGGCAACAGCTGTGGGGAAGAAAGTATCAAATGTAATGTCTATACTCAAACATTTTTTTCAATGATGCTCGTTACCAGAACAAGGTATATACATATCTCAATGCTATTAATGCCAAGATCTTAATAATTCACATGAATCTATTACAGAACATCTCGTGTAGAGATTTTTAAATGTACGTAAGCGCACGGAACAGTTGTTTATTAATTAAGAGTTTGAACTATTAATTATTAAGAGGGCAAATTTATACAAAATTATTATGAGAAAATGTAAATGACTGTATCTTAGATTGAAAACTGTATGAACTATAACTTACTATGACGAATGTAGCGGATGTGTTCTTGAGTTCACTGGAGGCAGAAAGCAACTGGTCGGTGCGCTCCGTGAACAAAAATTACGTAAACTATGTCACAGCTGATGGTGGAAGGGGGGGGGGAGAATAGTGGTAGGTTGAAAACCCATCACGTGTACTGTGTGCGTTCAGATTGAATAACGGATTATATAAATTTGGAATGTGCTCATTTAAGAGAGGAATACCTAATTTTAATGCCCGGGCTATATGAAAATCTTCTGCTGCAGTGATATGCGCGCAATTATTTAAAGGGAGAATTACACGTAATGTTTCGTTGATATTGGTTAATTCGTGGCCATTCTCAATAAGTTGGGTTGCGAATTTAAATTTTCTCCTGTTGTATTTGAAATCTGCGACATGTTCATTGAATCTGGTTTTAAAATTCCTACGAGTTTGTCCTATGTATTTGTGAGGGCAATTTTTGCACTGTAGCATATATATCCCCCTGTTCTTGATGATTGTCTATTACGTTAATTTTATTGGGTAAAATATTATTGAGTTTATTACTTGTTCGGAACGCTAGTTCAATGCCATGTTTTTTAAAAGGTTATTAAGTTGGTTGGAAACTTTACCAAAGTATGTCATAGGGACTCGTTTTTTAGGTGTAGTGGATTCAATGGCTGAAAGAGTAGTGTGTTGGTTGTGTAGCAACTTGTTTTTCCGTTTTTGAAACAGCTTATTTATTTCTTGTTTATTAAAGCCGTTGGATTTTGCTAATTCTGTAATATAAGTGAGCTCTTTGTCGAATCGTTTTTTACTTAAAGGCACCATTAATAGTCTATCAATGAGGTATCTGAATTTGCTGAGTTTGTGTGTCTCGGGGTGATTGGATTCTTTATTTATGGTATGATTTGTGGAGGTAGGTTTTCTAAAAATGTCAAAATTTATCTTGGAATTCATTACAAATATGTGCAAATCTAAAAAATTTAAAGATCGATTTATGGCTTGTTCGGAAGTGAAGCTTATGTTTGAGTGTAGGTGATTGAAAGCGTTGGTAATGCTGTCGCTAATATTTTTATCGTTCTCGTATACGAGTAACGTGTCGTCTACATATCTAACATAAGCTATAATATTAAACTTACTTGAAAGAGCAGGGACATTGTTGTTCTCCAAATTTTGCAAAAAAAATTTCAGCTAATAAGCCAGAAAGTGGGTCGCCCATCGCTAGGCCTTTGTTCTGTGTATATATGGCATTTTTAAACTTAAAATAATTTTGTTTCAATGAAGTCTTGAGAAGATGTATTACTTGGTCTATTATAACTGATTCCAATTGAACTTCGGCAAGTTTGGATTTAATAATATCTAGGGTCTCGTCAATGGGGATGTTTGTATACAGGTTAGAAACATCTAAAGAAAGTAATTTAGTTTTGTTTGTTGGTTTCAATTTAACAAGTTTTTTGATGAGGTGTTTTGTGTTTGTAATATTATATTTGTTATCTAAAATCAAATTACGTTTCAAAAAGTTATGTAAAAATTTGTTGATTTTTCTATTAGGTGCATTTTGACTGTTTACAATTGGTCTCATAGATAGCTCTGCTTTATGGGTTTTAGGTAATGCTTTCAGGAAGGGGGCCTGGGGATTAATTTGAATTAATTTATTGATGGAGTCCTTTGAAATGAGGTTTGGGGAGTTCTTTAGAGCTGTTTTTAACTGTTTCTGATAAACATCAGTAGGATCAGTATTGATCTCGGATATGTGATTATTGGCAAAGAATTCTTTTGTCCCCCCTAAATTCAATTTCATTCCATTCCATTCCATTCCATTCCATTGCAACAATGAAGATTCTACCTGAGACAGTGGCACGTTTATTGATCTTTACCTATGCCATGTTGCAGTATTAACTTCTAGTTTCCAGAAATTATTCATTATGTATCACTATGGAAAAGGTTTGTCGGAAATAAAGAAATAGAAATGATTGCAATATGATAGTAGTTATTTTATGAGCAAAATTAAGGGCATAACTTTTACTTACCCGGCTCACTTTTTTTAAGTGAATCAGATTTACGGCTATAAAGAGTGATTTACATTTGCAGTCCATAAAATGAGAGTTTGTACTCTAGTTTGGGTATATAACAAATGATTTCATTGATGCATCTATCTACTTTGAATGATAGTACGAGGGAGAGTCAAAAAGTAACCTTAATAATTGTTTTATTAATTGAATATGTACAATAAGAGTACAGACACTTCATCACTTTTCAACATAGTCCCCACTACGTTCCATGTAAGTCCACACCTTTGGAGTAACGGTTAGCACGTCTGGCCGCGAAATCAGGTGGCCCGGGTTGGATTTCCGTCGGGGCAAGTTACGTGGTTGAGATTTTTTCCGAGGATTTCCCTCAATCCAATATGAGCAAATGCTGGGTAACTTTCGGTGCTGGACCCCGGACTCATTTCACCGGCATTATCACCTCCATCTTATTCAGACGCTAAATAACCAAAGGTGTTGATAAAGCGTCGTAAAATAACCTACTAAAATATAAAAAAAAAGTTCAATGTAAGTGTTCCTGTTATACTATGTCTTATTGTGCATATTCAATTAATAAAACAGTTATTAAGGTTACTTTTTGACTCTCCCTCGTAGTTTAAGAAAATTAAATATTAGTAGGAATATCATTCGCAACATTATAATGAAACTGAATTGTTGCCAAAGGCTTAAAGCATGTTCAGAAGAAATAGGTCATCTTCATTACAACAGTTTTTTCTTAATCATTACAGGGCCACGAGGTATAATCTACATTTTCAACATTCCTGTTATCAAAAATGTAGCTTTTGGTATAATATGCATCCATGATCCATTCATCCGTCAGTCAGTGTTCTTTTGTTCATTTGTCTGTGTGTCTGAATACTTGATTGTACAGACCCAGAAACAAAATTTGGGCCATCTTAATTTTTCAAGTTCCAGTTATCCCATACTGCGCATGCGCATGCTCAATGCGTGCGTCTGTACGTCCATCTATCTACTCGTTCGTCCATCTGTCTCAATGACTCTCTTTTTTTCGCTCTTCCGTATGTTCTTCTCTCTGTCGGTCTATGTGTATAAATATATGTAGAAAATTAGTACATAATACAGTTTCGAATGCACTCAGATTTACCTTAATACTACATCCATGATGCGTACTTTGACTATAAAAGACTCCTTTAATCTTACAAAGTATTCCCTGTGAAGATGTAGGCCTATATTCGCGAAAAGTAACATTTCATAGATAAGAAACGGCACATTATTTTTAACGAGGAACTTTTTCTTCAAACTATTCGAGAAAAACTGTGAAAAAAATTTGGACTTTGTCCCCAAAAGACTGGTTCACAATAAACCGGAAACGGAAAGGAGAACGGGAACGGAAATACATTTATTTTAACATTATTTCCGTTCTCGTTCTCGTTCCCGGTTTGTTGTGAACCAGCCTTTATGGAAGTTGCGTCAATGCATTCGTTAGTCAGAGAACTTAATTTATTCACTCATGTCCCAAGTCACTCTTCTGCTACAACATTGATAAAATGGAATTCATAACCTATTACTCCATTCCATCCTCATGTGCTTCTATATTCTAAGAGGGTTAGGTGCATCGCATCATTTTCATCCGGTTATCAGGAATGTTCTCTCTTTATGTCGTCAATTCTAACATTAACGATGGCTTATTAATTAAGAAATGAATAATGTATTTTGATGCTTCTTAATGATTCATGTCTTTATACACGGCTGTGTTTAAAACAGTTGCTGCAGTTTTATGACTTCTGTATCTGTATTGAAAAAGATTCACATGGAACTGTTTTCAACGTGTGAAAGCGTAGTGTAACGAAATGTTAAACTTAATTTTAATTAAAATAAATTATTCGTATACAAATGGATGTGATTAATAAATGCGGAGAGTATAAAGACAGAAATAGTTAATTTAACACTGGGTAATTCTAAAGTACTTAACTGTGAATTTACAAATGAATCCAATTCCCTGTAATGACTTACTGTATTATTATTAGACCTGATTATTGCAATTTCAAACAACCCATTTGCGTCATATTAATATGCGAATAATTTCTGCTGTCAATTATTGCATTGTTGTCTCGGAACTAGGACTCGTGGAATGAAGAAGCGATTATGAAGTCGTTAACGAGAAAGCTCTGTCTTGTCATTTTTGGAAGTAGGGAGAAGAAAGACAAATTAAAATAATTATCAAACTTTTATTCTAAATCCCAAATATCCTTACAATCCCAACCATGCTCACAATAACATTTTACGAACAGCATAAACCTTCCACGCAAATGTAGGAATTCGATGAATCTCCTGTCACTTTTTGTAGTCGGTTATTTAGCGATACTGTATCAACTACTAGGTTATTTTTAGCGTCGACGGAAAGGGTGAGACCGAGATGGCATTTGGCGAGATGAAACTGAAGAGCTGCCATGTGATCATCCACATGCGCCTAAAATTTGGGGAAAGAACTCAGAAAAAAAACCTAGCGAAAATCGAACCCACGGTCGAGCGCAACTGCGGATCAGCATAAAAACGCGCTATCGCCTGAACTACACCGATGGCAAATCAATTTTGTATAGAGACATTTTATTGAAGGCAAGGATTGAACAGGCTAATAATTTGAAACATCAATTCGGTGGACAGAATCTATAGCAATGTAAAATTCTACATACATGAATGAAAAAGCGCTTCTGGATCCACAAACAACGACATTATAGTTGCTTTTAATTTTGCGACGACTGATTGGACGGAAATGGTTTCCATGTATATTTCTCCTCGGGCATGATACGACATTCATAACAAACATCCACGCATTTCATTTAATGGAATCCAAATAAATTGTGACGTTTGTTTTTCTCACAAGAGATTCTGCTTTCGAACAAATTTCATACCGTTTTCCGGCTTCATTTTTATATACAAGAAACCGAACTTACAGTATTGAATTATATTTTACTTGTGTGATATATACACAAAATTTATTCAATATCGGCCCAATTACTAAGATAATATTGGAATAGCAAACAGAAACATTCCTGATTCATTTTAATTATAGAAATAGTCTTCTAATAGTCTTCTAAAAAAAATCATGCTGGATGTTATAATAATAAAAATAATTTTGTTTGTACAGAAAAGTGCTGATGATCAGGGACCATACTTTGTTCAGAAGGCTACAAGACGTCCATTTAGGAACCTAAGTACTTGACTGACGGTTCACGCGACTCTCGTTTCGTTAAGTAGGGCAGAACAAAACATGGACAACTTTAACAATTACACTAATATGTACAATTTAAATTGTTTTCACTATGTACACTAAGACACGCTTTTTTATACTATTTACAGTATAATAAAGAATGTAGTCCTACATTGATCGAACATTATTTACACTACTTAGCTTATGTACTGTGTTGTACATTGTAATACAAGATATTTTATTCAATAATACTATGGCCTGCTTATTTTGCAAATCGTGTACAATAGTGTAAATAACGTTTCGTCAATGTAATTATTCATCCTTCATGGTAGTGTAATAGTGAAAAATAGCGTATTTTAGTGTGCATAGTCAGATACTTAATACATTCAAAAGCCAATTGTCAAAAGACTGATTTTCGTCGCTAGAATATGATATTTAAATATTACTTTTTTAGAATACTTACTCTTAATATAACACTTATCTTTGTCTACACCTGTGAAGTAACGGTTAGCGCGTCTAGCCGCGAAACCAGGTGCCCCAGATTCAATTCCCCGGTCGGGGCAAGCTACCTGGTTGAAGTTTTTTCTGGGGTTTTTCCTCAACCCAATATAAGCAAATGCTGGGTAACTTTCGGTGTTCGGCCCCGGACTCATTTCATCTGCATTATCACCTTTATCTCATTCAGACGCTAAATAACCTAGATGTTGATGAAGCATCGTAAAATAACCTACTAAAATAAAACAATTATCTTTCATTATGTTAATCATTCTTTCAATCCAAAGTGTCTTATTTAATACTAAATTGTAATATTGTGTAACTCCAAGAATTATATGTCACTTACACATCTAAATTTTGCTATTGTTATTATTATTATTATTATTATTATTATTATTATTATCATTATTATTATTATTATATTGTTTTTTGTATTGATGTTATTTAGATTTGCTATGTATTTTATAAATTAATGGTTGAGGAAAAGAGAAGGCCTTATGGCCTTAACTCTGCCAGTACCAGTAAAAATAATTGAAATAAATAAATGAACAAATAATTTAAATTGTAGGAAAGGTCATCGTATTATCAGTCTTTATCACTAGAATGCATTTTCTACAGTCTCCGAGGTCTAGTTTTGAATTAAGAATAGAACGTCAACTGTAGCACAAACAAGATACAAGTGTTCCTCGATAGTACTTTTGCCATGCGCTAAATATGACGTTGCGCTAATACAGTATATCAGCCGTGGCGAAAATGTAATCGTGCACCGAGCCACTGTGTAACTTGCAACCCGAAGGGGAAGTGAAGCAACTGTCTGACTTATTAAAGGATTTTCAGTTTCCTTACGTCAAGCACTTAAATGTAATTTTATACAGTACAAGGCTACAAACTAAAATGTTTAGTACGTGTAACGAAGAAAGAAATGAACAATAAATGAACAATACCACAACCTAAAATTAACTGTCTTCAGAATGTCTCTGCGACAAAGTTTCAAAATCAGAACTTATGTCACTTACTGCCAGTCGTAGTTGATTACGAAGGTATTTGTCTGTCAGTCGTGATCTAAATTTGGTTTTTACTATTTTAATTGTTGAAAATAATTTTTCACAAACGTAAGTTGTAGCGAACATGGCTTCAACAGAGCAAGCGAAAGAACGAAACTTCGGATATTTATTTTTTTGGCAAAGACTTGAAAGTTCGACATTTGTCAAGTCCTTACATCTAGCTTTCATTTGAGATCACATTGTAAATCAGTGAGTTCAAATTGAAGAGCTAACCTCATTATTCGTACATCTGCTGAAAAAGGGTCGAAGTATAGAGGAGATGATGATGATGATGATCATGATGATCATGATAATAATAATAATAATAATAATAATAATAATAATAATAATAATAATAAACTTTTAATGTGTCATGAGTAACATGTAGATTAATGCCGTTTTATGTTATACAACCGTTTTCCTCGTAATACTCATGAACAAATCATACATTTAATATTTTCATAATATTGACAGCAAAAAAAAAAAAAAAAAAAAAAAAATGCGTCCTCCCATCCTACTTGAAACTTTCGTTTTTGTAGAGGTACATGGTTTCGAGAGAGACATATGCCACTCGCAGGTCAGAGACAAATACAAATGGAACGGAGTTTGACTCCAGTGAGTGAGAGGGTGGGGGTTGGGGGAAGTTAGAAGCAAGAGAAATGCATAGCTATCGTTGCGAGCCACAATGTCTCGCGAGTCACATTCTCGCCACGGCTGCAGTATATGAACAACTTACCTTATCTCCGTATACCCTGAGACAGAATACGCTCCGTACTGTTGATGGTGACGGTGGACAGTGCTTATGACACTTTCATTTGTTTCAGGTTTCTCATACAACAGTCATGGAAATGTTGGCTATATGGGTTATGTGTATATTTATGAATATTAAATAAAATAAACTATAATGTTAAAGAAAGTGCATACTGTATTTTATTACTTCAGTTCACATACTGCCGTGCCACGCAATCATTGACATTTCCTTTAAATGAATGCCTGTCTATTTTTTTTTAATTCTCCTTTCATATCTACCATGCAGTATATTTTAAATTATGTACAAATCCTTAGTATAATTTTATTCGGAAGAAATAATAAAGGACTTAAATAATTTTGCCCTGAATGAGAGAGCTTTTTGCAAAATTAATGGCCCAGCTGATTAATAAAATTCGACATTTACGATTGCAAAGAAAACTGTATGATCATACCTGGAAGTTTCATTAACGAAATCGTTAATCGACCTACACTCCAACAATATTTTATTACATCCTCTCAAACCAATCCAACAAAATCCAAAGGAATCGTTCCAACTCTATTCTACAACACTACGATCTACTATATCGAACCCAACCTAACCCAACCCAACCCAACCCAGCCTAACCCAACTCAACTCAACCCAACCCAACCCAACCCAACCCAACCCAACCCAACCCAACCCAACCCAACCCAACCCAACCCAACTCAATTTGCAATATTTACATTAATCTTGGCTGTGTATGAGAAAGTTGTAGACAAAATTTACCGGCCATTTGTTTCCCCACAACCTAAAAATTGATTGTTCACTCCAGAGATAAAATTTGACATTTAAATTCCAGAAAGGCTTGTACTTATGTACACATATCGTAATGTGTTACTGACGAAACAATCGCCCGACCTATTGATCAACAAAATTTTGTTCTATACTTTCAACATAATTCAACACTCCCAACCAATATGGTCGTATCCTTTTAAATCAAACCATGAGCTCTCACGTCCTATCCTAAATAACCCAACTCCATTTCTATTTAACCCAACAGGCCAAGACCATCTAACTTAAGTAAATAATAACATGAGGGAAAATAAAAATACTCCAAAATTTGAACACATCGATTCCGTCTGTATATAGATATGAGTGATCATGAATAAGTAAATTATATTATGCATTTTTACTTTAAATGTCTTGCACTATCGATTCGTTCTTCTGTTTCCAGACAACTCTCTCTATTGCGAGTCGTAAAGTTTAGATATTTTCCCGTGACATTAACGATGTTATACCGTCAGCTGTCAGAAACATGATCGGAATTGTGCAAGACATTTCTTCGATAATGTCAGAAGCGTTTACACATGGGAACTTTCCCCATGGAATTCTACAAAAATTTTACACAAGTTTGCATTCTGCAGGAAAGAGGGAAAGTAAAAAAGGAGTGAACATTTTTGATCAACTCATCTGTCTCGCCAGGTTGCCCAGACGTCTTGGATTTCCCACGATTTTTCTGGATTTTAATGATGTATCCTGGATTGAGTTATATTTGTCCCGAAATTTGGAAAAGATTGGATATTTTTTTATCTTTTCTATATAATTAGTTAAATATTTCTTATTCATTTTTTCAAGATTCTGTCCAACTTATATTCAACGTCATTGTCATTGCCGCCTGGTGCCGCCTATCGGGTTGTATTGGAATAAAAACGATAATACTATAGTATGTATTAGGTATTATACAGTTTATCATTATTCTTTACTATCTTTGGAAGTTGATTTATTATTGATAAAATTTAAACACTGTATCAGAATTTAAACATTGTATAATGCATTTTTCTGTATAGATCAGGCTGTAATATGACATTAGTTTTCCAGACTTTATCAATAATTCAAATAAAATTTCATAATCTAGCAAAAATGTAACAAAATTAAAAGTTTAGGCGTTATATAATTACTTGAAATACATAAAATGAATAAAATCAGTTGTATTACACATCGAATTAATTAAAATTTGTGGTCACGTTAAAGTACGCAGTATCATAACCTGACCAGGATTCCTGACGAGATAATCTGGGAAATCTGTCTGTCTGTCTGTCAATCGTATTATTATTATTAAAGCTTAAAGGACAGTTTAGGCCTACCTTCTTGTTATTAAATAACACGTGGAATAAGATGATGCAATTCAGAGATGTTATGATTGGTAACGTGTGTGTGTGTGTAGTAATGCTAGAATAAAATGGCAGTAAAACCTGGAAAGGACTTCAGAAAAGTGCAACGAGTAAATAACCGCTGGTTACGTCACATGTTATACAATCTGTTGGGAACCGAATCGTCTTTGTTGGTATGAATGCCTCAGTGAACTAAGTGAACTCATCTCAGGTACTTGAATTTGAATAGGATGTGCAATACATTCTAATGGAAAGTTTTGTTTCTATCTCGTCACAGGGAGCAATTTTTATATTAACCTCTATCTGCATCAGCGTGGATGAGAAGAAAGCAATTGTGCACAAGTATAACCTCGAAGGTCATGATGAGAGATTGAAATGAAGAAACTATTCCCCTCTTTCAGGGTGCTGTTAGAATAACAAGGCTCTAGCAAGCCAGAATAATAATGATTATAATTTGTGTTATTAAATACATAAGTGACACTGGCGTTCCTAATTAAATATATACACACACATAAATATAGTCGAATATAACAATATATAAATAACTAAAAGCGCATTAAAATATAAGATAAGAGGGGAGATGATACGAAACAAGAACAAACTTATTCACAATGGATAAATAAAACGCCTCAAATTAATCGTGCTAAATGACTAAAGAGAATGGGTAAGCGAAATGATTGATTTTTAATTTAAAAATATAAGACCGAAAACGGAATCAAAACAGGAATGGCGTGTCAACTAGCCGATTCCCCAGTAGGTGTGAGCACTGATCAGAAACCCCAGTGTTAACTCTAGTCCGTTGGTAGGACTCTCTCTGAATGATTTCAAGTTAGCCATCAGGACGCAAGGTATAACCCAGTGGAGAGTACTTACTTACAAATGGCTTTTAAGGAACCCGAAGGTTCATTGCCGCCCTCACATAAGCCCGCCAGCGGTCCCTATCCTGAGCAAGATTAATCCAGTCTCTATCATCATACCCCCCCTCCCTCAAATCCATTTTAATATTATCCTCCCATCTACGTCTCGGCCTCCCTAAAGGTCTTTTTCCCTCCGGTCTCCCAACTAACACTCTATATGCATTTCTGGATTCGCCCATACGTGCTACATGCCCTGCCCATCTCAAACGTCTGGATTTCAAGTTCCTAATTATGTCAGGTGAAGAATACAATGCGTGCAGTTCTGTATTGTGTAACTTTCTCCATTCTCCTGTAACTTCATCCCGCTTAGCCCCAAATATTTTCCTAAGCACCTTATTCTCAAACACCCTTAACCTATGTTCCTCTCTCAGAGTGAGAGTCCAAGTTTCACAGCCATATAGAACAACCGGTAATATAACTGTTTTATAAATTCTAACTTTCAGATTTTTGCACAGCAGACTGGATGATAAGAGCTTCTCAACCGAATAATAACAGGCATTTCCCATATTTATTCTGCGTTTAATTTCCTCCCGAGTGTCATTTACATTTGTTACTGTTGCTCCAAGATATTTGAATTTTTCCACCTCTTCGAAGGATAAATCTCCAATATTTATATTTCCATTTCGTACAATATTCCCGTCACGAGACATAATCATATACTTTGTCTTTTCGGGATTTACTTCCAAACCGATCGCTTTACTTGCTTCAAGTAAAATTTCCGTGTTTTCCCTAACCGTTTGTGTATTTTCTCCTAACATATTCACGTCATCTGCATAGACAAGAAGCTGATGTAGCCCGTTCAATTCCAAACCCTGCCTGTTATCCTGAACTTTCCTAATGGCATATTCTAAAGCGAAGTTAAAAAGTAAAGGTGATAGTGCATCTCCCTGCTTTAGCCCGCAGTGAATTGGAAAAGGATCAGATAGAAACTGACCTATACGGACTCTGCTGTATGTTTCACTGAGACACATTTTAATTAATCGAACTAGTTTCTTGGGAATACCAAATTCAATAAGAATATCATATAATACTTCCCTCTTAACCGAGTCATATGCCTTTTTGAAATCTATGAATAACTGATGTACTGTACCCTTATACTCCCATTTTTTCTCCATTATCTGCCGAATACAAAAAATCTGATCAATAGTCGATCTATTACGCCGAAAACCGCACTGATGATCCCCAATAATTTCATCTACGTACGGAGTTAATCTCCTCAAAAGAATATTGGACAAAATTTTGTACGACGTCAATAAAAGTGATATTCCTCGAAAGTTACCACAGTTCGTTTTGTCCCCCTTTTTAAAAATAGGTACAATTATGGACTCCTTCCATTGTTCTGGTACAATTTCCTTTTCCCAAATAGCAAGTACAAGTTTATAAATTTCGCTATATAATGCACTTCCACCCTCTTGTATTAATTCTGCTGGAATTTGATCGATACCTGGAGACTTGTACTTTTTCAGATTTTCTATCGCAATTTCGACTTCTGAAATCGTGGGTTCGGGTATAAATGGCTCAGCAGTTTGTATTTCAATATCGTCCCGATCATTTCTATTTGGCCTATGTACATTTAGTAGTTGCGCAAAATAGTTTTTCCATCTGTTTAGGATTGATGAAGAGTCTGCAAGCAAGTCACCATTCTCATCCTTGATCACGTTTACCCTTGACTGATATCCGTTCTTAAATTCATTTATACCCTTATATAAATCTCGAATGTTTTTATTCTTACTATTTGTTTCTACCTCATTCAGTTTTTCCTTCAAGTAACCTCTCTTTTTATTCCTAAGTGTACGACTTGCTTCCCGTCTTTCATTGAAATAATTATCTCTATTCTCCTCAACTGGATCCTGTAAGAATTTCAATTTTGCCTGTTTCCTTCTTTCTACTACCATGCAACAATCTTCATCAAACCACGGTTTCTTTTTCTTAGTTTCATAATAACCTATGCTCTGCTCAGCTGCAATTTTGATACTATCTCTGATATTTTCCCACACGCTATTAACATCTAATTCTTTCTCAACTTCGTCGGAACTTTCTAAAGTGGCAAACCTATTCGAAATTTCGACCTGATAATTTTGCTTAGCTTCCTCGTCCTTTAATTTCAAAATATTGAATTTAGTAATATTAACTTGTTGCTCTACTCGCTTGGCTACTGATAATCTTTCTCTTAATTCTCCAATCACCAAATAATGGTCAGAATTACAGTCTGCACCTCTGAAAGTTCGAATATCTACTATACTAGTATGTCTCCGTTTATCTATCAAGACATGATCTATTTGGTTGTGTGTCAATCCATCTGGAGAAGTCCAAGTATATTTATGTATATCCTTATGGGGGAATGTTGTACTTTTGACAATTAAATTTTTCGATGTGGCAAAGTTGACTAATCTAACTCCATTGTCACTACTAATTGCGTGTAGGCTCTCTTTTCCAATAGTTGGTCTAAAAATATCCTCCCGTCCTACTTTAGCGTTGAAATCCCCCAATAAAATTTTCATATGATATCTAGGGAACTGATCAAAAGTATGTTCCAATTCCTCATAGAAGCTATCCTTTATATAGTCGTCTTTCTCTTCTGTAGGGGCGTGAGCATTTATAACTATGATGTCGCACCATCTACCCTTAAGTACTAAATATGATAACCTGTCACTGATAAATTCGACCTTTTTTACTGCTGATTTTATTCTTTTATGTACAAAGAATCCTGTTCCTAATTGGTGATTATTGTTTCCTTCCCCATAATACAACAAGTAATCTCCTATTTGTGATATGCCATTCCCATCTAACCTAACCTCTTGTACTCCCACAAAGTCTATTCTATATCTAGCTAGTTCTTTTGCTACTAATGTTACCCCTCCTGTTCTATAAAGACTAGTTACGTTCCAAGTGCCAAATCTCAAAACCTTATTCCTTTGCTGTGGTCGTGCCAGAGAATCAGTCCTATTCCGAGGCTTACTGTAGGAATTCGTAACAAGCTGTTTTTTACGGTGATGGGTTGTTAGCCCTTCGCCCAACCCCCAAGCTGGAGGACCACCCCTTATCGGCTGTCCACGACTGCTTATTCAATATATTCGCAGCTACCCTCCATATCTGGAGGCCGTCTCCTCTATCCGCAACCTGAGGACGCGCCATGCCGTGGTGATAGGGACCCACCATACATGGAGTGGAGAGTACAGGAAGTGAAAAGGACGTAGCTGGGACAGCGAGGTCTGTAGGAGAATAAATGAAATACTGTACAGTAGGTTAAAAGTGGAGGAGAGACGAGTTCTACTGAGTAATTACCAAAATATGAATTTCACAAAGATGACGCAATATACTTTATTATTATTGTAACTTTTATTTGAAACAAGAATGTAACTTTTATTCAAAACAACAATAATCACTTTCTACAATTTAATTTAAACACTCCCGTCAACAATGGGATTTCCACTCCACACAGCAACACAGTATTCGTTATTGCACTCCACAGACGACAATGATAATTCACTTGGATTATTGCGAACAACAATATACTCCTAATCTCAACTAATGTTCACAAAACACTATTTACAGCACACAACTGTCAGTTCTCAGTTCACAGTTCGTTTGCCTTGGCTAGTTCTTTCAGCTCAGTCACTCAAGTTCACAGTATCTCGAACCCAAGACCTTCAGAGACAGTCCACTGAACTTCGAACTCAGGTTCCCCAACTGCTGTCCACTGCACTCGAACTCAAGTCTTCCAACTGCCTTGCTTCCGCCTGGACCCTCGGACAGTTGCGGACACATACTCAAGACGAACTCCGGTCTCGAAGCTGGCTTCACTGCTACACAAGACTGGCTGGCTTGCTGATCAAAAACTGAACTCCTCTCGAAGGCTGGTTTCCTTTTATTTGCTAGGCAACACTTCGCGATCCTTCGATTTCCGGTCGTTTCCGTTACTGGACAATTCGTTTTCGAGAATAATCTGTCCCACTGCTTCTTCTCCCCCTTCACCTCGCGCCGCAGTTTGCTTTCTTCCCCTCTCGGCATGCACCAGATACGCGCGCAACCTCCCCCGCAACGTCGCCCGTCTCCCGCACGATCGACACCCGGCTGTCACATTATTATGCTTCACTGTCCTTTTAAAAATCCAGCTCTTTTTGTCATGTTCAAAATGATATCACCGTTTATGATCTGTTTTCTTCAACTCTTATGGGACTGAAACTTCTTAAGGCAAGGTAGGAGTTAAACCAAGTGAAGCAAAGTCCTGTAACGGACGTTTTAAGAGGATTTGGGCGTTGTTGGAAGGATATTGTGTATTGCTATGTTATCGCGTGTATAAAGTTATTTTATATTTGCAGTTACATTTTAGTAGGATACGTATTAAATGTTCTGGTTGTGATTTAGGTACAGAATTATACAACAAAGTGCCAAAATTAATACTGTGCTTTAGACCAGCAGAATTGAAACATTTATGTTCTACCAATGTTAAGTTTGTATTACAGGCACATAAGAATAATTAATGTTAATTCATTACAATTTTTTTTATAAAATATTAACAACGTATATTTATAAATTTGTTAAATTTTATCTACATTAAATTCAGAAAAAAATAATTTAGTTGGATAATCAAAAAGTTTCTTTAAACAAATTTTAATTATTAGTTTCTGTAGTAAAATTAATGGATTAAAATTAATTTTTTGTACTTCCACCCCAAACAATAAAGCCATATTAGATAATGGACAGAAAAAGGCCAAACATTACGCAAAATTCTAATGGGTAAGTAGCATCGAAAATTAGCAAATTCATAAATTGCTTCACTAAAGCTCTTTCAGAGATAAGACCATTTCAAATTTTGATCAATAATGATACTTACAAATTTTTAAATTTTTAATGTAGGCAGTTGTTAATGAATAAGGAACTTATATTGATTTTTAATGAAAGGAAGTTGGAGTGAAGTCATTTTTAATGCATATATTAACATTTCTATATTATGCTTCTTGCCAAGACAAGTGACAAGTCATAAGTGACGTCAGACATTACAGAGAAATGCCATGTCAAAACGTTAACTTTTTGTTCTCCTTGTAGTCGAGGATAAACTTTTGACGTCAAAAGATATGATATTTGTTTTATTCTTTTTGAATGGTTTGCTCAGAAAGAAATATGGTAGCTGATGATTGCGTAGAACGCTTAAATGGGATTGAGTGATTTAAAATAATCGTAGGTCGTTGCTTCATGTGAATAATCTTAGCATAATCATAAAAAAAAGAACTTAACTTCAATGAATATCGTAACCAGTGCAAGAAAATATGGAGTATTCGCTTCTCACGCTACCGGTAATAATTTCTTGGCTGTACAGTCTTAGAAAAAGTTTTT
Organism: Periplaneta americana; assembly: GCF_040183065.1. Taxonomy (NCBI): domain Eukaryota; kingdom Metazoa; phylum Arthropoda; class Insecta; order Blattodea; family Blattidae; genus Periplaneta; species Periplaneta americana. Next base: position 106,891,431 of record NC_091119.1, on the reverse strand, counting down.
GTCGCACAAAGACTTTATAAATCCCAAAAAGGAGGCAGTGCTCATAGTCAGATACACAACGAAACAAAACTAATTTTATTATTCTTAACTCAGCCGTCGGCAGAAATGTCATCGCGATGCCTATTATTAAGTCACGTTGCAGGGGCAGGCAAGCAATAATATCCCCCCCTCTCAACCAACTCTTTGCAGGTACATTGTACAAGCACCTATCAGTGGCGTAACACATTCTGACTTAGTTAAACATGGCTCTCTCCAAAGATAGGAAACGTGTATTTAAAGCAGAATGGGAGGAGAAGTATTTTTCTTGTGCTTACGGAAATAATTAATAGTATATGTTTATTGTGCTCGAAAGTTTTAAAGGACATTATTTATCAACACAATATTAAACGTCATTATAATGTAACCTATGTCATAGAGAGCATCAGAATATCACAGGTATTTATGAACATTTTAAATCTAAATTGCAGCACGAAGGGCAATAGCAAAACGTACTAGATATGTACGATATGGTGCGATCATTCATTACAATGATAGATATCTGGAAATCAAGTATGAGGTGAAAACAGTTCCATCATTTCCCATGCTTACAATCTCTTTCTGATATTTCTGAATCAGATTTAAATAATTATGCTCATCTAACTCTAAAAACAGAATTTCAACAGCGGTGATTCGGTGATTTTAAAAAAATATTGCAAATGATTTCTTACTTTTTGCGAATCCTTCGACCACAGACATAAACAAGGTTAAGCCAGAAATGCAGCAAGTAGTAGCTGATTTACAGAGTGATACTTATTTACAAACGCTGTGCAAAGACGTGTGGTTTAAATTTTTTAAAATTCTGTCTACGGAAAAATATGCTTCCCTTTGGTTGTTTGCCGCCAATAATAGCGGATATGTTTGGTTCCACTTACAGCTAAGAACATTTTTTTTTTTTCAAAATTGAAACTTGCAAAATCAAAACAAAGATCGCGGTCGAAAGATGAAAGTTTATCCGCTATGTTGAAATTGACTACTTTTGACATAAACTTAGAATTCTGTGGCATCTTGAAAGTTACGGTAAATATGAAGTTTGTGATGGCTGCACGCCAGTGATGTCTAAGCGGGCCCTTAACCCTACCCACAAACATGGGCCGTCATGTGTATTGCTGGTTGCATTGCCTGATGTCATCATGAGTACAATTCTGCCGATGACTCCCTTAACTAGTCCTTCTCTTGTGAACAAAATCTTTCGTCCTCTGATCATGCGCACTGCCTCCTTTCTGGAACTGTGCGACAAAACTTTTTTCTAAGACTGTACATAATACATATGCAATAATTATAGTCGAAATTCATTTATTTTTACAATAATGATCTTATGTTGCGGATTGCAATGCCCCCCTGCCGGTAAGGGTCAGTGATACGTGTCGAGTTAGGGTTACATCGGTGAGCTCCCGCTAAGGAGCAAGGTACATGTAGAGTATTATAAAAATGGTAATGGAATTTTTTTCGCTTAAAGTGCTCACCAAATCTTCTAAGTTAAAAATAGTTTTTACAAGTGTTACGTTCGTAGTGAACGTGAATAAGAGTGGAGGGTTGGTAAAAGTCATCGGTGCAAGGTCACGGGAAATGAACAGGTAGCCAACAGGACCGCTGTTATTGATTAACTGATGACATTGAGTGAGGAAAAGCCATTTGCAATTACATTACATCTGGACATGGTTGAGGAATATGTTGCTCAAGAGCTTTGTGATGTACACTAAATTCATAGGGAAGAGAGATGTGTTGCGATGGCAGCACTTCAGTTTTATCAAGGAACCTTTCTATAGTTTCGTTCTGCAGCTCGTTCATCGTTTGTAGCGTTTTCCAAAGATTGAGATCAAGATTGAAGTATTGATGTGTAACTATTACCCCAGATCACATATAGATTGCTTATTCCTATGTAAAAATTGGTTGCACTTTGAAGAGAACAACCGCCAGGATCGCCACCTGTCCGCCGTAAAAGAACATGAGATGGCAGTACAGTCGCTAATGCAATTGAAATGGGAATTTTGACATGACTCCTTATGTAACAACTAGATGGGTGCATAGTAAACCTGACAAAAGTTGTTACCTTCAAAGCCTATAACGCAGAGCATTCTGGGTATATATGATCTAGGCCAGTGATATCAAAGCAAGCGCATTTTTCTGACCTTGACGTCGTGAGCGGGCAGCAAGCGCTAAGTATGGAAAGAGGAAGAGTTGTGTATATGAATAAGCAACCTGTTGGATTAAGAAAACAGTGGTGTACAAACTTCAAACGGAACGTGAAATTTTATGTCGTTATTTTTATATGGCTTCTTTCTGTTTAATAGTCTATTATCTATATTGTCTGTAAAACAAAAGTACTAATACTGATTTATTAATATTGCACTTGTGTTTTAAATCTTAATAACATAATAGAAAGTTAAGAAGGAATATTCACTTAAATTCCATAGTAGTATAATATTATACTGCATTAAGTGGATGAAACACATCATTCATAAAGAAAGTGATATTCCAAAGAAACAGATTGAGTATGACATGATAAGTTGGAATTTATATTGATGGTATCTTTAGCCTTACAAAAGTAATCAATAAACTAATCAAAACAATATTACAGTACAAAGCAAAGTTACCTAGGTACTGTATCTGTTTTAAGTGTAATTAATATTACATAAAAAACTCTTATCGCATTATAATTTTAAGGTGATATTTGTGAGCAACTTCCTATCATCAGAATATTAAATTATTTTCCCGAAATCTGCTGAAGCTATAGAGCTGGCATTTTTACAACACATGGGCACGTATCTTTTGCTTATGATATAACAATAGTTGCTTTGTTAATTGATTTCCTTACAAACAATTTCCATGCGAATATTTTCAAAATTTTCGATACACTAGCTTCAGTAATACGTATATACGGTATATTAGATTTACGAAAACATAGGCCTATATCTGAAAATTTCACTTTTCTATACGAAAAGTTGAGAAAATATTTATTTTGAATAAAAAAATCAAACTTGCGAAAAATGAGCATTAAAATTAAAACTTACATTCTTATAATGCACTTATACTTTTCAGGCAAATCTAAAAATTAACATGGATACAGTTTTAATAAGTTCTCTTCCCTTTATCTATTGAATTAGTGCTGGCCATCCCTGAATATAGCTCGACCAAGCGGCATAAACCACCTCTTTCGTCTGTCTCTTTCCTTTCCGCTGTAAAGCGCTCAGGCTCTCCTGGGCTCTAAAGTGCGCGCTTGCTCCTGTGGGCATCAATTGACATGCCTGATCTAGGCTATTACCCATCCTACAAACATCTCAAGTGCAAGATGGAATAACATTTGATTAAAACATTTTGCTGAGTGGACTTCTCTGTACAGACTCAGAAACAAAATTCGAGCCACCTGAATTTTCCCAAGTTCCAGTAATAACAGACTACGCATGCTCAGTGCTTTAAAGCGGTGGTACAGACGCGATCGCTTTGGCAGCTATTAAAAATAATTTTACTTCGATTGTTGTCGCAAGCCGCAAGGCATTTTAAAAGATGCGAAGAAAAGTAGTATATTCCTAAAAGTAGGCGAACATTTGTAAATCGTGCAGTAAAATATAACTGTGGTAAACGAAATATAACCTGTATAATGGAAAAAAAAAACCTTCCGCACCAGGATTCAAATCCTCAACCTTCTGATCTGCGAGCAGGCACGATAGCACAGAGCTATCGGAACGATTTTTGTAGAATTATCGTACTCGGGATTATTGTATTCTGTTCACTTTCATTTACTGAATAGTTTTTCGTCATTAATTTGACCTTACTTTCAGATTAATTTCGTGTTTCTTGCATTAGATGTGAAAGTATACCTTACTGTAAAACTGTTGAAATAATACAAAGTTGAAGACCTGAAAACCATTCTTAAATCGTGTAATAATAATAATAATAATAATAATAATAATAATAATAATAATAATAATAATTACGTTACTCCTCTGTGAGCTTCGTCTTGTGTAATAAAGGAAATTTTCCAAGTAATTTAGTCATACATAATCATCATCATCATCATCATCATCATCCTGATTGATTTGTAACTAAACATTGTACCACAGTGGAAAATTACGATTTTCTATCGATAAATGAACATATACTAGACTGTGGTATAATCTCACTAGAACATCAATATTCGGGTTGGATGAAGGATGATGGTATACAGAAGTGAAGCTAATACAGGAATACTGCTCACTCGCATAATGGATGCTGTAGCCGGCGTCAAGAAACGTCACATGTTCTTCAGTGGAGGCCTGTATGCGCAATCCAGACCTTTCAGAGTACCTTGACACAAGAACTATGGATGATTTTCAGTGCAGCGGTGTTATAGCTAATTGTAACCTGGGTCTATTCCGCAAAGTATTTATACTTTATAATAAATTTGTTTGTTATTAGGTGGTCAATAATTATGAGGTGCAGAACCTGTAGAAAATCGTAATTTTCCACTTTGGTACAATGTTTAGTTACAAATCGAATCAGGATGATGACGATGATGATGATGATGATGATATCTGACTAAATTAGTTGGAAAATTTCCTTTATTACATGAGACGAAGTTCACAGAAGAGTAACGGAACTATTATTACTTACTTACTTACTTACTGACTTTTAAGGAACCCGGAGGTTCATTGCCGCCCTCACATAAGCCCGCCATTGGTCCCTATCCTGAGCAAGATTAACCCATTTCCTATCATCATATCCTACCTCCCTCAAATCCATTTTAATATTACCTTCCCATCTACGTCTCGGCCTCCCTGAAGGTCTTTTTCCCTCCGGCCTCCCAACTAACACTCTATATGCATTTCTGGATTCGCCCATACGTGCTACATGCCCTGCCCATCTCAAACGTCTGGATTTAATGTTCCTAATTATGTCAGGTGAAGAATACAATGCATGCAGTTCTGTGTTGTGTAACTTTCTCCATTCTCCTGTAATTTCATCCCTCTTAGCCCCAAATATTTTCCTAGGCACCTTATTCTCAAACACCCTTAACATATGTTCCTCTCTCAAAGTGAGAGTCCAAGTTTCACATCCGTAAAGAACAATCGGTAATATAACTGTTTTATAAATTCTAACTTTCAGATTTTTTGACAGCAGACTGGATGATAAAAGCTTTTCAACCGAATAATAACAGGCATTTCCCATATTTATTCTGTGTTTAATTTCCTCCCGAGTATCATTTATGTTTGTTACTGTTGCTCCAAGATATTTGAACTTCTCCACCTCTTCAAAAGATAAATTTCCAATTTCTATATTTCTATTTCGTACAATATTCTCGTCACGAGACATAATCATATCCTTTGTCTTTTCGGGATTTACTTCCAAACCTATCTCTTTACTTGCTTACAGTAAAATTCCCGCATTTTCCCTAATCGTTTGTGGATTTTCTCCTAACGTATTCACATCAGAGACCTGCAAGAGAGCGAGCGCGGGATATCGTTATCAGTCCAGGAAGGCACTGACTGAATGAATAGCGATCATATACGAATAGTTCCGATAAATCACGAAGTAAGGCAACACACCGAGCGATCGGGTCTGACGACGAACGCTCGGTGTTCATGAGTGCTCTTCCGGTAGCAGTAAGCAGTAGGTGAATTGTAGGCTTGTCTAATCAGTACGTTTCATCAAAACGAATGTGAAGATGATTCAATAGTATCGACGTCGATCTCAAGCAGAGGCTCGGACACCGTCTCTGTTGATGGTAAAAGATTACAAGACACGATGTCAAAAGTATATGCCGAAAATAAAGTTAAATCAGCAGAGTCAGAGTAGTGGAAGAAAAGGGAAAGCAGTTACCTACTAGCTCTGCTTGGACTAAATTCGGAGAAGTAAGCGATAAGAATACCTTAAAGTACATAGGATTGTCCACACCTGTGGAGTAACGGTCAGCGTGAAACCAGGTGGCCCGGGTTCGAATCCCGGTCGGGGCAAGTTACCTGGTTAACGTTTTTTCCGGGGTTTTCCCTCAACCCAATACGAGCAAATGCTGGGTAACTTTCGGTGCTGGACCCCAGACTCATTTCACCGGCATTATCACCTTCATTTCATTCAGACGCTAAATAACCTAAGCTGTTGATAAAGCGTCGTAAAATAACCTACTAAAATAAAAATATTCCCAAGTTAATGAGTAAAGTTCATATTACGTTCGAGATGAAACAAAATATATCGCTACTAATTTATTATTTGCATTTCATACTTCGATAGACATTTTTAGTTGTCACGTATTAAATGTAATTTCTCGGTTTTATATACATTTTATAGTAATATAACCAAACATTTCATTTGCATTTACAATATTATCACGATTAAATTTGTGTCTCAGTTTGTTTTTGAAGTTAAATGTTAAACTGAGTAGGAATGAAATATATTTATACAGAAAATCATTTCAGGCTGTTTCAATCTAAACAAAGAAAAATGTGTAATTAATTAAATTTCCACTAAAATATATAATTGTTGAAAACAATCGAATGATTTCTATGATTACTCCATTGTAGGATTAAATCATTCGAATGCATGAATGAATTGTTCAATAACATTGCAGTATGTTGATTAGTCATTCTATACGTAGGCCTATAGCCTGAGAGCAGCGCTCTTTTTTCTTATCACCATGTAGGTCAGGTGTTTAATTTAATAAAGATCAGGGTCAGATACTGGGGCTGTTAGAAGAGTCAGTACGCTACAACCACACAGAACATTCGAAGCTTATCATTCTATTGTTGCGTCATATGATTCTGAACTCGAAGCTCTTATCATTATCTTAAAATGGAACATATTCTGTTATGCGAGTACATATTTTGTGTAACTTCATACGGCTTGTTGTGGTGGTAAGCAAAATCAATGAATAATCAAGTGATATTGTGAATATTTCTATTATTTCGAATGGTTTTGATAATCAAATGAATGCATTCGATTTTTACCAATGCTGTACTACGTAGTACTGTAGCATACTGCTTCGCGTACAGTGGTTGAAGCGAGCGCTCGTTCCGACAGGGGAGCGATCCCCCGGGCGAGCTCGAGCGAGCGCAGGCCAAACCCGAGCTCGAGCGATTACACACGAAGTGCATTCGGTAAAACCGATCTCAGATATCGTTAAGCATCGCTCTCTTGCAGGTCTCTGATTCACATCATCCGCATAGACAAGCAGCTGATGTAACCCGCTCAATTCCAAACCCTCTCTGTTATCTTGGACTTTCCTAATGGCATACTCTAGAGCAAAGTTAAAAAGTAAAGGTGATAGTGCATCTCCTTGCTTTAGCCCATAGTGAATTGGAAAAGCATCTGACAGAAACTGACCTATACGAACTCTGCTGTACGTTTCACTGAGACACATTTTAATTAATCGACTTTGCTGTGGTCGTGGCAGAGAATCAGTCCCATTTCAAGGCTTATTTGAAGCTTTCGTAACAAGCTGTTTTTTACGGTGGTGGCCCTTCGCCCAACCCCCAAGCTGGAGGACCACCCCTCATCGGCTATCCGCGACTGCTTATTCAATATATTCACAGCTACCCTCCATATCTGGAGGCCGTCTCCTCGATCCGCAACCTGAGGACGCGCCATGTCATGGTGATAGGGACCCACAATACATGGAACGTAATTATTATTATTATTATTATTATTATTAAATTATTATTATTATTATTACCATCCATTAGATAGGGACCGATGGCGGGCTTATGTGAGGGCGGCAATGAACCTTCGGGTTCCTTAAAAGCCATTTGTAAGTAAGTAAGTATTACCATCATCATTATTATTAGACGTGTATAAACATTAATAGTCGTTACATCGATCCTAGTGGTGGAGTCACTTCCACTTTACAATGGCGACCCATAGACAACGGAGGCTTCAACTAATTGTTCTGACCCAAAATGGCTTTTCAGCTTCAGAAGCGAGAGGTAGATGATTCCTACCAAAGTTTGTAAAGAACAGAGATGAGAACATAAAAATACGACGTAATAGATGTAACGAGATTAGACCATGTCAGAAATCAAACAGTAAGAGAGTAGTGCTGTATACAACAAATAGGAGACTGGGTTATAAAAGAAAGGGACGAGTGGAATAGACATTTATCAAGAATGGACGAGCATAGGATTGTGACAATTGCGAGGGATGATCGAACTCAAGAAGGGAGAAACTCTGGAATGCCTAAGAGAAGATGGAAGACTGTAATATGATCAATACAGACTTGTAGTCTGAGAAGAGAAATAACAATTGAAGGAGAGTCTCGCTTACAGATGACATCCCGCAACGATTCATAGCTATAGGTATCCTACAAGCAAAACCCAGCTCAGACTCCACGAGCCGCGCATGCTATACCCGTCTTACCCCCCTGCTATAGGCGGATTCTTTAATAAGCGACTACTGGTATAGCTATAACGGCTACGGTTGCGGACATGTGCACTCAAAGAGCAGCTGTAACAAAACCAATGAAGTGAATATAACATTAAAAGATGTCAACATCGTCTCTTTCTACGTCACAATCGGTATCTGTCTTCACTGGAACTGTTCTCATATTTAAATTTTAAATTTTTAAATGAAATAAAATTAATATTTAATATAAAATGCTATGTGACTCCCTGACTCTGTAGCAATAACACGTGTTCAGTTCAGCACAAGAAGATAATATGTGCGCATGCGCATAGTGTCGGTTGTGTGATTGGAGACGGGGAGCATGCTGGGAAAGGGAGCATACGTCATCTGTGCGAGACAGTCACGCCTGCTGGTTTCTGCGCATTGAGTTTTGTTTGCTGGATGCCTATACCACTCGGTTTAAAGATTTTATACCATCTCTGCATCCAGATAATACATGAAGAGTTTTTTTTCAAAACCGAACATGTCCACTTGACTTAATTTTTCAGGAGAAGCCAAAAACTCGTATCATCTAAAACAAAGAAATATTTTGATTTTTGATTTTTCATAAAAGTATACAGAGAGCATGATATGTTACATGAATTTAAGAAGACTGAGACCAACGGTACTACAGTAATTGCAAGAAAACATTTGGACATGTTCAGCTTTGCTATAAAAATATGGATGTGTTTCGTTTTGCTAAAAATAAAATTTGAACGTAATATAATTATTATGAATTATTTCGTATTAATATTATTATTAATTAATAATAGTATTTTGTATTAATTAATGATTTTACAGACTGAACACTTTATATTGGCATTTTGTTTTACAAAATTAAGGAAGAGTTCAGTTACCAGGCTATTCTTTTAGATACGGTACAGTAGCGCTCAAAAGTATTTTGTAATAAGAGTTTTTGGTTGCCAGCACTGTTTATCTACTGCAATAACAAAGTGAGTAGTACTGCTGTGTCAGTTACTAAGGTGCTTCACGTTGCTGTGGTCACGCTGTCTGAACACTTGTAAGTTGTGTTTACACCAATAACACTTTCAATTTCTCTGGCTCATAAGTATTTGGTAATACATTCTACAGACATAACTGTAACATTTTTTATTTCTGCATGTAATTACTTGTTCCTATAGATGAAGGCATGCCGAAACAAAAAGAATACCCAGTGGAATTAAAGGAAGCTGCATTAAATGCCCTTCGACAAGCCAAACACAGTCTTCTGTTGCCAAGGATTTCGGTATATTACAACAACTAGTAAATGTGTGGTATCGGCGTTATAAACAAACAGGCAATGTAAATAATAAGCCCTGATCAGGTCGTCATCGAAAAACTTCAAACAGGGTACATAGAATGATAAAAATCAGTCTTTTGCTAACCAACTCAAGTCAGCAATGGCAATACGAAACGATCTGAAAACAAATAATGGGTTAAAACGTCATGTTTCAACAGTAAAGTTTCGCCTAAGTACTCAAGATTTACATGCTAGGTGGCCTAGCCTATCTGAAAAAAATCGAAAGGCCAGACTGAAATTCGCAGAAACATATTCCAAGTGGACCTCTCAAGACTGGTCTCGCATCTTGTGGAGTGACGAGAGTAAATTTAATCTGTTGTCTTCTTATGGTATTACGTATTACATCGTTCTATAAATGAAAGAAACAACAAACGGTATCAGGTTACTACAATAAAGCACGGTGGTGGTATCGTCACGGTCTGAAGTTGTTTCTCCAGAAGTAGTGTTGAAATTCTGACTAAAGTCGAGGGCAAAATGGATCGTTTCATGTACCGGAATATCCTGGAAGAACATATGGTGCCACATGGAAGGGGATGCATGCCACGGCAATTGATTTTCCAACAGGCCAACAATCCGAAACATGTATTAGCCTATTAGCCCATGTCAAAAATATGTTTACAGAGAAAAAAAATAGGATTTTGGAATGACCAAGTCAAACCCCGACTTAGATCCAGTAGAACATCTCTGGGAGAAGTTGGATCGACGTGTTCGTTGCAGGCAGTACTCCAATAAACATCAAGTTTTGGAGATTTTAAGAGAAGAGTGGATGAACATTCCAAAGGAGCGTCTGGAAAATCTAGTAGATTCTATGCCAAGAAGATGCAGTGCTGTCATCAAAGCAAGAGGTTATGCAACAAAATATTGAGTTCTTTTTCTCTAAAACAGAAGGATTTATTCATATTCATATTCAGTTCATTTTAAAGCTACAAAATACTTTTGAGCTTTTGTCATTCGAAAAATAATTTTTGTTTACATCAGTTTTTATCACATTATGTATACATTAGTGTTAGTTGTAAGAGAAATACATGCTTTTCATTGCAACAGTGGAGAAATTATTTTGAATTCTTTTATGCCCACATAGTTTCGAAATTGTCATCCTACAAAATACTTTTGAGCGCTACTGTATGTAAGCCAAAGTCATCCAGCAGACACTCAAAAATCACTCTTCTTCATTACACTCATACTTATTAATAGTAATTCGTGTAAATTACTGATATTACACATTGAACACTTTATATTGACATTCTTTTAGAATCTGTTGTGCAAGCATGTTCTTGGTTTTTGTTTTAACTGAATTAGTTGAGGATCAGGATTGCCGTTACTTCTCATTTTTTCTCTTCTGTGCTGCCAAAGATTTTAATCTTCCTCTATTTCTTGATTCACTGCTCGTTTTTCCTGCAGAAACATCCATTATAATAGTTTCGATAAGAGCAACATTTCATGCCTCAGACTGCTGAAATAATTACATTTTTTTAGCGCATTGTTGGCAAGTTAAAATGCTCTAAAATGACCTTCATCACTCATTGGCAATAGTTGAAAATAGTGGGAATTTTAAACAACTATTAAAACTAAGTTGGACATGTGCTATTTTGCTTTCAAAAATTCTATTAAACAATAGGCTATAATAATTACTGGAGATGTTCAGTTTTAAGAAAAAAGTGTGGAAAAAATGAACTGGATGGACATGTTCAGCTTTGATGCAAAAATCAATATTCACAGGACAGTTTCAATGAGATATATTCACTTTCTTTCAAAAATAAATTTATATCTAGTTAAATATCAGATAGATCTACCATAATCGACTTATAACACAATTTCGTAATTTTTGGACATGTTCAGTTTTGAAAAAAAAAGCTCTTCAAATACACAGTTTATATCTTATAAGAGGTATCTGTACGGTAGGGATACTGACGGTCCGATTCCGCATTAGAAAATATTTAAACGTTGTATATAACTTGTGAGCTTATGTGTAGGAATTGTGTAAATGAAGATTACATTTTCTCACATATCCAGCTCTAAACACGTGAATTGGATGGGACTAGTTGTAGATCTCTTGTAAAGTGGTGTTCGGATCCGAAGGATATAAAGGGGATTAAAACACTGAACACACGCAAGTTTATACTTGCCTCTGGTTTGCCTCTTTAATCTCTGTGAATGGAGCATGTAGCGGGCCAATTTAATAGGCCTAGTGCTAAGACTCTTTGGCCACCATGGAGAAAGGAGGAAAAACAGCGCACGCTTAATTATCAACATTATTCTCTTGTGAGTAGACAGTGGATGCGGGATGACTTATCGTTGAATGTAAGTGCACATTTACTATATGTTACATTTTTTTCATTCAGACCATTGGCTGAACAGGTTTTAAACATAAACAGACGACGTCAACATGCTACTGTAACTCCGTACAGTCAGAAGGAAAAGAAAAATAACGTACTGTAGTACATATGTATCTTGCAAGGTTCAGTCCTCGTCATCATTGATGCAATTACCAGCGTTGCAATAAACGACGATATATTCTCGTAAGTTGTCGAAGCTGAATCATCTTCGCCTATCGCTTAAACAGTTTTTGTATCGAGAGAATTTCTGAAGGAAACCTCTAAAATGGGGATCGCTCAATTTCTTTAGAGGAATATTTATACTGAGCATCATGTTGCACGTGTCGTTAGACCCGCACAACTAAATGATGATGATGATGATGATGTTGTTGTAGTTGTAGATGGTTCCTCAGATTTCATTTCAGCGCATTTCTTGTGCGATGTACTGTTGCAATGTTTCTCTATAGCCTGAGTTGTTCTGGTTTTTATTTCAATTTTACATACATTACACACGATATTGTCTTCGTTAATACATAGAATGTCACTCTCATACTTTTTAATTGCATTTCGTTTCTCGAAGCGAATTTAACGTTTTTCCATTATGAATGGATCAGCACAACATATTCAACGCGTACTAAATACTTGAGCAGGATAACACAACTGCACGGATCGGGTTCCTTCGTTATGTACGCTGCTGTACTCGCCAGGTACACAAAAGACGAACGGCGCGGCACGTGCCATATACTCTGATACACTTCACTTTTCCTTAAATCATCCCTCATCCACTGTCTACTTATGAGTTTCCTAACAAAAGCTAACTTTAATTATTCTTTTCCCAACTATGGGTTAATAAATCTCCATTAACCATAAAATGATAGTGGGAAATTTTTAACTGTATTCGTGTACTTGTATTCACATTTCATAATAAATAATGTATTATGTAAAATATTTATTGCATTTAAATTACTATGCTTTTTCCTGAAAACAATTTTAAAATATAATGAGGTATGTTTGTGTACTTTTATCTCCTATTGAAGTAACAGGCGATAGACACTTACTATGAAATTTGACAGAACACGTTGTCCGGAATGTAGGAAAGGATTACGTGTTTCAAGCTTAAGGCAGCAATTATTTCATCTATATTCAAACTTACAAGGGAACTGCAAGACATAAATACAACTTCAAAAATAGCAAAAGATTTGACTTCGTGTAGCCTTTTCATTAGACTGTTACAACACGCACGATGACACGATTTTTCGTGAACCTTTACATCTTTTCATCCATTAGATCTGTTTCGATCTCCGGCCAGGTCGTGTTGTTGTTTAGTTAACTGTCCGAAAACAGGTCCGAACCTCACAAATGATACCAACAAGACCCTACTTATAAGACAACTAATTCAGAAGATAATGGGGTAGAGTGACCGTTCCTCTATCCCTCCATTGCATATATCACCGACTAGCTACATATTACACTAATCAAACTTCAGATGCATATAAACAATTGTTCTTCCTTTGACACATATCGTCAAGTGAAATGTACCGCTTGATAATAGATGTAGTCTACATATTAGCCAGAACCTCAATCAGAGGTATAGACCAACCTACTCCTGTTTTTCTCTGTAATTCCACCAGCATTCTCCGTCTGGCCCTCATTTGATAAAGTATCTGCAATACACTGAAACTAAGCTGGGGATAATACGGTTTTCAGATTATTATACCTATAGGAATGACTTGGGACTCCGAGCCCTGTGGGTTAACAGGTATTAGTCTGATTGGATCTGGTTTTTAAGGAACCCGGAGGTTCACTGCCGCCCTCACATAAGCCCGTAATCGGTCCCCATCCTTAGCAAGATTAATCCAGTTTCTAACATCATATCCCACCTCCCTCAAATCCATTTTAATATTATCTTCCCATCTACGTATGAAGGTCGTTTTCCCTCCGGCCTCCCAACTAACACTCTATATGCATTTCTGGATTCGTCCATACGTACTACATGCCCTACCCATCTCAAACGTCTGGATTTAATGTTCCTAATTATGTCAGTTGTACGTTATGTAACTTCCTGCATTCTCCTGTAACCTCATCCCTCTTAGCTCCAAATATTTTTTTCTGGTCACGAGACATAATCACATACTTTGTCTTTTTCAGACTTACTTCCAAACCTATCTCTTTACTTTCTTCAAGTAAAATTCACGTGTTTTTTTTAATAGTTTGTGGATTTTGTCTTAACAAATTCACGTCATCCGCATAGACAAGCAACTGATGTAACCCATTCAATACCAAGTCCTCTCTATTATCCTAATGGCATATTCTAGAGCAAAGTTAAAAAGTAAAGGTGGTAATGCATCTCCTTGCTTTAGCCCGCAATGAATTGGAAAAGCATCAGATAGAGGCTGGCCTATACGAACTCTGCTGTACGTTTCACTGAGACACATTTTAATTAATCGAACTAGTTTCTTGGGAATACCAAATTCAATAAGAATGGTAACAACACATCACATCCTATGACCAGGGCGGTGATTTACCCGCCCTGCTATGACTATACAAGAAGTCAATATGGTACACGAGAAACGAATTTGATAACATATTAGTCCTGAAATTTGATTGCTACCGTGGCAACCCTGTTTTCACGTGTGGCCAAATATCATCCAGGATGAAGTTTGCTAAGTTCGAGCAAAACAGCATAACGTGACATCTCCTCTTCGTCGCTTTCTCATTTCATTCTTTCACCGCTAGATGACAGCACTATCCGAATACTTTTTCTACACAATTTTTTAACCGATGTACACTATTCTATTCCGTTTCTCGTTTAATTAATATACTGTATATTTGTCGTTAAATCCCCATATGGTCTCTTTTTCTTTGTAATATATAATCCAGCACTATGCCCTCTGCTGATAATTATTACAGTTACAGTGGCTCTCATAATTTGCGCAATACAAGTATATACAGATATGTTTATGTAATTTAATTAAGATAATAATAAACTTAAAATATAAATCCATGTGTATATTTAGAGATGGGAGAAATAATTTAAATACCGATATATTGGTATTGCAATATATTGCAAACATAATTTTGATAAACGATATATATCGCAGAAAATGTATCGGTATATCGAAACGATTATCGATATATCGCTATTCCGTTAGCAAATTAATAGCTTCCAATGCAATTACATTTTAAGGTGAACATTTATTACAATAAAATTACTTCAATTTTAATAGCCTATTCCTTATTAGCATTGAAATTAACATAACAGTCAAAAGATTAAATGTAAAATTGCAACGATAAACAATACATTTTCAATACCATAATTATTATGTAGTTCCTAACCTAAATCAAAATTTTGGTGGAGGTAAGATGAACTTAAATGATACAAAGGGAAAGTGTTAAGTGAACTCTATATGGGTCAGTATTTGATATTGAAACATTCATTCACTCATAGTGTTCTGCCCCACTGCAAACCCAGTACTCTCCAGTCTTTCCTATTTTCTGCCTTCCTCTTTGTCTCCTCATACGATCCATATATCTTAATGTCATCTAACATCTGATATCTTCTACTGCCCCAAACTCTTCTCCCGTTCTCCATTCCTTCTAATGCATCTTTCAGTAAGCAGTTTCTTCTCAGCCAGTGACCCAGCCAATTTATTTTCCTCTTCCGGATCAGTTTCAGCATCATTTTTTCTTCACCCACTCTTTCCAACACAGCTTCGTTTCTTACTCTGTCCATTTCACACGCTCCATTCTTCTCCATATCCACATTCCAAATGCTTCTATTTGCTTCTCTTCACTTCGTAGTAATGTCCATGTTTCTGCCCCATAAAATGCTACACTCCACACAAAGCACTTCACCAGTCTCTTCCTTAGTTCTTTCTTCAGAAGTCCGTGGGTTCGATCGTATGAAAATGTAATTGCATTGGCATCTATCTATTACAGAATGGCGATTACAATTAATAGGCTAAAGATGTTTGAGTGTAACAATAACTTGCAATAGGAACTTACTATAGAAGGATTGTATCAAGTCAACTGTGAAGTTTGTTAAAACTTGTAATATTCTAAGTATGGTTTACTTACATTTAAAAATAATTGCAAATTCTGTTTACTTACATTCAAAAATGATTACGTTGTTAGGTAGAAAAGAGCAGTATATCTGTGTCCTGGATTGAATCTTATATAACATTAGAATAATTGAATCGTGTTCCAATATGAAATACTAAACCATGTAGAGTTCACTTAACTCTTTCCCACTATATCATTTAAGCTCCCTTGCCTACAACATAATCTTGATTTAGGTTAGGTCCTACATCATATGATATTGAAATTGTATTGTTTATTAATACAATTTTACATGTATGATTTTGACTATTATGATGTTAATTTCGATGGTAAAAAGGAATATTAAAATTTAAGTAAATTTATTGTAATACAGTAAATGTACGCCTGAAAATGCAATTTGGTTACGGAATAGCGATATATCGATAATCGTTCGACATATCAATATATTTTCTGCGAATTATCGTTTATCGAAATTAAGTTTGCAATATATTGTAATATTCTCCATCACTATAAAAACCAATAAATAAAACAAATTTGTGAACACGTGTGGTGGTGGTTCTGTCATTATCCCTGTTGCACGGATACTGCCTGTTTTGGGGCCTTATCTGCTCTCTTCAGGCCGGGGTGTTTTGAGTTTATATAGATAGAGGTTTGGTCAACTTGACCAACTTGTGGAAACCGGAGCCGAAGCATTTTACTTTAGGCTTTTGTGAACACATAAACCAACCTGCTTTTTATTATCAATCCTTGTATCTTCTGCCGTGAAAACTCTTAATAAATGCATCAATAATGATTTCATGGATATAGTAATAATAATTACATATACATACGAATATAAGTCGTATTATTTTCCGTCAAATAAATATTCATATACAACATGAAACTCAAATCATTATCCAATATGTATTTTTAAACATGGGTTCCCATAAATAGTAGTTTCCCTTCACTATAAACGTATTTCTACGTTGTATAACATTGTGATAAGATACATGATTGAAAATGCTGTATCTTGTGTTCTTCCAATAAGTTTATTTCATAATTAAGTAGGCCTACAAACTTAATAAGAAAATAAAATAATTACACAAGACAAATTACCAGTGGCGTAGCATGAAATTTTGAGCAGGGGAAGCTAACTCAAGTTGTCTTTCATGCAATATGAGAAAACGTATTACAAAAATACAGTCTTAAAATAAATAGTAGTCAATTTCAAGTCAGCAGTCGAAGATTGGTTGGAACATCGTAAGTAACACCAATAAGGCACGACCTCAAATGATACGTAATAAAATATGATTTCACGGTTTACACATATCTCTTAACAAATAGACACGTATACGTATAACATTAGTTCACTCCCTGTCAAATCACAGTATTAGTATCATTACGTAAGTATGCGTCTGTCTTTTGGTTGTGTCCTTCATTGACAGCAATGGAGTCGGTCATTTGTTTTTTAAATCACACTTTTGTTCGTAAGTCAGTCTTGATAATACAATTGTCCTAAAAAAATTCAAGTAAATTAGTGTCAGGAACTGTTATTTATTATATCAGCCACAGTGCACACTAACACTTCAACTGAAAACAACTGACGAAAAGGTATAACTCGGAAACTACTTATTTTAAATGTTAAAGCTAGCTTCTTTGCGAGCCTTGCGACTAGGATAGCTTAGTTAGAAAGGGATGGAAAATCTGCGGAGTGGATTACACAGAAGAAACCGGTCTGCTTGGAAGCTGGTGTGTGCAGGCTTCTTGTTTACTGCTGCATCACAAATCATCCTGAGCTGCCGCATCGCAATATTTAACGCGTAAATATAAATTCTATTAAAATTAATAAATAATTTTCTCCATAAACTGCAGGTTTATTATGAAATTATTATTAACTGAGGAAGCTAAGCTTTTTAGCTTACATTGACGCTACGCCACTGCAAATTACCAAGTTTGCCCTTCTTATGGATTCCATGAATTGTAAATTCATATCAGGTGCCGGTGTGTATTATGAACATAGGATAATTAATTTCTTTATCTATGACGCTATATACAATATAAACAAAATTAAGAAACAAAAAGTATCACTTTAGGCAGTCACAAAATTCAGCGTACACATTCTTATCTGTTGCAGCACATTTTCATGTTCAATATCCAGTGGAACCTCCTTTCGCTTTTATCACAGCAGTCAATCGTCTGGGCATGTATTGTGTACATTTTCTGGTCACTGAAGTATCCATCTGTAGCCACTCGTCTTATAGAACTCGTTTCAATTCTAACTTCCTGGTAACTTTGGGTTTCTCTATTTTTTTCTCCAAATCCCACTACAGATTCTCAATGGTGTTTAAGTCCGGCGACTGTGGTGGGGTCTGGAGTCGTCTTGGAGTGTTATATAAGAACCACATCTGCAAAATGTGGGCGGAATGCTTGGGGTCATTATCTTGCTGGATATAATAGAACGGCCCAAGCCTAGTTTCACTGCACTTTCTTTCACGTTGTGCTTTAGAATTGTTAAATAAGCATATTTCTTCATGATGGTATCAATAAACTGCAGATTACCCAGGCCTGCAGCAGATATAGAGCCCCATAACATATGAATCCTTCTCCATGTTTTACAGTGGGTGTAACATGTTTTTCCTCTAGGACTATATTGGGTTTCCGCCACACACAAAACTGTCTATCTGACCCGAAGAAATTGAACTTACTTTCGTTGGTGAACATAACCGGATATCAGAATTTAGGAGGACAGTTTAAATACTGTTTAGCAAATCTTAATCTCTTACGTTTGTTCACATCGCTTATATAGGGCTTCTTTGTACATCTTCGTCCATTCAAACCTGCTTTTTGCAATGTTCTACGGATAGTCTCGCTGGAAACAGACTTTCCGATATCGGACGCTACTTTTGCAGCTTTGTCGTGGCTGTCTTCTCACTTGCAGCACAATATTTCTTTCGTCTGTCTCAGAAAGGATGGGTTTTGGCTTTCTCCCTTCTTTATTTTATACAGTACCCTCATATTTGAAATTATCCACATTTTTTTTGAATCGTATAATATGTTCTTCCTACAGTATTTCCGATATTTCTTAAAGATTTACCTTCTAGAGCTAACTTCACTATTAAATTTCGTTCTGCTATAGTCGTTTGTTTTTTGGATTCACTTATTTTTCCATCTGTACTATCACAGCACTCCCAGAGTAATGACAAGGCTGCAGTGACAGACCTGGTTCGAGTCCCCTAACCTTACCATGAACGTAAAACGTAAACAAACATTACAGTGTACGCTCAATTCTGTGTTTCTGTTTTGTATGCTCTGCGGAACTAAAATAGGTGTACACATCATGTAAAGAGTTAGATTGCATTATTTTTTTGGATACGGGGATAAAAAAATGTAAAAGTGTACTGGTGTCTATTCCGTAAGTAAAATCCACCCATCTGTAATAATTGCAATGCATTTTAACATAAAATACCATATGTACGCTCAATTGTGAGAGCCACTGTATATTATAGTCAAATGGAACGTGTCTACTGCGTGAGTAGGATATTCTCTTATCACTTTTTTCCATAGAAGATGAAGATGTAGCTAATCTTTGAAACATCGTGAATAGAGATGAACGTCAACGATATTTTCAAATACATGCGGGAATTGTGACTGTGACATTTATCGGTAATTTTGTCACATCAATAAAAATTATCATGAAATATTAACGAACAGCGAAATGTGAATACGATTTCTCTATACCTGCCACAGATCGGTGATTTATATGGGAAAATCCAACAAATGTATACTTACTAATTGAGCAGTAAGGTGTGAGAAGTTAAGCTCCTGTACCAAGAGATTCTATTGTAGGTACTGTATGAGTTTATAATTTTTAAATGGAGTTGGGTTGGAGAAATTAAAGCTATGTCATTATTTTTCATCTTTTTAAGATTCATCCTTCTTAGTATATACAACTAGTGGCTTGTGTATTAAATGCTGCAAATTAATTCATTTGAAGTTCAAATATTTTTTTTTTTTCAGATTTAATTTCCGTAAAGAATACCAGGTATTTTGAGAGTTATTTGCTTTTATAATAATGAAAAATACTACACCAGTCAGTTCCAACTCAATGCTGTGTGACGTCATAGCGAGCTTCTCTCGTTCTCCGTAGCAATCCAGATAGACTCTCGGGACAGACCGCAACGCCAGACCCTATCGAAGCAGTGGTGTATGGCACACCAGTTTAACTTAGCGTTTACAGTACCTAATAATAATATATTAATACCTTAAGAACTAGATAGGTACACGCTACTATACTTAAATAATTTTGGTATTTTTCGGATATATTTAATGTACTCTAAGTTCATGTGGACTTATTATTAGACTAAACTATAGTTGTGGGCGGCTTGGCCTTTTATTAAAAACCCTATGTGTCAACCCAAGCTAAATGCAGTTATTTAGTAGGTAGGCATATTTTACTTATATAAGTCATCTGATATAACCTAGATATAAAAATACATGTCTTTAAATAATTTTATAAGGTTGAAGATATAAATTAAAATGCAAGTAATTGCACCAACACTGAAATTTCTGCAGAGTGTTCCGAAATAACTATTTCTGTTGGAAGTGAAGTTGATTTATCAGCTCACAATCCTAGGAAAGAAAGATTGGGGAAATTAAAATTACCCCCCCAAAAAAAGGCATGTACAAAGTATTTCATATGTAGGAGAAAACGGTCGTGATTCTCAGCTTGCGGGTGGAAATAGCGACCAATTAAAAATTTATGTGATAAGTTTTCAACTACCGTAAATATTTAGCACACACTGTGAAAATTCAAGTGGAGTTAAGGGATCGTAGCCAGAAAGGAATGTGATACCCAAAGGTACTGAAAACTGTGGCTCTAACATTGTTTTTAAGACCTAATGTTTATAAGTTTATGCAGTACTACAATTGTCTACAACGTGCTTAAGACAAATGACAGAAAAATACCAGTACTCTCCTGCCCCAAATGAATTTATATTTTCCGGTGTAAAGTTGAAAGTGAGTAATTTAATTGAGATAGAGAAATATTGTCTTAATTTCATATGAAAATATCATTTTTTACTTCATATCGAATGATGAAATAGTAGGATTAGTTAATACAGGTACTGTACAATGAAATGTGTAATCTATGTTTGGCATGAACTGGTAGGTGTACAGTGTAGATTCTACATATTTCTACTTGCTTCATAAATGAATGGGAATTTTAAAAAATGAGACAAAAGGCATTGCCCGTTTAAGTATGGTAGACTATTGCTTGCATACCGTATACAATATGATATGTAAATATAATTAGTATCATTATTACACTATTATCATTATTACTACTACCGTATTTTTCTATTATGTACAATCAGTCTAATTCTATATTGGATACTTTTTCATGTTTATATTTCTTTGTATTACTAGTACAGGGACATCATTTTATTTTTACTTCAATTTTTATTGTACCTGAGAGTTTTTGAATGTACTTCACTCCCACCCCTTCAACCGACTTCCACACAGATCCAAGACCGCATATACAGTCATAGTACCCACAGTACGTTCCAAAAATATGTTCGCATTTTCCAGTGACGAAAGAGCTTTCAATATTGAATCATTTTCGCACAGGTACTGTCGTCCATTTGCCTACGTCGTATCCCGGTTTCCCCAACCAGTTTTATTCGCCAGCTAGTGGCTGGGCTGTCTTAGCTCTTTTCTGAGAACATTAATTTCTGTTGGGAATTGGACGTTTACGTAATATTATACAACTGTTTAAAACAACTTAAATAAAAGGGCCTCGTTAAGTAATTAACTGTCACGTGATTTCCCTCCTTTCTACGACCCTACGACATAACCACTTGGACGAACAGTAGATAGTATGTCTGAGTAATTTTATCTTTTCGGGCAGAAGTGAAGATTGAATTTACAGTACGTAAGGTACTCTTTTATAGAGTAGGTACAGAATTATTTCAACATGAGTTACTAGTACGAAGAACTGGTAATTGGAATTAAGTACAATAGTCTATAGTCTATAGTGCAATAATATGCACGTTAGAACTTTAGAACTGAAGCCTGTATCGAAAAGTGTTTAATATCCATATTATGATTATTTTTCAATTTAACTTCATACGCTAATGTGTTGTAGACAGTATAATATACACTGCATAATGAATACGTCCACATGGACAGCTCAGTTCGTGAGTAAAATCACTCATTGTTAATACTGTACTGTATTTTGATTAAACAAAAACCTAATGAAAATTATGAAACTCAAAAGCGCAATATTTCCTAGCTTACATAAATGGATGAACTACTTTTCTTCCCTCCTATACCTAGTAAAGTGATTTGTTTGTATATTACGTCAGTATCATCGAACTCCAGTCGTGGAAGGGGATAGCAAACGGAGTTGATCCAGAGGTATAGGCAAGTTAATATTAAAAATGTTAGTAAAAATAAAATGATGTCCCTGTATGTTACAACAAGGGTGCCAGCGCGGCTTCATAATAATCAAGGGAACCGATATCTACTTTCCTTTCTGTATATTACTTGTTCTTTACATTACACTATTAAATGTATACATTCAATCAGAGCTAGTAGCTCTGACAATCCACGATCCGCCACAGCTCCGAGCTCGGCTCTGACTATTTCTCCGGACCTTTTCTCCGAGAGGAAAAGCGTGCTCCGACGTCACAACTCGACCGGTTGGTAATGACTGCACTACACGGAAGATGTAACATTGAAAGCAACAACTCAATGAAGTGTAACCATGCCAAAATACCTCTTTTAAAAAGCTTCTATCTTAATGGTTTTTTATGCCGAATACTTTTTCTTGGACATATCAATCTTCAATTTTTTGAGTTCTATGCAAAAATGCAAGTAACAATGTCAGGATAATCAGTTGTTTTTTCATGTGGGTTTAAAGCAGTAACTATTTCAGGTCATTGCATATTGTAGGTAAGAGATAAGAAAATGCCATCAGATTTGCCATGTTTCGAACAATAGACATAGCATCTTGGTATAGCTGCTGCATGTTTTGTGAACTGCCTTGAAATATATTGTAGAGGGCAAAATCACTATTTGTCCTAAGAGATCTTGCTGAAGTGGTCGGGGGACTATAACATTTTATACAGTAGGCCTTTTATTTTATCAGTAAGTAATACCTTTTGATTTTTCTTATTAATTATAATATCTGCGCTTCCATCCGATCTACTAAATACTGCTGGATTAACTTGTGTGACTAATGAATGTGGGAGAAATGACTACGACCAGAAATCCGAAATAATACAAACTGAAATAAAGTAATTCTTGTGAGGTTGTTTTGCTGATGTGGAACACTGTGTTGCAATTGTGTCATAAGAGAAGAGGAGGGAATACATAATCACATCACAATGAAGACTTAATATTGTCCCCCTTGTCTGCCATGCAGCACATAGCTATATTTTGGTGGCTCACCATCTTTGGAGACAAATAATACTCGCAATAACCTCTGCAGTAAGTTTATTGTATCGCCGTTGATCTAACCCAATAATTATCATCAACGGAACTTAAATCTACAGATCGCACGTTTTATTCATTCGACAATATTCGTCCTGATTTTTGTAGGAATTAGCATAAAAATTATTAGCAACAATATCTGATAAAGTTTGGAGTGTATTAGGTACCAAAATGCTGGACATCATTTTGCCTACGTAAAATGTTAGCATATAATTTATATTGAATCAATGGCTTTTAATTGAGCATAAACTCGTAATGAATTGTTAGTGGCGGAAGATCGGAGACGTAAGTTATTTGAGGAGCAAATATTCAAAAGAGACTTTGTTCTTCAAATCGAATTTTAGGGGATAGACAAAAATGCATTTTGTTATCTTCCCAATGTTCAAATTATGTACTGGCTACTTAATTATGAATATCATTCTGTTCAGAATGCAGTAAAATTACGTATTGAAATCAAATTAAATTGTTATTGTAGAAATTAAAAATAAATGTTTGGACAGAGTTGCTTTTGTTTGAACAGATTGATATTGTTGGTATTGTTTGTCACAATTCTGGACATACTGTACAAGTAGGCTAGCTTTTGATTGAAGATACAGATCAAAAGATTATTGCAGTCATTTTGTGAAGTAGCTTTGAAACCAATTTGACCTAATTAAACTACAGTATATTGACCAAATATTCCTTCATAGGCCTTTTTTAAATCGTGAAAATCACAATCGTGTTCTAAACATCACACATTGGATTTCCCTCTTCACCTGGGACTTTAAAAATAGTATCGATGAAGAGTTTTTGTACCACTGCAGATCTGTCTCGTTGTGCCAATTCTAACCAAAGAGTTTGACTAGAATTTTCCTAAAATCTTCTGTATTCTCTCAACTTTTATGTTCAGTACGTGCACCATATTTTATTAGCTTCCTTATTTTATTAGCTTCTCTTCTATTCATACGCTCACCTTTCTTTCTGGTCTCTTGATTAGCATCCCCTACACTCACAGTGCAATCAGATACCATGGCAATTGAAGACCTCCCCGGAATAAGGATGTAACCAACAAAACTATAATTCATGTTTCAGGAGAAAAGAAAATAATTTCAGGGGCATATTTCATTAGATCTATCCTTACAGCTCGCGCGAAAGATCTGAAAGCTTCGAGACCGTTGAAATTTTAACGGTAGATAACGTTTCTTGTCAGGAGTACATTCTACTTGCAAAACATTTCTCTCTTTGTCAGTCAGTCAGTCGCTTGCTGGCTATAATATGGGCTTGTAGTAGTCCCCTGTATTATATTACGGAAATATTCAGTTGTAACATTTGTAAGTGTGTGTAATACTCTACCAGAAAAATCGTGTATATAGAGTTAGTGTGTGCGTGTATATATGGTATTGATATTTAAATTGTGTATATAGATTATATAGAGTTATTTAAATCTAGGCATACATAGAGTTAGAGTGCGTGTGTGTGTATATATAACATTTCAATTGTGTATATACAATTTTAAGTGTTTATAAGTTGCAATTAACTTATACCTATTGTTACGGAAATTCTTGAAAGTGCCGGGCATATCCGACTTAGACTTTCCCCTTATCACCCCGAATTAAGCCCGATCGACTATATTTGGTCAATAGTGAAGGGATGGGTTACTTCCAGAAACATAGATTGTAAATTAAATTTAGAAAGAGAATTATGTGAGCAGAAAATTAACAGTGTGACTGAATTCGATTTGCGTCCTCTTTGTATATAAAAAAAGTAGAACAAGATTATATGGACCGGGAAGTACTGTTTGATGAAGTCATAGACCAAATTAACATAAATCTCGGTGGTATCAGCGATTATGATGACGACGATGACGGTGATTTCAGCTATGACGATGAAATGGAAGGGATAGCAGAGCTTGAAGACTCCGATTAGCAGCTCAAGGTCAATGTTTTCAGTTGGATGTTCAGAGCGTATTTATTGTTGTTTGCACTCTGCTCCCCGCTTCCTCCTTGTGACGTCATCCAGGCTTTCAGATCTTTGGCGCGAGCTGTACTAGCAGAACCATTTGACTAATCAAGGATACAAGTTTATTTAGGTATTGAATGGAATGATTTTTGCTATAAATGAATACTTTTCCCACCAAAGTCTCACATTTCAGTAATTTTATGTTATCCTTTTTTCCGGGGAGGTCTTCAATTACGTTTTACTATAATTGATTTAATCTCTGATAGAGTTTCTGGCTGTTATGTACGTATATTATCAGGCAGTACATCTCACTTGGCTATATATTGTGTCAGAGTAAGAACAATATCGTTTGTGCACAGCTGAAGTGCGATTAGTGTAATATGTTACTAGTCAGCGATGTATGTAACGGAGGGGAAAAGGAACTGGCCACCCTACCCCATTATCTCCTGGCTTAGTTCCCTCGTGATCGATGCCTTATTGGTGTAACTTATGAAGTTCAAACCTGTCTTCGAACAATAGACTAAACAACAATTTACTTGAATATTGCAATCAAACCATCTCACCGTAATGTAATCGACTTGGCTGGCGAGTTGGTATAGCGCTGGCCTTCTATGCCCAAGGTTGCGGGTTCGATCCCGGGCCAGTTCGATGACATTTAAGTGTGCTTAAATGCGACAGGCTCATGTCAGTAGATTTACTGGCATGTAAAAGAACTCCTGCGGCAAAATTCCGGCACATCCGGCGACGCTGATATAACCTCTGCAGTTGCGAGCGTCGTTAAATAAAACATAACATTTAACATTTAACCGTAATGTATGAGTCGGCTCTAATGGAGCTCATGCAATGTAATGCATTTTGGAACTTTGGTTTCCATGGTAACCCGGTTGTGACTCGCTGGAAGTGACAGAGTCGTGTTTGATTGTATTCAGTTTGTGGACATAGTTGTTTTTGAAATAACCTCAATTATTACATTGCGTTAAACACGGGACATACTCGTACATTTTTTTTATCAGTAGGAGTGTACAGAAATGTGCAGATGATAATTCTAATGGGAAAACAAACCTATATTATTTTTTTTTTGTTTTGTGGACAAAGTCTCTTTTGAAAATTTGCTCCTCATGTATTATCCCATGTATTTTCAGCAATATAGGCAGTTGAGAGGAATCTATTGCTGAGTTGCGTAAAATAAGGCGAATGCTACAGCAGAGTTGTAGAACCTTACATGCGTCCTAATTAAAATTGTCGATCCTAAATCATTAGCCGTTCCATTGTTTCATTCATGTTGGTTACGGGAAATTAACTCATCACTGCAGCAAGAAGTGAAATGGCCTCCTATTCTCTCTTCAACAAAAAATGATATAGGCTTACTTGGTAGCGATCACAAATCTAATCGATTCAACTATAGGAATATAAAATTATTTTTGATGTAGTTTAAAGACGCAGCTAAAATAAAAGCATGATCAAATTACTAATGTCTCTTCCATAATACTGCACTGCTACCTAGGAAAATTTGAGAATCACACATATAAGTATCTACACCACATCGCATCGTCATTAAATATCTGAAAAAGACCTACACCATTTGTCGATTAACTATAAAAAGTTAATTTTCAATAACAATATTGTTATCTTACATATGTTTTCAGTAATATACGTCGGCCTGCGTAGCGTAGTCGCTATAGCGCTGGCCTGTGTTCGAGGTTGCGAAACTACGAAATTATTTATTAGAACTTTTATATATATGAAAGTAAACACGCTTTTTAAAAGAGTTCAAAAGTGTATTGAACAGTTAAATTTACTTACTTTCTTCAAGTTCGCGATTGTGCGATCGCTTCAAATGGTCTAACAAATTCGAAGTACCGCCACCCTTAGAATAAACTCGCCCACAAAGTTCACAGCGTGCGACTTTATTATTATCTTCAACTAAATTAAAGAATTGCCATGCGACGGATATACGATTTGGTGCCATTTTATTCCACTCACAACTACCCTCAGTCCGTACGCGCCGGTCGTCCTTGAGCTCTACGTCCTCCAACTTCGCTTCGCTCCGAACCACCGCATCCCTCCGTTGATCCCTGTTAAACCTATGATAGTACCGGAGATCACCGGTGGAGAGCTTTATTCGTAATCTCCGATTCCTCCGCGGTAGTAGTCACTCCGATGAGCAGCACTATTTTAATATCCAATACACAGCTGTACTCATAAAATTACACAATAGAGAATCAGAACTGTAAATTCTTTTCAGTAAGTGTTGAAGTTTTTAATAACCAATATAGAGACATTATAAAAAATACGCAAATTAAGATCTGCATATTGGCATTATGAGGTCAGAGAATCTGAGTTCTAAATATGTCAGCAAACCTGCAGGTCATAGCCTTCGTGTGATTGTTTATTGTAGTGTGTGTTTTGACTTATTCTGAAAAGGCATTAGTTCTCAGAACTGCAACAGATGAATTTTGGAAAATAATAAAATTATGTAGGAAAATTGACATTTTACTGGAAACTACTATTTTTCCGCATATCTTTGGATACCAAGATTGAAACTGAGGGGTTATTCATTAAAATCCGTTCAGCCGTTTTCCTGTAATTTCCATTACCATTTCAAATTAAATATATAGTATAGATAGATTAAGAGCAAAATATTAATAAAATAAACTAGCAGCATTTTTCATAAGAAAAATATTAATAAAATAAACTAGCAGCATTTCTCACAAAATGAATGCATAGAAACATGCAGCTACCTCATTAATACTTGCAGTAAAAATTTCATCCAGATTGATTCATATTTGGCGTAAGAAAGTTGGTGTTGAATCAACAAAAATGAACATAGAAAAATAGATTTGAAAATAAAATTAATATTTATGTAAATTAATATTCTCCTCCGCTACATTCATCTAGTAACTTCAGGGAGCCAACAAAAAGTTACTAGATTTGTAATCAGAAATTTTAAAAAAGAATTCTTCGATGAAAAACAATTTTGACAGCTCTTTAAATTCCACGCTCCCTTCCAGCCTTAATTTAAAAAGTGCAAACATACGAGTATTTGTAATTAGAATTGAGCTGAATCCATTTGGGGTATGAAAATATAAATTCTGAATAAGTGAATAGCTAAAAAAATTTTGGAAAAATTTTCATGATTTTCAGTGGAGTCTTCCCTTAAATTAGGGTGGTCCTTATTTTGAAGTTTTGAAATACTGGAAACGGTACTTTACAATAAATCTATTTTGTTATGAAACAATTAATTCTGGTAATATTGTTAGTTTTGAATAATATTTAGGGCTTGCTAACTAGAGCTGAAAAATCGTAATATATCCAAATGCTAAACATAGGTGCACTCATTTTTAGATTAGTTAAGAATTTAAACTGATTTGAATTGAATTGTAAATTGGAGATATTTAGTATTGAAAACTATGAAACAGCGCTTATTGATCACTTATACTCTTATAACAGATTGTCCATCCTCATATTAAAAACGGTAACATGTGGAATAGAACAACTACCAGGTTCGCCACCGTCGATTGGGAACGACCACTAGATGGAAGTACAGTTGAATGAATGAATGAATGAATGAATGAATGAATGAATGAATGAATGAATGAATGAATGAATGAATGAATGGATGGATGAATGGTTGAATGAATGACTGACTGAAGTGCATTTATTGATACATAATAAATGATACAAACTCATATACACAAGATCCTTCGCACGAGCCCGTACGGCCATTCGTGCTATAACTGTGCACAGTTTGAATCTTCAAAGAAAACAAAAATAATACTACTAATAATAAAATAATAAAAAAACAGTTATTGTTATTATTACTACCGTGATCATTAATTATCACAATTAAAACTAATCGGAAGTACAGTTGCTCCATGCAATTCAAATGAGACTTCTTATTCAGTAAGTAGATGGCAGCATAGTGAAATTGATAAAAGTTGTTGGCGTCAAAACCTATAAGGCTGGGCAATCAGTTATATTTTATCTGGGATAATGCGCAATACTGAAATAGATATGGCCGTAATAATAATAATAATAATAATAATAATAATGATAATAATAATAATCATAATCAGTGGCGCCACAGTTCTTGAAGGGCCCAGATCGAGCAGCCGGCTGCTGGCCTCACGTTTACATACCGAAGCAGAGGTGGACGATCATCCAACCAGAATGGAGGTATCGTGTGGTTAGCACAATAAACCTCCCAGCCGTTAAAGCTGGCTTTCGCAACCGGAATTCCTTACCTATCGTAGCTCCCCACGTGCATTACGATGCTGGGTGGGCACCGGTCCCATAGACTGGCCGAAATTTCATGAGAAAGTTTCTTTCCCCATGAGGACTCGAACCAGCGCGCATTCAGTAACGCGAGTTCTAGGCAGGATGCCTTAGACCACGACGCCACGGCGCGGGACGATATAACATTTATGCCCCTCAGAAATCCGACGCACGTTTACTTGCAGGAGCACTCTCTGTGTTATGTAATAATATTCTACATATCAGGTCTTTTGGGAAAATCTAGAACTGCCTAGAACTTATAGAATATTCATAAACAATATTTGAAACGTGTAGATTCTTCCGGAACAATTTGGAATTTTCCAGAACGTTCTAGAACCCTTTAGTACGTTCTAGAACCTTCTGAAACAATCTATGCCCTGAATTATACTATAACCAGCCTACCTACAGTGAGTTCAGTTGTCATCAGACAGACAAACTGAACTTGCAACAACCTCGCGAAGATTACAGAGAACTCCTGGAAATCTCTATCACCTTTCTTGGAAGTGAACTTCCTCATGGAATTAGATTTCTTACTCCTGGTGCAACATAAAATGCTCATTGGATAGCCAAAGCCATTTATGCTATCAAACTCTTGATGTTCAAAGGACAGTTTCCATTGAATACAAAAAGGGAGCTGGAATAAGGGACAGAGCAATTTTTGTTGTGAAATTCTGTGTGATGGCGTGATTTTAAACTGCACTTTAAATTTCTGAGACATTAAATGATCTCATGATATTGAAGAACCTCCAACAGTACAAGACTGCTAACTCAATAGTGGACAACGTTGTTTTGATGAACCTTGGTCATCATTTGTAGTATCTCAGCAAAGGGCTGGTTGCTTTTGCCTTCTTCGATTAAAATGTAGCAATATAGCCTATAAGGTGAACCGTAAGTGTAGTTTTATATGAAACATTTCATAGTATGTTTTGGGAAAGCCATGATTTAATTCTCAATTTGTTCAGCCAGTTTACTGATTGAAAGAATTTTAGTTTTGTCCTTTAAGAGTGGAGAACTTTGATCCTCACAAGGTCAACATTATAACATTTCTTTGCAGAGCGAAAAATTACATTTTTTCGGACCAAATTTCTGCAAATTTTAAGGGCAAAACTAAAATTCTTTCAATCAATTATTATCATAAAGTAGTGCTTTCTTAAATTGACTGAGGATATTGGGAATTAAATCAATGACTTTCCCAAAACACACTATGAAATATTTCATGTAAAACAATTTGTATTTCGAAAAGAAGCAAAAACGAGGAAAATTGTATTCAATTCTTTTGTGTCAAATATCTCAAAGAATAAACCTCTGAAATTAATGACATTACTTAAAGTACACAAAAGCCAAAATGATTCCAATTCACCAAAACTATGGTAATGAGGACCACTCAAAGACAGTGACCCTCGTTGTAGATAGCATCTTGGGGGAAAATGTTGACTATTTTGTGTCTGCCAACAGTTTGAGGTTCTTCGAAATACTTAGCCTTGACTTGAACTTCATTTAATTGGATCACGAACCTACGTTTCTGATGGGAACTACATTGCCACGGAAAAGTGTATCACATCTATCAATTGCATTAACGATTCGACAATCGATTATACGCGCAGGGAAGTAACTGAAAATATGTTTTGTACAACAGTCGCATAGCAACAAACAAAAGAATCCTCAAACTCGACGACCCTTTCTACACTTCTGATATTAAATCATGTAAAATGAAGAAATATATTTTTATTGTGTAGAATGTAGGAGTAAAAAACATCATATACAATTCGTGAGTAGAATTTGCTAGTCTCGGACTACTTAATTTCAGTCCGAGCGATCGCCCTCGACTAGTAAAAACTAGTTACTCCCTTATTACTCGTACATAAATAACTATTTCTGTGTCTGGATCATTTTTGAGGAAGTGACCTAGTTCTTGTTGGCACGTATTGAGATTGATCTCCTTCATCCTTGCTCGACACGACTGCCAAGGTGCTTGAACTCCTGTCCGCATCGATACAGAATTCAGAGAGCTCGTTTGAGTCTAACAGAAACAAGTGAATTCTTCATCACGTTGTGTTGCTATGACAGCCGTTGTGGAAGTACTTCACGTTCTGAGGGGGCTCTGGAAAACAATTGTAGGCCGATGTGTAACGATTTAGTGATGACATTTGATGTCCACGATAACTGGCTGTTGTAGTATTATAATATAGAATAAATTTTGTTTTTCATTCAGCCATAGTTTTCTGCCCAAAACAGGTATTTTACTGCAAACCTAGCATTCTCCAATCTTTCTTATTTTCAGCCTTCCTCTTAGTCTCCGTTACTTACTTACAAATGGCTTTTAAGAAACCCGAAAGGTAATTTCCGCCATCACATAAGCCCGCCGTTAGTCCCTATCCTGTGCAAGATTAATCCACTCTCTATCATCATATCCCATGTCCCTCAAATCCATTTTAATATTACGTCCCGGCCTCCAGAAAAAGGTCTTTTTCCCTCCGGTCTCAACAAACACGCTATATGCAAATCTGGATTCGCCCATACGTGCTACATGTCCTCCCCATCTCAAACGTGTGGATTTAATGTTCCTAATTATGTGAGGTGAAGAATAGCTACAATGGTTGAAGTTCTGCGTTGTGTAACTTTCTCCATTCTCCTGTAACTTCATTCCTCTTAGCCCCAAATATTTTCCTATGAACCTTATTCTCAAACACCCTTAATCTCTGTTCCTCTCTCAAAGTAAGAGACCAAGTTTCACAACCGTACAGAACAACCGGTAATATAACTGTTTTATAAATTCTAACTTTCAGATTTCTTTTGACAGCAGACTAGATGACAAAAACTTCTCAACCGAATAATAACACGCATTTCCCATATTTATTATGTGTTTAATTTCCTCCCGAATGTCATTTATATTTGTTACTGTTGCTCCAAGATATTTGAATTTTTCCAACTCTTCGAAGGATAAATCTCTAATTTTTATATTTACATTTCGTACAATATCCTGGTCACGAGACATAATCATATACTCTGTCTTTTCGGGATTTACTTCCAAACCTGTCGCTTTACTTGCTTCAAGTAAAATTTCCGTGTTTTCCCTAATCGTTTGTGGATTTTCTCCTAACATAGTCACGTCATCCGCACAGACAAGAAGCTGATGTAACCCGTTCAATTCCAAACCCTGTCTGTTATCCTGAACCTTCCTAATGGCATATTCTAGAGCGAAGTTAAAAAGTAAAGGTGATAGTGCATCTCTTTGCTTTAGCCCGCAGTGAATTGGAAAAGCATCAGATAGAAAATGGCCTATACGGACTCTGCTGTACGTTTCACTGCGACACATTTTAATTAATCGACCTCTTAGTGTCCGTATAGGCCCTAATGATCAATATATCATAATGTCGTCTATCATCTGATATCTTCTGCCAGGAACTCTTCTCACCTTCCGCAGTGCATCCTTCAGTAGCCAGTTTCTTCTCAGCGAGTGACCAAACGAATTTCTTTTTCTCTTCCTGAACTTTTTTTTCCTCTCTGTTATTTATACTCGCTTTAACATCTTTGGTCATATCGCGAGTTAATCTTTTGGGTGAAATACGAAGGCCTATGTACTGTTGTTGAGACTAGTTTTATTGTTGTGAACTAGATGGCGACTGTATATGTATTACTGATTTGGTATGAATATGATTTCGATGATGAATGAGGCCGGTGATATTCAGGGATGTAGTGGCCCGAATTTCCTGGCATTTGCCTTACGGTTAAGAGAAAACCCTGAAAAACCTCAACCAGGAAACTCAACCCTACCGGGAACCGAACCCGTGCCCTCTGCATAAGAGACCAGCATGCTGACCCCTACACCACAGAGGTGGTCCTGAAAATTTTGTTATAATGAACATAAATAATTATTGAAATACGGAAAGATTTTATGGGCGAAACTGAATACATAATAATTACACTTGACACAGCATTTTGACAATTATGAAGAAACCCCGTGAAAGTTTTCATCATTTTCGGTGGTAGTAACTCAGCTTCGTTCTGTGGATAATGTATGCGCTTCCCATCGAAGCAGTGGTTCGATTCCCGGTGTCGGCAATGGAAGGGATTTATCTTTCGTTCACTGAACTGGATGTTTGTGTCTTGCCAATTAGTGCTGTCCTATGTTGACTCAGTGGTGATCCTGTGCTACACCACACTACAATACCAGGTAAGCCCATATGTGTGCTTCTGTAGATCCATTATTCGTGAAAAAACGTACACCCTTTCCCACACCGCAGTGGATTTTAAGTCTGTATGAATGGAGGTGAAACATAATGGAGAAGGAAAATAAAGTAGTAATTTATATTTTCGAAAACCAATTAAAAATACATACACACATTTTTTCTAATGAAAGGTGTTGTCGCTACTGCACAGCTCAGAAATAATTTCCGATGAACCATCCAAATATCCTACAGCAAACGGTATTTGTAGCAGTTAAGTTAGAGGACAGGGAAGAGTGCGGAGGGTGGGGTACGGCTTGAGTTTAGCCGCGTTTGAGGATATGACCGCGTATCCTATACTACGACCCTTCTTTCTGGGTGGTGGGGACCCTGTCAGGGACCACAATACGAATTTACAAGTACCCTTATAGCCTCCTTAAATGCAGTTCATTGGTCATTTTAAAAGAATGGTATAAACGAAATAAAAAATAATTTAAAATTATATAATAAGAAAACAAAATGAATAAAAAACAAAATTACATAAAAATAAATAAAATAAACTATAATAAATACAAGAATTAACAGGACTTTCAGATGACAGGACAGCCGAAGGAATATCTGAAGTTGTATTAGATCATTTAGAAGAATTTAACTGTAGCAACAAATTAATTGCGCAAACGTACGACGGAACATCGGTAAATATCGGGCTTAGGAGCTATATTCGCAACTCAAAAGGGGAGGAGAATCGAACTTCACTACTAATAAATTGCCAGTTTCAGAATGGTGAGTCAAAGACTAACTTAGGTCTGCTTGTATTGATTTTGCATGCCCTATTATTATTATTATTATTATTATTATTATTATTATTATTATTATTATTATTATTATTATTATTACATAATAATCCGTGGCGCTACAGCCCGTGAAGGCCCTAGACCGACCAGCCGGCTGCTGGCCTCACGCCCACATGTCGAAGCAGAGATGGACGATCATCCAACCAAAATGGAGGTATCGTCTGGTTAGCACGACGATCCCCCCAGCCGTTATAGCTGACATTCGCAACCGGATTTCGCTACCTATCGTAGCTCCCCAAGTGCATCACGATGCTGGGTGGGCACCGGTCCCATACACTGACTGAAATTTCACGAGAAAATTTCTTCCCCCACGAGGACTCGAACCAGCGCGCATTCCGTAACGCGGGTCCTAGGCAGGATGCCTTAGACCGCGACGTCACGGCGCGGGACACTCTATTATTATTACTATTGCTATTATTATTATTATTATTATTATTATTATTATTATTACTAATATTGTTATTAATATTATTATTACTAATATTATATTATTAATATTACTTTCTGTTTTGGTCATCAGTCGTCAATCTCATATCTTACATACAAAAAATATCATGAGTCGCCACTGATCTCAAGTAACATGGTACCTATATAAGACATGTTGAGACCAAAACTTTTGCTATAAGATGAGGGAATCTATAAACTATTTAATGAAAGAAAAAAGTAATTAATTTTGGTTTTAAGTTACTTTGGAAATAAGCTCTTGAATTTGCCCTAGTAGTACCTGATGTTCGCCAAATAGTGAGAGAAAACCTAAGAAAAAACCAGTCAGATAATCGGCTAACGCAGAAATAGAATCCATGGTCGTAAATAATCTCGGACCACGAGCCTTACTCGCTGCTCAGAGACTATGATTGTTGTTAAGATAAAGGAGTTGTACTTCACTGATGGAATATTTGTGGAATAATGATATGCAAACGGAGGTTTCCAAACAAGACTCCCTTCCATCGTCGTATTTCTTTTAAATAATGTACCTGCGTTCGACGAGACTTCAACCCGCGTCTCCGGTGCGGAAAGCCGAAGCTCCAGATTTGGATTCGATAGCGGTTTCAAAACCTTATCCCTGTAATCTAGAGCGTGTGTGAAGCAGTTCTCGGTTGCACTGACCGAGCTGGTCTGCTCTCTAATCCTGTCCCGACGTGTTGCTTGTACAGCAGGCAGCATCGATTTTCCAGACACCTGGTTCAACAGCGGTCCAATAAAAATTCCAGAGTCTTAGGCAAACAACTCCATGACGTGGGTAAGTAGGACACAGAATCCGTTGAGTATACCGAAAGGATGCAGATTCAAACATGAATTTTAATTTCCAGAGTTGTTAAAACTTGTTTTGTCAAAATATTTCACGGATGATCCGACAATGGTAGATAGAAATTAAACTAATAAAAACAACTAGGCATAAATTGAGTAAACGTTTTACAAAATTTTATTTCAAGGCTTTATTATAAACAACAAGAAAGGTTGTGTATTGAAAATATCTCTTAATTGCAAAAACTATGTTCAATGGTACAGTTTTCAAAACAAAAAGTGGCCGCACTCTTGAACAGCGAATATTTTCCAAGTCCACTTCGGATCACGGTGATATTACACGATGCAATGCACTTGTAGGAGCAGTTTCAGAACTATGGAGTTATTCGATATCTGCGTCTCGTAGAGCAGCGGTAGAAAGCTCGCTTAATGATTTGAAGATTATGAGTTCGAGTCTTGTTCAAGTTATCATTTTATTTTGTTATCGTTCGTTAGCGATATAAATAATATTCAAGTTATCATTTGTATTTTATTATAGTTTTTAGCGATATAAATAATATTCAAGTTATCATTTATATTCTATTATCGTTCTTTAGCGATATAAGTAAAATAAATTTAATGTTAGATTTGAAACAATAGTTACATAATATTAATGTTAGTTTTTTCTTCTTATATATTACATTATGCTGTCCTGTAACACAATAAAATGAAAAGGACTGACAAGGATTTGAACCGAGACGTTGACATCTAAATTTCAAAGTTTTTTCCGGCAGAGCTACAGGGACACAAGTAAAGAAGCATATGCGGAAAAATTGATCCAATCTCCCTCCAAGACGTCCTGATGATTTGTGGAAACTCGTACAGGATGCCTGGAATGCCGAGGCAGAGAACTGAAGAGACTAGTCGATTCCATGCCCACTCGACTGCAAGATGTGATCGAAATGGGAGGAAGATGGACTAAATATTGAATCTTGGCTTTTTGTTTTGATTTTATAACTTTTAATTATTTGAATTTTCTAAGGCAGATGCCAGTATATTTGTTTTATTTATGCCACGAAATATATTTTTGTTGAGAATATAATCTTTCTTTCAATTTGCAGCCATAATGTCATAATAAATAATACATTCATGAATCTGATATTCATTACTAGAATAGTCATAAAAGAGACAGAAGCAATATTATATTTTTGCTTTCTCTTAAAAAAAATAAAAAAAAAACATAAAAAGCACGAAGATGTATTCGAACGCAGGACCTCACGAATAAGAGGCCGAAACGCTACCATTATGTTATCAAGTAACACACAGAATACTTTAATTATAACTTTAGATATTAGGCAACTTGGTCCAACAACATGTAACATCACCTGTCTCCGAATTGTAGCGGAGATACCCGAAGGGAACTTTGTTTCTAGAGAGCGGCCAGTTTTGCTTTTGACAGCTGTATATAATATAACAATTTGGCGGCGGGTAGCTCAGTTGGTAGAGAAACTGACTACGGATTCCAAGTCTCAGATGTTGCTATTTTTCTCGTTACCAAAACATCCACAATGGCCTCAAGGTCCACTCAGCCTCCTGTAAAATTGAGTACCGAGTAAAAGGCTTCCGGAGCGTGGTGCCGACCACACAACGCCATTGTTATTATTATGAGGTTATTAATGAAGTTCTTCATTGTGCCTTAATGGTGTATAAAGAGGTTACCTTTACCTCGGAACTTTCAAGTGGGCAGCTATTCGGTAAAAATGTCTGTTACCATTTCTATAGTGATCTACAAGCATCTTCCTCCTAAGTGACAGGGGCCGATACATCCCACAAATAATTTTTATTGGAAAAATAGCCGAAATTTGAATATCGTATATAATATGAGACGCGCAGCGCACAAAATGGCCCAATACACAAAATTGGATTATCGAGTTCATTGCTTTAGAAAGCTTCTCATATTGTTCTCTTCAAAGTGTAAATCTGCCTAAAATTATTTTTCAGTTTTTCCATGAGATTTGAGCACAATTTTAGTTTGTGTATCCATTTCGCGCCTGTTAAAAAGAGGTAGGCCTAAAATGAAAATATAATTTTGTGGGTTGAGCCATTTGTGCGCTGAGCGCTTCATATACTGTACGTATAACATTGAAGTTATTAGTAGTGACTGGGGCAGCGAGTGCAGCATTTATTTTCTTGCAGTCGTTACAGTAGGCCAATTCATTAAAAGTTTAATTTCTTTTTTCATGATTGCCGTGTGCTAAGACCATTTTTATTGCGATTCTTTGAAACGAATTAAATAAATACCGATACTCTTTAAGGTAACACTTTTTAACAATTATTTCGTACGCATCATAACTTATAACATCAAAATCAGACCACCTCTGAGATGTATGGATCAGCATGCTGGGCTCTTACGCAGAAGGCCCGGGTTCGATTCCCGGTCGAGTTGAATTTCCTGGTTGAGTTTTTTAGGGTTTTTCCTCAATCGTAAGGCAAATGCCAGGAAATTCGGGCCACAACATCCCTGAATATCACCGGCCTCATTCATCACCGAAATGATATTCACAACAAATCAGTAATACATATACAGTCGCCATCAGTTCACAACAATAGAACCAGTCTCAACAACAGTACACAGGCCTTCGGATTTCAACCAAAGATTAACTCGCGATGTGACCAAAAGATGTTAAAGCGAGTATAATTAATAACAGCGAGAAAAGAAAGACATCAAAACCCATACAATCTCACAACTACCAAACACTTAAAAGTTCCACCAATTTTATTATAGGAATTCGTAGAAACTCTTGCCATCTTCTTTACTAAAACAATAAAATTTAAGGACTTTGGCATGGATTCCACCTGGAAACGTTTAACTTCTTTCAAATTGTTTCGTACAGCATGATGTACTCTTTGTCACTCGAAGGAACATACCTTTGGTCAAGAGTT
The DNA here is from genome assembly GCF_040183065.1 of Periplaneta americana. Classification (NCBI taxonomy): domain Eukaryota; kingdom Metazoa; phylum Arthropoda; class Insecta; order Blattodea; family Blattidae; genus Periplaneta; species Periplaneta americana. The sequence continues at coordinate 106,852,502 of NC_091119.1, read as the reverse complement.
TGCGTATATTTTTCCAGAGACTGGAAGGTCCGGGGTTCGATCCCAGGTGGTGGCAGGATTTTTTCTCGTTGTCAAACTTTCGAAACGGCCCCGAGGTTCACTCAGCCTCCTATAAAACTGAGTACCGGGTCTTTCCCGGGTGTAAAAGGCGGTCAGAGCGTGGTCATTCTATTGCCGAGGTCATGGAAAGGATGGGGCTCTACCTCCATGCCCCCCAAGTGCCTTTATGGCATGTGACGGGGATACGTTTATCTTTTTACCTTTCCTTATTCACCTTTACCTTACATTAAATCAGCAGTCGTCAACTCAGTGCACTCTCGGGCTAGCGTCTTTTCCCCGCAGGTCTCTTGCAGCACCAGCGTGCATTCATGGCTGCTGGCGGGTATGCTTTCTACCTCTTCCTACTGCACGACGGGCAAATCATGTTGCTCCGCTTACCCTTTACAAATTTCAGCGAGTGCTGACGACCACTGCTTTAAATGGTAGCACAATGGACCTATATTTGTGACACTAGTTAAAAGTTTCAGCATGAAGTTTCCAGCATACTGATGGACATGAAATTTTCTCGATTTTGAAAGAATATAATTGTTGGTCCTTTATTTTTTTACTAAAAGTAATAAAGCCAAACATTGTTGTCGGTGAATATTTCATAGAGGGAGGCATGCCATCTTCGGTTTCACACTGGAGCAATAGATCTTAACAATCATTAAATTTTCTCTTCTTAATTTTAAACTCTTAAGTGACACTGTATCTATCTTGTGGCGACTTCGTCATGCCTTAGTTTGTCATGTACACAGAACCGTACCTCACCTTCAAGATGGAAGCTCTTTCTTGCAGGATGAAGCGATGATTCACGTGGATCAGCAGATCTACCACAGTGATGAAGTCTGCTGTTAGGCTGACAGCATACTCTATCGAACATTCTGTCTCGGACAGGACGATCTTGTCTTGGTCTTGGACCGTCCGATGTGACGGTGATTACACGCATTCTTATGAGTACAGACCGTACTTTGTCCCAGAAGGCTACAAGAGGAGTTTTGAAGTTTACGACGCGCGTGCATCTAGCAAGCGAAGTACTTGACTGACGGCTGACGCTAATCTTGTTTCGTCAAGTGGGCCAGAATAAAACGTGGACCACTTTAACAATTACACTAATATTTACAATATAAATTATTTAAATTATTACACTAGAATACGCTATTTTTACTTTTTGTACTATAATAAAGACTGTAGGCCTACATTGATCGAACATTATTTTCAATATTAAGCTTATGTACTGTGTTGTAGCCTACTTCTTTTGTAAATTGTATACACTAGTATATTATTATTATTATTATTATTATTATTATTATTATTATTATTATTATTATTATTATTATTATTATTATTTTTGTTATTATTGTTGTTGTCATTTCCTTTATAGTTGTTCTGCAGTTGACATTCTGTTAATGATTCAAAACTTCATCTTGGAGACTGTTTAAAATGCATTCTAGTGATAAAGATTGATACTACGATGAGCTTTCCTACAATTTAAATGATTTTTTCATGTACCTATTTCATTTATTTTTACTGGTACTAGCAGAGTTAAGGCCAGGCCATAAGGCCTTCTCTTTCACTCAACCATTATAAACTCCTCTGTCTGGTCATAATCAATTTTGAAAGATAAGATTATCTCGCTCTAGCATTCTCATTTCTATGAGGACTTTGATCCAACGATACGCTTTCACAAGTAATGTAACTCTTGGCTTTGTGATCAGCATGGTGCAGTGTTATCACGTGAGCAACTCAACACTCATAAAAATGGACACATACTGTATGTAGCTCGTGCACGAAGGCGAGAGATCTCCGCTTTCCTGCTGCGAATAAACAAAAGTTAGACCTATAGGCCTACGTAAATATTTAAATAATAGGTAAGTAGCTGATTGTGTAGCTCCATACTGCATTTATTTAGAATGTTATCAACTACTGAAGGACGACATTGAAAAGAAAGTGGGACAAAAGCAGGCGTGACGCGCTTCAATTATTACGTTTCCTGCGATACCCGTTGCCATGGCGATGTATGCAGCGCAGGCAATGAACCGTTACATAAAGCAAATCAGGAGCGGCGCATAAATCAGATGCTACAATGAACAGAGCTACCGGCGCGCTCCCTGCCTGCGGCTAACAGAGTTATAATCTCATTCTAAATGCGGAAACGACTCAGAAGCCGGAAACACGTAAACACGGAACCCATTTGTCTGTACTCCTCTGTATGGCAGCGGTTTCGACTTGTTTTAACTCTTTATAGAATAAAGAGCCCGTAAAATTCAACCCCGACATCGTTCCAAACCATTTCAGTTCCGTCGTTTCAGTTATATCGCAATTGTTTGGAAGGAGACAGTAGACGAGATATGATGATAGAAATGGAATGATGGATTCAATGTGCTGCTGGTATGAAAACATTAAATTACGGCTCTTATGACGGGGCAGTCGAGCGTAAATCTGAATATTTAAACTAGGTCTAAAAATGAAATTTATAAAATTACCATCAAACGAATATAGATATCAGTGCATTGATTTAAATTCGAGAATATTTTAACTTCTTTGTTTGTTTTTTTTTTTCTTCAGTTTTCAAAATAGTGTAGATATGTTATTACTAGGGTACGGATTTTTAGGTCGTTAAAATGTAATTTTAGGTGCCTAAAACAGGCTTAAAAGTGTAGGAAATAGTCTCTAAAGATTGAAAATACGCTCTAACAAAGAATAATGTTTTCTTTAAAAACATATTCCAAATTATTAGGAATTCACTTCTAAAATATAATAATTTAAAATTCTTATACACTACTACTACTACTACTACTACTACTACTACTACTACTACTACTACTACTACTACTACTACTACTACTACTACTATCACCACCACCACCACCACTACTACTACTACTGCTACCACTACTACTACTACTACTACCACCACTACTACTACCACCAATACTACTACTACTATTACTACTACTACTACCACTACCACTAATACTACTACTATATATAATTTATTTCAAGAAATAGTCTGCCCAGGCATCCTGGGTTGCCAAAAACACAGAATAACACACTACTACTACTACTACTACTACTACTACTACTACTACTACTACTACTAAAAGTACAAGAACAATAAATATCTAACTAGTTATATATAAACTAAACAATTAAATGTGAAAAGTAAGTTTTAGACATAAATTCAGTACACAAACAAGTCAAATATAATCAATTTTTACCAAGCCTTGTCCGTTAATGTCCATAATTAGCTTCACAATAAATTACTAATACTTTTTCCAAATTTTGAAATAAAAAGCAATGCCGTCCGTCACTCAACACAAATTTATATGCTGAAAATGAATGTTCCACAGTTCCTGAAGTATCAGGAGCCTATTTCAATTTTGATACTTGTTGGACAGGAATGTTAAATTGCAAATCCGTGTTCTTCCCTGCTAGGATATCTGAAGAAGTACGCAGGTTCTTCAGCCCTATATTTTTCTGCAGAACTTGCTCCAATTTATCCCGTACTTAATTTCCAACAGAACCAGGAACACATTCAGAAGTTAAAATACATATTTTCTAAATTAGAACGAGTGTTTTGACCTATTAGAGATAAAAAACACAGTTAATAGGTCAAAATAGACTTTGTCGTCAAAATAGGCAATTTAGGTGCTATTAAAATATAAATTTTAGGCAAGTACACATTTCATATAAAACTGTTTTATATGAAATGTGTACTTGCAAGTTTTTATGAATTTATCTTTTAAGGATTAAAATAGGTTTTTACCTAAAATACGAAGTCTAGTTATTACTGATGTTCGAAATCTTCTCCATACGTAATATATCTCTATTAATTGTATTAATTTTAAAGTCAAATGTGTCTTCTGTTGTTTTGTCCTTCCATAACAACTTAATTTGCGTAGTAACACATAGACGTTTAGAGATACGTCTATATCGATATTTTATTACCACGGAAATTTTGCAAAAAATCTCCTTTCCCTTATTTTATATTGCCACAAACGTATATTACAAGGGGTACTTAAAATTTTCAACTAATGCATTCCCATCCGAATTCTTAGGAACAAATGCTCCTTCTGTCGTTTTGTATCTGTATAGCAACTTGCATTATAATTATTTACATTTTGAGTCGAGTTGTATAAATAGTTAAACTGAGATCAGACAGTGAATTAACCTTCAATGAAGTTCAACTTAGATTTTTGGTTCTAGAAACAATAATTTAAGAGCATTTCTTCTTGATGTAAGGTCAAACCTAGCTGCCGATTTTTCTTGGTTCAAGCTTGTTGATTTCAGTTTATCACAAGCTAAATGATAATTTGTCGAAATGAAGAAGAAATACTGTTCCTACAAGTAAACTTATGAATGAAGTTTATTTTAATTTTATGTAGAGAAACATGTATACTAATATTATACTTATTATGAATATAATGCTAGAATGGTCTTGTCAGAATAATACTTAAAGTTACTTCTTTGAAGTTACTTTTAGTAGTAGGTTATTTTACGACGCTTTATCAACATCTTAGTTTATTTAGCGTCTGAACGAGGTGAAGGTGATAATGCCGGTGAAATGAGTCCGCGGTTCAGCACCGAAAGTTACCTAGCATTTGCTCATATTGGGTTGAGGGAAAACCCCGGAAAATACCTCAACCAGGTAATTTCCCCCGACTGGGAACTGAACCCGGGCTACCTGGTTCCGCGGCCAGACGGGCTAACCGTTACTCTACAGGTGTGAACAGCTACATTTAATTATCATATTTTCATAAATAAGCAAAGCTCTATAAACACTGAAGAAACTTAAGGTGCTATTCATAGACATTTCGCAGCACGCGCTACGAGCGTACTAAGCTAGCCCCGGCTATCCACTGGTTAAGGCTGGTTCACAATAAACCGGGAACGAGAACCAGAATGAAAACGAGAAGCAGAGGACGTGAATATGAACATTTTTGATTCACAATAAACCGAGAACGTAGACGACTCTGCATGTCAATAACGATATGTGAAGTCGATATTACGCATTCTGATGTTATTTGTGTATAATTGACCAATGGCGCTCCCTCATGAGTACAAGGCAGCCAACATAAACACAAGTTAACCAACTTCGAAATTTCAACTGAAACATTTCATTAAGTACGGTACTATAAATATGCCCATGCATCGTTATTATCACAACCTATTTTAAGTCTACCATAACGTAAAATAATTAGATAAGAAACATTTGTAATAGAACAAAAATGAACACAACCGTAGTTATTGAATTGAAGCATGAATATGTAGTGTGTAATACAACCAATACAGTAATAAAATATGATTCGCTTCGGATCGGTGTTCAAAGATGCAGCTATTGAAAGCCACGTATTCTCTTTCATTTGATCATCTTTATACGAGGCGCGCCGCTTATCGTAAACGTGAGGATTTTCCTCAATTCTAAAAATTAGAATCTCGTCAAATAAAACTTGCTCCATGATGCACAGCACAGAACAAAATAATGCATAGGTTATGTCACGGTCTTCTTGCTACAAAATATACGACGACAAAATAGCTTTTAGATGGCAATAGAATGAATCTAGTGGGCTGTGATCGGAAACGTGAACGCCAAAGTTGAAACTTGGCCAACTCTCCGTTCCCGATCCCGGGTTCCGGCAAGCTTTTCGTTAATTTTGAATGCTCACATTTAAATGTACACATTTTAACAATTTTACCATTTTCGTTTTCGTTCCGATTCTCGTTTCCGGTTTATTGTGAACCAGCCTTTACTTGTACAGAGTTCAAATCATATCCTATCGCTAACACTGGTTTATGAATACGAAAAACGCTGATCATATACCGAAAGCCCGCGCTAAAAATGTCTTTGAATACGGCCCTTAGAGTTTTATGTTTTAGAGATTGATAGTTTTGAGTCGTTTTAACACAGTGACACTGTATTTTCTTTAGTGTTCTGTTGTCTATTAATTTCTGAAAAGCTTGTCATTGTGCAAGGTCGGTGATGTATACAGTACTGGTAAACGTTTGCCCATTTCCTTAAGTGGAATGTTTTGTAATATTTCTGCCACCGTTTCCCCTTTAAGCGTATACTAGTATTGCTCTGGAAGTGACATTCATGCGGGTGAAATATCGGTATAGCTTGAGTGTGGGAGAAATCCTATAGAGTCATTTCGTATTTATAATATGATAGAGCGAGTCTTGCTCATATATTCGGTTATATATAGCGAAGCGTTTATTTTCATTGTGATGTTCTGCTCAAGAAGGACATAAGGATCACGCAGCACTTTCCAGATTACTGAAGCTTCTCAAGCCAGTATGGAAGGGTCTTTTAGCAAAGGATTTCTTACCACAGAGTACGGGTTGAGTTACTGTTAGATTTTGTGAGATTTGTGTTTGCGTTCTGCCATTTTTCCATCGTTGTCATCACTGAATACTTTCTCATATTGAAAAGTTTATCAGATAAATTAATAGCTTACCTGGAATTGCGTGAAATGCTTATGCTGTTCGTTGGGTGTTATTACGATATTTATATTTTAAGGAAGTGGTAGGTACTTATTTACAAGGATTATGAATTTGATTCGTAGTGAAATAAATTCCATGCAATTTGTGTGTTATATTCTTAACTATTGCTTTTCATTAATTTTTTATTGAATATGTACCATGTACTGTTACAAATATTTAGGATGCAAGTTGGCCTGGGTGGTGCAGTAGGTATAGTACTGGTCTTCTGTGCTCGAGGTTGCGGGTTTGATCCCGACCCAGGTTGATGCATTTAAGTGTGCTTAAATGTGACAGGCTCATATGAGTAGATTTACTGGTATGTAAAAAAACTCCTGCAGAACAAAACTCCGACGCTGATATAATCTCGGCAGTTGCGAGTGTCGTTAAATAAATTATAACTTACATTTTTTTAGGCTACAATGGATTTCACTGTGACACCTAAATTAGGGAGTCATTATCACGGTTATTTGATAACAGAAATAAGAAATAAAATTCCTACGATAAATTAAGATCTCTCTAACAAACACCATATCAATGCAAACGTCTGATTCGTTTCTAAGCAAGTGACGTCAGAATAGTGTCACGTAAACTCACTGCCGTTGCTAAGCAAGTGATGTCAGATGTTAGCCTGTATTTTTTAATACTGTTGATTTTTTCGTCAAGAATGTTCTGGAATATGTTACATTTCTTATCGTCGTGCTTTTTATTTACTATTAATCTCAAGTTACATGGGCCCACTGGCTCTGAATAATTCCAACAATTATTGAATTATGCTGCTTGTGACGAGGTTTAAAGTGTTACCTGATAAACATTGCCCAAGCATTGTTCTTGTACACTGTAAATTAAGTATTGTTGGAGAAAAATTTGTTCCAGCACCGGGACCCTCAGCTTTGCGCAATGAGCGCTCTTTTATTCTGAGCTATGCCGAGACCCGATTCACGGCGCCGGCCGAACTCTCCTCCTTTGCATCACTGTAAATTAGCCAGTGACGTTGCTAAGGATTAAGGGGATTATCTTCTGACTCCAGACTGCGCTCGGGAGTGAATTATAATCCTGCTTAGACTGATTCTCTGGTTAGATTTCTCCAGCGAATCCTCGGCTTCATATCGTAAAAATACCATTCGCAATCAAAAATTCCACCGGCACTAAATAACCCGTATTTGATACAATATTGTCAAATAACAGATAAAAAAAAACCCATAGTATATTTTAAATTGCAGTCTCCTGTATGGAGGGTATTAAAGATATAAATTACGATACCAAACTTATAAAATTGATTCAATGTAGTAGGCTACACAAGAAAAAAATGTCTGATAATATTTTGTTGTGGCTGCAACGTTTTGTCGATAAACGAGAGTGTTTACTAGAGATGAACAAAACTAACTGCTGCTCTCGCTTTCTGTGTTCGTTGCACTTGTCTTTCGAGTCTCGTATCGTCATTCTCGTGCGCTTCGAGTCTCGCTCATCATTCTCGAAATAGCATTTGGTCGGCGTGGAAAGATTTAGTAACTTTGAATAACAAACATCATTGAAATAAATAACATTATAAATGTTTAAATGAGACAAAAAGTCACAACAGAACAGTATCTCAGTTATCAAAATGTTGTGGTTCTATTATATGTACTGTATATTACCGATGGTTATATAAATAGAAAAAAAAATAATTCTCAAATAAATTTGCATTACTAAGAAACACAAAACATAACATTAATATCTTTTTACTTCAGATTGCACACTTGATCTCAAACATATGAAAATAAAATTTCTAGCCTTTTAATAAGGGCCTAGTAATTAAATAAAGATTGGGGAACAGATTATTATACACTGAAAGGTAGAGATGATGTTTCAAATAGGCTACTTGATTCTTTATACATATGTAACAGTTGCCAAAGTAGATAAAAGTTCAGTTAGGTATAAACAACTGTGGCGATTCAAGGCTGCTTGACGTTCGGGACTTCGGGAGTGATCAATCTCGACGTCTCGAAACACTCACAAGCAGTGTTTACGTAAACGACACGACTTGTAGAACATTATCATGCGGGTTTTCGACTTTGCGGGCGCTTTTTGTCTTGCCTTCTCGATCGTTGTTCATCTCTAGTATTTACTGTCTTATTTTCCAGTAGAATATTAAGGAGAATGGACCAATGATTAATTAATTAATTAATATCGGTAGCATTGAGGAGCTTGATACCACTTAATTAGGTTAAATAGTATTAGTAGTATTTCATTTAACAACGCTTTCAACTGCAAAGGTTAATCAGTGTCGAAATTCGACGTAGGTAATAATTGGTCAACAACTTTTATCTGCAAGTCCTCAGTAGCATGGTTAGGATCCTTGTACAAATGTACTAAAAGAAAGCCGTACTGAGGATTTTATTGCCCTTTAAAATGTATCGCCTCCGACTAGGTTTCAATCCGCGAACATCGGATCTAAAGTTACGGTGAGTGACCTACACTTAGATGGAATATGAACGGAGTTGGAGGGTTTCTACTTCACGAGCTTTGTGATATCTGCTTAATTTATGTAGAGGCGAGGTACGTCGCTATCGCAGCAAATCACTCTTTTTCAGCAGCGTGGGTTTCTTCACGTTCAAAGTTTTTCCTCTTACCTTAACATCAGAATTGAGTCAAAATCTGTAATGTGATCAGTAGCTACTATCCATTACATAGATGCCAATTTTATTACATTAAGGTGAAGGCGCGAAAGAGAAGAACGTTTTATTACACATTTTTGTGTGTGCTGTGCTGTATCACGTAAGCAAATTTGACAGCTTTCGTACAGTGAGCTATATAGTTTACACACTGCATGAACATAGGTAACCACCGGACGAGAATACATGTATTACAGTTACAAATATTATACACTGTAGAAAAATAATATCACCGTCCGAGAATATATTATGTAGTATATTTATTAGCTTACAAACTGGAAGATTCTCCCAAAACGTCAGTCTCTTTTTCATTATTCCACCCAAGTTGCGAATTATGGCACTCTATTGTCTTTTTTGAGCAGGACGTCCATACAGGACGTCATAGCTGTTCTTTCATTTTGTTTATTTTTCCAGTCAGAAAATTTATGTTGAATGATGTACCATCAAAGTCATTTTTGTACTGCATACTGTATGATCTTCTGGAAACCGATATGTCAGCCATAACATGCAGATAGGGTCTGGGATGAATCAGGTTCAATTTATATTGTGATGAGTAGCGAGACCAAATGAAAAAATGCTGAAACTCCATTGGCAGTAGGTTACCTCAGTCTGGTAAGATGTTTCGTTTCAAATATCCTGAACCTCGTACTCTAAAATTGTAAATGGATCTCTCTGAGATTACAATCCTACAGGAAGAAGAATACTGGGAAACTTAGGATAGGATGGATGGATGGATGGATGGATGGATGGAAGAAGTTATCCCTTAAGTTGGAACAGGTGTAACTTGCCTAACCCAAGCAGCTGAAGAAGAAATTATAAATGAGATTTTGTAATATTGTACAAAATTACAAGTGGTTTTACTTTCTTGTGACTTTAATTGCCGTATATAAAATCCAACAGCTTTGTCACATTAGACTACTCTGTAGTAATGAAAGAAAAAGTAGTTACAGTTTTGTTTAAATTTATATTATTTTTGAAGCTAGAAGAAACTCAGTTCTAATAGTATTTTGTCACTCTTATTGCATATATGTAATCAGACAGTGAAACTTGTTGTCCGATGAAACATGTTTGCTGTTCCTCTACTATAGGTACGGGTATGTTTACTTGCGCAAGTAGGCTACTCGTGGTTAACGGTGGAGAGGGATAGGTAGAGACCACATATTTTCGTATAATGACATGAAGCGCAGAATTAATGTAGTAATTTCTGGTAATGTAGGGTAGTCAGTAGTCAAATGAATTATTTCAGTCTGGATTTAAAGACTGAAATATAAGAATAATTTAAGCATGTCAGCAAAATGTGATTCAGAAAATTTAAAAATACGAGTTACACGATTCATATTCACTGTTTGTAAATTTAAATGAATTATTCAATCCAGCAAATATTGTACAGATACATGTTAATAATGTTAATGCTCTCGCAGAAAGAGTTAAAATAATGAGTTACTTCAAGGACATAAAAAGTACTGATTGCTATGTAGCATTTATTACTTTGAAAGAATCATCCAACATTTCCAATATTAAAGTTGACGTGATTGAGGCATTACGAGCTCTCATGTTGAATTACCCTGAATTTACATCTACTGTGTTGAAATGTGTCTGGGTTCCTTGCACATCTGTTGACGCAGAAAGGTTTTTCTCAATGTATAATTTAAATGTTAGTGACCGTAGGCGAAGAATGAAAGAAAATAATACTGTCACTTCTGCTGTGCTTTCATTCCACAAATAGAAACAGCAGATGTTACATTATACAAATAATGTTTTTATGCTCGACCATGCCGAAATTTAGTAATTATACACCTGGTAGTAGCCCTTTAATGCACCTCATTAAAGTACACCTATTCATTAAAGTTCAGGTGTTCAGCCAATGACAAGTCACCTTTGTACCGTGATAAAACCGGATATGTAATCGAAAGACAATTAGCGAAAAGTCACGGAGGCTGGAAATCCAATACTGTCGCAAAAGTTATGTTCTGTTACTATAATAATTAGCGCTAATTGTAAATAATATTCAAATAAATTCAATTTGTCATCTCGTTTTTCAATTCTAAATCAATTTCCAGGTTATATCAGACTAATGTTCATCTTATTCTCTATCAAGGTCAATGACATTGGCCTCGGAAAAAATCAATACTTTCGCGTCTGCGCACATCTCACAATTCAGGTCAGTTCGCACATAACCATAATATGACCTAATTTTGAATAATTTCAAGTTAGAAATATGGTCGAGCATATAAAGTCGTATGAAACTTGCCTATAATGGTAATTAAGACGCTCGTATCAAAATTATGAAACGAGCGCAAGCGAGTTTCATAAACAAACATACTTGCGTCTTAATTACTACCATTATAGGATCGTTTGCATAATGTACTATTTTTTCAGTGTTATAAAGTTTGTGTTTAATTTTAATATGTGGAATAAATAATTGATGTACGAAACCTTTTTATCATTATTTTGACTCCTAATACGTAATATAGAGTTATTATTTCACATAAAAATCGCTTTCTAAATTATACGAAATTATTGCTATTACCTTACAACTAATTAGCGGTAAGACGCGAAATACAATTGTTTTATTACGATTTTATTTTCGAAATTAATACGAAATTCTGTTGTATCTAGCCTATGATGTAAGTTATTTGTTGCAGTTGATAAAGCGTCGTAAAATAACTAATTAAAAAAGTTGCTTGTCGACTGCAACACAAAACAAGTAAACAGCGAACAATTAAGGCACAGTTGTTCAACGGGACACAATCCACGCCGCCTTCTATTGTACACAATAGAGAGACTCTAGAACACAGTTAACCTGAAACCACTTGCCTCTCTCCCACCGGGCACTATGTTCCCTGCATATAATACATACATACATACATACATACATACATACATACATACATACATACATACATACTGTTCTGCCCAAGGGCAGGTCTTTCACAGCAAACCCAGCATTCTCCAATCTTTCCTATTTTCTGCCTTCCTGTTAGTCTCCGCATATGATCCATACATCTTAATGTTGTATATCATCCGATATCTTCTTCTGCCTCGAACTCTTCTCCCGTTCACCATTTCTTCCAGTGCATCCTTCAGTAGGCAGCTTCTTCTCAGCCAGTGACTCAGCAATAGGCTATATAGATCGAAAATGTTCGGAAGCAAACAAACTTAAAGAGTCCTTTCCATATTTCCGTATTAACAGATAGCATATGATGTGATTACTTGACCAAATTACATTAAAAATGATTAACATTATTGAAGCATAAATAGACCAAAGACGTTGTGATGTAAGGAGAATAAAATGTGAGTTCAATTACATGCAATTGACAATAAGGAGATTAAAAGAACTGATTAGGTAATGCGTCATGGCTCCGATAGGGGCTGGTAATACTCTGGTCAATCTCTCTCCAGTATTTGATTGCAGTCATATTGCCTATCATGAGCAATAGGGGTGCCCGTAAGCCATGCATTTTGCTTGCCCAAAACATGATACTGACACCTCCCTGTCTGTTATGTTCTACAGGATGGCGGGCAAGGTCTGCATTATCGGGCACTCTCGAGATTTTAACTATTACCGAATCAGGTATTGAACAAATTCTTGTCTTATCTGTGAATACCACAGAACCTACTTCTTTTGATCCCATCCCTAATGCTCTCTTTCTTATCTGAAACGTGCTGTACGATGATGATGATTAAGTGAAGATATAGGCCTTGAACGCCTTGCATGCATGCTCATTCATTCAAGACGATTTCTAATGGTGTGACAGCTTATGTGCTTCCCAGTCGTCCAAAGGAGAGCACTTCTTATTTCTGAAATACTGGTTTTTAGCTCCAAATATCTGTCCTCAGCTTGAGTGGTTACTTTCGGACGATCTTCTTTCATTCGTGTCTAGATAAAGCTTTCAGGTCTTTTCAACAGCACTATGGCTAACGCCAACACGAAGGGCAAACTGTCTGTGTGCTGGACATACTCCACATAACGTGATAATGAACAATGATCATTTACTGCTTTGTATTCAGGCATAAGCACCTTTTGTCAGAATGCCTTGAATATCCTTTGTTTTGAGAGAAAAACTGTTTCATATCATGTATTGATAGAAATAAATTATGCAATGTAATAATACAAAAAGAGACAGCGAAAAGTGTAACGTCGGGGAACAGATTGCCCGCAATCCATTGTTCGACTCACCTGCAAGCTGAAGCAGCGCGGGCGGGCGTTCAGTTTTATTACGGTAGGTTTAAATTATTAGTTAAGAGTTATCTAATGAATGAATGAAAATTGAATTATGGTTTATTTAACGACGCTCGCAACTGCCGAGGTTAGCCTATATCAGAGTCGCCGGTGTGCCCCGGAATTTTGTCCCGCAGGAGTTCTTTTACATGCCAGTAAATCTACTGACATGATTTTGCAATTCATTTTGTATTCAGATAAATCTAATATAATATAGTGAAAATATTTTGAGTTCAATCATAAGATTTATCTATTTGCAAATGCTTATTTGCTACAATATATATAAAATATTAACAAATTCAATTTAAACCTTTCATGTCACTGATATTCGTACTTGGCAATAATTTAATGCGTGTCATTTAACCATTCACATATGTTTGTAACATGAGTTTATGTATATATAATCACAATTGTCCTTCCAAATTTACATGTTTGAATTCATTTTTACAAAACTTTTACTTAACTACATAATACATAAAACTCATGAAATTTATCTGTCATGTATATTACAGTGTATATTCGTTAATTAGTTCAAGTTCTAGATTACGTGTTTTAACATATCTGATGATGCCGAAAAGGCGAAAACGTTAAAATTTTATACATATTGTAGCAAATAAACATTTGCAAATAGATAAATCTTATGATTGAACTCAAAATATTTTCACTATACTATTCTACTGACATGAGCCTGTCGCATTTAAGCACACTACGCCAACCAGGCCGACTATGAATGAATGAATGAATGAATGAATGAATGAATGAATGAAGTTGAAAACTGATGTAGATCTTCGCTTTCATCAAAGCAGCTGTTGAAAGTGATGTCCAGCATTCTCGATGCAAACGTTGCATCGTGTTAAAAAAATTCCGAAACACTCGTTGTATCTCCACCTCTGAAATTTCAGATATCACTCGTTTTAGTTCATTCTCCAGGGCATATATCGTTCCGAGTTAACTATCACAAAAAAAAAAAAAAAAAATAGGGCCAATGATTCTGTGCAGTAATACCGCACCAAACACCAACTTTGTGATCGTGAAGAGGAGTTTCATACACTACATGAGGATTGTCAGTGTCCCAGTATCCTGAATTGCAAAAATTCACATATCCACTTAGACGGAAACAAGTTTTGTCCGTCATAATTAAAAGAGAAGGATCGACAATACCATCATGAACAGATTGCAGCATCCACCGATAGAAATTTACGCAGGCAGTTGGATCCCGTTGTGTTAATGGATGAACCACTGAAACTTTGTAAGAATGAAAGCGTAGCATTTTCAGTCCCCGTAATGCCGATCTTTGTGAAATACCACACTCCTGCGCCAATCGGCTTGAAGATTTCCTCGAGCTGGTTTCATTTCTTGCTTGAATATCTGCAAGCTTCTCCTCTGTTAATATCCTCTTCTGTGGTTCTCTCTTTTTGTTTAAAACCGACCCTGTTTCTCACCATTTTCTGAGTAACTTGGTTATATTTGTCTTGAAGGCATTGCAGCGTCATGGAACTAACGTAGAAACTTTCGAACGGTACTGTCATAAGATTTCTTCTTTATGCGAAATGTCTCGACTAGAAATATCCGTTGTGCAATACTAAACACTGATAGCGAACACAAATACTGTTCAATAACAAGTGTAGCAATGCGACACTACGTAATAACTCCGTACGCTTCACGTTGTCCGCGCACTCCATCCCCACCACTCGGGAATTTTAGGCCTACCGTAGTGAAACTGAACGTCCGCCCGAGCTGCTACAGCTTACCGGTGAGCGGGCAATCTGTTTCCCGACGTCCCCTGCATAGTGCGGTAACTTTTCGCTGCATCTCTTTGTATAATTCTGCAACTATAGTTTGTTTACTGAAATTGGTGTAACAGAAACATGATGAGTGCCATTAACAAAAAAAGAATATTAGTACTCGTATCTAAATTAATAAATAACGCTAAAAGGTTGCCCCCTCCCCAATCAGTATTATTTCCCCCTTTCAGTTATACACCTTCCGTATGAAACAATTTTTCATTTGCTGCATGCGTACAAAGTTATTTTGGTGGTTAAGATAAATGGGACACTCTGTATAACAGAGCAACAAACATAATTTTGCGCCATCACATAACAGTTGACGTAGGATGTCCGATGTACTTCAGTATTTTTAGACGCAACTTTACGGTGATGTTTGAAGTTCGCTTTCATTTTCGTATATTCCACATAAAAAGATATTACGTAATAAAAGTTTGATCTTTTCTTTGTATCAAGACTTGAATATCATGCAACATGAGTTTCATGTCTTCCAGTGTTGTCCACCAAGTTATAAAATTATTTCTTGTTTTTATGGTCGGTATTGTGTAACATTTTGTAATGTTGTGTTGAATGATGTAGGTTTCGTTTGAATATGTTAGTATCTGAATGGGGCTGTACATTTTATTATTATTGTAGGGAATATGAAGTATGTTTTTAAATGTTTATGGATAAAGCGTACTTCGTTTCTTAATCTTAAAATTGATTCTGTGATCCTTAAATTAACTATTGGGACTCTATTTATTCAATATTAAATGTCATTATTGCAAACAAAATGTATTTTAATTTTAATTCTAATTCTGAGAGGTACCTGAAAACAATACGGTGTTATAACACAATATAGAAGTCTGTGTTATGTGCAGGGACAGTGATGTAACTGGCGTGATATGAATACTTTCTGATAGCAGTGTTGACTGCGTGATTGTTGTTCAGCTATTAGGCCTATGTAAAAATTAAAATTGTGGAGGAATAATTTAGGAAGATTAATAAAAGAATAAGGCATACTTAGGCTACAGTGGAGAAAAATCAACCTAAATTGTAAGTCACAGTTTTATAGGACTCACGTGGCCGCTACAGGACATATAAAATGCGTATTTTATTTTATATTAAAAAATTATGAAGTTTTCTGAAGATGAGTATACAGGATAAACTGAAGGGTTGAGAATTATAAGAGATAAGCGTGTTTTCTAATGTAATCTCGTGTCTGGAATATGATCCGCCGTTTTATTTTTCAGCTTGATTACTTCTAAGACTTTGTTTGAGAAAATGTCATGCGCATGTATTACAAATGGAATAAGATACAAAATTTACAAACTTTGTTTTTCTTGTCATGTAAAATGTAAAAATGATAGTTAAGTAGTTCCCTCAACCATGCATTATTATAAACAAATAAGTATATATGTAAATAAATAAACAATAAGTATTAAATGATAATAAATAAATAATAGATAACATTTATTTAACTAATAAATAACAAATAAATAATGTGCTAGTGAATAGATAAGTGAGTAAGTGAATGAGAGAATAGATGAATGAGATTGGATAACTGAGTGAGTGAATAGATGAGTGAGTGAATAGATAAGTGAGTGAATGGATGAGTGAGTGAATAAATGAGTGTATACGTGATTGAGAGAATAAATGAGTGAGTGAATAGATTAATGAGTGAATAGTTGAATGAACGAGTGAATAGATGAATGATTAAGTGAATAGATGAATGATTGAGTGAATAGATGGATGATTGAGTGAATAGATGAATGATTGAGTGAATAGATGAATGATTGAGTGAATAGATGAATGATTAAGTGAATAGATGAATAAGTGAATAATTGAATGAGTGAGTGGATAGATGACTAAGTGAGTGAATATATGAGTGAGTGAATGAATGGATGAATTAGTGAGTGAATGAATGGATGAATTAGTGAGTGAATGAATGGATGAATTAGTGAGTGAATGAATGGATGAATTAGTGAGTGAATGAATGGATGAATTAGTGAGTGAATGAATGGATGACTGAGTGAGTGAATGAATGGATGAATGAGTGAGTAAATAAATGGATGAATGAGTGAGTGAATTAATGGATGAATGAGTGAGTAAATGAATGGATGAATGAGTGAGTGAGTGAATGAATGAGTGAGTGAATGAATGGATGAGTGAATGAATAGATGAATGAGTGAGTGAATGAATAGATGAGTGAGTAAGTGAATGAAGAGATGAGTGAGTAAGTGAATGAATAGATGAGTGAGTAAGTGAATGAATAGATGAGTGAGTAAGTGAATGAATAGATGAGTGAGTAAGTGAATGAATAGATGAGTGAGTAAGTGAATGAATAGATGAGTGAGTGAGTGAATGAATAGAGTGAGTGAGTGAAGGAATATATGAGTGGGTGAGTGAGTGAATGAATAGATGAGTGAGTGAATGAATGGATGAGTGAGTGAGTGAATGGATGAGTGACTGAGTGAGTAAATGGATGAGTGAATGAATAGATGAGTGAGTGAATGAATAGATGAGTTAGTGAGCGGATGGATGAGTGAGTGAGTGAGCGAGCGAGCGGATGGATGAGTGAGTGAGTGAGCGAGCGAGCGGATGGATGAGTGAGTGAGTGAGCGAGCGAGCGAATGGATGAGTGAGTGAGCGAGCGAGCGAATGGATGAGAGAGTGAGTGAGCGGATAGATGAATGAGCGAATGGATGAGTAAGTGAGCGAATGGATGAGTGAATGAATAGGTGAGTGAATAGGTAAGTGAGTGAGTGAATAGATGAGTCAGTTAATAGATAAGTGAGTGAGTAAATAAGTGACAGAATGAGTGAGTGGACGGATGGATGAATAAATAAATACCTATTTTGCAATTTTGACATATGAATATGATATTTAAAACCTGTCACCTTGTTTCATTGATGCGAAAACCATATTGATATTATTAATTTCAAAACTAGAGTGTATGAAACTTTTTTTGACGCGAAATGTCTGTATTCAACCTAAGAAGAGAGCAAAACTATAACGTTTTGACATGAAAGGTTTACTCAGAATTCACTCATGGTACCACGGAAACAGAAGTGTACTTCGTGCCTCGTGATTTTCCACGCGGTCTGCCTTACTCCGTTCTTTATTTAATGTGCGTCGAGATTTCTCGCTCATGTGGGTAGCTGTTATAAGGTACGTCCATTTTAAGCTTTTCCCATTTAAAATTCTTGTAAGTTCCTTCAACGAAACGGACAAAAACGGAGTGGGACAAGTGGCCATCAAGTTTTGAGATCACATAGAATCCTCCTAATATGTAACGAGTGTTTTGTTAAAAATGAATAGGCTATAATACAAAATTTTAAATTTTATATTTATCACAAAATCCGATTTCTACACTTTTTACACATGTTCTCTGGACCTGATTGACATAGATAGTTGATATGTTCACCTATATTTATAATATTACGTCAATTAAGTGACGAATGTAATCACTTGCGTTTGAAATAAATTTATAAAGGTTTGAAAAGCATTTTATTTACGAAATACTGTATACATTCTTTCGTGTTTTCGAGTAATGGGTTTACTGAGGTATGAAATAATAAGTATAAATAAACGTCTAAAAATTTAATTTAATTTTGTGATTATTTTATGGAATAATGGGTTATAAGTTCGTTGCTTTAGCATGGGTAATGCAGGACTGGCCAACTCAAGCTAGATCAGTATCTATGAATTATGCGTCGTTCTCTCTTTGGAACATTAATTTGTGAGGGATTCTCTACATTTTCTGCCTACAGAGATCCAGTGTGATGTAGGAGGTCAAAGACAGAGTGTTTATATTTAGTCTATATACCTAGCTAATGATTAAAGGTGAAGGGTCACTGAGAACCGTGTCAAGTATCGTGTTGCGAGAGTATGATAAAAAAACTGAAGTGCAGGTTTTAAGGCACTTTTAGAGGATTTTTTTTAATTACAGTTCGCATTGGAAGCTATTTTTTTAATTTAACTTTTCATTTACAGTACCTTTCCTATACATATTTTGAAATGGGTGTTTCGATGTGGTAATTTTGGAGGATTATTCTGTTGATGAGCCTTTAGGACATCGCGGTCGTCTGAAATACACTTTCATATCAAAGTAGCGACTTTAATGAAACGTGGGTTTGAGTAGTATTTTTTTTCATTAGAATAAATAACGAATTCTGTGAAAAGCCGTCGAGAAGAGCTACATAAGCATACTTACATCAGCTGCTGTAATTATCGCAATACCAAGAAAAATTAATATCTTCAGTTGACTACCAACTGACTCTGGATCCAATGTGTCATATAGAGTCCCTCGTTCATCATCATTAGTATTTTTATATTTCTACTGAAATCTACCGTAGGTATAGGAAATAGGTGTTTATATAATTACCTGGGTATGCTATTTAAAATAATTACAGTACAATTCATCTAATGCGAACTAATAGGGACCGGGGCTTGTTCGGATTATTGATTAAGCGGGAGACAGGAATGCAAGAAAGGAAATCATGTCTTATTCCCTTCTTACCCTTCATTGTCCACCGTTTTGTTCAGATTCAAAGTTTATGAAGTGTTGGCGGGATATTGCCGCTTCGCTAAGATTATCTGCTCTTCGTCAAAATAAGGTGACGGACTATCATAATAGCGCAGAAAACAATAACTAATTCATTCACTAGTGATAGAGTAACTTGTGTTATAGGCTATATTATACATTTTTAGTTTCTAAATATTGTAGTATAAAATTGATTTTCAGTTAAAATACTTATTTTTATTCCTTCTATATATATATATATATATATATATATATATATATATATATATATATATATAGAATCATCCGGAATTTCGGATTAGAGAGCTTCGTACTAGTGGGGTTCTATTGTGTTTTTATACCGGGACATCATTTTATTTTTACTAACATTTCTAATAATAACCTGGCTATACCTTTGGATTAACGGTTGAGAACCGGAAACATTGTTTGCTACCCCCTTCCACGACCGGAGTTTGATGATACTGGCGTATCACTTTACTAAGTATAGGAGGGAAAAAAGTAGTTCATTTACGTAAACTAGGAAATATTACGATTTTAAGTTTGATAATTTTCATTAGGTTTTTCTTTAATCAAAATACAGTACTGTATTAAGAATAAGTGTTTTAACTCACGAACTGAACTATCCATGCGGACGTATTCATTATGCAATGTATATTCCTACTGTCTACAGCATATTAGCTTACAATATAGAGAGTGAATTTAAATTGAAAAATAAAATCATAATGTGGATTATTTAAACACATTTTTGAAAATGGTGGCCGTTCATTTCGATAGAGACTTCAGTTCTTTTGTACTTATTATCTCACTGTAGACAGTTGTATCTAATTCCAGTTTCGTCCTTCGTACCAGTAACTCATTTTGAAATAATTCTGTATCTACTCTATAAAAGAGTACCTTAACTACTGTAAATTCAATCTTCACTTCTGCCCGATCTGAAAAGATAAAATTACTCAGACATGCTATCTACTGTCCGTCCAAATGGTTATGCCGCAGGATCGTAGAAAGGGGGCAAATCACTTAAAGAGGCCCTACGATTTAAATTATTTTAAACAGTTGTAACTTATAATATTACGTAGACGTCCAGTTCCTCACAGAAAATGTTTTCAGAAAAGAACTAAGACAGCCCACCAACTAGCCTTTACAGGGGGCCAAGCAGAAGCAGGTGGGGGAACCAGGATGCGACGTAAGCAAACGGACGGACAGTATCTGTGCGAAAATATGATTCAATAATGAATGAAAGCTCTTTCTTCACTGGAAACGCGACCATATTTCTGGAAAGTACTATACTCACTAACTCACTGACTTTAACTGCATATGCGGCCTTGGTTTTGTGCGAAGGACAGTTGAACTTCATTAGTAGAAGATGTGAGAGGGAATTACATTAAAAAACTCAGGTACAATAAAAAAATTGAAGTAAAAATAAAATGATGACCCTTTACTAATAAACCACAAATATTCAATGTCAATTGTGAATTTGAACAAATAATCTGCTTGCATTATATATTGCATATTTTTACCGTATAACAATCTACTTGCGGAAATAATAAGTATATAAACTAATCACAAAGTTACTCACTCAGAATTTCGGAATATTGAACATTGAGTTCTTCAGGGATAATTTCATGTTCAGTATTGTCTCTAGTTTATATTAATGGTTTAGTCTCAGCCACTAATAATTTATCCCAGGTACTCTTTTTGCAGATGATCTTACTCGTAAGTGTGATTATCTCAAGTAAACAGAATAATCACTCTACAAACACTTCGAATACAGTGTTAGAACTAATGATTTAGTACAAATATAGTAACACTAATATTACTGAAACCAGTGTAATCAAATTTAGTGCTAATAATAGTGAGAAAAAGCCATTTGTAAGTAAGTAAGTAAGTAATAGTGAGAATGTTGATGGCCTAACGTCCACATGCATCAGCAGAGGTGAACAATCATCAAACCAGTATGCCCTATCAAATAGTTACATAGTTATTGTGTGGAAAATCTCGAAGCACATTAAATTGAGAATGGAGTGAGACGGACCGTCCGGAAAACCGGAAGACACGAAATTCATTTTACACTTCTATTTCCATGATATCATGAGTGACGTCAGAGTAAATTTTTCATGTCAAAACGTTACAAATTCTGTCTCTTGTACCTCGAGCATAGACGTTCCACGTCAGAACGGATATTCATTTTCTTATTAAGAAATCAGGTTCTCTTGCTTCGTAACTGGAAATGCTATCTCTTACACTATGTCCAAGAAACAAAATTTAATATTACTCCCTAAGAAACATTTTAAGTTGACACCAACGTGAAGCAAATACCTTACTATAATAATACGGACAGCTGTATACTAGTAGCATTGGCGTGAGTGCGAAATATCGCGGATCTGACATCTAGCGGAGCGGGATGGAATTACGTCCACATATACAAATATTAACATTTGTTAATTCGGACTATTGTTTAAAACGTGAGTTACTAATGTGGAATAATATATGAAACACTTAAGAAATGTTGAATAGTATTTAATGTAAAATTATTACCTTATATCAGAGCTGCATATTATGAGAATATTGTATACTTCATATAACTTTCCGTAATTATTAATTGTTACATTTTTTTTCTTTTAGCTCAGTTGGTAGAGCAGCTGGCTACGGACTGAAAAGTCCGGGGTTCGATCCCAGGTGGTGACAGGATTTTTTCTCGTTGCCAAACTTTCAGAACGGCCCCGAGGTTCACTCAGCCTCCTATGAAATTGAGTACCGGGTCTTTCCCGGGGGTAAAAGGCAGTCAGAGCGTGGTGCCGACCACACCACCTCATTCTAGTGCCGAGGTCATGGAAAGCATGGGGCTCTGCCTCCATGCCCCCCAAGTGCCTTCATGGCGTGTTACGGGGATACCTTTACCTTTTTTTTTACAAGTTTTTTCTTTGCTTTAGTCAGACAAAATCAGTTCTGACATTAGGAATGAATTTACAATAATGCTTTATATACCCATTGCTGACAATTGCAAAAATAATAATGGTAGTATTCTGATGCTTGTAATAATTATTAGTAAAGGCATGTAGACAACAATAAAACTTAATTTGCTGAAACCTTAAAATTTCCAATATATTTCAACTTCTATTCATTTATTAGACCTAAATAAAAAAGCTAATTTTTATTGTTCTATCAACACAGAGACAAAGGCATTAGGGCTAACAAAGGATTTTGTTGACTCACGTTTCATGAACTGTCGGTAATCGAAAGTACGATTTGGAGCAATTTGTAACGCTGCAATTGTCACAATTCTAAACAGCACACATACACCCTGACATTTTAACACAGAACTAATTAATAAAACTATTAATTTGCCCAGTAACAATATACATTGCAGTTGATTATAGCTTGTTTCGCGAGTATCTCCACACCGGCAGGTAGGTAGCAGCACCATCGTGGTTTGCACGCAAAACTGCTAGCTGTCCTGTGTTATTATAGTAAGGTATTTGCCTGAAGTATCCCACACTAGAACAGTGCGGTTTCTCTAGTTTCGCATCTCCACAGTAACCGTGACATACAGTTGTTAATAGATTACCAGACGTGTCAAGAGATGACACCACATGTTTATTTCATTGACAGTGATACATTGGAGACGTTGGGAGAGGCCCTCTCGTCAGCGGCAGCGGAGAAAGGGTGAACTCTGTTGTCCTGGTCCGGAGCCCTGGAGCGGGAAATTGCCTCCGGGGCTTGGAGAATGTCTTTCCGGTAGAGTGGACGCAGTTGTTCAGTTATTGAGCCCCGTTTGAACTCATTTGAATCGGAGCTTTGCGCCCACTCTGAAAGCCAGCAACTGTGACTGCAACCTGTTCGGAATTGTCTCTCTCCCGCATTGCGTTGTAATAATTTTAAATTGTAAAGGTCATTCAGATGTGGTGGATTGTCGACTAAAGAATAGAGATGGAATACGAATAAGAGGAAGAGAGAAGTGTCCCCGCTCGTCAATGGATTTTTCCACTGCAAATATCACAAGATCTGTCTGGGATCGATCTCCATTCTCTCTCAGGTCATGGCACTTTCTGTAGTATAGCACAGTATTAATTACATCTATTAGAATCCACACCTGTGGAGTAACAGTTAGCGCGTCTGACCCCGAAACTAGGCGGTCCGGGTTCGATTCCCTTTCGGGACAAGTTACCTGGTTCAGGTTTTTTCCGGGATTTTACCTCAACCCAATATGAGCAAATGCTGGGTAACTTTCGATGCTGGACCCTGGACTCATTTCACCGACATTATCACCTTTATCTCATTCAGACGCTAAATAACCTGAGATGTTGTTACAGCGTCGTAAAATAACCTACTGAAATAAAATAAAATACTTCCCTTTACACACATGAACACGTCATTTTGCTATGTTTTATTTTTTTCTGTGTCGATAAATATTTATTTTTAAGGTTGACAAGTACTGTTTTTCTGTATTAGTGACTTCCAATTGGACGCCTGGTAGCGTCATATATCGATTATTTAGTTCTCATTAAATATGCACTGTTGACAAGGAAAGCTCACCAAGTGATAATGGGTTCTCACAACGATTTTTCCTCCACACGTTTCATTTGAAATAAGAAATATCCCTAAAAATTTCTACATCCGAAGAAGGTTTAGCCTTCGAGATATGATGTTTCAAAATAATCGCTTGATACTCTTATAAATCTCATATCTCCATTGCCATCGTGAAAGAGAAAATGTTTAAGGCCACAATAATGTTTATGCATTTCCCTCAAAATCGGGGAAGCTTATAAAAACTCACCTCTTCAAGCAGTGATCATAGCAGTTTTTGGTAGACTCGTCGACCAGTTACCGAGGTAGACAGGCTATATAGAAGGAATAGCTCCACAACGTAAACGGTGGAAGTGTTAACAATTCCAAATTACACAACTCCGACTGTTCAGCCTCTTGACGTTTATGGCTTTAGGCTTGGAAAAATTTCATTCGGAAGTTCTCTGATAGCGTTTTGTTACTTGGCACGATTATATTGCATCAGAGATACAATGTGATAAAATAAAATTTCAGTCCTTAACACATAATCAGTTTTAGTCTCTTAGATATATGAAAGTGTTTAATATGCCTGGTATAAAGCCTTTACAACAAAGCAGATAAATTCGTCACTCTTGTGGAATTCTGTTTTCACGTTGATGTACAGAACTGCTCTAAAACTGACTGTGAGAAACTTATTTTTTTCTGAAATGTTTATGGTGAAAAGGTCTACTGTGTTTTGAATATTTTTACAACGATTTCCACTACTGTGATCAGTACAATGAGTAATTTCAGGTATACTTACATTTCCTTATCATTTTTTCATAAACTATTCTATAGTCAACTTCAAGAATATGTATCCAGTACGTAATATCCATAATATATTATTTAAGGAGATTTTGACACTAGGGTATGCAGCTAGATGAGATTTATTGGCTGATTTCTAGCATATAGCACTCTTTGCTCTGGATTGAAAAATTAAAAAAAAAAATCGTATCTCGAAAACTAGGCTTTCTCTGAATGTAGAAATTTGTATGGAGATTTCTTATTTCAATTGGAACGTATAGGGGAACAATCGTTGTGAACATCCGTTATCACTTGGTGAGTTTTTCTTGTGAGTGTGAGTCAATGAAGCCGACGCTGTCGCGGTGAACCCACAAGTGATGTAAGTGAAGAATGAAATAATATATTTCTGTAATAATTTTCATACTTATTTTCCGAACTTAATTGCACTAAAATTACATACAGACCGATGTTTTCATCGTTTGATCTGAGATTTGCTTCTTTGTATATATTTTTTTAAATTCATAATAGATGGTTATTAATTCATTTGATTAATATTTTCAAAATCCATTTTTATCTCTAATTAGTTTTATAATAATTTTTATTCTATGCAAAAACAGATGCTTAAGACGTTAAAATAATGAGACAATGGAATAGGGAAAATTCGCGGAAAGAACACAAGGTCGAGTATGTTTACTGTTCAAAAAGTATAGAGTTGAGCCTGCTTACTTACTTATTTACTTACGACTTTTAAGGAACCCGGAGGTTCATTGCCGCCCTTACATAAACCCACCATCGGTCCCTATCATGAGAAAGATTAATCCAGTCTCTACCACCATATCCCACCTCCCCCAAATCCATTTTAATATTATCCTGTATGAAATTTAAATATTTGAAACAATGACTAACTTTACTAACAATAGTAAATAAAAGTAATTTATTTCGGTGCTTAATCTGCTAATAGTCGTCCTTTAATACTATTGATGTAATATGAATGATCGACAATCCACAGTTACAATAATGTTGTCATGTCTTAACGATACCAACAATCAGCTTTATAATTTTAAGTATTAAGCTCGTTCTCATAGAAGTTGTCACGCAGCATTTCCAATTGTTTGCTTTCACATTTTCAAATCTTACTGTTACAATTTTGTGCTACACGTGTTTATTATTGTAGGAGAAAGAAAATTTGAGTGAGAAACAGCCAGTTATTGTCTGGTGACAGAAGGTATAAGATCGGTTAGCTAGAATGCCTAAATTCAGTAAACCATTGAAAAGTAAACTTCATGCTTATGTTAGTGAATTTGGTGCCCATGTGCTTTCAGCCGATGGAACCATTTTGTTATGTAAGGTTTATGAAAAGATAGTTAATCAGGAAAAAAAGTATTTTATAAGTCAACATGTGTCACCTACGAAGTAAATATGCGAGTTATGTTGATATAATTTAAATTTATTGCTAAAATATATTATGCCCTTTTAAAATGTATAATGCCTTTTTCAAAGATTATTGTGCCTTTTTTTACGTTTTTATTGCCCTTTTTTGTCTGCCTATTTTAAATGTTATAAATGCCTAAACATCCGGACTCTATTAATTAGGGTAATGAAGCTGTAAATTTCATTAGAGTTACTGTTTAAAATAGTTCAATTTGCTGCGCAGAATATATTTTGTTAATTGAATGCTCTATATGCACTCAAACGTCATTAAGACTCATTCAGTATTTCACATTCAGTTTATTTTGTTTATCGTCCTAACTTTATTCCATTTAATGTATATTGAATTCCTTTACCTAGGCTCAGTTAAAAATTTCACTTCTAATGGTACAATTTTATCTTGTTTACTATTATCCCAAGAGTGGGTAGACAGATTATCTGTGTTTAATATTTAAAGACCGATCAGTTTTCGTAATTGTTTCCAACTGCAGGTTGACAAAACATTGTGTGGGCTTTACCAGTGCAGCTTATTCATTATTTAATGGAACCGATATAATGACATGCTGGACTTAGTTACTAACCGCTGTAACATACTTAATGAAATTTAATTCTGTTCATACTACCACGCATTTAGACTAATTATAATTTATCGTCGATAAACAGCGCATCCGTGCTGGTATAATGGGATAGAATATACAGAAGAGTCGCCGGTTCAGAAATTTATTGACTCTACGTACAAGAAATAGCATAACGAAGTTGACACAAAGGCTATTTTCTTATTAAACTTTTCCGCGTTTATCACAATAAGTAAAATGTATGGAACATTGCTTGTAGTTTCGTATTTTTAATTTTATGAACAAACTCTATCAAAATTTATAGGCGGTAAAAATAATCTATATTTTGAACATTTTTCAAAAAACTATACTTTCCATTTATCGAAGATGTCAAAACATACAAAATAAGAACTTATTTTTCTATAAGTTGAAGAAAGAAACACATTGACGACTAAGAAAATGGATATCCACCATTGAAATTTAATAATTTCATAGATACAGACATAGAATTTCCGCGCCGTAGCAGGCATCGTATCTGGATTCGCATTATGGAATGAGCCGGTTCGAGTCCTCATATTTAAGGAATTTTCTCATGAGATTTCTGAAAGTTTCTGGGACCGGTGCTCAACATCGTGATGAATTTGGACAGCTACTTAGCGCAATCCGTTTTCAGAAACCGCTATAACTGTTGGGAAGGTCATCGTGCTGACCATACGACACCTTCGTTCTGGTTGGATAATCATTAATATCTTTTTAAATTTATAATCCCAGTATATGTATCTCTACATAACGAAGAGAAATACTTTAGTACACCTGTATATAACTGTGGAGAATAAAAGGGTCATGAAGTATGTAATCATAAAAAGCAGATAACTGCGAACCAATTGAATATCAGTGGTTCTTTCATGTGATCAATCATGCCGAATCTTACAGAAAGAGAACGAATTGAAATACTGATGATGATCAATCGTAGTGATAAGAGGAAGACGCAAATAGAAGTTAATGTCTTACTATATGAAATTCATCTAGAAAGAAACATTACTCTTTCTACGGTATGAGGCGTTTAGTTGCAAAATCAGATACATCACTATAACATAATTTTTCAGTATGAAGGAAAAACATTTGCAAGGAACCAAGGATTCATAGCCAATACTATTTTTCATCATACAGATCCATGTGATGTATCTGGCTTTGGAGCATAACAGTGCTATAGCAGTTGTAGAAAAGACTTTTCATTTAGTAATTTAGCGCATTTAGCACTCTCAAGACCATTTCTGAATTAAGTAAACAAATACAAAATATACAAAGGGTGACATTGAATTGAAGGCAGTCTAGATTGCTCTCCTCGCCGATTAGCTACACGTTACACTAATCAGACTTCAGGTGCATTCAAACAACTGTTCTCCCTCTGACACATATCGTCAAGTGAGATGTACTGCCTGATAATAGATGTACATATCAGCCAGAACCTCAACTAGAGGTAGGATGTTATGTAGCGATGTATGCAATGGAGGGTAAAAGAAGTAGTCACCCTAGCCCATTATCTCCTGGCCTAGTTGCCTCATAAGTGGTGCCTTTTTGGTATCACTTGTGAGGTTCAGACCTGTCTTCGAACAGTTGACTAAAAAACAACGTAACATCCACAGTTATGGTGAGACTACTGTACTACAGCTATTTCTATTGCTGCTACTTTTGCAATTCAATGCTATTACTACTACTGCTGCTACTATCACTGTTACTACTACTGTTATTGCTAGAGCACTACTGCTATTATTACTGCTACTTCCACTATTATTCATATTAATACTATTGCTACTCCTACTGCTATTGCTATTATTTCTACTACTACTACTACTACTACTACTACTGATAATACTACTATTCCTATTACTACTAATACTACTGCTATTGCTACTATTACTGCGATTACTATTCGTATTACTACTGATTTTACTACTACTTCTGCTATTACTACTATTGCTAATACTACTGGTATTATTACTACTATTGCTGCTGCTACTACTACTGCTATTGCTACTATTACAGCTATTTCTACTACGAGTACTATCCTTACTACTACTACTACTACTAATACTACTACTACTACTACTACTACTACTACTACTACTTCTACTACTATTACTACTACTACTGCTACTGCTTTGTATCTCACTTCATTCCTCTATATTTATAGCACACCATTTTCAGTTAATTTGGCTGCCGCATTAAGAAATAAGGGCTGGATAGAAGAAGAAGAAATCT
This sequence comes from Periplaneta americana, assembly GCF_040183065.1. Classification (NCBI taxonomy): domain Eukaryota; kingdom Metazoa; phylum Arthropoda; class Insecta; order Blattodea; family Blattidae; genus Periplaneta; species Periplaneta americana. The sequence continues at coordinate 106,823,268 of NC_091119.1, read as the reverse complement.
CCTGTCTAGCTGAAAATGGGTCAACGAGACGAGTAGATATTTTAGTGTACAATGCTGACACTAAACATGGCATCATTATGGACCCCACGGTACGTTTAGAAGTAGAACAGGCATGTCAATTGATGCCCACAGGAGCAAGCGCGCGCTTTAGAGCCCAGAAGAGCCTGAGCGCTTTACAGCGGAAAGGAAAGAGACAGACGAAAGAGGTGGTATATGCCGCTTGGTCGAGCTATATTCAGGGATGGCCAGCACTGATTCAATGGATGAAGGTAAGAGAACGTATTAAAACTGTATCCATGTTAATTTTTAGATTTGCCTGAGAAGTATAAGTGCATTATAAAAATGTAAGTTTTAATTTTAATACTCATTTTTCACAAGTTTGATTTTTTATTCAAAAGAAATATTTTCTCAACTTTTCGTATAGAAAAGTGAAATTTTCAGGTATAGGTCTATTTATTTAGTAGCCTTACGGAATGTTTTCGTAAATCTAATATACTGTATATACGTATTACTGAAGATAGTGTATTGAAAATTTTGAAAATATTCGCATGGAAATTGTTTGTAAGGAAGTGAATTAACAAAGCAACTACTGTTACATCATAAGTAAAAGATACGTGCCCATGTGTTGTAAAAATGTCAGCTCTATAGCCTCAGCAGATTTCGAGAAAATAATTTAATATTCTGATGATAGGAAGTTGCTCACAAATATCACCTTAAAAGCATAATGCGATAAGAGTTTTGTTATGTAATATTAGTTACACTTAAAACAGATACAGTACCTAGGTAACTTTGCTTTGTACTGTAATATAGTTTTGATTAGTTTATTGATTACTTTCGTAAGGCTAAAGATACCATCAATATAAATTCCAACTTATCATGTCATACTCAATCTCTTTCTTTGGAATATCACTTTCTTTATGAATGATGTGTTTCATCCACTTAATACAGTATAATATTATACTACTATGGAATTTAAGTGAATATTTCTTCTTTAACTCTCTATTATGTTATTAAGATTTAAAACACAAGTGCAATATTAAGAAATCAGTGTTAGTAATTTTGTTTTACAGACAATATAGATAATATTAAACAGAAAGAAGCCATATAAAAATAGCGACATAAAATTTCATGTTCCGTTTGAAGTTTGTGCACCACTGTTTTCTTAATCCAACAGGTTGCTTATTCATATACACAACCGCTCCTTTTTCCATACTTAGCGCTTGCTGCTCGCGCACGACGTCAAGGTCAAAAAAATGCGCTTTGACATCACTGAAGTAGAATGTCATCAGTCAGCCGAGGTCCACCTTGAGAAGAAGTCGATCTATGAGCCTGCAGTCAACTATTTCAAGCTGAAATATGCCTTAATTAATGTTGAGGTATTCGGCTTGCTCATAGGTGCTCGAGGGACTACACTAGCTTTTTTCGAAGAATTTCGACGACAGTTTGCTCTGCCAACATCTCTGAGGGATGACATTGTGATAATTGTGTTAAAAAAATCCTGCTAAATCCTAATTAATCACATGGTGCCACATTAATAGCAATTGTAATTTTTCACACCCTTTTCTCTGTTTCCCTTCTTTAAAATTTAATATCTATGTTTACATATGCATATTAATTTTTTTTGAGGATATACTGAGTCCGTAATGGGGGCAGTTAAATATTATTTATTAATATGTAGAAAAACTCGTCCATTTTATGGGAAATCACTGTACACTGTCAGACAGCTTGATAGACAACACTTCCCAAATCAGTTCTTCAGTTTAAAGGCTCATAAAGGTGTAGACCTATATTTTCGTGAAAATGTCGAAATAAACTATTTTTGTAGTACCACAATATTTCGTCTATCTATAGCCGTTACAACACGTAAGTGGAAGTTTCTATCGCAATCCATACGCCCCTATATACTTTTCCTTTATCTCTTCAAACTCATAGCTTTATGACCAGTAATCTCACTAGAGGTTTTGATTTATGTAGAGAAAACCAAAACTCAAGTGGGATTTAATTTACTATTACATGATTAGAAGAAAGTATATAAAGATTAAAATTCTCTAGTATAATAAAATTGGTGTTAATTGACTTACTGAAATTCTGTTTCACTAATAGAAACTTCTAATAGCTTCACAAAAACGTTTGTACGGAGCTGCCGTTATCAGTTGACTATCTATTCGGTAAATGAATGACTTTCGCAAAACATTTTATAGTAAGCTACCGTAAAGAATTTGCAGTTTGAAATGTTGGCAAACAAAGAAAGAAATGGTAGGGAGGTGATAAAAACAGAAGAAAGTATATAAAGATTAGAAGAAATAAAGTACGCTAATGTAATAAAATAGGTATTCATTGACTTACTATAGGTATCCTACAAACAACACTGAGCTCGAACTCTTCGCGGCGCTCATGCTATACTCCTCTTACCCCCCTGCAGTAGGCTTGAGAGCATGCTGGGAACGATAGCATACGTCATATGCGCGATACATTCACGCCCGCTGGTTTCTGCGCACTACGTTTTCCTTGTTGGATGCCTATAAAATTCTATTTCACTAATGTTAGCTTTACAAAAACGTTTGAACGGATCCGCCGTTTTAGTTGACTATGCAGGTAACAAATGACGATCGCAAAGCATGTTTTTTAATACCGTAAAGAATTTGCAGTTTGAAATGTTGGCAAGCAAAGAAACAAATGGTAGGGAGATGTTAAAACAGAAGAAAGTATATAAAGATTAGAAGAAATAAAGTACGCTAATATAATAAAATATGTATTAATTGACTTCCTAAAATTCTATTTCACTAATGTTAGCTTCACCAAAACGTTCGAGCGGAGCCGCCATTTTCAGTTGACTATCTATGCGGGAAACAAATGACGATCGCAAAGCATGTTTTTTAGTACCGTAAAGAATTTGAAGTTTGAAATGTTGGCAAACAAAGAAACAAATGCTAGGGAAGTGATAAAATTGTAGCGATAAAGAGCCATGATTGGTTGAAACACGTTCTTTCGTACCGTTTTATTGGTCAAAAGTAATATGACATAGTAAAAATGTAATAGTCATTATAAAAATACGATACATACCATTTTGAAGAAACATAATGTACGAGATGTATTTTGAACTCTTTCTTGTTTTTTTTTATCCGTCGATATGGCTTTTTAATTGTGAACGTAAAGGATGTGCAAAGCACTGGAAGTTGAAGTAATAGAATTAACACATACTGCTTGCATAATCATGTTGCCGTGGTTACTCTGTGGCTGTTGCTCGGCAATTACGGTGGGGCGGCACTGTCTGCTCCGCTGTTATAACTTTTGTTGTGGCAATGGAAGGATAAAACATACGCTCACAGCCCTTCAAGGGGATGTTTTTTCTTTTATGAGGTTTTAATGTTCCTCCTTACACCCTCTAGCATTCATTGCTTCAATCTTTCCAATGTAACCTCTGGAGTTGGTATTTTATCATACAAAGTGCTCAAAAATTATATATTTTCCGACATTTTCATGAACAGAATATGAAATTTGCTTACCTATCGTCGTATGTTTTTCATACATAATTATATGTAAATACATTCTGCTGTTGGACGTAACATTTTCATTTAGGAACATTGATATTATGCCGAAACATTTATCAATGATCAAGTGTAGAGATGAACAAACCTAACTGCCGCTCTCGCTCGCTGTGTTCATTGCATTTGTCTTTCGAGTCTCGTCTCGTAACTATCGTGCGCTTCAAGTCTCGCTCATCATTCTCGAAATAGCATTTGGTTGGCGTGGAAAGATTTCGTAACTTTGAATAACAAATATCATCGAAATAAATAACATTATAAATGTTTAATTCAGACAAAAAGACAAAACAGATCATTATCTTAGTTATCAAAATGTTATGGTTCTATTATATGACATTACCTGTGGTTATATAAATAGAAAAAAACAATTGTCAAATAAATTTGCATTTCTAAGAAACATAAAACATAACATTAAATAAAGCGTTATTATTTTTTAGGCCTACTAGAGATTGTACATTTGATCCCAAACATATGAAAAGAAAATTCCTAGCCTTTTAATAAGGGCCTAGTAATTAAATAAAGATTGGGAACGAATTACTATAAACTGGAAGGTAGAGGTGATGTTTCAAATAGGCTATGTGATTGTTTATACATATATAACAGTTGCCAAAGTAAATACAAATTCAGTCTGGTATAAACAATTGTGGCGATTCAAGGCTGCTTGACTTTCGAGAGTTGAAAACTCCCGAAGTGTTGAAACACTCACAAGCAGTCTTGACGTCAACGACGCGACGTAGACAACATTGTCGTGCGGGTTTTCGGCTTTGTTAGTGTTGCTTTCGCGATCGCTGTTCAACTCTAATCAAGTGGTACTTGCTGAATCAGAAGATAAATTACAAAGAACATAAATTTAATTAAAATAGTAAACAATTTACCTGTTATTAAGATTCTGTCTGATAAGTACATCTGTTATCAGACAGTACATCTCACATGACGATATATCTTAGAGAAAGAACGATTTTATTGTTTGTAATCTGAAGTCTGATTAGTGAAACATGTTACTAGTTCGCGTTGTATGAAATGGCCATCCTAACCCTATTATATCCTGACTTAGTTGCCTTTTGAGTGATGTCTCATTGGCGTCACGTATGGCAATCAAACCAATCTTCAGACTGTTTACTTAAAAACTGCAGGGTGTATCTATTTATGTGTCCATAAATGTGGAGGCGTATTCCTGACACAAAACCATAACAAAAAGTTCATACGAACATGGGTCCGCAAAATCTTCGTTAGGGAGTTATGGGTTTATTGGCAATGGTACATGTGATACAGTTAACAATACAATTTACAAAAATTGCTCAAAGTGACCTCCTCCTGCTTCGATGCATGCCCTGAGCCTGCGTTCCGTGTTTTGCCGTACTATGTGCAAATGTCCTGGGATGTTACGGATTTGATCAAATGACGTATTGCTACCGTATTCCCATCTGCTAGACCATAAATGTAGTGCATATCCGTCATTTCTCTCACTGACTACATCTTGTAATGTGATGAATGTTAATGTGAATAACACATAACAGAACTAAAGGCAATCAGACAAAACAAAACAAATGTCATGACCAACTGTAATGAAGAAAATGGAAAAAAAATGCAAGTTTGAGGTGAGTTATGTAATCAGGTGTCACTACAGAAAATTCCTTTCATAACTCCCTAACGAAGGATTTGCGGACCCATGTTCAGATGAACTGTTTGTTAGGTTTTGGTATCAGGAATACGCCCCCACATTTATGGACACCCTGTGTATGCAATTACTAGGGTTCAGCTTTAACACTGCGTGTATTCTATTACTGGTTTTCGAATTCTGTCTGAATTTGGAATATTTTGTTTGTCGTCAATATATCTTAGATTGTCTAACGTGGAGGCCTGTTATTTTACTGACTCCACGTGTTCTTTTATTAGCACAAAACAGATTCGGATTTCGATTTAGGCTAATGAGACTCTGTTTTTGAATCCACGAAAGAAGAGTACTGTCGGTGACTCAGGAGAAAAATAGAGCGGACTGAGGAGGAAGGGATGTGAACAGATAACGTATGACAACTCGTGCAATATTTGTACTGCAGTAAGCGGAAACATTAGGTCTCCTTCTGTTCAACTTAGCTTTAATTTCCATACGCACTGTTACTCACGTTTCCTGTACGAGTAATAACCTGGCTACTGGGATGCTTATCTGAGCGATATTTGTAATAATCAACAGCGATAGTCAAGAAGATCACATTCTTTCCGCTCGTCTTCTCCTGAGTAACGGACAGTACATACTGTAACTGAACACATTAACGGTTAGTATTATGAATTCTGTATTAGTTTAATCATCATCATCATCATCATCATAATCATCATCATCATCATCATATTTACAATTTGCCTAGTGGCACATATTATCTTTATAGCTTCTTCTCGGTCTTCCATCATCTCTATATCCTATATAAACGAAAAGGTACAAAGCAACAAAATTAGTAGGCAAAACACATTTTAAGAATGGAAGAAAGGTACCCTATACAGACATCAATTTTATGTCTATTACTGTTTATAGCTTATCGTCGTTGTTCCTGCAATAACTTTTATATGACATATTTATCGATTTTCAGATTTTTGCTCTGTTAAATAACTTAAATAGTGATACAGCAAATAATAAAATCTCCTGTACCTATGTAATTATATTTCTTTGTTTCGAAAATGTAAGAATTCACGATTTCCTATATACGGCTGCCATAGGATGAATAAATGTGTTTTCTCTACCTGCTGAAAAATTTTGTATTTTACACATAGGAGTTATTGCAGGAACAACGACGATACAGTAATTATATAAGCGCAACCATAAGATAATTTATTCGGGTAACGTTATTTACAGTTAATACAAGTGTCATTATCTCAAGTAAATATCATGATCACTTTATAAACACTCCTTTTTTATTAAAGCTATACAAATGATTGGTTTAGTGCAAATAAAATACCGGTAGCAAGTTTCTTGGTTGAAACTGGATGATGGATTGCAGTGGAATATACATAAATACATCTCTGCCTGTTATGTATTGATATTCTTATCCTCGAGAAGTGACATAATAAACACCTTCAAAATGACATTTTGCGTACTTTTAATCTGTATTTGAACATGGATTAATATTCTAGGGTACCTCAATGCAGCTAAACCCATTTTTGTTTTACAAAATATATATTTCTAAGAATAATGACAAATACATATTGTATGATATTTTGTAAAAAAAAAGGATTGATCGAATTTTAGAAGTCTTGACCTCACCTTCTCAGTTTATTCTTTCCCTAAATTTATGTTTAAAATCAAAGTACGTTTAGTACTAATCGAAAGCTGTAATAATTTTAATATAAACCCCAAATCAGATATCGATCTACTCTGTGTTAGCCTCTGTCTTATGAAAAAGAATTCGCTACTCAGTGCTGTACCTGATTATCTGAAAGCTTTGAAGGACCAAAAGGGATGGTTTAGAATACAATTAACAACATTTTACCACTTTTCTTATGTATTATTTATCTTATGAGCCTTTTTGCTGGTATATTAAAGTAATCTACTTAGTGAATATTAATAATGATAATAATAATAATAATAATAATAATAATATCTACTTTCATAATTTTTATTTTTTCCTTTCTATTAAAACTATAATATTGATGTTAACAGCTATGGAATACAATAATAAATACCATGTTACACTAACAGCCCATTTGCAATTCAGTTCCATATTTTTCTCTCCATATCTCACCTTGTTATGACACGGAGGGGGAACGTGGAATTTGTACCCTGTTTCTGAAAAGACTTTACAACTTTGCAAGTACATAGAAATATATTTTGAAGACTAATACAAATGGTTCAGGTGTCATATGTTAGAAACTCAGATTGTTTTACCTCAAATAATCAGTAGGGGTCGATATGACTGCCATTGGTCATACAGCAGATATACAACGTGAAGACAACACTCGCTGAACAATATCCGGCGTGACTTCTTCAATTGCAGCGGTGATTCGTTTCGATTTCTAAGCTGAACTAGATTAGCTGGCAAGGGTGGATAATACACTCGATCTTTAATGAAAAAATCGAGGGGTGTCAAATCTGGAGAACGATGTGGCCATGCAATCGGGCCCAATTAGCCCTAGGCCTATCCATCGACCTGGGAAACGGGCATCGAGGAGATCTCGGACTGCTGTGAGATAGTGAGATGGTGCGCCGTGTTGTTGGAAGTGAATGACTTCTTGGTCATCATCCTCGTCTATCTGTGGCATAAGGAAATTATCCAACATATCGAGATTAACGAGACCGTTTATGATTTGTTCTTGAGAAAAGAAAGGACAGTAGACTTTATCTTTAATTACAGCACGAAATACATTCACTTCCGGACTGCCCGGAACATGTTTCAGAGTTGCGTGAGAATTTTCGTTGCTCCAAATTTTTGCAGTTGTGGGTGTTTATTTCGATTCTTCATACCACAACATACACTTAGGACGCTCCGTTCCCATGAAAGTAGCCATTTTAAGTTCACCTCCCTGGCACTCGTGGAGGCAGAATTCGATATTACAGCACTATACACGAAAACTTGGTCTATTTACGTATAAATTAATGTGTCAACAAATTTTGTAAAGGTACGCGCTTGTATATTATATTGCGATACAAGTGTGGTAAGTGCATTATAACAAAATCGAGGAAACACTTTGAAAAATCGAGGCGAAACCGAGTTTTTTTCAATTTCCGAAATTCTGTTAAGAACGTAACGTATGTTTATCGCACATTATTTTTTTGGACTATCGTCATTTAAATAGATATGTTCTTAATTTTGAATACAGCATAAATTTGTTTTTATGAGTAAAAATTTTGCCTATAAGAACGTCGTTGTCAAGGCAGTATGTAGGTATTTGTACTTGTGTGGTAAGTAATTATTCTGATAGTACTGTGATTTCTTTTGTTTGCATATCAACCAGAACGTGCGGTATTGTCAGCTTAGGCAAGACCGTCTCCAATACTCAGACCTTAATGTAGGTATTGATAAAGGCCAAAATGACGCTGGTGGCGGTCCAAGCATGATTACCACGTGGTTTTGTTATGATGTTTTCTTGTGTTAATTACTTCGTGAAATGGGCTCTTCGTATTGTGTACCGGGTTGTAATTCTAATAGTGAATCTGTGTCTCATATTTCAGAATTTAAGTTCTCGAAAAATACAACTTTACTACGCGACAAATGGTTTAGGTGCATAATCGTGACAATTTCCAAGTCAAGGAAATTACAGTTTGTTGTAGTTTAGTCTACTGTCCGAAGACAGGTCTGAACCTCACAAATGATACCAACAATGTACCACTAAGCTAAGCTAAGAGATAATGGGGTAGAGTGCCCAGTTCCTATCGTCCTAAAATGACAGTGTTACAAATAAAATGTTTTGAACCTAGATCAGTTATTAGGAAAGCTTTCCTATCGTAAATGGTGATGCTTTTCGTATTCCTCGGGAAATTTCGAATCTTACCAATGACGCGTAAACAACCATATTTCCTAACCAACCTTCATACCGTACTGTCAGTCGTCCTAACGCCAGAAAGAATCCACATCAACGGAAAGGGGAACAGATGGAGGGAGAAGGATTTTTCAGGAAATGGTGTAAAAGGGATATTATTAGCACTTTTGATCAGTTTCAAAGTGATGTTCAGGAAAGACGTGTTTTTTTTAATTTATTACCGTTGTTTAAGGTGACTATGTTATTTTCTTGAATATGAAAGATGACAGTGTAGAAGAAATTCCATAATCAATAAATATACAAGGTATTGAACGAGGGAAAACATTTCAAACCAATTATCGAAAAAAAGTGAAAAGAGGTCATGAAGAGTAGGCCTGAGTCTTTATGTGACAAAACATAAAGAATTGAAATTCAGGACGAAGTAGGCTAAGGACCCTAGGTTGTCAACATCCATCTATTAAAAATATAAAATATAAGCTGATTTATTATTAGTAGTAGCCAGAGTGCTGCATTAGAGTTAAATCGCTCGCTTGAACTCGGTCGAGTGAGATACGATCGGTCGTGATACGCTCGAAATAAATAGAAGCACAGTACAAGGTCACCTCAACCGACATGTCTTATCTTGTATGGAAGGCGACAGATAAGATACACATATGTTTTGCTCACACGGTAAAAATAAAGCTTTATTTTCTGCGTTTATGACAAACGTTTAATGGAACAGTCAATGGAACGTACCAAAACAGGAACATGAAGTTATAAATAAAATAGTATGAAAAACTTCGTTAGCCTATACAGTTATTATTGTTAATTAATAATTATTCAATATTTGATTTACCACATAATATGATAGGTCCATATATAGTGTTCCGCCTATATACTGCGACAATGTAGAAACGTTTTACAAAATATTATTGGTATAGCAGTAGATTAATGACAATATTAGTAAAGAGATAACGTCACAGAAAATATAATAAAACTAATAATCATGCTGCATAACTGTTACAGACGCAAAGATTGATACACTAATTATTAGAGATTATTATTATTATTATTATTATTATTATTATTATTATTATTATTATTATTATTATTATTATTATTAGAAAACCTGATACAGTTCTTGCATTATCGTGATTGTATTCTCCGTTTATAATAATTACATTTACATCCAATAATATCTATCAGATGTGGCAAAAACAAATCACTCCTGTGTGGGAGAAAAAAAAAAACATTTACCTACAACATTTATATTAGTACATTTTAAAGCAAATTTTGTAGTTGTGCTATGAAGAGGTTAGTTAAACACTGCAAAGTTTTGAAATGATAAACATCTATGATGTTACTACACAGTTCATCACTGTAAGAAGAATGAATGTCTAACGCTCGACTTATACCGTTCGAGGCTTTATCGCTCGTGACAATTTTACCCATCATGCATGTGCGCTACCTATCGGATTATGCTATGAACTATTTGGCGCTTGAGCGAAAACGTCCGATGCAGACCTCTGGTAGTAGCAGTAGCAGCAGCAGCTTTAGTAGACCTAGTAGGCCTAATATTGGCTGACCTGGTTTAATTGTGTTTTTGATTTAGAGTATGTGTTATTCTTTTGTATGCCCAATAACTATTAGTGAACGTTTGCATTTACTTCTGTAACTTATACAGAGTTCAGGATATTATTTTCAACTTATTGAAAACTGTTTTCACGCTACATTTGCACTGTCAAGTTCACAACTCTATGGCACTGCGTTTCTACTTATACCGTACTTATCTTTTTGTCTTGCCTTTGAAATTGAACCTAACATTGCTCATAAATTAACTCTGGACGCTTATTTAAGACAAAATTTAGTAATTCAGCTCAAGAAATACGAAAAATATAACTATTTTGATATAAGGATATGCCGGAACTGCCTATAGGTATGGAAGTATTTGAACCTCAGCGTCGGCCATCTTTGTTTCTGTGTTAAGTTCTGAGTATTGGAGATAGTCTTGACTTAGGCCTACGGAGCAGGTAAACAACAATGGTAAGTAGGGAAAAAAGCGTGATCGTCCAAAAAAGTTCTAAAGTCCTTCTAGAATCAAGGTTATTAATATACGTAATACGAGTACATTTCAGGAACGACGGACAACAGGCTACCAATTGCACTGTAAATTATAACCGGTACCAGGCAGGGGGTAGATGGGATCAGCTCTTAAAGCTAATGACGATGGTGACGACAGAATATCGGGATGTTGGAGGAGAGCCTTCCGACATATTTGGATTTAAATTTGATGTAAATGAAAGCTAGCACGTCCTTTTATCTTAAATTACACTTTTGAGAGTTATTTGTTTTTCATATCTCTATGGATACTGCTGTCACCGTAGAGTTCTAGATGAAACAGATTGTTGAATCTCAACTGTTGAGCGCCGCGGATGGAAGGCAACTTCTCTGACGTGGAAGTGATGCGGGCAGTGTAATCAGGTGTCGGCAGGCGCCTCCTGTGAGGCAAGGATCATGCATATTCAGGTGGTGTCCGGGATTTACTTGGGAGTCCTGTGAAGCAAGATTCATGTTCATTAAAAGCGAATGCATAATTTTCACACCCCCTGACGGATTGCGTTAACCACTCTGATGAAGGGTTGCACGATGTGAACGTCTCAAGCACACTGAGATCTTCTAATTGTAATACTGTACTAGTTGCAGACTAGCTACGGACTGTAACGGAAGTGAGTTCGATTCCGACCCACCGAGTGAGAAAAAGGAGGTTACAGCATTCCGAGCATGATTTCAACACTTGTGTAACTTTGTAACAGTGTAAGAGTTCTCTCTCTCCGCTCACCATACTATATGTGGATTTTACGAGGGATAGTTTTAGACTAGTACTGAGATGTATTGCAAATGAAGGATATTCTAATCTTTTCAGATATTCAATTTTCATTTACTTTCTTATTATGATTAATTAATACTTTATGTTCATTATTATAATCGTTATAATAATAATAACGAAAAACCATTTATACAATACATTTTGAAAAATTGGACCTCTCTTAGAGAATTATGAGTCAATATTAGGGATTCGTAATTCAATTCAATTCAATTTATTAAGCCATTAAACACACAGTGATAGGCTTCGTCATAATACAGAAGGGAGGAAAAACATACATTTGAAAATACAAATAATTGAAAACAGTAAAGTTTAATTAGAATGAAAACAAAAAAAAAAAAACATTTTGAAACTCTATTAAAAGCCAATTATAAAATATAGTTTTGAAACTATTGGTTGGTGACTTATAATATTGGCTGGGAAGCTTATATAATTTCATCCCCGTGACATAAAATTTGTACTAGTTTTATGTAATCTGCAGTATAGAATATTAATTTGTTCACTATTTATAATTTCATGATCATGTATATTGGCTACTAATGAGTAATTGTCTATATTTTGTCGAGTGTAAAGGACTAGGTCGTATATATAAAATTATGACAGTTAATATCCGTGTTTGTTTGAAAAGAGGTCGACAATGTTCAATAGTTTGATTGACACAGAATTCTAATGGCTTTCTTTTGCAAAATCAAGACACTCCCAATTTTGCTACCATTTCCTCAGAAAATTAAGGCATACCTAATTATCAACTGAAAGAACGAAAAGTAGGCACATCTTAATTAATTTTGAAAAACGCAAGTCACTAATTTCTTTAATAAATAAATAACTCTTGATAATTTTATGCATATATTTTCGATATGTTTTTCCCATGTTAAACTGGAGTCTATAAAAAGTCCTAGAAATTTGGTATAGTTGTTATAGTATAGTTTGGTATAGTAAGCAGCAGGACTCCTTGATAAAGTAGTATGGCACAACGTCACATTTCAAACTAGCGCAAGAAAAATTTAAGAGAAGTGATACATATCCAGTCCGTGATCGCAAACAAAGCGTATTGATACTGAAATAATGTTAAGAACTTATTGACTATTGAAGAAGACGGTTACTTTTTAGTGAGATAAGATGCTCAGATGAGTTAATTTGATTACTGATAAACGTCTTGAGTAAAATAAGCATAAAATTAATATTTGTGTATTATTATTATTGTTATTATTGTTATTATTATTGTTGTTATTATTGTTATTGTTATTATTATTATTATTATTATTATTATTATTATTATTGCTTAACATTTCTAATGTGAATGGCTCTGCTATTAGCGCGCTTTCTACGGCAATACATTCTATTAGTTGAGATATTATTATTCTATTATTTTGGTGTTTAACGACGATTTGAGAAGAAAAATTGTTCCGAGTAGTAGAAATGAACTACAGTATAAATGTAGAAAGTCAAGAGTAATGATATTGAACTATATTACGGATAAGAAAATTACGGAAAGAATGAATGCCAAGGAAACTGTTTTGGTGAGATTGGAATGGAAAGACTGAATTGGTTTTTCCACTTATTGGGAATGCCAGAAAAGAGCTGGCCGAAAAATTTATACGAGTGGAAACTACCAGAGAAGCAATAAAAGGTAGACCTAAAAATAAATGGATACATGGCACTATAAATTGTGTGGAAATTGCAGGTTTGAAATTTCAAGAGAGAGAACTTTGGAACATGGGAACGGAGAAATAGTACATTAGTGGCAAAATAACCGGACCGGCGGAATAATCAAAGTCCCCGAAATGAGCCACTGCGCATGCCACGCCCGCATTCACAAGATAGCGAGTAATCTATTGAAATTGTTGTAGTTTCGACTGCTGACGTAGCCCATTTCGAAAGCCATTAGAAAATAAGCTGGTAAACTTCATGTTCTGGGAATAATAAGTTAATTAAGTAGTAAAATATCGCTGCAATCGAAAAGTATTGGGAATAAATTTGAATAAGGAACAAAAAAAGGTTTCCTTCCCAGTCTATCGTGCTGTCACTGTGAACAAGGCTCTGAAATCATCTTCAAGGGTCGGTCCGGTTTTTTTTTTTGCCACTACTGTACTTAGACATGTAATCTGAAAATAGAATTTGTTATTATTTATATTAAAAGTTCTCTGTCAAAAGGCAGACTTTTCACTGCAAACCCAGGATTTTTCCAATATTTCCTGTTTTCCATCTCCGTCTTAGTCTCCACATACGATCCATGTAATATCATAATTTCGCATATCATCTGATATAGTCTTCTGCACCGAACTTTTCTCCCGTTCACCATTCCTTATAGTGAATCCTTCAGTAGGCAGATTTTTTTTCAGTAAGTCACCCAGCCATTTTTTTTCTATTCTAACTGTTCTTGCTGTAATGTTATACGTTGACTCTTGTAACAGGTGCTTATAACAAATTCTTTCAGAAGAAAGGACGTTACACGTTGTGTGATTCAACCAGACCTTGTCACTGCAAATATTCAAATGAGAATCAATACAAAGGGATTACTATTATGTTTTAAGTCGAAGATTATTCATGGTGTTTTAATACATTTTAGTTTATGTGTCACATTTTAAACTATTCAAGCATCAGCACTAATCAATTATATTTATATTTTTAGCTATTTATATGACAATTGTTTAAACCATGGATCTCATTGTATATTAACTTGTAAAGTGTTCATACTTTTTCATCATCACTCCTAAAGATCTGAAGATGGCATATCAATGCCGAAAACGTTAATCATTTTAAAGAATTCTACTTGTCATGCTAATATGTGAATAAATAATCACTTAGCAACTTGATAAGCTACCTAAGACGGCAACACATTATTTACTTATATTCAATCTGTTCTGTAGTTTTGAGTATTAAGCTATAAAAGAACTACAAATTATTGAAAATAAATTTATTTTGCAATAATATGCTTCAAATATTTAATTTATGTAGCATGTACTAATTTAAAAGTTTAACAGAGATCATTTTACAAGAAATTTACGAAAATATATTAAAATTTGTCACATCCGACTATGCCACTTATACAATTAATTCGACAGAACACCGAAATTAATAAAAAGTATATGTTATGTATTATAATGTTGTGTTATTTACTACAATCTACAGCACCACTTTTAATTTATATTTAGCAATTAAATTGGCAGCCATAAGATCATAGTCTCCTGAGTCCTGTATAGTATACTACACTTCATACATGATTATGATATAAGATGTATGTGCAGAGACCCAAGTATAATATAATATACCTGCATTTGTACCGTAACTGTAACTGTAACTGCAATCTGTAGAATTTTTTCAGTATTTTGCCTCATGTCAGTGATTCTTTTTAAGTGTAGAATTGTATTGGACTTTAAAAACAAAACAACAAATATCTCAGGACTCAGAAGGATAGCTGCAGTGACCAATATCGTGAAGTATAAATGTCATTTATTATATTTGAAATATCTTATTTCGTTTTATTCGCGAAATAGTCCTAACAAATACAACTCGTAATTATGAACTTATATACAGTCTGATCCATTTGGGTGTGGATAATATTAATTTATTATTATAAAGCCATTATGATAGTAGGAAAAATTTCTTGCTGGTTATATTATGATGAAAATATGGGAGTTTCCATATATAACAATCAACAATGCATAATCTGAAATGACAAATGAAAATCGTAGATGCTTAAAATAGCTACTACAAATCAACAGCGGTCACAATGTGTTCTTTGGTATGCTAAATTTGAGAGTGTTATAAGAGTTTAAAGAGAATTTCGACGTGAGTATGGTGTGCGTAATGTACCTAAATACGATTCCATTATATTATGGTATCGAACATTTGTAGAAACAAGTTCTGTGTTAAAAAAACATGCAGAAGGTCGCAGGCGAAACCCAGTACGAGAAGCAGCTATCTCTTGGCTTGGCCCCCAAACTCCCCAGATCTAACCCTTGCTGACTTCTTTGTATGGAGTTTTGTTAAAAACATTGTCTATTCACAGAAACCTAGGAACATTGATGATATGAGAGTAAAAATTACTCAAGCTTTTCAACAAATCACCCCTCTTATGTTACAACAGACATGGGGTGAATTGCATCACTGTTATGAGTTGTGCAGGGTGCGCAATGGGAGCCATGTTGAGCTCTGAGGAATCTCCCAATTTTCAATGTTGTATGTACAAAGTTTCAACAAATAAGGTTCAGTAGTAAATGTTTTACGGTGTTTTTATTTTATCCATACCCAAACGGATCACCCCTGTAGATAAATCCGCTCACCCCTAAAAGAGTCAAGTACTTATCGATAAGCTTAAAATCATTGGTGGCAAAGACTTGTTGCTTCTGGCCGTACAATAATTTAATAAATTCTATACTTCTGTGGTACCTGAAAGTAGATAACGTATTGTGTAAATACTCGTATTTGTATCAGAATATTACATTGATGGAAAACATGACAAAACAAAACCTTCTCATTTTGTCTGTGGGTTACCTCACTATCCCTCACAAAAGCTTCTCGTTGAAAGTTGATATTGTATTTGAAAAACGAGTGAAGGTGTGTATAGCGAGGAGTGCATTGTGAATTAAATGCGCGTCCCAGTTTCAAACTGCTGACTTCTTTGTTGTGGCTTATCTGCTCGCACACGCGGAATTAAGCGCATTTTTAGCAGCATTCTCTTTGTATGCCCAGCTGCAGCGATGCCAAACTTCTGACGATGCCTAACAATGCGGCAAGATCAACTAACAGACACTTTATTGTGAAATAGCTTAACGATAAAAGCAGTTAATTTAGTATGCATTTATTTTGGTCTGAGCCATTTGAATGCAAACTTCAAGGAAATTTCCGGAATGTTAGACTCTTTCCTCTGATATTTACAGTCAGAGTACAGTGTTGTCAAAAGAATTAAACAAAAGAAAGAACATTAAGATTATTAACTCTTCCGCTCATCGTCACCCAACGGGTCTGTGTCATAATGATTAATGTTGTGTGACTCTGAAAACCTCAGCTAACCTTCTGTGCATCTTGTCGTAGATAATACGACGAGAGGTCATTAGGTTGCCGATGAATTTATGAGCAACGTAGTTGCGAGTAAATTTGTTTAGGGAAACTCAAGTCCTCGAATGGTGTCACAAAAATAAGTAATAATAAAACGATTAAATGCACTAATAACACATTAATATTGTTTACTTGAGATTTTTGCAGTTGAGAGCATGTTCATTGCAAATAGATATCATTATTGTGTTACATGTCCTATCTTATCAGTTTCATTTGCTGAAAAAGAATTCAATAATAGAATAAACAAAGTTCATAACCAAAACGCGAGTCATAAATTTAACTTCATTTAATTACAGAATTATAAAAGAATTATGAAGGAACTTTCTTGTTTTCAAGCAACAATATTTGAGCATGTACAGGGACATCATTTTATTTTTACTAATATTTTAAATATTAACTTGCCTACACTTGTGGATCAACGTCGTTTGCTACCCCGTTCCACGACTGGAGTTCGATGATACTGGCGTAATATAGAAACAAATCACTTTATTAGGTATAGGAGGGAAGAAAAGTAGTTCGTCCATTTACGTAAACTATGAAATATTGCGCTTTTGAGTTTGATCATTTTCATTAGGTTTTTGTTTCATCAAAATACAGTAAAGTATTAACAATGAGTGTTTTTACTCACGAACTGAGCTGTCCATGTGGACGTAGTCATTATGCAGTGTATATTATACTGTCTACAGCACATTAGCGTACAATACAGAGAATGAAGTTAAATTGAAAAATAATCATAATATGAATATTTAAATACATTTTTGAAAATGGTGGCCGTTCATTTCGATACAGGCTTCAGTTCTAATGTGCATATTATCACACTATAGACTATTGTACCTAATCCCAATTACCCGTTTCGTTCTTCGTACTAGTAACTCATGTTGAAATAATTCCGTACCTACTCTGTAAAAGGGTACTTTACGTACTGTAAATTCAATCTTCACTTCTGCCCGATCCGAAAAGTTAAAATTACTCAGACATACTATCTACTGTCCGTCCAAGTGGTTATGTCGTAGGGTCGTAGAAAGGGGGCGGGGGAAATCACGTGACAGTTAATTACTTAACGAGGCTCTTTTATTTAAGTTAATTTAAACAGTTGTATAATATAACGCAGACGTCCAATTCCTAACAGAAATTAATGTTCTGAGAAAGGAGCTAAGACTGCCCAGCCACTAGTTGAATAAAAGCTGGTGGGGGAAACCGAGATACGACGTAGGCAAATGAACGACAGTACCTGTGCGAAAATGATTCAATATTGAAAGCTCTTTCGTCACTGGAAAACGCGAACATATTTTTGGAGCGCACTGTTTACTATGACCGCAACGCTACTGTGACTATATATGCGTCCTTGGTTCTTTGTGGAGGACGGTTGAACTTCATTAGTAGAAGAGATGGGAGTGAAGTACATTCAAAAACTCAGGTACAATAAAAATTGGAGTAAAAATAAAAAGATGTCCCTGTACAATATATTTCCACTAAACTCCGATTCTTATGTCTCTTCAGTAAGGTGAAGGCGATATAATAATAATAATAATAATAATAATAATAATAATAATAATAATAATAATAATAATAATAATAATAATAATAGAGACAACGTTGAAGACGAATAAAATGATTTGGTTTGTGATTGAACCTTGAAGTGAGTTTTGTTAAGTGATGGTGCAGTTTGCTTTATCTACAAACACTGTTGCTAGGGAACGAAGTCGTGTTAAGACCAAGACCGGTATGAGGAAGTCTCTGATGAGTTCATTCCATATGCAGTGTTAATTGCGATTTGAACCTTAGAGTTAGTTTCGTTATGTCACATTAGCATAATCCATTTTAATTTCATGTGGTTGCTAGAATACCATATTTGGATGTTAATAAAACTGATAGAAGGATATTGTTGCTAACTTAAATGCACTTGTACAGCATGTAAATTGGGGAATATGTATTGGTATGTACTTTATGTGTCTTAGCTTTCACTGGGAGTGTGATCAGAATTACATATATTTTTTGGGAGGTGGGGGGTTATCCACCATGTCCTGGAACTACATACAGATTTCATTATCAGGACAAATAGATATGACCAGAGGGATTCTGTTAGACTCGTTATGTCTGGCTAATCCAGCAACTGAGCATCGATAATTCTTCGATATTCCTTACACAGGATAAAAGGAGAATAAATAGGGTTCTTTTGAGGGATAAGCCAGGAGGAGGAGTTGAACATAAAAGTATAATATACGAATAATTGTACTCGTTTGTGAACGAATTTTGTAAGAAATAGCATTTTTAGTTAAATTTTGGAATGTGTAATCCAGCAAAACGAGACACGTTGGAGAGCTGACGTTGGAGGATTTTGCAAAGCACTTAATTACTAACAAATATGGCCTTATTGGGTTACTGCTTAACACTGATGGCTTAGCCGCAATTTTATTGAAGATCGGTACCCAATTCTGTGACAGGAAACCGCTATAACCCATGAAGCAGCTCGAAACCAAGAGTAGGGAAGGAGGAAATGCACAGCTACCAATATGCCTCTGTGATACGTTGAAGTTACTGAACCTTTTGTGCAGTGACGTACATTATTTCGCGACTCAACCGTTACTGTTACATAAATACGTGTTGCAATGTTGCCAACTCTTCGCATTTATTTGTTATCAGTAACTCAAAAACATTTCACAAACGATCACAGTAACATAAGGGGACACTTCTGTGAGTTTTAAAACTTTTACAATTTTCATCCATTACGTCTGCTGAGGCATATAGGCATAAGGCCAGGAGTCGACTTGTCAGCCATGACCATTCATGGGCTGTCGCGCTACGGATTATGGATTTTATCTATTCCTGCCATAAAATATACAAATTAACGTTTTATCTTTGTTACATTGTGCAAATATACTAAAAGATGTCGCTCTTGTCAACTATGTTCAGGAAAAATTTTGCATTTCACATTGTAACTTGCCACGTAAACTTCCACTTGATTGTGTTCTAAAATTTGTGCACAAAGTTTCATCTAACCAGCACTGTCTACGTAATTGGAGAACAGAAAATGTATAAAAATCTTGCATTACAGCATTAGACTTAATTATTGGTTCCAGAGTAATCCATGCTGGTACTTAAATCGTTACAATGAAGTTCCAATTTTTTTTCGTCTGTTAAGAGAGATGAATTGAGTACGTTGCAGCTTGCAGCTAGAAGGAGGGAGCTCCTTTTACGGTGGAATTCCAATTAATATACAGTGTGTGCTGAACTTGAAAAAAATCTAATTACATAGATACAAGAACGAAGGAGACCAGAGAATAAAAGTTACAACAGATTTGTTTCGTGCAACGGTAATAGTCACCCATAATAATTCATGTAAGAAGTTATTAGCCGAAAAACTACGTAACTTAATGTAATTTATGTGTAAATATGCTGCCTTTAAGTTTGGGAGATATTTTTTTAATTTCAATTGAGTGATTGACTATTATAATTAGTTTTTATATTTTGCAAAACTTGACAAAATATAACTATTCCCTTTTTGCTACAAGATCTTCAGTTACCTCTGATATATTACCGGATTACACCTTCCAGAACTCTTCATCAGCAATTGCTGGAAAAATAAGCACCCGAATGTAGGTAAAAATACAATCACACAGTGAGTGTACTTCGAACTACAACTAACTATAACGTTACGTTATACAAGGGGCAATCAATAAGTTCCGAACTGTCCTCAATGTAGGCAATACACGGGATATAGGAAATGGTTAAGTTAACTAGAACTATGGAAACACCTGTAATCTATACTAAATGTATCACTTGAAAGGCAGAGAAGAATACTAGCCATAAGGAGTATATGGAAAAATCGCAATACGTCCTTGACATGTTTGTACAAAATCATGTGTAGAAGCTCAGTTCTTGAAAACAATCTTTGATAAACTGACTCAACATGCATGAAAGCAATGATCTTCAGTAATACGAGCATGTATATTTAACGGTACAATAGAAACAGGTGTAGTTCGGAAATATTGATTGCATCTTGTATATACGAGTAGAGTTAATTTAATGTGCATTATTAACGTTGATTCTTGGCTCGTGCAGTGGGTAGCTTGTGGCGTTGTTGCTCGCGGTATTAATCTGCGGCAGGATTGTTAGTCTGTCATTTATAATCACATCCTGGATTCTCATCGTTACGTATGCACACAGTCATCCTACCATAACCACAAGTCTAGCAACAGTAGGAAGCGCGATGCAGCGGAATTTCTCCGCTACGGTATCACTTCAATTAGGGGAACCTACTTCATTCATTGCGGTCGTGCTTGCCAATAGGTAGAGCAGAATCTTGGAATCACGCTATTTCGAGGTGAATATAGATTGCAGGATGATGAAAGTTATTATCCATAAAGTGGAAAGATTAGTCGCGAAATCAAAATACAGTGAAACCCCGATAATACATGACCGTTTTTGCGCTATCCCGAATTACACGCTCTTTTCGTCCTGTCCCTTGATATCCTTATATAAAACCATGTAAAGTCTACCGCTTGATATGCTCATCATCGCATTTAATACACTCTTTCATGTGCTGAAAATTATAAGATATCGTACTTTAAAGGATACTGAGAAAATTTTCTTGGACTTCTACATTTACCGCTAGCGCCTGCATATTCAAGGTATTTTGTAGAAATATTTATTTGGTGAGTGGAATGGAATGCGACCCTTGAGTACCTGCAAGACTACTGTATTCAGAGCCTGTCCTTCTTGCTGGCAGTGCTAGATCTCATTGTCAGTGATGACTAGACAAAGAGGAAGTGGAAGCGGTAGACATTCCAAATTCTCTTCGCAATGAACCACTTGCCGCGGTGTCTATGATTCGTAGATTCATTAATGTCACATTACTGATGCCACTTCCGATTTATATCGTGTGGAAAATGCAATTATTCATAGTACTGGATTAAGTGCAAGACAGAAAACAATTTTTTACTTTTTTAATAAAGGGGCACTTTAATTGATTAGACGGTATATTTGTTCTGCCATTTTCTGAAAGGAAAGAAAATAAAATAACCTTTTATCCGCATAATTACGTTACTTAATCCTTAAATTTCTTCAAGAAATGTTTATGCTGATTTATTCCTTTCTGTTAAAATTAAAAAAATCCAAAAATGATCTACTCTCGCAAATATGTCGTCCAGTTTAATACACTATTTTTATGCGTTCCCTTGAAGAGCGTCTTACAGAGGCTTCACTGCAGTTCTCGCGAAGGATATTCACAAATTTGTAGAAAAGTTTATAAGTATAGCGAACAAGTTGAGAAAATTAAGTTCTTCAATTTTAGGCTATAATAATTTATCATTTACAGGATGAGAAAAAGTTAGACAGTCCTTTATGTGGCAATATGTCCTCTACAACGCTTGTAAGAAACAAATAGGCGTCAGTAGTGAACTAAGAGTCTGTTTTTCTTGTGTTGTGTCGCGCACCTACATGGAAATTGCTCCGTAGCAGATGAAGTGAAGTTTTTTTCATTCAGTTAAAGTTACAAAAATTGTAGTTAAAATCACAAATCGAAATTCGTTGAGAAATACACTAGAATACAATTCTGTGAAGTATCGCATCGATGAATTTTGACATCCGGTAATGGGACTTGAAGCATTCGTATCGATTACGGCAGAGGTGACCAACTCATCTGCTCTTCGCTGTGTGCATTCACGTGGGCCCACGAACAAAAAAGAGCTACGTTGACATTGGGACTATCTGCTGTCGCATACTGCTCGTGTGCAGCGAAGAGTGCTCGTGCACAAAGGGCACGAGAATGATCTCCACTGGATTACTGTGAATAATATCGGTGATGAAATTGTATTGACAAAAATAGTCATGAAAATGATATATACTTTCTCATGGTTCGTTTTATACACTTCGGAAATATTTAGTTCTTTATCAAGTTACCTGTGATAGTTCTGATCAAAGGTGGATAGAAGAGAGAAAAATTCTCTCCGGCACCGGAACTCGAAACCGGGTTTTCAGCTCTAGGTGCTGACGATTTATCCACTAAGCCACACCTGATTCCAGTTCCGATGCCGGATCGAATTCCCTCAGTTTAAGTTCTATCTCTCAGTTTTTCCTTTGGTGGCCTACCCTCATGTACTGTGTCACAGAATATGTGATAGTGGCACAATTTCCAACGCACTATGTACACAGATGCACTCATTACGAGTGACTAAGTGGCCGGGATATGATTGGATGAGCACCGTCTTGAATCACTATAATCTTTTCATTGTATGAATAATCCTACAGTAAACAATGACACGTGACTGAAGTGAGACTTGATTGGTCGCAGTTTGGCGCTAGCGATTCTCAGTAAGTGATTCCGCCCACTGTTGTACATTCCGTTTTATGTTAAACATTTCCCGTTACTCGTCAAAGTGGACCTAACCTCACTACTGTGCATTCTTTGCTTAGGAAACTGTTTTTATAATTAATTAATTGGATTCAACTCACTTAACTTACTACATATATTCAACACTATTTTTTCTCTTCACTGTTTGTTTAGTAACCACACACATTGAAGTTACAGAAGCCATACTATCACGTTTTACGAGAACAAGCTCAAGTGACGCCAGAGTATTACAAGAACAGACTACCTTGGTATTACTCTTAGTATTCATCCGCTTACAACATAAATAACAAAATATAAAAGTAGCTTTTCTTTTACATAGCGTTTTTACATGTGAGTGAAGTTATATGTTTCGTCGTATTTAATAACTAGAATTCAATTTTTATTTTCAAGTAGGCCTAATACAAGCTTGTGGTTTCCAAATAAGGAACTATATTTTCCTGCGTCGTGTGAGTGATTCGGCTGGGAGCCAATCACGGGTATGACAGCCACGTGCTTATGTTTACATTAGAATTTCTCTTACAGCGAAAAGGGTATAAGTGATTACTACGCATATCATATTATTATGATACTAGCCGTACCCGTGCGCTCCGCTGCACTCGTAAGAAATAAATATAAAGTAATTACATAATTAAAATAGGACATTTGATCCAGGGAACATTCGTGTTTGATAGAAGGATAAATCGTTTAATATGTTACCTAATTTAAATTGCATCCCAATAATTAAAATGCGATCATTTTGGTTCAGAGACCACTCGTTTGGTGCAATGACAATTCCTTTAACATATTTATTAATTTTTATTACATGCAACCATAGTTTAATGAACATTGACATCATTTAGATTTAATGTGTATACTTTATTTTACTTGTTATAGGTTTCCATTGAATTATGGTAATAACTTAATTTTAACCCTTGTTTTCTACGTATTCAGTAAATGGCGCTTGGCCCACTATGGTTCTGAACCCTTCAAATAACTTATATTATATAATATTACATATTATATTATATTATATTATATATTATACTATACTAATATTATATTATATTATATTATATTATAATATATTATATTATATTATATTACATTATATTATATTAGAAGTTACTGTAATAACATTATAGCATTATGTCCATCTAGAGAAACTACACTTTCCAATGGTGAAATAATAATTATACAAATCGGTTAATTTAGCTTCCGATATTACTTCATACAATCACAGAAACATTCTCTGTAGGCTATCTTTCATAGCTTTAGACTGTTGCTGTCCAAGGCCCCTTATAGGGACGAAGTCATTTGTTTTTTATTTCATTACACGGCCTTAGATGGCAGTTATTTTAATTTTAAAACTCATATATCTCATTAAATATCAGTCATATCAAAATTTTTCAAGGAATAAAACTTATCGCAAATTATTTTTAAAGAAACGTTTGTTATGTAACATTTTTCACAAAAATCAATAATAAGCGAGATATTTCGATTTATTTAATTCAGGCCCCCTTATAAACCCCTTTTAAATAATGTATTTTGAATGTCATATAGCCTAAAATCTAAGTTACAACGAACTTAATTTATATTCCAATTTTCATCGAAATCCGCCCAGCCATTATCGCGTGAAAAGGTAACAAGCAGACAGACAGACAGATATACATACAAAAATTTCAAAAAAGCGATTTTCGGTTTCAGGGTGGTTAATTATATATGTTAGGACTAATTATTTTTGGAAAATCGAAAATTACCAGAAAAATTTCGGCTACAGATTTATTATTAGTATAGATGATATTTCCGTGCAGGAATTCTGTGTTACCATATGATGAAGGATATGGCTTTGTGAATAAAGCGTCAGCACGTAAAGCTGAAAACCCGGGTTCGAGTCCCGATGCCGGAGAGAACTTTTCTCTGTTGTATCCATCCTTTACCATATGGTAACGCAGAATTCCTGCACGGAAATATCATATGTCCTTCGGTTCATCATAATCATGTGATATTTCTGTTTCGTATTTTTGTAGTTTTACTTTATTGCCCTGTAATTTGAAGGACATACCGACCTAAATGAAAATATTTGCTGAGCATCCAAATAAAAACAAACTTCGATTTTCTGTATTGCACATAAAGAGCTTATTTCTTAAATATGTACAAATTAAACCCGCTTACCTCTCTTACATAAACTGATGTCCTTGAAATATGATCACTAATATGTGGCGTGATAGTTATCTTGCGGAAAGCGATCGAGAACAATTTTGTCACAGGAAGAGTGTAGATGTCAACTATTCCAAACAAAGGTAACCAGCGAACTCTGACAGTTCAGCTTACGGCCACGATTTATCACTATGTGGCCGTTAATTGCTCGCACCCTTAAAGAAAGTTTAGGACACAGATTTCGCGCGAATGGTGAAGTGAAGACCGCAGAGTTGAAATATTTCCGCGAACAGTTAAGGTATTTTTCCGCTGACGCCTTCCCACACAATGGGACGTATCTGTGAATACTCGTACTTATGAAGACTTCTTCACTTCTTCTAAGAGAACCAACTTCCTTGAACATTTATATTTGTCAAGTTTTTATGCACTTTAATAAATATCCTTATAAATCGTTTCGAACAGGTTCCATTTGATCAGATCTCGTATAATAAGAAAATAAGAGATCTATATAAGACTTTAATGAAAAATTGCAAGGTTTAGGCAATTGAATGTAATTAATCCTGCAAAAGTTCTCATGTTATGTCTCTCATAATGGAATTATGCTAATTAATTTATGATTTACAGTGTCTCAAATTGCGTTATTTTTCAAACAGGGTTCAGTTAATTCCATACTGAATTGATTCTATGTACTATGCGTCAGATCATGTTGGACTGCCTTTAAAATACGGAATCTTAAAAATATCCATCAAATATTTTAATGGAAATCTCTGCATTGAGAGATAAACAGAAATAGGCAGATGGGCATAGAGGGGCGCATACTAATTGAGCACAATATGCCTGAACAACCCTTATTTATTATTCGAGTAGAGCACAAACAATCTGAAAATTTTCATTCGCGTTGAGCACAAAAAATTTGAAATCGTTCATTCGCGTTGAGCACAAACAATTTGAAACATTCTTCTTCCCATTTTCTACAGACTTAGGACTGACAGCATTTATTTTGCTGGTAACTTATGGTTAAAAATGTTGGTCGAAATTATTTTACTGAAGTGGTTAAAAATGTTGGTTAAAATTATTTTGCTGGTAATGTTAAAGATGTTCATCAAAATTAAAATCATGTAACTGTTTTAATTAAAAGATTTCCAGTGATAGTCTGCTCGTTTTACATAATTTAAACGAGAAATTACTATACTCCTGTCTTATGTTTTAATAATGCATCTGTCAAAATGTCTCGTTTTTTATGTTCGTCGAGCGGATTTCTTTTGACGATTGCAGCTTCTTATGTTATTGCAGTATATGCCTCCTTTTAGAACCAAAATGAAAAAATGCATATACTATGTGTTTGGATGTGGGCTGGTAAAATTATTATTGAATTTAGAATGACCTGTGGACTGAGGGACTGTAGGCACTCCGTGCATTTGTGCTCTTCTCGTAGAATCGTTTCCACTGTTGTTTGTGCAAGACTAGAATGACATCGATGTAAGCGCAAATAGTTATTTCTGACCATTGTGCTCAACACGTATCAACCCGAATACAGACTGATGCTGAAGAACAGGTATTTTCATCAAGAAAGGTGAAGACATATCTCGAAGTCGATTTTTTTCAAGGTCACTACCTGTTTTTATTCCCGATATATTGAGCAAGTGAGGCAATAGTAGAACTGTCAGAATAAATGGAATGAAAACATTTTTTGAGAACTAGTAGTATTCATCAAAACAAGACAAATGTCTAATAAACATGGGTTGCAAAATTAAATTTTGTATGAAACAAGGTGTTTGAAATTAGCATTTTTAGAGCAGCATATCTTATTATGTAAGATCTTTGGTTGTTTCTTATTGGATGTACAGTATCACATCGGAAGTGCAGTAGACATAAGGGTAACAAGGTGTGATTCCCTAACACATAGTACAGAGGGATGCGATTACAATGAATGGAACTCACATTGAGCATCACGTGTAATGTTGATGAACAAGTACTTATCTTGGAAGATATTGATTTTAGGACTTATGTTTACTAGACTTTTTGATGAATACTACCACCTCGTAGATTACTGAATGCTCTTTCTTTTTAATGAAAAATCGCATAGGGCATCTCCTACGATGCTGGTGAACAAGTACTCATATCTCGGTTGTCATTAATTTCAGGACTAATGATTATTATACCCTTTTATATTGTTTTGATAAATACTACAACCTTTCAAGATATTGAATTATCTTTTTAACACCCTGTATAGGCAAGTTTGAATAACAATTGATGGTTGTACCACTTCTGAACCACGTAAAAACATTGAATTTCGTGCTTTGGTGTATGAATGTAGAATATCACATAGTCTTAAGTTTAAACTTGATTTAAATCGGCTGTTAGTAAGATAAATGACAGAAAGAGAAGTAATGCGACCACAGCAGGTCACTGAGGCTTAACACATGTTAGGAAGGAAATGAATAAAATTGTTATCATCAGTTCAGGTCTCTAGGTGATAATTTAGCTCGTGTTTTTTTCTACAACCCTCTTCGACCTGGCACCCACATCACTTGAACACGGCTGCATTCTGCCAAGATCAGCAGCACTTTTAGTTTGATTTGGCGTGGTTCCAGTAGCTAGTAGTTAGTTTAATTAATCATACATACTTTGTTTGGATATGTGAACACGTGATAATGACAATACTAAAAGCACGGAAAATCGAGATATTCATAGAAAATGGAAAAATATACTGAAAGTTAAGTTATCTGGATTGAGATATAATGAAGATTTGTAAAGTTGATGATGATAATGATAGTAATAATAATGATAATCATAAAATAATAATAATAATAATAATAATAATAGTAATAATAAAATACCTTCCAGTTAAATTTTAGGCTATTAGGCCTGTTATGATTTCTCTCCGGTCTAGCATTTAATCGTTTTCTGTTGGTTGGTAAAGCAAGAGTCTCCTTGTGATAGTTTCACCGTCCATTCTATTAACATGAATTATCCAACTTTTCTTTAGGTAACATATTAATACAACAAGAATGATGATGATGTTGACGATAATAATAATAATTCAAGTCTGCATTGGCTTCCTCAACTCAGGGACGTTTCATTTTTCTTATTACTGAGTGCGACCTTAGGTCTTTCGCCACTGTCACCATGCGATTTCGTTCACCTTGCGGTTCCTACTATAATCCCGCAAATGAAGTGCTGGGATAAGATGATGTCCTCTGTTGGTGTACAAACTCACTCGAGGTGCCGCCGACTTTCTTAGCTGTCTGTGATTGTGCATTTTTTTTTTTGCAGATGTAGCACTGTCGAGTTGGTATCACGAGGGACGTATGTAATCCTGTGCTATAATTTTATTAAGTAAAATTAAGAAATGAGATTAAGGGAAAAAAGGGCTGAAATGAACAACCTTGGTGATATGATATTTATGAAGTTGAGGTTAACATGAGAACCATCGATTAACTCTCATTCTTCCATCTTGTCCACCATAAGTATCGAAGGAGAAACATAAAGACATTCCACTCTTTTTATTTTTAATTTTTGTCCTCCGTACTTTATCTGATTTCATTTATTCCTTACTATCCTGTGTAGATTCATTTTTTAACCTGGTGTACAATCTTATTCTCCTATATTCACATATAGTTTCCATCCAATTTCGTTGTTCTTTTTCTATTTCTCATACACTTATTCTTAGTCCACATATTTTATCGTTTGGCAGTTTCAGTTTTTACCTCATTAAATAGTGAAAAACATTCCCAGTGATTTAGAGCGTATTCCGAATCTCAGCGCTGAGCAATCTGATGGCATCACGGTGTTCCGAATTTTAACGATGATATCACTGATGTTCCACCGGTGTCGCACCGGTTCTATCAGCTTGCAGAGGTGATGGCAGTATCCATCAGCCGCCATCAGTGAATCTGATTGGTTCCTGTATAGGGAGGGAATTAGCAGACGAATGACATCGTGCACTGTTGTGTCATGGAGATGCGTTCTGCTTTGATTCTGCTGTATTGTTTGTAATGAGCACAACGTAAAAAATATGTTAATGGCTTATGAGCGAACATGTCAACGGACCAGTTATTACTACCGGTTCAGGAAATAATTTCTTTATGCTATATTTTCTTTAAACGAGATGACAGTACGAAAATTTCGTAAAATCTTGCTAGCGTAGCACAATAACAATTTGTACAGCCGCCATGATAGCCATTGAACCTTCTAACAGTTTTGTTCCTATTTCGCTGCAGCGTGACGTCATTATTGTCCACCGGTCCGGTGAGATTTGGAATACGCTGTTAGTAATTATGTTATCCACAAGGGAAGAAAAGCTATGTGTCCCGTGTCGTAGATTTATAACATGTAAAAAATTGGCTCCAGCCGCTACCACTACCACTACGGCTACCGCTATGGCTATCACTACCACTACCACTACAACTACGATTAAGACTAGGACTACGACTACCACCACGACCACCACCACCACTACGGCCACAACCACGAACTACTACTACTACTATTACTACTACTACTACTACTACTACTACTACTACTACTACTACTACTACTACTACTGCTGCTGCTGCTGTTGCTGCTGCTGCTAGCCGTGTAGCTTAGACTAGAGATACGGAATGAGAACTGGATATGCTCCTCATGAGTTAAGAACTTTTCTCATAGAAATTTTGACAGTGTATGGAACTTGTGTTGAATGTGAGGAGTAAAGTCCGGTTTCCAAAGGCAGCTTTAATGTCTGAGGGGATCATCATGCTAACCACATTTTACTATAATATTGGTTGGGTGATCGTTCACATTTGCTGAGACATATAGACATGAGGTCGGCAGTGAACTGGTAGGTCTTGGCTCTGTATGTGCTATCGTGCCACGGATTAGTTGCTTTGCTACTAATTTATAGTGAAACCTTTGCAGACATTTTAAAATGAATTTATATAGACCCACCTAATAATGATTTGTCTGCACTTTTTCTAATGACCATGTTTCCGCTCCATATGTTAGCATGCTTACATAATCAATCATTATACATATACATTTATATGAATAGCCGAATTGCATTATTCCATAGAGTTAAGTTTGAGAATACTAATTTGTTCACAGTTTGTTTGTGTGGTTTTAAATAGAAAAAAATATCCAAGTACGGACCGAAATTCACAGCAGCATAAAGTGTCAAGACCTGGAAGAAGAATGCCTTTCACAAAATATTTGTATAGGGCAGGTCTTGGTGGAAAGCTGTTAGTCATATTGGTCTTTGCTTTTAGAACTATGGCATGGGCCGCTTTTGAACTAAATTAAAAATGACGTCAGTAATTTCTTCATAAATTCATTTGAATGTTCCTAATTGCGTATTCAATAAAACGGAAGTTACAACGAATCTGACAAACTTACGTTTTATCGACTTCAGCCAGTCCATCCAAAGCAATTAAGTTTATTAAGTCTTTGTTCGATGTAGATTGACGGACGAACAGAAACTTGGTTGGCTCCTGCTGCTTTCATTTCTTCTGGCAAAGGAATTCTCTCGGATATATTAGCACGAGATGGGCACGTTTCTACAAGCCTTTCAGCTACTGATTTATTGTCTGCATTTTCAAGTGAGCTGCGTGAATCTCAGATGTGTGTTTGAAAGCTAGTAGGATAACAAAGAGAACTGAACGTATCCAAGTACAAAATGACGTGAGTTCGAATTTAGACACTGTTTCAATCCATGAATTCAATTGATTGAGCGCCATCTGACTGTCTTGATAGCTCAGTTAACAGACCACTGGCTTACGTTGATTACGGACCTTGGTTCGAATCCCGACAATGATAGAGTCGTATTCGTGATGGACAAAGCCAGATTCTTGACGGTTTTTCTCGAGGTTCTCCTGTTTGTCTCCCTCATTCCACTGCCACTCTATTTTGATATTAATCGTCGTAATTTCAAAAGTATTCACCCAGAACTGTGCGGCATGAATACGCCTACATCAGTTTGAATTTGTGTAGTACGCTTCCAGAGTGGAGTGGAAGAGAACATGCAGGACTGTGTCGAAACATTAAAACGTGGAGGCTGAATCGTAATATAGCGCTACATAGCATAGTCACGATATTTACAGGATCGTGATTGTTCGGACTTTTACAATCATACTCAAGTAAAGTAGGCACAATAAGCCCACTAAAGGCAGCAGTGCTAGCCTTCGACCCTCCTTACCAAAGGAAGAATAAAAGCAAATATCTGCGTGGCTTCTGTTTAACAAATTCGGGTCGAAATTTCTTAATTATACAAAGTGAAGGGCTCAATGACAGTAACGTCACAGAGTAAACCAGTAAGACAAAAATAACAAAATTTTCCTTTGCTATGTTATGTTATTTCTTTTTCCCACTCCCACTGCCTTTAGTATGCTGTTATTAGCTTGTTTTTAGGGAAATAAATGGATTTTACCGTGATAATGTTGGTTGCTATTGACGACGGGACGTAAGTCACATTACTTTTCTAGGAAAGCAAGTGAAAGTATGTTTCGTTGAACACTCGCATAACAACAGACAAAATAATACTGAAAGTCAACAATTCTCTCAACATTTCTGGTATTGAATAATGAAAAATGAAGATATATACACCATGTCCCGCTTAGAGGGATAGAGAAATAAATGAAGATCTTGTTTTGATTTACATCTGACAAGATGCAGAAACTGTCCAAGTTTATGCACCAATGGTTGAAAAACAGTTGCATGTTCATGAGCATGCGCACTAACGTTTATCGTGGAAACAAGCCTGGCTCCATTCAATAGAACATTTCTTCATTGGACCATTCTTCTTCATCGAGGCAACAATCAAACGGAATGTGTATCTGCACATGTGCAGAACTTTTGTTGTTGATCAAGTTCCCCAGGATCGGTTTTTCAGCAACAAGAACCCTTGCGTGGCCACCTAGGTCACCCGACTTGACGCCCATCGACCTGTTTCTGGGGCTATATGACGAATGTTGTATACCAACGTGGTACAGTTGACAGTTTGGAAAAACTGAGATAATGCATTATAAATGCAGCTACTCTAATCACTCCACAAATGTTATGGAACACTTGACAGAAGGTTGAGTACCTTTTGGATGTCTTCAGAGTAGCTCGAGGCGCACACATCGAATTACACTGATCATTCTCCGAAACTTGGAGAATTTTTACATCAAGTTGTGTAAAAAGTATCCTATGTTATAAAACCATTATTTTTACTTTAAATTGGTGCTTATTTCTCGATCCCTCTAAGTGGGACAGGGTATATTTTTATTACGTAAAATGTGGGAGTGGAAAAAACGCTACATGCAATTCGTGAATTAAGTAGAATTTACTAGTCTTGAACTACTTTATTGCAGTACTCGTTATCGCTCGAGCGCAAACTCGTCCTCGACTATTAAAAACTACTTACTTCCTTTAATACATGAATAAATATTTCTTTAGCGGGGAAATAGACGTTGCAGAATTACAGTAAATTCAGTAGAATTTCCCAACATCCCTTCTCTGACCGCGCCAGCGCTCTACCAACGGAGCTACCCAGGAATTATACCGGACTTCTGACCACTTATAGCGACATACTGGGTTGACAGATTGTCAGATCCAGCATTCAGTGTGACTTAAATTGCGACTTTCTGTTGTCGGAATAGTAACGCATATTATTCAAATCTGGCTTTTCAGGTAAAACTCACTTGAATAATTTCAAGGAAAAAATTGTTCCAAGACCGGATATCTATCCCGGGACCATTGACTCAGCGCGCCAGCGCTCTAGCGACTGAGCTACTCAGGAACTATACCAGATCCTGGATTCCTTGAAATTATTGAAGTCAGCTTTACAGGAAGCTATATCTGAAAAAGCCAGATTTGTATAGTAGGTGTTACGAAATTTCGTAATACACATCTTCTATGATGTAGTTGTTTCATGTCATTTTATAAAATGAGATAACTCCAAACACCTTCAACTAATTACAAAAGTCTTATAAATCTTAAAATTCATGCTGCTGTTTCTAATGAATGTCAGATTTAAAACAATATTTCGATAATTTTCAGTGTTAAATTTTACTTAAAATGTATAATAAATAACAAAAATACGCCAGTACAAATGAAGCGTTCAGAGCCATAGTGGGCCAAGCGCCATTTATTAAAAACGGAGGAAGCAAGGGTTAAAGTTAAATGAATACCACAGTTTCATGAAGATTCACATATAATTTGGTTTTAACGTGTATGCTTTATATTACTTTCTATATGTTTCCATTGAATTATGGTAATAAGTTCATTTTAACCTTGTTTTCTACGGTTTTAGTAAATGGCGCTTGGCCCATTATGGTTCTGAACCCTTCAAATAAGGTTTATTTTTACCTTTGGTCAACGACACTCGGATTATTGCCACTGTAGGAGGGTTGAGACTGTGATGGCGATGGTGCGCTGTTGCCAAAGTACTCAGACTTCCAATGTTATTTTCTAATTTTACCTTGCACTTAATTATAAAACGCATAATAGGTTTTTTATTTATTTTAAACGTATTCTATTGCCCCTTTTAGTCTGCACAGTTATATCTCGTCCATTCTGTATATATGAGGGTAAAAGTTGAGAAGATATTCCGTAACTTATTCAATTCATTCGAATTTTCTAAGTCCGGACCATCCCCCTTCTTCTAGATTCAGTTTCCCAACCAATTAAGCTAATGAAGTCAGCCAAAGTCAGTCAATCAGCCGCCAGTCATTTGGTCAATCGGTAAGTCAGTCAATTAATTCGGCAATTGTCAGTTGATCGGTATGTCAGTTATATCACTGCTTCTGAAAAAAAAAAGTTAGTCTAGGTACCGAATACATTCTACGGAGACTTACGGCTAACAACGGCATCCTAAGAAAATTCGGGCACCATAAAGACTCAATAGAATGCAAGATGAAAATTTTAAAGTACTACCTGAGGATTGTGCAAGGAGCTCAGTCTCTTAATAGAGCGGTCTGTTATAGGGAGCAACTCGAGAGGAGAGACCAAGTAACCTGGGCAGGTAGATTACGCGGAGATTTGGTGGAAATAGGCATGGGGTTTATATGTCTGGCGGAAAGTCAAGAAGCGCCTGACGGATATAAACAGACAGCAGAATGAGAATATAGGGATAAGGTTTCTCAGGAGATCCAATCGATGATCAAAACAAATTGGGGAACCGAGTTATACCTCTATGGAGGAAACAGAGAGGACAGGCTGGGCTTAGTCTGGTTTCGCCTAGGAGCTTGGAGAGCACTTAAAATCTTCAACGATGAGAGGACAGGCATATGTCCTCTTTGCGGTAGAGGCGAGACATCACATATTTTGTTGGAGTGTAAAGTCACAGAAACTCTGAGGAAACGATTACTGCCAGAGTCCTTTATTGCATCTAGCAGGGGACACCTAGGAACATATGATATATTAAATAACGCGAAATTCTGTGAGAGTGTGGGAAAATGTATGGCAAAAGTGTGACAGCTGTGGGTGGAACTGGGAGAGGAGGAGGGGCCCAAGAAATACGGGGAATAGTTATTTATTAGCGTTGCAATGGTTAGTATTGACACTGAACGCAAAGAAGATAATTGGGGATAATGTTCTTTTGTATTTATTGTGTGTGTATTTTTTTCTATTTGTTTTTATTGCGTATGTATTTTTATATCTTACATTAAATATTTATTATTTGGATTATTTATGACATTTTGAATGGGAATTGAATTGTTTATATATTCCCATATATGAGCCGTTCAGAGCAGAAGTGGTATAAGTCAAAATTGGGTAATGAGGTTTAAAGTAAAAATTCTGTAAAATACAGCGCAATGTAACAATTAATATGTCCTTCTTGCTATCAACTGGCTACTAATAGCTTAAATAAATTGAATATAATTGCTACTTTGCGCTGTATTTTACACAATGTTTACTTTAATCCTCATTACCCATTTCTGACTTACACCACTTCTGCTCTGAACGGATCATATATGAGGGGTTCACAACCAGAGTGGACCAAGTCCATCTGGAATAGTTCTGAGATATTGAGTCTTAAAGTTCCTGACTCACGCTTAGCAACCTTCATCTTCCATAGGAAATGCTGTCCTCTGTGGAGTAACATATGAGTTATAGAGTTTTTTTGTTATGCCAATGAATATATCTAAGTTTTCTTCATCCGAGATTATATTAATTCACAAACTGATCATTGGTGGACTTGGTCCACTCTGGTTGTGAGCCCCTCACATATGTTTCACTATGTGTTTTTTCATACCTTACATTTATTCTATTTTTATTATTTGAATTATTTTTGTGAAATTTGGTAAGAAATTGGATTAGTTTTAATTGTGTAAATGATAATTGATAATAACAGTAATAATACTAATTATTATTGTTGTTTTATTATTTTATTTTTATTATTATTATTATTGTTATTATTATTTTTATTATTTTGTTTTCTTTGAAGATTAAAATTGTGCATTCTTATAGCTCGAATGGTCATACAGGCTCGTGCGAAGGATCTTGTGTACATGTGTTTGTAAATATTATGCATAAATAAGTGCACTTTATTCATTCATTCATTCATTCATTCATTCATTCATTCATTCATTCATTCATTCATTCATTCATTCATTCATTCTGAGGAATTTTTCGTACGAAGGGGAAATAGAGTTTTCTTTCAGGTATACCTACATTTTCTATCTCATTTTAATTGTACCATTCAGGCGTTAATGTTACATTATGTTGACGACAATGAATAATCTCTCTGCTTTAACAGCTATGCAAATATCATATATATAGGCCTACGGTGTCATATTAATCCCGGGTTCGCACTTCTAAGCCTTGATTCATTAATCCGCAACTCCATCGCAGCTGTTTTTCACCTCATATTTTAGGCAGAAATTTCCTCCACTCGAGGGCACGTAAAATGAACTAGCCACGGCAGTAACTCCACGGATGTAGTGTGCCACACAGCCCAATTATTGCGTGGGGTGCAAGATAAGCCCGTACCACTTTCATGAAGAGTAATGACTGCAAATATCCCTCTTCGCTAGGGAAATTTTTCACGCAACTTAATGGTTGCCGTATTAAATAAACTTGTAAAATCCCTTGTCTTACATCATTCCCCAGGTGGCTGCCGTTTCCATCGTAGACATACCGCGCCTCTGCGCTCAATGATTCTCATATACCGAGTGCAAGAAAAATGCCGTCTAGGAACAGCACTGCAGGATAAAGAATATTATACTGAATATTTAAGTCCACAAAGCAACATTTTATGATCAATCCTGACGGAGATATAATAGATATAATCTGTCGGTCAAATGTATGTATGTATTTATTCAAACTGCAAATGGGTAAATACTCGGTGACAGTGATAACTAATTACACTCAATAATGATAATTAATAATAAACACAATTAATAATAAATACAATTAATAATAAATTAATAATAATATTGATAATAATAATAATAATAATAATAAATAATGACAATAGTATAATAAAATTAACAAGGAGCATCCTAAATTAAATGAAGCACGATCACTTAAAATAACATTTAAAGTAAATCTAGTTTGTATTTTAGCCCTAAGTTCGAACTTAAACCCACGAGTATATAAGGTATGTTCATACCTGCATAAGTACCTTTCAGCACTACGCTCATTTCGCTGTCAACTTACTCAATGGACTGGTACTACTACACTTCAAAAACATTTCACTGCTCAAATACTTTGCTCTACCACTATAAACCTATAACACTTCATTGACACAACACACTTCACTGACATCACACACTTCACTGACACAACACATTTCTTCACTAATACAACACTTCAAATAACAAAACATCAACTACACCCTTTAAATAGTGTGCATAATATACTACCGTCTATTAGTAAAGTCCTTAGTCGCCCTCGGTAGCGTAGCTGGTATAGCGCTGGCCTTCTATGCTCGAGGTTGTGGGTTCGATCCCGGCCGAGGTCGATGGCATTTAAGTGTGTTTAAATGCGACAGGCTCATGTAAGTAGATTTACTGGCATGTAAAAGAACTCCTGCGGGACAAAATTCCGGCAAACCGGCGGAGCTGATATAACCTCTGCAGTTGCGAGCGTCGTTAAATAAGCCATAATTTGATTTTTTAAAGTCGTTAAGCCTATTTTTAAATATATTTTTGGTTATTGGTAAAGCCTTTAGTAAGTCTGCAGGTAAAGCATTCCAGTTCCTGATAGTACGATTGAGAAAAGAAAACTTTCCAGTGTCCGTCCTCTGTCTTCTATCCCTCAATTTATGTGAGTGACCATTCCTTGAAGAGTAATTTGGCGGCTGCAATCTATTTTTTATTTCTCTCCAGGCAGGCTGTATGGTTCAAACATTTCGCATAATCGATTTCGCGTTCTCCTGTCCGTGTGCGTGTCCCGTTTTAATGTTGAATTATTACAACGCCTGAGGGCCCGTTTTTTTATCTTTTCCAATGTCTTAATATGTTCTAATCTGTAAGGATCCCAACATACAGCACCATTCCAATGGTGAACATTGCCTAAGGGATTAAATATATTAAATCATTTATTAATATACATTACAAACCTTTATTTGTTAGCAATGGATGCATGCAGACGAGCAATGAGGTTCTTTTCGTCCTCTAGGATCACCCTGTACAGATACACTAGCCATCTTGGTGGCCAAGATATATACAGTAGGTCCTAGCTTTTTAGGTTCGAGGATTACTGTGCGCTAACATTCCTGGCTTGACGATTGATGTCTTGGCCACGACTAAGTTATAGGCTCTTCGCCACCTGTCCACCGTCTTGGACATTGTCGGTGTAAAACTTCTGACAGGACTGGTTAGAGAAATGAGGTGGCGCACAGTAATGCTAGAGAGCATGTTAAGTCGTTCAGGAGGTGGATAGTTTTCCCTCAGAAACAGGGCATAGCTCCTTATCGAATTATCCCACACGTTTATCTTTCAGCGAACTTTCACAACATACGGTTCCTCGAGAGCCCACCTGCGTGTGGTTGTTCTGTTCTCTGTAAATTAGGCCTCATATAGGATTATAATATTATTTTCAGGAAATTCTCCTTTCTGCAGTGCGTCGGAGGTGTGATTTGGTCGGGTTTAGTCGGGTCTGATTTTGCGTACTAGTAAAGGTAACACAAGCAGAAGCGTGTCTTTCGATATCACGTTGTAGTTGTATCTTGGATCAGTAGGGACCTGTCAGGTCTACAGGGTCTAAATGCAGGACTCCACGTGGCTCCACTCGCTTAGAACTAGATTTTTCGACAATATTGTGTCCATGTCTAGCCACACTGGGACACTACTGCTGCTGCTACTTCCACTACTACTACTACTACTACTACTACTACTACTACTACTACTACTACTACTACTACTACTACTACTACTACGACCACCACCAACACCACCACTACCACTACTACTACTACTACCACCACCACCAATCTTATCTATCCGTTGCTGCAATCGAGGTGTGAGTTTGATTCCGCTTGATCTGATTACCTAGTTGAATTTTTCCGACATTTTTCTAAACTCTAAGATGAATATTACGTAATCCCATGGCGAACCCTCGACCTCATCTAGTCAAATATCATCTGGCTGTTACCAGTTCCATCTACACTGGATAATATAATTTTATGCAGCGTCGTTGAATAATAATAATAATAATAATAATAATAATAATAATAATAATAATAATAATATAGGAACTTTAAAAAATAACAATAATAATATATTAATAACTTTATAATAAAAACGATAAAAATAATTCTATTATTGCCACTACTTCTGCTACTGTTGCTACTAAATAAAAGTGGTTAATATATTGAAAACATTACAGCAGAATGTCCTACAATCTCTGACAATGACTATTTGATCGCATGTAACCAAGTTTCCAAAATTATACATGTATGGTTAGTCTTCAAACACAATCTCATTACAAACTCTCAGCCATATTAGGTGTAAGTTTAACACAGAAGCATTGCTAGAAGCTAATGGAACCTTGCTGTATGGGAATTGAGTCATAACACGGAGGAGATGGAAGATTATAACCTTGCAGATATAGCGTTATTAGACAATCACATCGTGTCACAATAGTAAATGTTTGCGCTTTCTTAACGACAAATATAAAGAGAACAAAAATGTATCGGTATAAAAAGTAAGCTTGTAATACTGTATTTACAGGAATAAAAACATGCTAGAATTGCGATCTGTGAAAGGACTGTCGGGAATCATGTCAGCTGCAGTGCCTCTTCTATAGAGCGTTCGGAGTTTAGAAAATACCATTGGGTATGTAGGCGTCTTCTTAGCGGACATCCCCCCTCTTTGTAATATAACTGAAATAAGTTACTTAACATATTTTCTAACATAGGTAAAATAACGGAAGTAAATGTATTCAATTTAATCGGTTATAGGAAATAAAATAAATTAGTATATAAATATATTTATAAACAAATTAAATCGTTCATTTGGAGCAATGCATAGTTACAGTATTTTGATTTATTTCTGTTACTTTATACAGGGTGATTAACGAAGATCTCCGGTTTGTGGACGTGATTCCGGAGGTTATTTAGAAGAAAAAATGTAAATAAATTAATTGATAATTACGGAGTTATGGTAATTTGGAAACGGCAGGATTTCACTAACAAAAATGCAGAAAAAAATTACAATACAAAGAATTGATTGTTAATGTAACAGTATATCTAATTTAGAATAGATTTAAATCACATTTTCGAAAATGCCTCCCTTAAACTCAAGACAACTGTCCGCACTAGTGTGAGCCGCATTTCGCAGCTTCACCCTTTTGTTCCTTATTGTCGCCGCGGCATCCAGAATGCGCTGAAGCAACTCTTCGCGTGTTTGTACCGTAACCTGATACACGATGTCTTTCATCCACTCCCAGATGCAGTAATCTAAGTGTGTTAAATCTGGTAACAAACTGCTTAGCACTTCATTCACTATGACGCGTTTCGAAAATGTGTTGTAACTGCGTAATTATGAATGTATTTATTTAGGCCTACATTTTTTGTTCCAAATAATCCCAGGAATCATCTCCATTAACCGGGGGAGAACTTCATGACTCACTCTGCATTCATTAGAGAATACGTAAATAACTTATTTTACAGTAGTTATATTGCAAAGAGGATGGATGTTTGCTAAGAAGACTCTTATATAGTCAATAATATTTCCTAAACTCCAAATGCTTTATACCTACTCTAAACACCCATGAGAATGAATCTTTTGTAATAATCTAATTTGAATGTGGCGCTGAATGTTGAACGTTTACAGTCACTGACAAAAGGGAATTGCATTTGTCATACAAAATATTTATACCAGTTGCAGAGTGTTAACGGTAAGATAAATATGGAATTTTTTTAATTTAGTAAAAATATATGCATTAATTAAATAAAATCAAAGAACATGAAGGGCACGGAAAATATAGGGTGGGCCGCTCGAATGTACATAATTTCAATTGTATCTGACTGGTAAACGGTTGAATATAGAAATCTACAGTAACGTTTATATGAAAGGAAAACTCAACAAGTTTCGATGTACACATCACCATATCTCTACGTGAGCTCCAGCGTCACTGTGACGATATCGAGGGGATGAACGATTTCTTGCCAAGCACGTTGGAGCATGTCTTCTAAAATGCTCTCAATAGCCTCTATGATGCGCTCCCGAAGATCACGAAGGTCTCTGACTGGGGTGGTGTACACTTTATCTTTGACGTAGCCCCAGAGAAAGAAATCGAGCAGTGTTCAATCCGGAGATCTCCGGGTCCAAGCGATCGGTCCTCCCCTATGAATCCAATGGCCAGGGAACACGTTGTCTAAAGTCATACGAACGTCATTGAACCAGTGTGGAGGAGCGCCGTCTTGCTGGAAAAGGATGATAGGCTGCAGGTGTTCAATTTGTGGAAAAAAGAACTGCTCCAGCGTGTCAAGATATGTGGTACCACACACAGTTTTCTTGGCGAAGAAAAACGGTCCAATGACCTGCTGCTGTGACAAACCGCACCACACATTTAACTTGTGTCTATCACGAACATTTGCAACCATTTCGTCGGATGTTCTACGACCACCACCATGCTTCTTCAACACCGATCCTGTAGCTAAAAATGTATCGTGCCACTTCTTAATGCTTTTAGCAGTTGGAGCATCATGGTTAAACACTCGCCGATATTCCCTTTGAACTCTAACAATTGATTTAAACTCCGCATACCAAAACGCAGTTTGCGATTTCATCTGCGGTGTCGCCATTTTGACAATCGATACAATCTATGAAAAGGAACCGTGTCTGCGCACCATCTACCGATAGGATTCGAAACTTGTTTCATATAAACGTTACCGTAAGGATCTATCTTCAACCGTTCACCAGTCACATACAATTGAAATTAGGTACATTCGAGAGGTCCACCCTATAAATAAATAAATTGAAATTCGAATCAATTAGGCACGATAATTTTGTACATGTTAGAAGTAGTTTGCATCGAAAAGAATTGGAACACAGCAATAGAACTAATATTTGATGATGATGATGATGATGATGA
This sequence comes from Periplaneta americana, assembly GCF_040183065.1. Classification (NCBI taxonomy): domain Eukaryota; kingdom Metazoa; phylum Arthropoda; class Insecta; order Blattodea; family Blattidae; genus Periplaneta; species Periplaneta americana. The sequence continues at coordinate 106,781,342 of NC_091119.1, read as the reverse complement.
TGATGATGATGATGATGATGATGACGATGACGACGACGATGACGATGACGATGACGATTTTGCGAATTTATGCAAATGTCTATGCGAGGTTTTTTTAGGATCTTGGCTCGAACACGCAAATACAATTAATATAATGATGCTGCTTTCACAAACACATTTGAAGAGTTGGTGGTTTTAAATACTTAAAGGTACAAAAATATTTAATTAACAGTGTAAAAGAAGAAATTGACTGTAGAATTGAGAATGCAAATCGAGATTAGTATACTTAATTAAACATTTTGGATATTAAATTAAATTTAAAAAGGAAAATTGCATATATATAAATTGGACGGAGTTAGAAATAAGAGATCAAGCGCCAAAAATCTGTTTTGAGATATTGGCCGTTGAAATAAATCTGTTTTTTTTTATAAAACATTTTATGCAAGAAGTATTATAACATTCATATTATTTAAAAAAATACCACAAATAGTACCAGAAAAGGCTAACCGGTTTTTAATAACAGATCAGTAATTGAATTAATATTTCAAAGAAAAATAAATAAATGAATTTTGTGCAATAAACGAATTTTTGCTTATGAATAGCAGCAAAATTCAGATATTGTATTCTTAATTTTTTCAGAGTTAAATTAGCCTGTCATCAACAGATTTGTGCAAATAAATATATATATACATTTTTTAAATTGTCGGTTGGTCTATTATTGCGTAACTCCGTACAATTTATTACAGATTTCCCCTTCATTGACTTATGTTTTGAAACTTGAAAGAATACGAAGAAAGGGAAATATAATAATTTAAAATATTTGACGTAACAATTTTAGGAAAAAAATTGGTGTATTTTACCCATTCAGTTCAGAATGGAGAAGATTAACAAACGAATAAGTTTACAGTGTGTAGGCCTACAGGCAAGCCAACGTACAACAGTTACGAAAATCAAAGGTAAAAGATTAAAGGGGATAGGACATGTAGTAAGAGTCGCAGAATGAAAGACAATTAAGAGAGTAGGAAGAAGTAAAACATGACGCAGGCCACTGGGATGACCAAGACTTCCATATTTAGATAAATTAGAAAAAAGCAACGCTGGCGTTTAATGTTTGTGATTGGAAAATATGTGTATAGAGTACGAACACATTTCATTGTTAATTCAGCAGCGAAGAACTTTCATAGCTTGGAACTCTACTGCTCCTGCTGTACTACTACTACCGCCACTATCACCACCATCACTACCACCACCACCACCACTACTACTACTACTACTACTAATACTATTACTATTACTACTATCACTACCACTACCACCACCACTATTACAACTACTACTAAAAAAATAATAAGTTAAATATGTACGTAGGCCTATGTATTTATTCATACTGCAAATGGGTAAGTACTCGGTGGCAGTGATAAATAATTACACTCAATAATGACAATTAATAATAATAATAATAATAATAATAATAATAATAGTAATAGTATAATAATATTAACAAGGAACATCCTAAATTAATTGAAGGACGATCACTTAAAATAATATTTAAAGTAAATCTAATTTGTATCTTAACCCTAAGTTCGAACTTAAACCCACGAGTATATAAGGTATGTTCATACATGCACAAGTACCTTTCAGCACTAGACTCATTTCGCTATCAACTCACTCACTGCACTGGAACTGCGACATATTTCACTGACACTATTCTGATTTCACTAACACTTCAAAAACATTTCACTGTTCAAATAATTTGCGCTACCACTATAAACTACACAGCTTTACTGAAACAACACACTTCACTAACACAATACACTTCTTCACTGATACAACATTTCAAATAACAAAACATCAATTACACTCTTATTACTCCGTAGAATCGTTCTTACTATATTAACCTCAAAATCACTAGCTTAGATCCTATTGCAAGCTATTTTAGCACGTTCACTATAACTGGCACCCTTTCACTGTAAATCAATCTCTTTTCTCTTTCACTATAATTCTCAGAATTTGCTTCAAGCTCACTGCACTTTCACTGCAACACACTGCACACCCAATATAAATCACTGGAGATTTACTATGTTTCTCTGCTTAATCACTATACAGTACTTGTAAAACAACAAAATTATATGGATAATATACTACCGTCTATTAGTAAAGTCCTTAAGCCTATTTTTAAATACATTTTTGATTATTGGTAAATCCTTTAGTAAGTCTGCAGGTAGAGCAATCCAGTCCTTCATAGTACGATTGAGAAAAGAAAACTTTATAGTGTCCGTCTTTTGTCTTCTTTCCCTCAATTTATGTGAGAGGTCGTTCCTTGAAGAGTAATTTGGCGGCTGCAACCTATTTTTATTTTTCTCCAGGGAGGCTCACCTCTGTATGTTTTGAACATTGCGCATAATCGAATTCGCGTTCTTCTGTCCGTGAGTGCAAATATATTTAACTAGTGACTTGTGCAGCAAATACTGCTGCAAACTAAGTTCGTTAGACGTTCAAATAAAAATCTTTCATATTTATTTTCAAAGAAGAATACTTGTCTTTTTGATAGTTATTTGCTTCCGTAATAATGACACCTACTCCCTCTGAATGGATTTTTTTAGGCCAAATACTTTTTCTTGAACATATCCAACTTCAGTTTTTCAGTTTCAACGCGAAAACGCAAGTATCAATGTCAGGACGATAGCAGTAGCTATTTCAGGTCATTGTGGATTGTAGGCAAAAGTTAAAAAAAATGTCAGGTTTGCTAAGCTTTGGAACAATAGCATTTTCGTATAGCTGCTGCATGTAGAACTTGAAATGTAGAGCGTAAAATCATTTTATTCTACTAAGAGATCTTGCTGAAATGATCTGGAGACTACAAAATTTTCTAGGCCTCTTATTTTATCAGTAAGTAATACCTTTTGATCTTTCCTTAGGAACTGTAATTTTTGCGCTCTCTCGAGCCAATACTGAAGACAATGACACATATCAATATCTACACTACACCGCCATTAAGTATATGAAAAAGACCCAACCCCATTGGGTTAATAAGTATAAAAATATTTGATTTTATATAGCAGCTACTCAGTAAATTATAGAAATGAAGATCTAAATTAAGATATTTTCTACATTTACTTACATAACCACAAAACGTTTCACTTTCATGTCATCAATATAGCATCAATATTATGTACAATTAATGAAAAAAAGATGCGTCATGATATTAACTATAATAATATTTAATTCCTAATAGTAATAATGTTATCAAACCACCTCAAGTTTCGTACATTTGAATATCCGATACACAGCTGTACTCAGAAAATTATACACTGCATAATCAGTTTTTAATAACAAATTGAATTGAGCTCTAAATATGTCGGCAATCCTGCAGGTCATGGCCTTCGTGTAATAGCCTATTGTTTATTGTAGTGTGTGTTTTGTTCTGAAATTCAATCAAGTCGGCCGTGAGTCAATACAATTAGTTCTCAAAACTGACAACAGATGGATTTTGGAAAATAGGAAAATTATGTAGGAAAATTGACATTTCACTGAAAACTACTACTTTTCCGAAAAACTTTGGGTGCCAGGCATGAAAATGAGGGGTCACTCATTAAAATCCGTTCAGCCGTTTTCCCGTAATTTCCATTACCAGTTCAAATTATATATATAGATGTTTGCATTAGGCAAGGAAACATTCCCTTAGCTTCAGCGGTTAAAATTCTACACCCGTATTAAAGCTCATTACATAGAGACAACAGTGAAAATCTTCTTTTTACATTAATATGTGTTACTGGTACTTTACTTTTGGTTTCTGAAATTTTGGGAGGGTCTACTATGTTTGTTGTTGTGTGGATGTCTTCTACACTGACATGTTATGCTAACGGTAGTGATATTCTAGATTCCGTCTTTTTTATCAGGTCTAGCGGAGACTTTGAAGGAAATATGGTAAGGTGTTTGTTGCTCGAAGCCGAGAGGTATAGGGATTATCGTCTGGAAACTTCAGACTTCACACAATACAAATTATGTTGACAGCCGTGGCGAAAATGTGACTCACGAGCACATTGTGGCTCGCAATGATAGCTATGCATTTCTCTTGCTTCCCAACTCCCACAACCTCCACTCTCTTACTCACTGGAGTCAAACTCCGTTCAATTTGTATTTATCTCTGACCTGCGAGTGGCGTATCGTCGCAATGTCTCTCTCGAAACCATGTACCTCTACAAAAACGAAAGTTTCAAGTAGGATGGGAGGACGCATTTTTTTGCTGCCAATATGATGAGAATATTAAATGTAGGCCTAATGATTTATTCACAAGTGTTACGAAGAAAACGGTTGTATAACATAAAACGGCATTCCTACCACATGTTATCGATGAAACATTAAAAGGTTAAGGGTTATTATTATTATTATTATTATTATTATTATTATTATTATTATTATTATTATTACTACTACTACCACTACTACTACTACTACTATTATTATTATTATTATTATTATTATTATTATTACTATCATCTCTGTGCGTAGATCCTTTTTCAGCAGATGTACGAATAATGCGATTAGATTAAATTTAAACTCACAGATTTACAATGTGATGTTAAATGAAAGCTAGATGTAAGGACTTGACAAATGTTGAACTTTTCAAATCTTTGCCAAAAAATAAATATCCGAAGCTTCGTTCTTTCGCTTGCTCTTTTGAAGTCATGTTCGCTACAACTTACGTTTGGTAAAAATTATTTTCAACAAAGAAAATAGTAAAAACTAAATTTAGATCACGACTGACAGACAAATATCTTCGTGATCAACTACGACTGGCAGTAAGTGACATAGCCTAATTCCTGATTTTGAAACTTTGTCGCAGAGACATTCTGAAGACAGTTAATCTTAGGTTGTGATAATGTGTCCTAGGTTTTCTTGTCCATTTCGTTCTTCGTTACACGTGCTAAACATTAATTTGTAGCCTTGTACTGTATAAAATTATATTTAAATGCTTGACGTAAGGAAAACGAACATCCATTAATAAGTCAGACAGTTGCTTCACTTCTCCTTCGCGTGTCCGCCTCCCTCCATAGGTGCTATGCACGTTGCAGGTTACACAGTGGCTCGGCGCACGATCATATTTTCGCCACGGCTGCTATACCACATTAAGTTTGAAGCGCTGAAATTGTGTTATTTTTCATGAAACAATATATCACACAATTCATTCGTATTTTAAAGGGGAGAAATAATAATGTTAGTAAAAATAAATATGAAAAATATTCTGGCCCAAAATATTATTTTATGCATAATGCTTTTTAAATATTAATTTTATCTCGTAGATTAATTTCGTGCTTTTTGCATTAATTGTGAAATACCTTCCTGGAATACTATTCAAATAATACTGGGTTGAAAACCGTTGTTAAATCATTGTGATGCGAATCGTACTCTGCGAGGATCTTCAGGAGTCCGGTAATTTCTTGTTTCTGGGACTGTACATTGTTACAGGTGTAAGGATAAGGAAAGGATAAGGATGATGACGTTGATACCTAGGACATTCGACCTTGTACTGGAACGTATCTGCAACGTTTCAGAACTGCATACAGATTTCATCTTCAGGGCAAATTGGTACGATTTCATGGGTCACTTACTCTGTCGGGTCAAATATGTACGGCTTCATCAAACAATTCGTCCACTTGAATAACCAGTCATAATGAGCCTGGTAGAGCAGGTGACCCTGAGTTCATACTAAGGTTCTCTGATAATAATTCGTTTATTTTTAAAATTGATTTAATCTGTTTGTTGAAATTCCTTCAATTACAATGAGCCGTATTTAGCTCCGAAATCTTAGAATACACAAAACTCTAATTCTAAACATAATCACCTTGAAAATTTAGAATCTCGAGCGTCAATTATGTGTTTCTTTTGAATAATATTTAAAGAAAATATACTTACTTACAAATGGCTTTTAAGGAACCCGTAGGTTCATTGCCGCCCTCACATAAACCCGCCATCGATCCCTATCCTGTGCAAGATTAATCCAGTCTCTATCATCATATCCCACCTCCCTCAAATTCATTTTAATATTATCCTCTCATCTACGTCTCGTTTTCCCCAAAGGTCTTTTTCCCTCCGGTCTCCGGTCTCCCAACTAACACTCTATATGCATTTTTGGATTCACCGATATGTGCTACATGCCCTGCCCATCTCAAACGTCTGGATTTAATGTTCCTAATTATGTCAGGTGAAGAATACAATGCGTGCAGTTCTGCGTTGTGTAACTTTCTCCATCCTCCTGTGACTTCATCCCTGTTTGCCCCAAATACTTTCCTAAGAACCTTATTCTCAAATACCCTTAATCTCTGTTCCTCTCTCAAAATGAGAGTCCAAGTTTCACAACCATACAGAAGAATCGGTAATATAACTGTTTATAAATTCTAACTTTCAGGTCTTTGACAGCAGACTAGATGACAAAAGATTCTCAGCCGAATAATAACAGGCATTTCCAATATTCATTCTGCGTTTAATTTCCTCCCGAGTGTCATTTATAATTGTTACTGTTGCTCCAAGATATTTGAATATTTTCACCTCTTTGAAGGATAAATCTCCAATTCTTATGTTTCCATTTCATACAGTATTCTGGTCACGAGACATAATCATATACTTAGTCTTTTCTGGATTTACTTCCAAACTTATCGCTTTACTTGCTTCAAGTAAAATTTCCGTTTTCCCTAATCTTTTGTGGATTCTCTCCTAACATATTCACGTCATCCGCATAGACAAGAACTTTCCTAATGGCATATTCCAGATCTATAGTAAGCTAAAAAGTAAAGGTGATAATGCATCTCCTTGCTTTAGCAGTGAATTGGAAAAGCATCAGATAAAAGCTGCTGTAAGTTTCACTGAGACACGTTTTAATTAATCGAACTAGTTTCTTGGGAATACCAAATTTAATAAGAATATCATATGAAACTTCTCTCTTAACCGACTTATATGCCTTTTCGAAATCCATGAAGAACTGATGTATTGTACCCTTATACTCCCATTTTTTTTCTCCAATATCTGTCGAATTCAACTATCTGATCAATAGTTGATCTATTACGCCTAAAACCACACTGATGATTCCCAATAATTTCTACGTAGTGATTTGATCTTCTCAAAAGAATATACTGTATACTGCAAACAGTAATATCATAATTGAGTACTATGACAAAGGTACTAAATTATTATGAGACTCGTAATTGTATAATACATTTTGTGTCAACTTTGTGATAGTAATTTTTTCGTTTTATGAAAGTAATGTTTTTTGGTTAAGCTACGAGTAAGTTTCTCAGATAATCAACATTTAAAGTAATTTACATTCCCAAGACCCTTTGTGTAGTTTATTTTGTTTGCTACTGTACTATAACGCACAGGGTATCTCATTACGTTGTTTCCATGGAAACCGGTGCATGATTGTCATCTCGTCAACCTTTGGCCACCTTCGACTGTTTGAGCATGGCAGATGGACGTGAAATCATTATGGACACGTGATGAGGACACGTTCGCTGTACAATATTGAGTCGTGTGCTAACAGTGAGAGTCTATTCACAGGGGACAGAACACAAACCTCCATGAATACAGAGGCTATGCAACAACATGTTGGCAGGGCGGGGTATTCACTGAAATCTAAAATTTTTGACGTCATGTTGAAATTCTTTTGCCCACAAGCTTTAGACTCTTTTAAGTTATACAAGTAATATACTGTATTTTCAACAAAACCAGTATGTTAGTAAGGAGTTAATTGTGCAATAAAGCCATGGACGTCATTTCAGCTTTTGCTGGGTAGGTGCAAGATTGTTTAGGGAAGCCCTTGTACAATATATCACATGACGTACTGCGTCGTTTTCTCTGAAAGGAACTACTTTTCGTACCGTAAACTGGAGTAAACTTGACCGCTGGGGAAATTTGACCATAAATATTTAAGGGGTTAGGTACAGCTTTCAGCAGTAAAATTTTGGAAATATTCAACATGTTTTTCCTCCAGTACTGTATCTTGCACAATAATGAAAATTAGTATGTGTAAAACACTGTCCTTATGTTATATGGAAAAAAATATATATATTTTCCGGTAAAAAAAATATTTACAATATGATGCAAGATCACTTCTCTACCTTTGATGGGTTGTCTGATAAAAATAAATTCATTTAAAAAATGGTGAAATATCAGTATTTTCTTCTAACATAAAATAAAAAAAAAATTTTAAAGAATTCAGTTGAAAGAGCATGATATTGTAAATATGAGTTTCAGCAATAAAATAAAAGAGAGAGAACATGAAAAAGTTAACAAGTTTATGAGTTATAAGGGAAACACTTCATCACTGCACAGTGAACTGCCACCATTTTTAATTTTGAAAAAAAAAAATATATATATAATTTTTAACCGTAAAATATTTTTATGCTGGACCATGCCGAAATGTAGTAATTATACACCTGGTAGCAGACCTTTAATGCATGTCATTAAAGTACACCTACTCATTAAAGGTCAGGTCTTTCAGCCAATGACGACTCAGGTTAGATCTGTTCAGCCAATGACAGGTGAGCTTTCTACCGTTATAAAACCGCAAGTATCGATTATTCTCGGATATGCAATCGAAAGAGAATTAGCGAAAAGTCACGGGGGCTGGAAATCCAATACTGTCGCAAAAGGTTATGTTCTGTTACTATAATAATTAGCGTTAATTGTAAATAATATTCCTTGGTCCAAAGGTAAATCACTCATCTGGGATTTTACATGTGTAGATACATTAGCCCTTTCCCATTTAAAATCTTCTGTCAATTGTGCCGGATCTGCTGCTGAATCCGCTTATCATGCTAAACGACGCAAATATGAACATTTAACATCAAATTACATCTTCGTCGCTTTTGCAGTTGAGACCTTTGGTCCGTGGTGTAGAGACGCTAAAGATCTACTCACCCAAATTGGTACACGCCTACTGTCCCGTACCGGCGATCCTAGATGTATCAATTTCCTTCGTCAACGCATTGGAATAGCGGTTCAGCGAGGGAATGCTGCCTCCATCCTGGGATCATTTCCTAACTCTGTTTCGTTAGAAGAGATCTTTCTCATTTAATGTGTAGCGTACCTGCTTGAGCACGGGTAGAAAGTTCATATTCAAATAAATTCAATTTGTCATCTCGTTTTTCAATGTCTAATTTAATTTTAATGCTATCTCTGTAGGTTCTTATGGCCTAGCAAAAAATCAATACTTTCACGTCTGCGCACATCTCACAACATACGGAACATTGCTCCAAGTCGGATACTATAAAATTAATAATATCAAGTTAGAAATATGGTCGAGCATAAAAAGTCGTATGAAACTCGCCTATAATGGTAATGGCTTGCGCTCGTTTCATAAATATCCATACTCTCTTCTTAATTACCTTCATTATAGGCTCGTTGCATAATGTACTATTTTAATATAGCAGAAGGACAGTGTTTTACACATACCAATTTTCATTATTGTACAAGATACAGTAATGGAGGGAAAAATGTTGAATAATTCCAAAAATTTTACTGCTATGACTCCTTAAACCATGATGTTATGAGATGTACTGAAAATATTTTCAAAGTTCATTATTTTTTCTTCATTCATTAAGTAGGCCTATTTTTTTGTCACCTTAAGTCGCAAATAGGGCTGGCACTATGTTTTTTTGTTTTGCGGCCAAGTTTACCCCACGTATGTATACATTTACAGTTTCTATAGGTATAGACCTAGTTTTAACTTTTTATCATAGGCCTACTAATACGATACGTAATTTACTTTCACTTGGTTGGTGTGACCAGATGACCACACACAATTTCACTGATGAAGAAATTGTAATTTCAATTAACAAAACAAGAAGTAATTTCATTTACAATAGATAACAACCAATAATATATCAAAGGGTAAAGTCTTGATTTAATTTGAGCAAAATCATTAATTAGTTTGCCTTTTACCAGTATTTCTTTTGCGTTTATAGAAGTGGAATAATTTAGTATTAAAAGTTCGATACTCACATTTTTTCTTTAGTAGTATTACTGAATTATTAATATACTTAATCTTATACTGAAGGGTTGAAATTGCCTCCTATTCCTCTAATGCCTCTGAATAAACTTCCGACCTTGAATATTACGTCTACTAATTTAAACTGTCTGGCAGTTACTCATTTCTCTTATGTCCGAAATTAGTGTAAAGCTTTAGTTGGCGAATAATTTATGAAAGCCACGGGCGTAGCTCAGACGATAGCGCGTATGCTGATCCGAAGTTGCGCTCGGGCGTGGTTTCGATTTACTCTTGAGCTGATTTTCTCGTTGGTTTTTTCCGAGCTTTTCCCCAATAATAAGGCGAATGGTAAGTAATCTATGGCGAATCCTCTGCCTCATTTCGCTATCACCAATTCCATCGACGCTAAAAACTCAGTAATGATATAGCGTTGTTAAATAACCAAGTAAAAAGTAATTTATGGGTAATGTTGACATGATAAAAGTACAATTATTCAATTTCGCAAACATTTCACCGGTTACGTTTGCAGTGTCTTCACCCCAGTGCACTCACTCTTCATTTATCAAATAGTCCAATGAACTTTTTTCTGAAAGCTTGCATGTATTAGGTTGACGCAAGTTTGTAGCATTTCGTCCGTCATCACAACACTGTGTTACTAGGAGAAGGTTTATCTTTTGTCTTTTGTCGTTTATTTGAAGTGTTGTAATTGTAAATACGCCTTTACTCCACCTATGGTGAGTAACAGTTAGTATACCTGACCGTAAAACGAGCGGGTACGGGTTCAAATCCTGGTTGGGACAAGTTACCTAATTGAGGTTTTTTTTCCGGGGGTCTTCCCTCAAACGATTAAGAGCAAATGCTGAGTAATCTTTTGGACACTGGAGCCTGTACTCATTTCGCTGGCATGACCATCTCCATCTCATTTACACGCTAGATGACCATAGCAGTTGATAAAGGGTTGTAAAATAATCAATTAAAAATATGCCTTAAATTTTGTGGATGTGCAATTTGTGGACTAAAGATGGAGTGTCAAGTGTAAAAAAGGAACACTTTAGACATATTCTTCTGCTTAAGTTTAATAGAGGAGCGAATGCAGCGGGGAGAAATTGTGTTTTCTTTATGTAAACGGCCCCAAATAAACTTACTTTCTGGTGAGCCCTCATAATTGCGTTCGAGTGGCCAAAATTTCTATATAAGCACTTGTTTTGGCGTTACTAACATGTTGGAAGAAAAAATACAAATTTTTCATCTGCTCCCATGAGAATGTTAGTTTTTAAATTTTTTACTATTTTAACTCCATTTTTTTTATTTTTTTTAACCATTTGATAGATGAATTAACAATAAGGTGTGTGCACATTTTCACCTCAATCGGAATGGCAGTTTCGAAGTTAATTGTATTTAATTATGCAAATTATTGATATAATCAAAATGCTCCATGTGCGTTACATGTAGATACAGGACGTTCGTACATTTTTCATACGGACTCTGATTCACGGGCAATATTTTAACTTAGAGACATTCATGATATCTATTCTAGTTTAGGTATAATAAATTCTTGTAAGTCAGGCATTTATTTATTCACATTTTTAATAACATAATTTAGCTCCTAATTTTCAAGACGCTTAACATCAAATGCCGGGTAATATTTTGGCGAATCCTCGGACCTCACCTCACCTCACTACATCTCGTCAATATATTGTAAAAATTGCACAAAATTGTAAAAATTGTAGAAAATTACAAAATTGTAAGACTGTAAAAATTTGTAAAAATTGTAATTATAAGATTGTAAAATTTTGACTTGTTCCACATCTTAAAGCTTCATTGCTCATGTAAGATCTATGGAATAAAATGAATGAATGAATGAATGAATTCACGTTAGATCTTACTTAGGTGATATATGCATGGACATCCACGAATATGTTCACTAAATCTGAAGAAAACTGCATGCGCATGGAGCATTTTGAACATCAAATGTAGTTACGAGAAAAAGGCAAATTTGTGAAACGAGATACATTACCTACATATGGAGCAGGGTTATATAAAAATCGCCCCTGTGCCTCAAAAAAGACGTAGAGGCAAAAAACCACTTGCGATCTACTTCCTAAGTACCCAAGGAATATTTTCATACAAAAAACTGAAAAATTGATTTTTTACCATTTTGTTTTGCAGGTACTCAGTACTAGGTCTAGTGTCCCTTATGCTTGCAGATTGAATTAACCTGCGTTATACGTATTCTATATTTTTGTATAATTTTTTACTTGTTCCACGTCACAATGCTGATGTAAGATATCTAAATTACAATAGGCCTAAATGTAATAAGATAGACAGCATGCTCAGATTGTTTTTTTTATACGATACTAAAATTCAGATTTTACACCATCACCATACTTTGTCCTTCAATCTCATGCTTAACTGGGGGAGGTGTGACTACATAAATTCTTGTAACAAAGACAGCAAAGCAGGTTTGGCGAAGCTAAGATTGGGGCATGGAAGGGTAATAAAATTGTCAACGAAGAAGGAGAGCGCCTTTGTCCACTGTGCTGAGAAAAGGACTCCTGAACACATACTTTATTATAGTGTGTGGAATTAGAACATATCAGGAAAAAAATATCTACCACCCTCGATGCTAAGTCAGAATAGGAGTTCGCTTGCATGTCTTGACCTCATGGGGAATAGAGACTGGGAACAAAATACTGGATTGTTCCACTTGAAGGCGAGACAGATTAGAATTTCAGCTGTTGAAGTTTGTGATGCAAACTGAAGAAGGTATACTCAATTATACACTTTTATGCCTGTTTAGGTTAAGATATATTATATAATGTGGTTTGTTTGTGCCATTTTATTTTAATCTGTGTGTTCTTTTGGAGAGAGGTTGGATCTAACTATAGGTGAGAGAGGGGTGAAACCCACAAAGTAGGACTTCTTTTACACAGCACGTACACTCAGAAGACTCGTGCATGGGATTTAAGAGAAAATTCTGTTAATATAGTACATCTATATGTGTAATATTGCTCAATAAATCCATCTATTACTATTGCTACTTTATATAGTGGAAAAGCAAAATCAGTGTTGCAAATCTAAGACTGTCAGATTGGTGAGTAATGAAATAATGCTGTATGATATTAAGTTTGATGTCCAAGATGTTCTTCGAAGAAAGTGCTACTGTCTCTAACAACAACTACTAATATGGAACAAAGAATTTCTTTTTATACGCAGATTTAGATGTTATTTTCTCTTACACTCTGTGGGGGAAATTTTATGCAAATAGAAACCTTGAATGTTCCATTTTGAAAAGAGAGCACTTAGAGAAAATGACGTATCATTGAGAAAGGAGCTGCTCTCAGTTTAAATAAAACGCCATATCAATCAGGAGTTGCTACATCATACTCGAGTTCGTTGCCATGGCGACCTGCAAAGAAGCAGCAGCAAATGTGATTAAGTTGAACTTGGTGTCTATCCGTCTGTTTGTGCGGCCTGCGCGATGGAGATTGGCTTCTTGGTGTGCGGAGCAACATTGAAAATCATATCTACGTGAAATTCAAGGATTGGAAGATTAAATTGATGACGTGTCGGTAACGCATTATGCAAATATCGCTTCAGTCAGCTACGTAATAACCTCTCACCATTCGAGTCCAGTGTTTGAGTCAGTGTGTGTATAGAGTTAGAATTTGGGAAAGTAGATAAGGGATTGATTTTGTCAGGGTATTTCGCTTTACCATACTAATCTCATTCTTGTTTCCTGTCTGTCCCATCAGCGTCATCATGTTGAGGCTTTTAACTTTATTACACCTTCCCGCTTACTTCACTTTTCTCTCTTTATTTACCTCTTGTATTTTCTTCAATCAGGCAATGGTGCTATTAAATCTGTTAAGGAGAGGATAAGTTTTTCGAATCCAGATTTTCTTCGATTCAGTTTCTAAGGGGGTTAATTACACCAAACCAAATAATATACAGTGACAAACTCAAATTATGCAACGCCCAGAATTCTTCGAATTATTGGCAGCGAAGTTTTATCTGTCGTCTTACTTAATGTGCGTATCTTTTTAATACAGAGTGATTCATATAAAACGGATGATTTTTAAAATCTTACAATTTCTGTTCGATAGAAGCTACGAAAGTGCAACTTCTTTCTAAATGTAAAGTATCTCTGGCAAAAATTGTTTACCTTCACAGTAGTTATTCAAAATTATCTGCTCTTTCCTGTCCTCTTGGTCAAAATGAAAGTGGCCGATCTCTTGAGCATTGAAAGTCCCTTTGGGCGAGCGCGCAGTTCACTACCGTAAACCGCCGCGCGGCGCTTTAGTTCATTCCACAATACAACGCGCTGATTTGGCTACGTCCACAGAATGCTTCGAATCTCCGTAGAGAATTTTTTGTTTTGTCTCTTCTTTTATTTTTTACAACTCCTTTTAGTATAATATAATCAAATAATTTTGCTTATGTTAATTCATGTTACTTACAGATAATTACAAAATTGGTGAAAATTTGTCGTTATAATTCCAGGAAATCAGGATATATTTTGTCATCAGAATTATTGTTTTTCTTCTTGTTTATAATTACTACGTTTAGGCCCTGATGATCATGGATTTAGATTTGTATAATAATCATATTCCTTGTAGCATAACTTGCAAATTAATTATTGCCAATTATTTAATCGTCAACATATTTACTGAATGTTCCTTAGACAATAGAGTGTAAAGCAGCAGAGATTAATAAAATAATTAACACAGCATTTTAATGTGAAAGCCCCTAATTGCTTACTTCCATCTAGCGTCAAGAGTTTCTTTAACACGAAAAAAATAATAAAGCGAAAAGTATTCTAAGGACAAAAAAAATACGAGAATCTGTTATATTTTCACTGATGTATTTAAAAGGCAACAAAAAGAGTGTAGTAATTCTACGAAGATTTGAACTTACAACTTCACGAACTCTTAGATAACCCTCTACAAACTACGCTAAGAGTTTTAATGCAGTCAGAATGGCTTTGTAACGAGCAATGGTCGTGCTCTACTTGAGAACCTGTTATAAAGTATATAATGTTTGCGTTACAATATTCATTGCTTAAACACTCTGAACGATCTGTCTGTTTTAAATCTCGTATATGAATTATTTTCTCGGAAGATTTGAGAGATTAATAGTTGTGTTTCCCGTTATAATTACTAGAAGAATATACGCAATCTTTTGAATAAAGCCTGGCTGTCCCGAGCGCTCACGGAAATACCCGATTCGAACTTAGTCTCTCAGACGCCGGCCACTTTCATTTTGACCAAGCGTACACATCCGTAGCTGTCGGGGCATGTTTCTCACAGATCACTGCAACATTTCCTCGTTGATAAATTCTATTAATTTTGCTGATTATATTATTCTTCAAGTTGTCGATTGTTCTTGACCAATTCTTATAAACTCTATTTTTAAGGTAACCCCGCAAGAAATAATCCGGTGACAGATCAGGTGATCTGGTTGATCACAAATTTGGACTGGCTGAGGCCTAAATTTATGTATTCTGGGAATTCACATACCCAGACAGGTGGAACCAGGCTTCTTCTGTGAGAAACGTGAAGTTTAGTGTGTCGGGTAGTCGCTTAATAAAATCCAGGTACTATGTGCAACCATGAACTCGTTTCTCATGATCCGGCTCTCTCACTTCGTGCACAACACTAATTCTGTATGGCCGCTGTTTCACTATGTTTGCCGCATTTTGGAAGTAGAGTAGGTATCTTGAGATAGACGACGTAACATTTCCGAGGAAATTGCTGGAGACGGGCTATAACATCTTCCGCCACGTTGGTCAGACGAGATGTGCGATGATTTTCAGTCACGTTTATCAAAGAACCTGTTGTTTCCAATTTGTACGTATCTCTCTGCGGACGACTAAGCACTCCATATTCTCTCTGAAATATCCTTTGTGTGGCAGCGATAGAGTTTGATTGCCAGTAAATTTTCACTGAGAACACACATTGAGGCAGTGTGTACGACATTTTGATCACAAACAACAATAAATGAAACAGAAGACGGTGACGATATCACTCAGACTTAACAAAACTTCCAACTTCTCGCGTCGTTCGAAGAGAAATCAACTCTGAAAAGGCGTAAAACACATAAAGTTGTGGAGTTTTAAAAACCATCCGTTTTGTATGAATCTGTACTTCAAACAAGGTGTAAGCCACCGATATAGCTCAAATACTCGTAGTAGCACGCTTGTCTGCTGATCCGGAGCTGCTCTCAGGTGTCTAACTGATTTGCTTTTCCGAGATCACACTCAACTGTAAGGCGAATGTTAGGTAATACTGTGGCTAATTCTTGACGTCATCTTGCCAAATACCTCATTATCATCATTCTATCGACGCTGAATAATTTAGAGATTGATACTGCGCCGTTAAATAACTGAATTTTAAAAGCTGTGGCAGCAGCGCAGTGCCTAAACGTGTGGGTGTGGGTCTGGAGAGATCATGAGGTCAAGACCCGTTTAGTTTATCCTTTTCATCTTATATTATTTTTCCTTTCTGGTTATCAGGTTAAGCTACTTAATTTTGGTGTACCGCGAGATATGTTGGCGGGACATTAATAACAAAATCAGTGCTATCTCGCAAAATTGGGACATGCGTCATGAACATCTTGTAAAACAGGACCACTTCGCATTAATTTGAAACACATTCATTGCGACAACCGAGCACCACTTACACATCTACATGATGGAATAAAGTGAAAACACACTGAACTCGTTCTCTGCGTGCTTAGAATGACTGAGTAAAAGATACATTTTACTTTCCATAATGAAGTGGCCTATTCTAACCTATTCAGTCTCAACATACTTTTATTTTGTGCTTACATTTATTTAATGATGCATTTTAAAAGCAAAAATTGATATGTCATCTTCACTTAGCAGTGACGACTTTTCGCCAGCCATTAGTGAAGTTTGGAGATCTTCAATATTCAAATAATGGGCTAATGTTGCAGTATCACTCAGAGCAAAGCACTAAATTATGGAAATGGCAATACCTGTTTTCCTATATATTATTGTCAAGAAACGAGAACACGTTCATAAGTAAATCATAGCAACTGTTTCACTCAAGTACTTGTTCAACAATCGTGTGTAAAAACTGTTGAATTTCAACCTACCAGAGCCATCTCTTACTGCTATATTGTGGTTTTAATTTCTCAATTACCGTTTATAGTATAAATACAGTTTTTTTGTAAGATTTATGTGTTTCTAAAGAACGGAGTGAAGTAAGATATGAATAGCAGTAAATTCTCAAATAATAATGATGATAATAATAATAGTAATAATAATAATAATAATAATAATACTTACTTACAAATGGCTTTTAAGGAACCCGAAGGTTCATTGCCGCCCTCACATAAGCCCGCCATCGGTCCCTATCCTGAGTAAGATTAATCCAGTCGCTATCATCATATCCCACCTCCCTCAAGTTGTATGCACAAAGTTTCAACAAATAAAGTTCAGTAGTAAATGTTTTACGGTGTTTTTATTTAATCCATACCCAAACGGATCATGCTGTATATTGTAAACTCCACTCTGTATATTATAATGAACTCTTCCACCTACGTGATGGAAGCCTAAAAATATATATGCGGACTCTCCTTGTGTATCGGAATAAACTAGTTCACATTGTTATTTTATCACAGCGCTCTATACAATGGGATTGACTATCCTTGCCATAGCAACTGAAGTTTGATTTCCGTTCGTCAATAGTGCTCTCTTTTTTTATTAGTATAGGTTGATGTTAGATGTTAAAATGAGGTCGTAATGGAATTCATTCATTTGTTCATTAATTCATTCATAGTTTTCTGCTCAAGGGCAGGTCTTCCACTGCAAACTTAGCATTCTCCAATCTCCCCTATTTTTATCCTTCCTCTTAGTGTCCGCATATTATCCATACATCTTAAATATCGTCTATCATCTGATATCTTCTTTCACCTCGAACTCTTCTCCCATTCACTATTCTTTTCATTATATCCTTCAGTAAGCAGTTTCTTCTCAGCCCGTGACTCAACCAATTCTTTTTTCTCTAGTTGGAATTATATACACTTAATGACAAGATTAATGAAATCAGAGAGAACTAGAAGAAACATGCACAAAGAATGATAACGAATGGTTGAAAAATGGATAAAACGAAATAATCCAAGAAAAAAAGAGGAGTATGAATCGATCATTTAGAAGTTCGAATGAAGTATGAAGGCGGTGCGACAGCGGCCATTCTATGAAGTGCAGAATAATATGAAGTTTAGAAGCAATTAAAGCTGTTTATATGTGTGTCGCTAAATTAAAACTACCGCTTAAACGTAAGCAAGTAGAATAATAGGACAAGTTAAACGCATTTAGGATCTGTGTGACCTGATGAAGTGGAAGGATATAATTAGGTACATTAATATTAATACCAGAGTAGATTGAAATCTCAGCTTCCAAGCACTTGGCATCGTTTTGTACGTCGTGTTATTTTGAGTTCGTCATATATCAATAACTTTGTTCCAGGTTCACCACTGTGGAGTAACGATTAGCATTTCTGTCCTGAAACGAGTGGGTCCGAGTTCAAATCCTGGTTTCGAGAAGTTATCTGGTTGTGATTTCTTTCGGGGTTTTCCCTCAACCCATTAAGAGCAAATGCTAAATAACTTTCGACGCTGGACCCTGGATTAATTTCGCTGGCATTATCACCTTTAGCTAGATAACCATTGCACTTGATAACGCGTCACAAATTAAACAAATTTAAAAATCTTGTTCAAAAATAGTACCATAAAAATTGGGCATCCCTCCCCTTGTAAAGTTTCGAAGGATCAAACATGGTCAAAATTAATGTATTTCTTCCTAGCGTCTAAATGGCAGCGAAGTTAAGACCCGTATAATAGATTCATGATATGTAATAGAAAGCAATTCTTCACTGATAGAGATCCGTGAAATATTACTACTGGGTACTTCTCGGCAACATTAAAATGTATCTGTGCTAGTCACCGTATTGAGGGAGTAATGAATTCCACCTTCTACGTGCCTCATCTTGAGAAATGGAATTCAGTACACACAGACGAGCAATTCCAGGAAATTCTTCAATGACGTGTCTGGAGGCAACTGGAAATCAAGGGGAGTTTTAGATTACATTTTTTTTATTCAATTTCATAAGTTTGTTTCTATTCAATTCGTTTTCTTACTTATGTTTCTTTCTTGTTTTAAATGTTTGCTTTAGATTCAAGCTTCTTTCATTATTGATATCTTAAGTTTCCGTTGCTGTATTATCTCTTTCTCTTTAGTTATGTTTCTCTTAATTTTCCTCCTTCACTAGTTTAATTATATCCGTTTCCACTTCAATTTTCCTGCCATTATTTCCTTTCTTTTTTCCTGTCTACCTCCTTTCCTTCCTTCTTCCTTTACTTTTATTACTAATTTTCTAATATTACACGTTTTCTTTTCTTCCTCCTCTCCTTTCTTCGTCCTTTCCATTTCTTCCTCCTTTCAATAGGGGAATTCGGGGGAATATGGGCACGTGGGGAATATGGACAATATTACGTTTTCATATCGAAACTCTTGCAACGAATTATATTTCTTCGCTAATAACGGTTAGTATAAAGTGAGAGTATCGTAATGGTTGCTGTGGGAAGCGCGCTGTGCAGTATTGTCTCGTATTGTTGTTAAAACAGCCATATAAAAGGTGAGTATTGACTTCAAAGTATACTAAAATTTCACAATAGGCCTACTTATTTTAGATATGTTATATGTAATAGATTACACAAGAACTTTAGAAAATACTTAAAATGTAATGCTATACATACAGAAGACACATCTTGAATTGCCGTTCTATTGCGTCAGACGTTGTTTCGTAAATAGTTTACGGTAGAGCCAACTGTTGAAAGCAAACCCTACATGTCAGGGTAATAAGGGCGCTAATGTTCGGGGGAATATGGGCAAGCATTACACTTCATAAAAATTACTCTTCAATCTTGATGAAATTGACCTACAAATTATTACAAGAGCGAAAGATGTCATTGCACCCAAAGAACACAAAGTGGTGCATTGCATTTACCCTAAAGAAAAGGGAGAAATCATTACCCTTGGGGCCGGCTTCAATGCAGCAGGAAACTACTTTCCTCCAAGTATCATTATAAAGGAAATGAGGACAGTAATGACTGAAAGAACAGCTGCCTGCTGTCAGTAAGGTGTACTTCAACAAGCAGTCTGCCAACATTAACGGAGATATGAGGTGTGATCATTAAATTCTGAGTCCTGTCCCATAAATGGAAATAAAATTACCTCATTTAAATTTGGCTCCCATCCCCTTCAAGGTAGTCCATTTGGGCAGCTATACCCTGATCCCAACGTGTCTGCCATTTTTGGAATGCCTCCTGGAAGTCGCGTTCTTGAAGCGTGTCAAGCACCTTCTGCTATTCGCGCTGGATCTCCTTCAGAATGCCAAAACGGTGACCCTTTAACTTGAATTTCATCGTCGGAAAAAAAAGTCGCAGGTGGCCAAAGCTGGTCAATAAGGGGGTGAGGAACGACAACTATCTTATTACGGGTGCAAAACTGGAGTGTTGCGAGAGCTCTGTGAACTCGCGCAGTGTCGTCGTTGCTTTTTGTCCAGAGTTGTGGTCGTTCATATTCAAAATGGACGTAAGGATCATTATGCACAATTTGTCGAATTTTTTTCGACATTTTCGGCAGTGTTGCACGTGTGTGGTCGGCCTGGCCTCTAGTCGTCTTTCAGCGATGTTCTGCCATTTCTGAAACGGGAATGCCACTCAAAACACCTCGCCTGACTCACTGCTTCGTTCCCGTAGACTTGCTTTAACATTCTATGGATTACGGTTGCCGATTTCCCAAAGAATTTGACGTTGGCTCTCTGCTCCAGTTTCGAGTCCATCGTGATTTCACAAATGCGCGGATGCACGTGCTAACAAAACCTTGTGTAACACAGGTCTCAATGAAGATAGAGCTTCGAAACTTTGTGTCGTGTCTCTTTAAGGTCGTCTAGTGTCATTGCTGCGCACGTGTGTCAGTCACGTGATCCCTTCGCCCACAGCAGACCCAATCTCGGAATTTAATGATCAAACCTCGCATATTTTTCGTAATAATCAAGAACTTCGTTGTTTATTTCAACATCAGTAAGCATGCACCTGCAATTTTGATAGTAGGTGGACGTGATTCACATAGTTGTAATCCTGACACTCTTAACTTTGCAGTAGAAAACGGATTATGCATGTTTTGTCTTCCTCCACACACCACAGCCTGGCTTCAATCAGCAGATAAGGGGTCTGTTTGGTCCTCTGAAAAAAGCTTACAACAGTGGTTCTACAGCTTTCTTCAGGCAACTTAGGAGACCTTTTACGAAGGCCGAGTTTGCTTCCATTGTCAAAGAAGCATGGAACAGATTTGTCAATGTATGTCTGGCTGTAAATGCCTTCCGAGCTTCAGGCCCTTTTCCACTGCACATGAGTGTCATTCCTGATTATGCTTACATTGGAACTGCAGCATCACGTGACAAACCTACAATTCATACAATTCTTTCCACTGATTGAAATGTCTTAGAATCTCCAAACGTCATTCATCGCCAAAGAGTCACATCATCTGCCAAAGGCCTTACGCAGTAACCATCGCAAATTGCATATACAATACATAATATAGCTAATAAAGTTATATTTTAAAGTATTTTAATTGTTTTTTCACTTCTTTCAGTTGATTGTGATTCAAATCGTTAATGCCCATTTTACCCCCACACACGGGGGAATATGGGCAAAACACATTAACTTGCATTTTGCAGTTTTACTTGCATACGTTTAGGAGCAAGCAGTCAGGATTCTTATATAATATAGCTAAATTGTTCAGAAACATATCCCAGCT
Source organism: Periplaneta americana (assembly GCF_040183065.1). Lineage (NCBI taxonomy): Eukaryota > Metazoa > Arthropoda > Insecta > Blattodea > Blattidae > Periplaneta > Periplaneta americana. The sequence continues at coordinate 106,759,530 of NC_091119.1, read as the reverse complement.
GTAAAATTTATTATTAGAAAAAACCGAGAGATATTGCACCCGAAATAGTACTAAGGTGCCCATATTCCCCCCCAACTTCCCCTAACGAATAGAAAAATCTCCCTCTTCCCCTTTATTCGTCTTCTCGTCTTTTCACGTCTCTTTCTGTTTTCTATTTCTTCCACATTTCCTTTTATTTCTGCTTTTCCTTTTTTCTTTCCCTTTCTCCCTCCTTATCCTTCCTTCATTCATTTCTTTCCTTCTTAGTTTTCTTTCCTACGTTCTTCGTTTTCTTTCCTTTCTTCCTACATTCCTTTCCTTCTTTCTTCCATTTCTTTCCTTCCGTCTCTTCTTTCCTTCCTTCCTCCTTTTCTTGTTTTTCTTTTGTTCCTTCCTTCCTTTCCTTTCCTTCCTACATTCCTCATTTTCTTTTCTTCCTCCTTTTCTTTCCTTCCTTCCTCTTTCTTTCCTTCCTCCTCTCCTTTCCTTTCTTACTCCTTTTCTTTCCTTCCTTCCTTCCATCCCCCTTTTCTTTCCTTCCTTCCTTTCCTTTCCTTTCCTTCCTCCTTCTCCTTCATACCTTTTCTTGTTTTCCTTCCTCCTTTCCTTTCTTGTTTTTCTTTCCTTCCTTCCTTCTTTTCTTTCCTTCCTCCTTTTCCTTTCTTCCTCCCCCTTTTCTTTCCTTTCTTACTCCTTTTCTTTCCTTCCTTTCTCCTTTTCTTTCTTGTTTTTCTTCTGTTCCTTTCCTTCCTCCTTTTCCTTCCTACCTTCCTCATTTTTCCTCCCTCCTTTTCTTTCCTTCCTTCCTCCTTTTCCTTCCTTCCTCCCCCTTTTCTTTCCTTTCTTACTCCTTTTCTTTCCTTCCTTTCTCCTTTTCTTTCTTGTTTTTCTTCTGTTCCTTTCCTTCCTTCTTTTCCTTCCTACCTTCCTCATTTTCTTCCTTCCTCCTTTTCTTTCTTGGTTTTCTTTTGTTCCTTCCTTTTCTTTCCTTCCTTCCTCCTTTTCTTTCCTTTCTTACTCCTTTTCTTGCCTTCCTTTCTCCTTTTCTTTCTTGTTTTTCTTCTGTTCCTTTCCTTCCACCTTTTCCTTCCTACTTCCTCATTTTCTTCCTTCTTCCTTTTCTTTCCTTCCTTCCTTCCTCCTTTTCTTTCCTTTCTTACACCTTTTCTTTCCTTCCTTCCTCCTTTTCTTTCTTGGTTATTCTTTTGTTCCTTCCTTCCTTTTCTTTCCTTCCTTCCTACTTTTCTTTCCTTTCTTACTCCTTTTCTTTCCTTTCTTACTCCTTTTCTTTCTTGTTTTTCTTCTGTTCCTTTCGTTCCTCCTTTTCTTTCCTTTCTTACTCCTTTTCTTTCCTTTCTTACTCCTTTTCTTTCCTTTCCTTCTCCTTTTCTTTCTTGCTTTTCTTCTGTTCCTTTCGTTCCTCCTTTTCTTTCCTTTCTTACTCCTTTTCTTTCCTTTCTTACTGCTTTTCTTTCCTTTCTTACTCCTTTTCTTTCCTTCCTCCCTCCTTTTCTTTCTTGTTTTTCTTTTGTTCCTTCCTTTTCTTTCCTTCCTTCCTCCTTTTCTTTCCTTTCTTACTCCTTTTCCTTCCTTTCTTACTCCTTTTCTTTCTTGTTTTTCTTTTGTTCCTTCCTTTTCTTTCCTTCCTTCCTCCTGTTGTTTCTTGTTTTTCTTTTGTTCTTTCCTTCTTTTTCTTTCCTTCCTCCTTTTCTTTCCTTTCTTACTCCTTTTCTTTCCTTTCGTACTCATTTTCTTTCCTTCCTTCCTCCTTTTCTTTCTTGTTTTTCTTTTGTTCCTTCGTTCCTTTCCTTTCCTTCCTCCTTTTCCTTCCTACCTTCCTCATTTTCTTTCCTTCCCTCCTCCTTTTCTTTCCTTCCTTAATCCTTTTCTTTCATTTCTGCCGCTTTTTTTTCTTGTTTTCTTTCCTTCCTACATTCCGTTCCTTCCTTCTTCCATTTCTTTCCTTCCTCCTTTTCTTTCCTTCGTTCCTCCTTTTCTTGCCTTCCTTCCTCCTTTTCTTTCCTTACTTCCTCCATTTTCTTTCCTTTATTTCCTCCTTCTACTTCCTACGTTTCTCATTTTCTTTTCTTTCTTCCTCGTTTTTTTCCTTCCTCCTTTCCTTTCTGGTTTTTCTTTCCTTCCTTACTCATTTTCTTTCTTGTTTTTCTTTTGTTCCTTCCTATTCTTTTCTTCCTTTCCTTTCCTTCCTCCTTTTCCTTCTTACCTTTCTCATTTACTTTCCTTCCTTCTTCCTTTTCTTTCCTTCCTTTCTCCTTTTCTTTCCTGCTTTTCTTTCCGTCCTTCCTCATTTCCTTTCTTTCCTTCTTCTCAGCTTCCTTCTTCCAACACGCCGCCGCCGCTCTGAACAGCTTGTTTTGACAGTTGTAATGGACTACACAAGCAAATGGACCTGCATTCATGATTCTCTTTGAGCGTTTGTTGTCAGGAAATTGTTGCTGCTGCTATTGCTGTTGCTGAACTTCGTTTTTATCTCTTAATCTTCATACGCTAGTATGAATAGGGAAGTCAGTGCTTCGAACTCGGGAATCGAAAGTTTGTAACAAAGTGAATATTTCAGATCTCGGTAATTATAGCGAATCTCTGTTTCTTATTTCGGCTGTGGCTTTACTAGTTACGCGCGAACTTGTGCCCTGCCTACATCAATAAAAGGTCGTTTGATTACGCTGGCCTACTTATTAACGTATCGCGATTTCGATTCTAGGAATCTTCTGTTAAACGGTTTCTCCCAAACATCACTTAGCGTTTGACGCTTGTAAAGATCTTCGCAAACAAAAGTTCTGACAGATTTTTTGTGTTCTCCAAGGTCCGACAGGACTTTAAAGCAGGAATTAAGTAATAAAATGCACTGCGTGTGAAAATGTTGAGTGGGGCATGTTGCTGAAGTTCCATAGGGGAAGATGTTGAAGAGTTCCTGAATTCTTAAGACTACTCGGAAAACAGAGTTTCAGTGTTTGGCAGCTGTGACTGGTACTCAGAGAACTCCCATGCAGACAGTACTGGCACTACATTATCAATTAGCAGGTGAAAGGTTTTACTTTTATTTTTTATATTATTTATTTAGTCTGACATCATTAAGGCTATAAAGCCTTCTCTTCCATCCTACCAAGTAGCACATAGAAGTACAAAAAAATACAAACAATAACAAAAATGATATAAATTAAATTAAAGCTCTATAGAGAGTCAACAGAGTCACAAAACACTATAGAGCACTTATTAAATTAATACAAGAAAAAAGTTAAAATAACAGCAATAGTTATGATGATAGTGATAATAATAATAATAATAATAATAATAATAATAATAATAATAATAATAATAATAATAATACAGTAATAATAATAGTAATAATAATTACATTACATATTAAGGTTAAAAACTAACAATAGCAAGTTACAATATTTATTATATGTTAAGCCGAAGTTGCGCAACCTGACAGGTGTTGAGCAACCAATTCCATGAACTACGAGTTGAATGTGATCCTTTAATTTAAATTTGAATTTTGATATTGTCCGACAGTCTCTGACATGGTCAGGGAGAGAATTCCAGAGGCCTCGAATCGATATGCTGAAGAATGTTCTGTGCAAAGGAATAGAGAGAGAAGGTACATGTTCCTAGTTCGAGGTAGAGAAAGATAAACAAAACGAGACGCTAGGTAAGATGGTGTGGAGGTGTGGATGATTTTAAATAATAATAAGAGGGAGTTGAAGAGTCTTTTTTCTTTCAGTGGATTCCAATTTTGTATCTATAGTGAATAATACTAGCAGTAGTAGCTAATAGTTGTAGTTATAATCGTCGTAATAGTAATAATAATGTTAGTAGTGGTAATAATGGTAGTTTTAGTAGTAGTAGTAGGTTTGTTGGTGGTGGTAGTAGTGTTAGTAGTAGTAGGGTTGTTGTTGTTGGTGGTGGTGGTGGTGGTGGTGGTGGTGGTGGTGGTAAAAGTAGCAGTAGCAGGAGCAGCAGCAGCAGTAGTAGCAGTGTCATCATCCTCTCAGTCTTGCTTCAATACATAGTGACTGCCTTCAAACAATTGGCTGTCACTCAGTTTAGCAAATTATTGCGTTCTCTACACGCAAACACACATACTTCCTTCTTTGTAGGTAGTACCTAAAATGTCATTCAATAGACTGATACTGAATGCCGAGTTGTCGCTCTTCGATTGTTTCCAGTTCATTGAGTCAGACGTGAGAAGGCTTTATATTGCTGCTGTTTCTATGGATACACACGATTGCCACTCGTGTTCAGTTGTTTTCGGAATTCCGTTGTCGTTCCGTGAACAATCAACCTTTTCCTCCTCTCTTTTGTTATATTCCAAACTATAAATACAAGCGATAACATTATGAGATCAGAATATAAACTAAATCGTGTGAATCGCACATGCTTTCACATTCTATATTGTCCACTTTCTCATAATACAAAGTGTAAAGGGAAATTATTGTAATGCTATGAAACACATTTCAAGATTTTTATGAAAATATATTATGTTTGTAGCATCTCTGATACCGTTATCGGTAAGTCGTCTGCGTCTGTCTGTACAATCTGTCTCCGTTTTTATATAAATGTACGCAATTTTTTCTAAACCACTAGTTGGATATTGTAGGTTACATAATTATACATCTGAATTTTGAACTCATTTTTATATGTATTTCAATAAGTCATATAATGATAATATAAAAATGTGAAGTTTCGATAGTTCAATCTTTGACTTATTTATTACAAAAAAAAATAACTTTTTTGATATTTTGCTAATACGTATTAGCATAAATAATAAATAAGTCAAAGACTGAACTATCAAAACTTCACATTTTAGTATTACATAATTATATATTTAGTGTACACTCGTGAATTTAGTCGGAAATGTTGCCCATTTTAAATATTATAATTTTACTAAAATAGAAAATTAATAGGGCTTTACTTGGAATTAAAATAGAGAATAATAATCAACTTCAAAAGCCATCGCAAGAGGTTCTTCGTGATTTTTTATTATGTATGGTGTTGTTCTTAAGTTTTGCCTAGGGTTCTAACGTAAAAGCTAATCTATACAAACACACTTGGTTATATTTTTATTTAAGTTTATTGGGTACATCAATAGCCCGTGTACTATTGTTGTGATTCTGTTTCTGTTGTCGTATATTGTACATGACTTGTATTAATTGAAGCTGATTTCAATTATATTAATCATTTTAATGATTATGGTATTAGTGATTAAGTCGGTGATGAATAATGGCATGTAAATTTTACTGAGGGCATGTAAGTTTTGTTGAAGGAAAACATGATAGGCTACGGGTCATTCCATGATAAAGTGAGCCTCTCATGAAAATTTTGAAGCAGCTTATATTACATCGAATTTGGATATTATACAAGAGAAATCACTGAAGTTGTTTGTGAAATAATAAATATGAATATCAGTTCACCATTTATCGAGAAATTACGGTCTAAAGAGAGTAGTAGAAATTTGAAGGTTTGAACTAGATTTTGTACTGTAAGTTAGTATTGCTGTACAAAGCTCTCCATTCCATTTGTTTGCCATTATATTGTGTTGATTGAAGGAAGATAGTGCACTGTTCCAACTGCAATAATGTTTTGTTCTGAAAGGTAGGCGTATTTCCTAAAATTAGTGAATATTGTGTGCTTGTTTCAATGTCCCGCTAGTGACAAAATAACTTTAAAAAGTTTTTTTTTCTAGAAAAAGCAAAGCTGGAGATGAAAGTTGAAGTTATGTATAAGTAAACTTGTCCTCATTAACATTATGAATCCAGAGTTTCAGATTGGTACTTAATGAGGTTTTCTCGATTTATCGTAATTATTGTGTGTCCCACTCGTGACAGATTTTATGGAAACATCTCTTTCCAGACATGTGAAACGACATCAGCCTACAGGATGCATATCTTCTCAAAGGAGATAAAAGGAAGTATGAAACTCATAAAGAAAGGGAAAGAGAGGGCAAAAGATAGTAGGAAAAATGAGAACAGTAAGAGAATCGAGAAGTCCATTAAAAGGAAGCAGATCCTATATAAAAGAGCTGAAAAGAAAAGTAAATACCGGCAAAAGATGAAGGATAATATTGACAACAAACAAAAACAAGTCCGTTGTTGTTCCAAATTATGACCGTATAGGACTTTCCAGGCACTTTCAAAGTAGAGTTAAGAAAGTTCTCACATTATGAAGAAAAAATTTGCTGTTGTAAAGAAACTTATGTTGGAATGTGTACCTAATACTGCCAAAGGAGAGGGCTAAGAAAATATATTCGCTCATATGAAGATATAGTTACAGCTCGATTCAACGTTATTGGCCCCTGTCCTTGGTTGTTTAACTAGTGAGCGATCTGTGTGTTGCGTCATAAGAAAGAAATTTAATCACAAACGTGCATAGGAGGGGAGGAGAAAGAATGAAAATAATGTCTATGCTCCTAGCTGAGGGACACTCATGTCAAGAAAATATAAGTCATCATGATATTGTTTAGTCAACAAACGTAGTGGCTAGTAACGGGACGTGTGGAAGAATATTGTGTTTTAAGACGGAGTGTACCGCGACATGATAAGAAGGAAGTGTTAGGTGTTACGACTGTTGGGCCTGACCTGTGTGACCCAGCCCGTCAGTAGTGATGAGTAACTCGCTCTTAGTCTAGCTACTTACAGGTCGATTCAGCTTTATTGGCCCTTGTCCTTGGTTGTTTGGCTAGTAAGCGAGCTGTATGTTGTGTCATAAGAAAGAAATTTAATCACAAACGTGCAATGGAGGGGAAACAATATAATATGAATGATGAATGAAGAATGAATATTAATATCTCGCTCGTAGCTGAGGGACACTCAGGTCAAGGAAATATAAGTCATCATTACATTGTTTAATCAACAGACATAATCATGGGTGGGCAACTCGCGCTCTCAAACTGTGAACAAACTCAGTCAGGTAGAACGAACTCTGTGCTAGCTGCAGTGTACGAGGGCTTTGCAACACGAGTGGTTGTTGGTTCGCTTGCGTCTACAGTGATTGGCTGCTTGTAACTGCAGCGGCTGCCTCGGTGTGTGCTTTTTTTGTGCCAAGATTTTTAGCGCCTTGGGACTACGAGTTGCCTACCCATGGACATAATGGTTAGTGGACGGGACGTGTGGAAGAATATTGTGTTTTAAGACAGAGTGTACCGCGACATGATAAGAAGAAAGCATTAGGTGTTATGATTGTTTTGCTAGACCTGTGTGGCCCAGTCTGCCAGTAGTGATGAGTAATTCGCTCTTATAGACTAAAGGCCAAAATCCCTGAATCGAGCTGTACTAAAGTTGAGGAGTTTTATGTTCAAGATCATATCAATCGGCTAGCCCCTGATATCATAGACGTCTGTGAACATTCTAAAATTATAGAATGGTCACATGATGGTTATTGTGTTGAAATGAGAACACCCATTACACAAAATAATTATGAAAAAACTATGAATTTCAAACAAAGATATTTTAAGTGAAATGCCACACTTTGTGTAACTTTCACTCAAATTTCAGCTTCTTTGTAGTTGCCATCAACAAGAAAGTCCCGCACTTTGCTTCTAAAAGTATGCAGTCATTTGCAAAAATAATGTTGATAGAAATATTGATGTGAAAATAATGTGCATGCGAACTGTTGGTGAATCAGGAAATTTTCAGAATTGATGAATCTGATATGTCATACATGTAGCCTAGATATGAACAAATTGTGTGTCCTTACCCAATCAGTGAAGAAATAGCTATGTGAGAAATTGCATTTTCTGTGATTTCAGTGAACCTCTGAACATATGAAGACATTATTACAAAAATAACCCTTGTCAAAATCGCTATTTTTTCAAGAGAACAATAAAAATAAATATAACAACACATGTCAGCTGTTTCCGTATAACTTGTGTTTATCCTTGTAGCTATTGCACCTGACATGTGTCATTTTTGGAGTCTATAAACATTTGAAGTGTAGCAAATGTGTCCTTAACTCAATTTCATTAAAATGACTAGGGATGTTTTTGTAATAATGCCAACTATATGAAAGTGGGTAATTCACATTATAACCCACCTATGACATTTGACTGTCCCATCCGTGACGATAATTAATAATTTATATTTTGCATTTAAATGTAATTATTCCCATTATAAGCAAATCTTCGTGCAGTACAACTTCTCTTGTATTAGTCTGAAAGTGTTTTGAATTCATTTACTCAAGCACTTCAACTTTAATAAAACTTCATACAGTGTCATGCTTGATGCTCATTTTTTCCCACTTGTGATAAGATTTAAAAATTAAATAATATTAAAACTGAGGCAAAACTTTCTTTAAAATACACAAATTCATGTATGATGGAAAATTTTTGAAGTCAAGAGCGCATATCATGTAGTTGTTTCTCATTTTTGTTCCCATTTAATTAAATATTTGTCATACAACCATACACTGCAAATGTCCCACCCATGACAATGGAATGACCCATAAACCTCAGATTAGCCTACCACGGGGTTTGAACCCGGGACCTTCCGAATGCGAGTTTAGTACGTTACCACTAAGCCACCTCGCTCGCTACTTGGTTATTATAACTCCTTTAATTATTTTTTATAATATATATTCCACATCAATAATTTGAGTGCACACCGTTTGCCTCCGGAAAAGAATGCAGTTTTTCACGATAGAGCGTAATAGTGTGACAAAAAGATTTGTATCCCATTTCATGTCGCTTAGAACCGCTGTGAGTTGTGCCATCACTTCCAAGAATGTCTATGATGTCCTCGTTCTTGCATCATTAGTGGGTCTACTACGACCATGAAATCTCGGCGACGCGACGTTAAAATCTGTTGATGCACCAGGCCATTCTACGATCCCGAAGAAGACAATGCCACTATTGCGCTTGAGTTGTTGGTGTTGCATTTGCTTTAAAACGTGGTGCTTTATGGCGTACGAAACAAACTCTCAGAGCACTATCTTCGGTCCAGTTTTGTTTTTAATATACAGGGTGTTTCCGAGGTAGTATTACAAACTTTCAGGGATGATGGGCGAAGGGCACATGTATCAATTTGAGATAAGGAACCATGGTCCGGAAATGACTTAGTCGATGAACACTGAATTTGCTAATACCAATCTCACGAGAACGTTGCCTCATTGACTTCTTTGGGGATTGTGCAAAAGCCTGCATGACTGCATCAACACACTCGTTATTGGTGGAACTTCTCTTTCTTCCGCACCGCTCTTTCTACAAATCTTGCACCGTTCCATCGACTTCAAACTTGTCTCGGGTTCTTCTGGTAGTTAACCTTGGTGGTTGTGTTCCAAATTCAACCTTCCAACGTCGTTGAACCTCAACAACATTCTCCACTTTTCAGTAACATTTCAGTATCCACTTATGTTCATCGAACGATAATTGCGCCGCCATGTTTGTTTATAAACAGATGAACATGTTTCCATGCTTCCACTGCCTTCTAAATCATAAATCGCAAAAGTCGTATTTCTATCTCATTTCTTTGCTGTGAAATAATATTTCAAAGAGTGTATACATCAATTGGGGATACTCTGTAATAGTTCATACATCGTCTTTCAATAACCAACAAAAAAAAAATCGCGTTAGATTTTAAAGGTCTAGAATGAGTTGGGAGAAAATATATTCAATGCCTCAAAATAAACTAATATTACCTCAGTCATATATAATTGAAGAGCCCATTGCAAGAATGGTGGATGTCACTTTCTTGTCGAAAATGAACCAAGACTGTCAATGTATAGCTCAAGACATATAGAATGTACATAGAGAGTTATATAGCATTAACACTGATAGTCATTGTTCAGTAATGATCGGAAAATCACAGTTAAGCTTTGAGCGCTAAGCATTTCAAACTTTCAATTGCTTCTCCTGAAAAATGTATTCCAAATGACAACCATCATCTTGCAGTGGACTCTTCAATTATTGATTTTGAATTTCATAAATATAAAAATAATATTAGAAATGATTGAAATATAGTATGTATTTGAGAAAATGAATTACAAATGTAATTCATATACCTGCTTAAACAGTATATACACTGTATATTAAATAAGGCTGAATTCCTTGCAGTTGAAATTGCTATATAAAGAGTGTCGTTCATGTCCAATACAGGAAATGAAAGCTCATCTTATTTGAAACCATATTAAATTATTTCAAACGACAAAGACCGACAAGCAGCATCCTGGCTTTACGTCCACATTCCTCAGCAGAAGTGTAGATTGTCCAGTAGGGTGGAGTGAAAATATGCAATTTATGGAATCAAAATGTGATACCAGGGAAATGTGGTTTGATAACCTAAAGAACAGTGCAAAAATATTTTTTCTCTAGCTTAATGTGTATAAGTGTTCCAAGACCACCATATTTTGAAAGTTTCACAAAATTTGGAGGTTCAGATTTTTTTTAGCGTGAGAACCTTCTCCAGTGGTTTAATCTGAACAGGATACCAGGATAATGTTTAAAAAATACATGTTAAAAGACTCTGCATATTTTTGGTCCCCTGTTGTTTCATCTTGAAGTGTCACAGAAACCTGGATTTATAAGAAAACTAGTGGCTTGTGCAGCAAATGCTGCTGCAAACTAAGTTCGTTAGACGTTCAAATAAAAATTTTTCAGATTTATTTTCAGTGAAGAATACTTGTCTTTTTGATAGTCATTTGCTTCCATAATAATGAAACATACTCCCTCTGAATGGATTTTTTTAGGCCAAATACTTTCTCTTGAACCTATCCAACTTCAGTTTTTGAGTTTCAACGCGAAAACGCAAGTATCAATGTCAGGACGATAGCAGTAGCTATTTCAGGTCATTGTGGATTGTAGGCAAAAGTTAAAAAAATGTCAGGTTTGCTAAGCTTTCGAACAATAGCATTTTCGTATAGCTGCTGCATGTAGAACTTGAAATGTAGAGCGTAAAATCATTTTATCCTACTAAGAGATCTTGCTGAAATGATCTGGAGACTACAAAATTTTCTAGGCCTCTTATTTTATCAGTAAGTAATACCTTTTGATCTTTCCTTAGGAACTGTAATTTTTGCGCTCTCTCGAGCCAATACTGAAGACAATGACACATATCAATATCTACACTACACCGCCATTAAGTATATGAAAAAGACCCAACCCCACTGGGATAATAAGTGTAAAAATATTTGATTTTTAATAACAATATTATTATCGTACTTACGTTTTATAGTTATATATAGCAGCCACTCAGTAAATAATAGAAATGAAGATCTAAATTAAGATATTCTCTACATTTACTTACATAACCTCAAAACTTTTCACTTTCATGTCATCAATATAGCATCAATATTATGTACAATTAATGAAAAATAGATGCATCATGATATTAACTATAATAATATTTAATTTCTAATGATAATAATGTCATCAAACCACCTCAAGTTTCGTAGATTTGAATATCCAATACACAGCTCTACTCAGAAAATTATTATACACTGCAGAATCAGTTTTTAATAACAAATTGAATTGAGCTCTAAATATGTCGGCAATCCTGGAGGTCATGGCCTGCGTGTAATAGCCTATTGTTTATTGTAGTGTGTGTTTTGTTCTGAAATTCAATCAAGTCGGTCGTGATTCGATAAAATTAGTTCTCAAAACTGACAACAGATGGATTTTGGAAAATAGGAAAATTATGTAGGAAAATTGACATTTCACTGAAAACTACCACTTTTCCGAAAAACTTTGGGTTCCAAGCTTCAAAATGAGGAGCCATTTATTAAAATCCGTTCAGCCGTTTTCCCGTAATTTCCATTACCAGTTCAAAATATATATATATAGATTGGGCATAATCACAAAACTCTTAGGTATGATATAATTGATATAATTAATGAAAGTTCATTCTTCTTATGTTGCAGGGTGTTTAAATCAGAACAATAGCCCTAATTAATACAAGAAATCTGACCTTCTACCCTGTATTCGAAATGCGGGAGGGGCTGAACCTAGCTATCATGATGTAATAAAATTGAGGACCGTTTTTGCAAAACTTGCTAACTGCAAAATTTGTAAAATTGAGATTTTGGTGGATTCGTTAACATAAAGCAGGCCTCTACACGATGTTAAAGTTATCTTAGTAAAATTGAACTATTTCTCTTCATTATAGTGTGTGAAAGTATAATGATTGCACCTATAACCTATTTGTCTTCATTCAGTTTTTTGTCTCTCCTGTAAAATTTAGTTTTTTCAGTTAGCAAGTTCTGCAAAAACGGTCCTTAATTTGTCTATGGTCAAAAATAAATTAAAACCTGGCTTAAAAACAAAGAACCTACTGTTGGAAAGATTTCAGAAAGAGTTGCTATTAAAACTAAGGAAATTTGGGTAAAGGCATCTATTCCGACAGTCAGTCATACAAGAATAGTACAAGTGGTTCGTGCTTACCATGATGAATGCAGAAATATACACTATACTGCAATCCCAATGTACAGTCTTCCAAATAATGTTTAAATACGTGATCTTACAGCAATTCACTAGCCATATAATGAAAAACAAAAGAATAGAACAAATATAGATAAAGGCAAAAAAACTCTATGATTTTAAGAAACTTCAATGCCCTTGGGGCACCTCAAAAAAATTAAATATAGAAATTCCGTATTTTTCACTTCCTAAGTTAAGTGAAAAACAGATTTTTGCAACTATTACATTTAGAAAAAAAGATAAAAACAATTTAATGTATAGATTCACTCCGCCCTATTGTCCAGCCAGTGCTGGGGTGACATGTGGTCAGCACGATGATCCCCACTCGTTACAGCTGGCTTCCGAAAGAGGATTTTTCTGTTGAACTGGAAAGTCGTCAAATTAATCACGATGCCGGGTTGGCACCGGTCCCATGTTCTGGGAGAATTATTATGACAAAAATTTCTTTCCCTAGGACTGGAACCCATACCGAGGCTTATTGTATGGATTCGTAACAAGCTGTTTTTTACGGCGATGGGTTGTTAGCCCTTCGCCCAACCCTCAAGCTGGAGGACCACCCCTCATCGGTTGTCCGCGACTGCTTATTGAATATACTCACAGCTAACCTCCATATCTGGAGGTCGTCTCCTCGATCCGCAACCTGAGGACGAAATAGAAATATAAAAATTGGAAATTTATCCTTCGAAGAGGTAGAAAAATTCAAATACCTGGGCGCAACAGTAACAAAAATATCAATGATACTCGGGAGGAAATTAAACACAGAATAAATATGGGAAATGCGTGTTATTATTCGGTTGAGAGACTTTTATCATCCAGTCTGCTGTCAAAATATCTTAAAGTTAGAATTTATAAACCAGTTATATTATCGGTTGTTCCTTATGGTTGTGAAACCTGGACTCTCACTTTGAGAGAGGAACATAAGTTAAGGGTGTTTGAGAGTAAGGTGCTAAAGAAAATATTTGTGGCTAAGAGGATGAAGTTACAGAAGAATGGAGAAAGTTACATAACACGAAACTGCACGCATTGTATTTTTCATCTGACATAATTAGAAACATTAAATTCAGACGTTTGAGATGGGTAGGGCATGTAGCACGTATGGGCGAATCCAGAAATACATATAGAGTGTTAGTTGGGAGACCGGATGGAAAAAGACCTTTAGGGAGGCCGAGACGTAGATGGGGAGATAATATTGTAAATTTTATACTAAACAACAAGGTAGTTTTATTCTGTGGTGTAGTGTAAGGTTTTAGTTCCTCACGACTAGATGGCACCTCTGCTATTGGTTAGTACGCATTTACTTTAGATGGTGCTGTACATTTTGTTTCGCGTTTATGCCTACTAGGCGGCACAATTGTGCTTGGCTTACGTTTGGGTCCGAGATTAACCATCCTTGCTAATGCTGAGACGAGCTATTTCATTGGCTAGTTTAAAGTTTAACCGATTTTCTTGTTTGGCTGGGCGAGCTCGTTCTTGGAGGAGTTCATGACAGGAGTTCACGACAGGAGGTTCATCACGAGAGTTCACCGTGAATACGCGTCAGGAGAGAGTCAACTACAGTACCTCTGAGAGAGGAGTTGGTTGCAGGACGTTGCAGAAGAGAGTTGGTTGGAGTTCCTCTGGGAGAGGACTTAAATTCAGGACTCGTCAGGGAGAGATCGACTACAACACGGGGTGTTGGAGAACAGTCGACTGGACGTTTCCGCAGTCTGGTATTCCTGCAGTGGACTTTGAGTCTGGAGATATCCACGCGTGGGGAACGGGCCGTGAGCGTGCCCGCTCACATTGGAGTTCGTGCATTGCTGAGTACACGAAAGCAACGGTTCGTGTATACGAGAGTCATCCGGCGGCTACATATCGGAACGGATTGGTGTATCCGTTCAGAGTGGAATCCGTTGGGAGTGAACCACTACGTTGGAAGGAATGCAGCAAATTGTGATTGGGAATCACAATGCCTACGGGTGGTGTACGCTGATGGTGTACAGATTACGCGACATCGGCACGCCGAGGTCGAGTTATCCACGGGACGTCATACACCTGTGTCACGAGTCGTTTATGGATTGTCCGCGGTCCCGAGGTATGTGCTGCGCATAGGGCCCTCGGTACGTCGGAAATATGCTGCCAGGTAGTGAACTTCTACTCAAGCCGCAGTGGTATATTTTGGGTTTGTTACGGTGCAATGATACCGAGGTATGTACTCAGCCTGATAGTAGAGGTCAACGTACAGTTACTCCTTTTAGTGGGAAAAGACATGTGCGTCAGCGAGACAAGTACGTGGTTATTGGAACTATGTGTTCGCCTCTCATGGCGCAGTCATCAGCAAGAATGGACCTCTTTTCTAATTGTAGCGTTCGCGGGATTTTCTCCAAGACTCATTAATCATCCTCTCACTCATTTTAGTATAGTAAGATGTATTTCTCATTTTAGTATAGTAACGTGTATCACACTTTTATCATTGTTAATTTTTAGTTTCTCATTTAGGTTAATAAATCATCATTTAATTGTTTATGGCTTATTATTATTTGTTACCTATTCGCTCCCTTGTAACAACGAGACAACTCGGAGGTGCTTCGATAGAAGCACGATCCACGGACCCAGGGAAATTGGACATGATGTCTCACGGATGGAAAGCTACGCACTGAAAGCTATGGCTCAGAGGAAATGACGTCACAACAATTCTCACTAACTCTTCACTTTCTACAATTTAATTCTACTCCCGTCAACAATGGGATTTGCTCTGCACACAGCAACACAGTATTCGTTATTGCACTCCACAGACGGCAATGGCAATTTACTTGGATTATTGAGAACAACAATGAACTGTTAATTCTAACTAATGTTCACAAAGCACTATTTACAAATCAGAACTGTCAGTTCTCAGTTCACAGTTCTTCTAGCTCAGTCACTCGAGTTCACAGTATCTCGAACCACAGACCTTCAGAGACAGTCCACTGTACTCGAACTCAGGTTGTCCAACTGCGGTCCACTGCATTCAAACTCAGGACTTCCGGCTCCACAGTTGCGGACACAATTTCGGTCTCTAAGCTGGCTTCACTGCTATACAAGGCAGGCTTGCAATCCAACGATTATAACAACACTGCTTACTGACTGACTGACTGAAGTTCACTTGCGTCTTCTCTTTTATAACCAAACCATAGTTTCTGGAGAGTTCGCGATGTCTAATAATCGACAGATGCCTAGAAGATTTCCACGGATGTCAGGATGGCATTCTCTAATAATCTGGATATCTCCCCTTTCTGCCGCGGTCGCTCTCTCTCCTCTCCCCGCTACAGCACATGCCCCAGGAAGCAGATGCGCGCGCAACCTGCCCGTCACGGCTGACCTTGCACTTCCTTCTGCTGGTCGTGCGATCGAATCTCACGTGGCTCTCACAATATTAAAATGGATTTGAGAGAGGTGGGATATGATGATAGAGAGTGGATTAATGTTACTCAGGATAGTGACCAGTGGCGGGCTTATGTGAGGGCGGCAATGAACCTCCGGGTTCCTTAAAAGCCAGTAAGTAAATAAGTAAGGACTGGAACCAGCGCTCATTGAATATCGGTAGACGAAGGCATGTCGCCTTAGATCTCACGTTGCTCCAGGACTGGTTGGATGATCGTTCACTTCTGCAGATGCAGGTGAACGTGAGGCTATCAGTCGGCTTGCCGGCCTTCTTAGACCTCTATGGGTTGTGCGCCATGGATGACTACTACTACTACTACTACTACTACTACTACTACTACTACTACTACTACTACTACTACTACTGCTGCGTCTTTTGGAATGGAAGCCACGAAACTTAATTTACACTGTAATATTATAGTCAGTAAGTTAATGACCTGAATTGTCGCGAAAGGCGTAAGACTTCTAATAAGAAAGTATGTTTAATTTTCGTGACCGTCATTTCCTAAACGTCTCTTAATAGTGTCACATATTACGTGATGCGATACAATAACTAATAGTGATGATAAGGTGGTGTTTGTAGTACATACAAATGCTGTTAGCTGTCATCGCTCTGCTCGTCGAATATCGAATGTGGCTCCTTTACGCCGCAGATTGCAAATTTGTTTTGCTGTAAGCGAATTTCCTCATCATTGCGCTGTTCGCCGCAGTTGTGTTCCATTTCCCGCCCGTTACTTTGCATCTCAATTTCACTTCCCGGTTGATAGCACCGCCTGAAACAATTGAAGTGACCACACGGACGTTGTCATGGTTACCACATGCTTTGTATCCTGGGATAAAGAGGAAGTTGTTACTGCGCGGTTAACGGCAATGAGTCCGTACCAAGCAAACAAGTTAATTTTGAGCTCCGTTACTAATGTCTTAAGACAAAATAGACAATAATAAGCATATAATATAGAAATATATAGTATATTTCAATGCAAGGATAGTAAGTACATTATAACAGAATCAAAGAAAAGTTAGAAAAGACGAGACGAAGTAGAGTATTTTCCACTTCCGACATTCTATTAGGCCTAAGCTTTTTACACAATATATTGCATATAATTACTAATTTTTGCACGATAATATTTTCAGAAAACAAATACTGTATAATTTTTACGATAAATTTGCATTGAAAATAAGGAGTAAATTTTATTTTTCATGGACTTCCCTTATTGTTTCATTGGAGGCCAAAATAACTACAAAAATAGAGTTTCTTGATGCGCCGCCATTTTATTCAATGTAAATATTATAAACCTACATTCGAGGGAGTATTCATTCATATAAAGTTTTCTGCACAAGGGCATGTGTTTCACTGCAAACCCAGCATTATCCAATCTTTCCTATTTTTGCTTTTCTCTTAGTCTCCGCATTTGAACCACGTATCTTGATGTTCGTTATCATTTGATATCTTCTTCTTCGCCTAACTTTTCTCTCGTTCATAATTCCTTCCAGTTCATCCTTCAGTAGGCAGTTTCTTCTCAGTCAGTGACCCAGCCAAATCCTTTTTCTCTTCCTGATCAATTTCGGCATTATTTTTTCTTCACCCACTCTTTATAGCACAACTTCATTTCTTATTCTTTCTGTTCATTTCACAACCTCCATCGTTCTCCATATCAATATTTCCTGAAATATCTGCCCTAGTGCTGTTATGACCTAAGTTCTGTTATGAGTTGTAACAATAATCTATTTCTCTAGCAAACAGTCAGCGTGCTTGTAAATCGAACTTACATGACCTGTCAACAATAGAAGCACGTACAAAAAACACGTTCTTCAAGAAAAATATTTTAACTACTGTTGTTACAAAAGTGAATACTTAGTTCAGTGTTTCCACCAATAAAAGCGAATCTTTATTCATTTTTTAAATGAAACACGTATGAAACATAAAACACACCTATTTTGAAACGCAAACACACCTTAATGTCAGATAAAATATCAACTGAAGCTTATTATAATGTTACAATTACTACAATTCTGAATGTTTACAGCAGGACAGCATTTGATAAAAGTACATTTTTTCTGATATTATTATTTTCTTCACATAAAATATTTTCTCCCCATTTTTTATTTTTTATTATTTTTTTACACAATCGACAGTATCACAATCCAATTAATACTTTTGAATCTTTTGCGCGGTAACCAACGGTTTGTCTCTCTAAAAATACCCTGAGCTTTTCGTTCTTACTAATACAAACATTATTGTTAATCAGAAGAGTTGATTAGATCACAGATTATTCAGCCCAAATAATAGATGGTTTTATGCTCTTTGGCTTTTCATGAAAAAGCTACTAGTAATACAGTATCTTCATTTACTTTTACTCCTGTATTCACGCACTAGTCCTTGAATTTCTTGTAACTACTATAATAACATTTTCTTGATTTTTCAGGAAGAATGTCCAACGTTGCATGTGGTGGCGAAACGTCAAATCCCTCTTACGTCGACCATTTTCGATATTCGAAGCGAGATTTAAAATCCAGACTCAAGTCACAATATTTCTTGATTTTTACGTAAACAATTTCGTTCCTAGGAAACGATTCCTAGATTATGTATATGCTTACATTAAAGTAGGCTTTGCCCGAATCAAATAAACTACAACTTATTATAAATTTACTTTCTGCATTTTTCAAACTTTCCGTTAAATTTACGAAACAGATAAAAAATTATAGTCAACATGTTACAAAATTATCTTCAGTAACTCTCAGATCTTACAGAACACTCCCTCTGATCGCGTTCTAATTTGACCTCTCGTTACTAAAGCTTCATTTTTTAACTGGATGTCTAAATAACATTTACACACTTTGCCATACCATTAGATTACAAGCAAATATTCTCGTGGGGGCAGATAATTTTTTTTCTTCCACCATGTTAATAATGTCAAAGTAAGTGCTTATAGAAATTTTGGCCATTCGAGCCCAATTAAGAGGGCCGTTCAGGAAGTAAGTTTCCCTGGGGCCGTTTACTGAAAGAAAACACAATTTCATGGAAATATTTATTGGAACAGATACAGCAATTGTTGAGCTATTTTTGAACATACTTCCCACCGAAATTGAGATATTTGTCATACTTTGGGATCAACTTTCGTATCCCTGTGTTGTAAAAGTCTCCTTCCTGGGATCGGAACCAATGTGTGAGAGCGTCTGCATCTCTCTGTTGACCTCCATGAAAATGTTTCCTTCAGTACATTTTTTACTATTTTCTGGACTTCGTTTATACCTCGACTCGCTTATTCACTCTATTAAGGAGAGATTTGATTTGGTTTATTTTCTCCTCATTATAAAGCATCATGAAAACAATATATTTTTATGGAAGTAGGTTTTCGAAAGCTATTATATCGAAAAGTGGTTTTCAGTGTGCAGTGTTTAAAATTATGGGATGAATTTTGTTCGTATGTTGTATGAAAGTTAATTTCTCCGGGCATGATGCACATGGAGTATAGAAATATATATTAAAATTGACGTTATTTGTTTGAAATCATAAAATCACGCAATACTGATTTACTTAAAGCGAAATTCAACGATTTTATGGTGGCATTGTTATATTATATACACGATGAAGTAAAATGATAAATGTGAGTGCAAAGTTAATATCAAAACGATAATCAAAAATAAGAAATTATCATATCTTACAGAATTAATACTCAGACTGACCAGAAAAAGAAAAAGAAATTGGCTGGGTGACTGACTAAGAAAAAAACTGTCTACTGAAGGAATGGTGAACGGGAGAAAAGTTCGGAGCCGAAGGAGATATCAGATGATAGACAACATTAAGATACATATATGGATAATATGCAGAGACTAAGAGGAAGACGGAAAATAGGGAATTTTGGGGAGTTCTAGGTTTTCCATGAAAGACCTGCCCTCGGGCAGAAAACTGTGAATGAATGAATTGAACAAAGGAATTATTTTTATCTCGTTCGCAACATGCGCAGGTTCAAATTCTACCGCTACCAACTCAAAATAATCATTACGAAAGGCAAAGAGAAGACTATGGAAACAGATGGTTTCTCTGCCTTACGCTATAAGCTGTCAGTAAATTGGAATCATGTTACGCATGAAAGGATGTCAAGAGAAGCAGTTATTTTACAGCTTCCTCTACTGTGGTTTGATTTGGCAAGAAAGGAATATAGCAAGAATCTCATTGTATACCATAAGCACATTTTGATAATTAATGCCTCTAAAATATTGATGCATTTTCGGGCATAAGTTACGAAGAGATCTACAAAGCATACCCATAAATAAAAGTACCAGCGGAAAGTGGAATTCTTAGAGATTTAAGAATTCGCGCTATATCTCCTAATTGTTACCTTTCTGTATCGTCAGACTCCGGCACTTACAGGATTCCTTCTTTTGAGACGCAATGGTGTTTTGACATGAAATAATGTCTAAGTAGTAACCTTTTTGTTTCTTTGTTCTTACTCTTAAATGATTTCTTTTCATTCGCTTATGTGAAGGATAAAGTGTCTATGCCACTTCTGCCACGGGGTTAGATGAGAATTATCACAGAATAAGACACTTGAAAGAAAGAAAAATTATGGGATGAGTTGGACTACAGGCTGGCATTTTTGTCGGGTAATGGAGTTCACATTAAGCATCTTTAGAACGTTTAAAACTATCACTTTTTCTAGGGTCCGGCAGAATGATCTCCCCGTAAACATTGGCTGTCATACAGGTTTCTTGATAGTTGCGCATGAGTGGCATATTATACAGTATCTTTGAACAGCACAAGTCATGCCATTTCAGTTACCATCATAGCGTGGACAGATGAACATCGTGCATTTTATTGTTGAGCATTTTAAAAAAATGGTGACATTGATTGCAACGCTGTGGTAATTTTAGAGTAGGTCCCGATAAGAAAACCCAACTGATATGGTTGAGGAATGTCAAACAAAAGGTTCGACTTTCAAACAGAAGTCGTCCGGTAGATGTCGCAACGTTCGGGTTCCTAGAATATCGCAGCAGTGAGGCATGCTGTTGCCACATCTCCACGACGTTCAGCCATTAAATATGCTTTGGTATTGGGAATATCTGACCTAGACCTCAAGTTCAATTCCTACGAAGTTGTGGTGATTCAGGAACTTCGGCAGCGTGACTGGCTCAACCGCTAAGATGCTTGCGAGACTATTTTGGAAAATGTTCCAGGCTATGCTGTTGTGCTCAGAAATGATTAAGCTCATTTTCATTTGTAGGGCTGCATCAACAAACGAAAAATTCCATATTGGTTCCCAGAAAACTCTCGAGAAATGCATCAGCAACCTCTTCACAGCAAGCGTATTACTGTTTGGTGTCCTGTTGCACAATTTGGAATAATAGAGCCATGCTTTTTGAGGAAGAAGGACGCACAATCACTGTTTGAGGAGTGTATAGTTCTTGAGGGCAAGCATTTCGACGATATTATCTTTAAAACAAAGTGCTGTCAGAATGGCAAACATTCTTATGTAAGATGGTAAAATAGAATTTTGAATAGGATCTATGTTGCTCCTGTTATTTATAATATAAAATAATTGATAAAATCCTTCAATACATGTCTTAGTTTATTAGCCTAATGAATTATACAAATACAAAAACATTAGGTCATAGTTACAATTATAATGTGATTAGCGCCTTCACTGCGTGTGGCATCATCTGGTCTAAAAGAGTAATCAATAATATGAACATAAAAACATGAACAGTGTACAAATATAATATGACCTTGCAAAATACATGACGAGGAATATAAAAATAATTGGTTACAAACAATGTTGTATGGCTGATTGCGCAAACACTAATTCAGTCAACATCACTTAATCATCTATGAAGCACAATATATCTCCACCTGATCACTTTCTGCAAGTTATATTTATTTATTAAATAATATTTATATCCTTTTCAAAATATTTTTTCAGTCTTTTCATTTCACTTAAACTTTTTTATTGATCTTTTCAGATTTTTCAATACGTACTCATAATTTTGCGTCATGATGACTGTCGCAAAGGATTACCCTATTCAATTTTGTTATTTTGTGCATCTACATCAAACACTGCAATTTCTTTGAAGACTTCTATTTTAACATATACTATCTGGAAATTTTAAGACTTTGTAGGAATATTCATTACTTACATTTAAACTATTGAAACCTACTTTTGTAAAATTGTACATCCAAATAATTGGTTTCGCCCACAATTCTGTGTTTGCGCAATCAGCTATATAACATTGTTTGTAACCAATGATTTTTATATTCCTCGTCATGTATTTTGTAATGTCATATTATATTTGTACACTGTTCATGTTTTTATGTTCATACTATTGATATATGTTAGGCCTACTCTTTTAGACCTTCTGATGCAACACGCGGCGAAAGCGCTAGTCGCATTATAATTTTGTAACTATGACCTAATGCTTCTTATTTGTATAAGTCATTAGGCTAATAAACTAAGACAGTTACTGAAGGATTTTATCAATTATTTTATATTATATATTTAACTTGTCGGACCAATAATGTCTCTTAAATCTTGTAATTTATGTTTCTAATCGGGCAGATCATTGTGCCGCACTCTGTATTTCACCTGACACTAGTTACAACAGTATATAGTATGTCAATAGTTTACGTACTTGCTATAACTGTTAAATATTGCATATGTAAATACAAATGTGATATGGAAATTATTAGAGAATTTGAATAGCCATTTTATGCGAATTTCTGAAAGGAAAAACGACATACGCTATTTAATTTTAAACCGTAAAATGTTTAAATGAATTAGACATCATATTTTTGGGATTGTGAGTTTGTGTGCTATATATAAAACGGAAGTGTAACTTCTTATTCTGATGTGTATTAAATTATTCCATTTCTATACTTCCTTTGAATTAATATTCAAAACAATGTAACACAACAAGTTGGCGCGCTGGAATGAAAGATTTTGAATCGATTAACGCAAAGTCATACCTTAAGTTGGTAAGACTGTGATACCGCCATACTGTTACTTAGACATTGCCATTTGAGTTGCCATTAGGCAGTGGACGGAAGAGCGTCGTCCATTCGCAGTAAAAAACAATGATTTTTGTGAAGCTGCACGACGAGAATTTCGGTTGATCGATGCAATGTTGTCACGAATCCTAACCTTTGGTTCATTTAGGGTGTGAGGACGACTAGCATACACACGATCATTTAAGAATCCTCCCAAAAATCACACACTGAAAAATCAGACAATCGCTCGGGCTAGTCCATGTTGCCCTCCTTCGACATGAGACGCTCTCCAAAGAACTGTCGTAATGTAGCGATGAATATTGATCTTCCTCACATTTTACTAAAAACGGTTAAGCAAAAGTTGCTCATATGTTGGCATCGTTGGCTAGCAATTGTTGGACGGTCTGAAGCTTGTGTGGATGCAGTTTGAGATCTGAAGGCATTATTCTGGCCACAGTCCAGCAAGGTAAACCTAATGACAGCATGTCGCAGTGCAGAAAGTTGTGGACTCTGCTGGATGGCGGTCCTGGATGCTTCTTGCTCAGGGTAGAACCTGTTGATTCAAATCTTTCAACCCATGTCTTCACAACGTGGGCTCATGGAATTGGAACATGACGCCGAAGTTGAAAATGACACCGAAATTCTGGTTGTGCAGATTTACAAAAATCATTGTTTTACTGAGAATTCAAAATGCTCTCCCGTCCTCTGTCTCATGGCATCTGAAATGGCATTGCCTAAGGAACAGTATGGTGGTATTACAGGGTATTACAATCTTACCGACTTCACGTATAACTTTGAGCAAAATCTACCGTTCCCGCGCGCCAACCTGTATAAACAGGGATATAATTGACGACATTATAAAAGAACTCACTTGTTGCAAAACTGGAATCCCTTGCACTTAAAATGCTCACAAATAATTCTTCTCATGCATTAAAAAAAATCTGTTTATTTTGATCACAAATGAAACACACTGAAGGAATGAAAATACATTAAAATTATAATGTTGTCATGTCTATATTTTGTAAGATACCAATCAAAGATAAATATTAGAAATAATCTGATGAAGTAATAATATATAATAAGAAATATGTGGTTATGAAGAGTATACGCTAGGAATGAAATTTTGTTCATAATTATAACATTTTGTTTTCGTGTGTCATTATTATTAAATCCTGAAATAATAGAAATACGCCTATTGAGTGCGGGAAATAAAAAAAACATATTACTTAGTATTTAAGTTATAGCAGAGTATATTTATTAATTATACAGGGCAATTACAAATGATTCTTCATGTTTTAAGCGCCTGCATAGAGAAATATATAACAGTTACATGATGTGTGATTCTTCAAAATAAACAGAAACTCTCCAAGTTTCGGATAGACCTTCACAAGTGTTCGATGTGGCTTCCTCTTGTTACAGTCCGCGTCACTGTTCTTGGCGGTGAAATAAGTAATGGGAACGTTAAGTGCGAGTGTTTTACATTAGTTGCAGTCAGTCTGACAACTGTGTTTAGCAAATGGCTGATGTGACGTGTATAGGAAGTGGTACCATTCTAAGCTGCACTAGCAACATGCTCACAAACTGGGCACTATATATCTAGGATAAACGGCAAAAACGCTGACGCCAGCTGTACACGACACACGTCTATGCGATATTGAAGTTCGTCCCATACTCGCAGTAGTATATCTCTGGTAATGGTCGTAAATGCATCTGTAATGCGATCCTTGAGCTCAATCAAAGTTGCTGGTAGTGGTGGAACTTACATTATGTCTTTTACACACCCCCAGAGACAAAAATCACAGACCGTTAGGTCAGGGGATCTAGGAGGCCACTGTAACTGCACTAAGTCATCTTCAGCGCATGACCCAATCCAACGATGAGGGAGTTATATGTTCGATTGCGACACTGTTCAGTGTGTCAATGGTGCACCGCCCATAAAGTTGGAATATGAAGTTATTAGAATCCTCAGCCATTTGAGGAAACAACCATTGCTGAATATTGAGGAATGTCATACCGGTTCACAGTTATCTCTCCATGAGAAAAAAAGGGGCTCTACACCTTTGATTTAGACAATGCAGCAAACACAGTCACTTTTGGAGAATCTCGTTCATGTTGCACTCTCAATCGTAGTTTTTCAGTGCCCCAGATGCGTACATTATGGCGATTAACTTTTCCACTCAAGTGAAATGTGGCCTCGTCACTAAACACTAGAAGGTCCTCAAAACCATCATTCTTCTCCTTAGCGACCTGCATGGAATTACAAAATCCATATCATTTGACGAGGTCTTCCGGTTTTAGCTTTTGCAGTAACTGTATGCGGTACGGTTTCATTCGCAATCGGCTTCGTAAAATTATTCATACAGTCTGTTGCGGAATATCAAGTTCCTGGCAGGCGCGGTATGTTGACTTCTGAGGGCTGCAAATGAAACTCGCCCTCACTGGTTGCATTGTTTCATTAGAAACGCCTTTTTTTAGTTTGTTATTTAATGACGCTGTATAAACTACTAGGTTATTTAGGATCGATTAGATTGGTGATAGCGAGATGAGGCCGAGGATTCGCCATAGATTACCTGGCATTGACCTTACTGTTGGGAAAAACCTCGGAAAAAACCTAACCAGATAATCAGCCCAAGCGGAGATCGAACCCGCGCCCGAGCGCAACTTCAGACCGACAGGCAAGCGCCTTAACCGACTGAGCCACGCCGGTGGCTAGATAAGCTCGGGCGTCCATTTCTTTTATCTTTACTCAGGTACTAGTTGCCTTAAATTGACGATGTAATCGCAGAATGCCTTGGTGACCTGACAGTGAAGTTCCAGGGTATTGTCTCCGGAACGCACGCTGTACGGTGACAAAGGAAAATTATTTCTCGTATTCCAAAACTGTGAACGCTTTCTGCTGCATAGACACCATTTTGAAAAATATGCTTGTGCTGCCGCTGTCTACACGCGCCAGAGTTACAACAATGGGAAAATAAACTTTCAGAGCTCTTCTTTCGATTCATGATTAGCACAAAAATATTGTATCCGTAGTTTTCGAAAATATTTTATTTTAAATATGACGAATCATTTCTAATTGAATATGAGTAACATTTGATGTGTAATCTAGTAGGTTGACTCCGTTTATTATATGCTTATACATTTATACTGTATTTAGCATCCCACCACAACCGTGACACACGTTCACAGCATAACCTTATTCTATCAATTCCATTCCATCAAACATCTCTCTACTCTGCTTCCTTCACAATACACACAGCTCATTCCTGGAACTCCTTGTCACAGGAAATCAGGAGCAGTAGGAATCTAAAATATTTTAAGTACACTCTACTTAGAAATGTTTTTAATAAACGGAACTAGACTCTTGCGGAAGTTTCTAAATAGTCTTTAATGACCAAGTTGTTATTTTTTTCTCCTCTCTCTTCTTTTTTTTTTCTTTTCTTTTTTTATTATCTTGATATATTAATTAATCATTTGTATTTGTATGCCATTTAGTACGACTTTGCTAATCAACATTTTATGTCTTGTAATCCACATGTATTCTCCTATTAGTATATTAACTGTAGGCTATAATATATCTCAAATGAATTAATCGTCGAATTTATCTCCAGCATTTTAGGTCTTATAAATTGTGTGTTTGTGTCTGTGTGTGTGTGTGTGTGTGTGTGTGAATGTGTATATTCCCCTTATCTTATGTAACTGATTTTGATTATGTGTAATTTTCTACTTTATTTTATATATTATGTAACCGATCTTGACTATTTGTAATTTTATATTATGTAACTGATCTTGACTATTGTAATTTTCTACTATATTTTATGTAATTTCTAAGGTATTGTCTTTTCTGTTGTTTTGTAATCTAATTTTGTATTTCATGTATATTATTGAAACCTGGTTGAGTGGAAGAGAAGGCCTCATGGCCTTAACTCTGCCAGCCAAAATAAACCTACTACTACTACTACTACTACTACTACTGCTGCTGCTGGTGCTGCTGCTGCTGCTACTACTACTACTACTACTGCTACTGCTGCTGCTACATTTCCACGTAGTGTACTAAAAATGATGGCTCTGTAAATTTCAAGTTTATGATGGAAATAATATTTCCAACAAAATTATAGACGTACAAAATGCGCTGTTGTCAATTCAGGTGATATGAGAAAGGAAAGACAAAACAAAACTCTTAGACTCACTTAATAATAAATTCCTGCATTCTGGTAACTTTGGGTCAGTTTGTGTAGTCCACCGTTTATTGTCTGCTGAAAGAAGCGAAAGGCAGAGAATCAATAATCCTCTAAGCAGACTAAAGATTCTGACGTATGTCACATAATTTTTTATGATAGTTCAATATAATCTATAATCTTCATACAACAGAATTAAACTACGGACACATTTCAAACCACACTGTTTTCAGCTATGCGCGTGCGTTGTAACGAATTCAGCAAGGGGCTGAAATTGAGTGACCGCCTTTCAAGATGATTAACATAAACAATTAATTTGCAACATTCTTTTCGGTTATTAGAAGGAATACTTATTAAGTCATTTTTACGTATTTTCTATATAAGAGATAGGAATAATATGTTCTCTTTATTTGGCCTAAGAAGCATGAACATTTATTTTGTATCCGCCTGAAAGTAAAGCTTAACGGGTTTGATTCCAAGCTGGAAATTCAAGATTTATAGTATTTCTTTTGACTTAGAATGCGTCTTTCCCGCACTAAGTACGAATACTAGTTCCGGGATTCGTGATGCAACAAATGAACCAATGTTACTTCTATGACCAAGTCCAATAATGCTACCTCACTTTGCTACGGCATGAGGGTGCTGCCCGGAATCTTTCAGTAATATCTCGGCATCGAAATCTGCTACAGACCTATGTTACCATTCGTTTAATTTCTCATAGCAAGTTCTGCAACATTCAAGTGATAATAATAGACACGTACGATGCATCATAGTGAAAATTTGTTGTGAGCCGGGACTAATTTTGGAATGTCTCTTCATATAAAGATGAAATAAATTGCATACTCTTCATTAATTACATCTATCATGGACCCATACTCCCCATTTGTAAACAGAAACAAAAGACATATGTTCAAACCAATACAACTGTAATTAAATTCCGAAACTGTGTGACGTGAGCCTACTTTATGTGCCGGTGTATCCCTGCTACAGAGCAGAATTTTTTTAACAACAAATGTGTGTGTATTCCTTGTCTTATAATTCTACTGTGTGAAACACCAGATATTGGGTACAGTTACTAGGTCAGGTGGTAAAGGTGATGTAGATTTGATCAAGTTGCGCAGTGGAAGCACACAAATAGACAACGATGGATATTAAATAATATAACATATAATTAATTAAATATGTAAGAGAAAGCCACTATAACTCTCGGAATTTGCTTTGAAGCTCACTGCACTTTCACTACAACCCATATAAATCACTGAAGATTCCATATGTCTCTCACTCACTATACTTGTAAAACAACAAAATAGTGTGCATAACATACTACCGTCTATTAGTAAAGTACTAAAGCCTATTTTTAAATACATTTTGGTTATTAGTAAAGCCTTTAGTAAGTCTGCAGGTAAAGCATTTCAGTCCCTGATAGTACGATTGAGAAAAGAAAACTTTGCAGTGTCCGTCCTATATCTCCCTCAATTTAAGTGAGTGGTCGTTCCTTGAAGAGTAATTTGGCGACTGCAACCTATTTTTATTTCTCTCCAGGCAGGCTCAGCTCTGTATGTTTTGAACATAATCGAATTCGCGTTCTTCTGTTCCAACGCTTGAGAGTCTGTTTTTTAATATTTACCAATGTTTTGCCATGTTCTAATCTGTGATGATCCCAACATGCAGCACCATATTCCATTACTGGATGAACTAGTGACTTATATGCAATCACTCTGGATTTATCACAGTCTTTTCTTAGAACCCTCGTGTAACGCTCTCCATGCTTTTCCCGCTGTGTCAGTAACGTGTTTCTCCCAGCCGAGATCACTGCTAAAAGTTATTCGAAGGTATTTACATTTGTTAATTTCCAGAATGGTTTCACTCCCTAACGTATACGATGCGATTATTTTATTTGTTTTTCTTGTAACATTGACGGCTTTGCTCTTTAGGGAATTTATTTTCATTTTTTTGGCCATTGCCCAATCGTTTATTCTATTGAGGTCATTCTGAATAAGAGTAGTATCTTCATGACTTTTTATTTCCCTGTATTCGATACAATCATCCGCGAATAAGCGAACCCTGGACAAGATGTTAACTGGCAGATCATTTACAAAAGCCACGAATAGAAGGGGCCCCAAGACATTTCCCTGTGGGACCCCGGAAGTAATTTCTATTGGAGTCGATAATTTCTCTCCCACCCGTACTCTCTGAATGCGAGAGTTAAAAATTCCTTGATCCACTGAAGTACTCTAAAGTCGACCACTGTTGATTGTAGTTTAACCAACAATATATCGTGTGGAACTACATCGAATGCGCTTGAAAAGTCAATAATCAATGTATCTACTTGACTATTTGAATCTATTCCGTCTCCTAAATCCTGACATACAGTTACTAATTGATTTTCAGATGAGTAGCCCCATCCCCGAAACCCATGCTGACAATTATGTAACCAATTTGAATCAATCCAGTGCTGCCTTAGATATGCTGAAATCAAGTGTTCCATCTACAAACCACAGAGGTGAGGCTGACTGGTCTGTAATTTTTTATCTTTCAGCGAGACCCTGACTTATAAATTGGCACCACTATTGCATCTTTCCAAACTCTTGGGACAATACCATTGTTTATTAGTATTTCAAATATATGCGCAAGATAGGGAATCATATCTTTCCCTCCCAATTTTAACATGTCTCCGGCGATACCATTAGATCCTATTGATTTATGAGTTTTCAATTTAGAGATCCTTCTCCTTTACCGCTGGGCTTAATAGAAAACGACCCGTGATTTCCATAGAAGCTAAATTAGGTATTATTTCCCTCATCCCAAAATAATGACATAATAGGAATTAATTTTTCTGCTTTTTCGTTGTCCTGTACAATAAATTGATTGAGATCATTTTTCAGAGTGAGGCCCGAATAGTTTTCCTTGCGTCGCCTCTTCACATATTTATAAAATTTCTTTCACTCATTTCGTTCAACTTTGAAAAGTTTATTTAGGTAATTTTCTTGTGCTATCTTTTTCGAATTAAGCAGTTCTTTCGATAGTTGGGGTGAATTTTGTTTGTTTTACAACGCTTTCCTTGCGCTGGCTGTAGGATTTCCTTAGTGTTCTTTTCAGTTTCGGTATGTATTTATTATAATATTCCGGATCGGGATTGTTTGACAAACGTTTAACCGGGATAAATTTATGTATTCCTGTATTGTCTCAATTCTACATTTAAATTTATTACATACATAATTTTAATGCCAATGCCATTTTTGTGTCCGTAAATTAAGTGACGAAGGTAGTTAAACTCGAGAACTTGTTCAATGTTTACTCCTTTAAATTTTATTCTTTTTTTTTCTCCTTAAATTTCTGTGAAGGAGATTTTGGTTTCGTGCTGTTTGACAATTTTATTTAAGTGGAATGCTGTTGATTGTTGGAATGATGATTACGAATGCGATTAATTTTAATCATAATGAATGTGGTAGTGAAGATATTGTAATGGTGATGATATCCCATCCTTGCCATAATTTTATTGTTACGGCAAGGATGGGATTTTGATGGAGGTAGTGATGAAGGTTTTGATTATATATAATTTTGTGTAGTTGATAATTATGATGCTAATAAATATGGTGGTGAGATGATTATAAATTATGGGAGATAATGGTAAGGACAGTAGTAATGAAAGTTCGGAGATCGCGATGATATTGTGACAGCGACGTGAGATTCGAACTCACGACCAGCGTCCCGCAAGAGAGCAGATCGCGCGGGCTCCACGGAGCACTGAGGGTCGGCGCGCGGAGGAGAGAAGTGAGGGGAAAGGGCCTACGCGCGAGGGGAGGCTGCGCGCGCAGCTGCTACTTACGGAGTGAAGGGGGAACGGACCTTCCCGACTCTTCCAGAAGCCCGTCGAAGTGGAAAAATCGCGAATTCGAAGTTTCTCGGTTACGTTGCTGTGGTTTAAATTACGGACGCGAAGGAGTGTGTGTGTCATTCATGATTAGTTCAGTCAGTAAGCCAGCGAACAGAGCAAGCCAGTCTTGTGTACCGGAGTTCGACTCGAGTGTGCGTGCGCAACTGTGTCAGCATCCGAAGGCCTGAGTTCGAGTGCAGTGGACCGCAGTTGGAGGGACCTGAGTTCGAGTACAGTGGACTGTCTCTGAAGGTCTGTGGTTCGAGATACTGTGAACTCGAGTGACTGAGCTAGAAGAACTGTGAACTGAGAACTGATGTTCTGATTTGTAAATAGTGCTTTGTAAATAGTGCTTTGTAAATATTAGTTAAGATTAACAGTTCATTGTTGTTCGTAATAGTCCAAGTAAATTGTCATTGCCGTCAGTGGAGTGCTATAACGAATACGGTGTTGAGTGAAAATCCTATTGCTGACGAGAGCGTTTAAGGTGAATTGTAAAAAGGAATTATTGTTGGAAGAATAAAATCCTATTGTTGAGTTGAAATAAATTTACAATATATTGGTAGCAGTAGATACTTTGAATAACAACTTTTTTTCCGATTAGGGTAAGGTTGCCTAACTCCGAGACATATTTAATAAAATCTATAGGGTAAATTAGGGTCTGTTGGACAGTCGTCCTAATTAGACACTCTGTACTTTAACGTGTTACCCCGCCACTTGTGGGCACCACATTCTGCTAGAAGTCAATGACGGAAGTAGCCACGAGTGGCGGGGTAACACAAAGTACAAAGTGTCCAACATGCCCTACTGTCCAACAAACCCTAATTTTTTCTATTTATGTCAAAATTGTAATAAAATTTTCAAATAACACCTAAATGACGTTATTTGGACTTTTAGCTACAGTTTTTACAACATTCAGTGTCAACAGTTTTACAAGTTTGATATGTAATATATGAGTCTTCATTGATATACAGTGGCTCCTAAATCCGTGACAGGGATCCAAATTCCGTGATAGTGGTTTCCTAATTCCGTGAGTGATATCCAAATTCTGTGATACTAAAATAATCCTCATTAACTGCTCATAAAAAAAAACGTGTATTTGGAAAAACACATTAAAGTCATGGTATATTGTTTTAATATTGATTAAGCAAGAAATTGCAACATAGAAAAAGGGCCTAAGTGACAAATTCAATAGAAAATTCTTGTGTAACTACAGGATAACATATTAGATATTAATTTATTACAAAAAAAATAATCTGAAAGTTAAATTCAATACAAAATTAAATTTAAAGGAATTGAATTAAAACACAATTATGTCCCATTATTCATTTTCCTAACAACAACAGTAATTAAGTCAAATATATGCCTTAATGACTTTCTTATAATTATAATTGATATTTTCTATAACTTATTTCTATTATTATTTCCACGAACTATTTTCTTTCATATACATTAATATTCACAATTTAGCGTTGGCATCACTGCACTGGTCGAGTGAGTCAGGAAGGAGAAATATGAAAATAAATCCGAAAATGGGAAAGCTCCTGTAGCATTGTTATTGTCTCATAATTTTTAAATAACCATACACATTGATTCAGCTGACTTTAATCTACAGTAATATATCATTTTATAATGCTGTGTTAATAGTTATCTCAAATATAAAATGTTTCTTCAGGAGCGGTCACAAGAGAAAGAAAAACTTACTGGTCAACCACCTTTCACTGAACAAAAGCTTCTGCAGTCGACTGCTTCTGTTCGAAAAGCGGGTAGTCAATAGAATTGAAAAGAAGACATCTCCTGGTATCTGTTAGGTTTTTAAAAAATTTAAAAGTCAGAGACCACTACTCCATAGCAGTCAATTGAAATTTTATCACGGGATTAGGAATATCACGGAATTAGGCACCTTTACCCTAGTTGCTTGTCTCAGTCTTATTCAAATTTCTAGTAAATAATATAGAGAATTACCCTGAAAAGTGTGATATAGAACCGAGTAGTGTTGAAACGTTTACGTAGGAGCAATATTGAAATATAGTTGGAATTAAACAGATCTTCAGACAAACCGAAGCACAGTCAGTCATAGTGAAAAATAAGTAACGTTTCTCGCATTCTCTGCAAGGTATGTAAAAACGCATGTTTTATTGCTCTCGAATGTTATTAACTGAATTGTATAAATTGCTTGAGTGGGTTAACACAGCCTGTGACTGAGCCGGCAGTTTCATCTGACTGCTCGAGTTCAACACTTCGGCAATTTATGGGTAACAAAATCGGACGTTGAAACGAGATCAAAGACGCCTTAGTTCCCTCAATTACACATCAGAGGGCAACATATACACTCGAAATTGGATAATGCACCCAGTCTACACACTGACTTAATTTGATAACTTATTGGTTTCTCGCCTTTGCCTATACCGTTTCTACTCTGTCCTATTCTAGTGTAGGCTCAGAGGGTAAAACAAGCTCTCTGGTAATTGGATAACATCACAACTCATTCCACTATGTAGAGTAGCTTAATCTTTTTCACTACAGCTCGCTCGCCTTTGCCCAGGCTTTATACCTTCCAACGCTGCGTTAATATAATCCTATGTTTGCTGTGAAACAGCATAATGCAATGGATCAATATCCCTGAAAGAGCACTCAAGCATATTAAGTGTATCACCGTCAGCATCGCCACCAACAATATGATGATAATCACCAGAAATGTCTCTACTTCATCACTACCACTATCGCAATAATCACCACAATTAGCATCATTATCATCATCATCATCATCATCATCATCATCATCATCATCAGCAGCAGCAGCAGCAGCAGCAACAAAAAAACAAACACTATCAACCCCATTACTACTGTTACCTACACCATCACTACTATGTCATTTTCGCGATATTAACCGTTATACTAACGTCATAACCAAAGCTATAACAAACACCTCCATCGCAACCATCACCATCATCGTCCATCACTAACATCATTTCCACCTCAACCATCACTAAAGTAGTTTCCACAAGAAAACAAATCCAACATCGGCTCCATCACAACTATGGTACTTAACTTACTTACGGCTTTTAAGGAACCCGGAGGTTCATTGCCGCTCTCACATAAGATCACCATCGGTCCCTATCCTGAGGAAGATTAATTCAGTCTCTACCATAATATCCCACTTCCCTCAAATCCATTTTAATATTATCCTCCCATCTACGTCTCGGCCTATCCAAAGATCTTTTTCCCTCCGGCCTCCCAACTAACACTCTATATGCATTTCTGGATCGTCCATACGTGCTGCTTGCCCTACCCATCTCAAACGTCTGGATTTAATATTCCTAATTATGTCAGGTGAGGAATACAATGCGTGCAGTTCTGCATTGTGTAACTTTCTCTATTCTCCTGTAACTTCATCCCTCTTAGCCCCAAATATTTTCCTAGGAACCTTATTCTCAAACACTCTTAACCTCTGTTCTTCTCTCAAAGTGAGAGTCCAAGTTTCAAAATCATACAGAACACCCGGTAATATAACAGTGTTATAAATTCTAACTTTCAGCTTTCAACCACAACCATCACTAATATCGTTTCCACTACAAACATCCCCGACATCGGTTCCACTACTAATATTGGTTTCACTACAAACATCATGAATATTGTCTCTACCAAAACCATCACAAACGTCGTTTTCATCAAAACGATCACCGACATCGTCTTCAACACAACCAGTACAAATGCCGTCTCCGCTACAACCATAACTCACATCGTCTCCACCACAACCATAAACAACACTGTGTCCACCAAAAACACCAACATCGTGCTCACCACAGCCCTCACCAAAATCGTCTTCATCACAACCATAACCAGAATCGTGCCCATCACAATCATCATAAATAACATTACTAAGATCGTTCCCATCATAACCCTCACTAACTCTCTCTCCAGCAGGACAACAACCGACACCACCTTTAAAACAACAATTATCAACACTGTCTCCGCTACAACCATCATCAACACTGTCATCATAATAATTATCACCACCATCCTCAGCAACACAACCATCACTAACATCGTCCTCGCCATAACCATTACTAACATTGATTCCACACAACCACCACTTGCAACACTATTACTGCCATTATCATCTACACTGCTTTCTTCATTATTACTGTGATTATCTTCATCATTTCCAACTGTACTGTTACAAACTATCACCACCATTAAAACTATTATCACAATTATCACCATAGTTAAAACGTCACCATGATAATTACTGTCAGTACCATAGTTACATCATTTTCACTATTTCAATCACTATCATTATTGCTATCGTTATCATGATTACATCATCACTTTCATTATCGCCATTATATCACCGGTGCAGCGGCATAACTTTCATCGTCTTTCCAAGGAATGAGTTCTGTAGATCTTTTAATTGATGTACGTAATACGTAACAGTGAAATCAACATTTAAAAATAGCCTACAGAAAAAAACATTCGGACACGTAGTCTTTCTGGGAACTGAAATTGGGTTTTCTTGTTTGATACTGGCACTAGCTGCCCTTAATTTACAGAGAACAACAACTATCTATGTAGAAAAAGTTGAAATGGGTTCCAGTCATGATTCGTGCTGTAAGCTATTTCTTCCTTGCTGTAACTCCTTTGCCCTATATCTCCTTTTTTAATTCTCCATTTTTGTTGCGTATATATATTTTATTTCTTTGTTTCCTTTTTTGTTAAATTACAGTATATTGCCTCTATATAATTGTTTTTTTTTTCGTTGGTTATTTAACGACGCTGTATCAACTACGAGGTTATTTAGCGTCGATGAGATTGGTGATAGCGAGATGGTATTGGGCGAGATGAGGCCGAGGATTCGCCATAGATTACCTGGCATTCACCTTACAGTTGGGGAAAACCTCGAAAAAAACCCAACCAGGTAATCAGCCCAAGCGGGGATCGAACCCGCGTCCGAGAGCAACTTCAGACCGGCAGGCAAGCGCCTTAACCGACTGAGCCACGCCGGTGGCTTATATAATTGTAACTATTGCATTTTTCCTTCAGTCTCTTCATTCTTATTATGGGGTAAAGGTTGGTAAATTGTGATACTAATAATATTATGATAGTCCTTTTTGAGAATTTTTTTACAATTTTACTGAGCGAGAGGAAGATCGGTTTTTGCCTCAACGTATTAAGGGAATGTTCGTGGACAAATTTCTGCACAAAACCGGTCCTTCTATCGCTCAGTAAAATTTTAAAAAGTTCTCAAAAAGTAATAATAATAATAATAATAATAATAATAATAATAATAATAATAATAGCCTAATGTGTCCCTTGAAGGGCAAAGGCCTCCTGCTAGAGGGTAGCTCTGTTTCACTAACGCGGTGAGCTACTCCGCGTTAGGTTGTGTCTAGTGTTTCTTTGTCTGGTTGGAGTTGATTTCGCTGTCACTTTGATTAATTTGATTTCACTAACACTTTTATTATATTGAATGCACTTTCACTGAGTCAACTTGGGATGTTGTTTGTGGCTGGCACTGTCTTCGTTTGTAGTCGACTTCCAATTGTTCTCCATGTTCCCCTGCTTCTTGCTATTCTGGGCCATTGCTGGCCTGCTTGTGTTGTGTAGAAGTCTGCCCACCTCTTCCTTGGTCTGCCTCTGTGCCGGTCTCCTGTGCGCGGGTCCCACATGGTGGCTCTGTATGTCCATCTTTCGTCTTTCATCCGCGCGATGTGGCTTCCCCACTTCCACTTCAATTTGTTTGCTCTTTGTGTGACGTTTGTTGTTGATGCCATTTGGGACAGCGAATCATTGGAAATTCTGTCTCTCATAGTTATTCCCAATATCTTTCGTTCCATTTTCCTTTGGCATATTTCTAGCGCATTCATCTGTCTGTTTGTTGTCGACCATGTTTGGCATCCATAAAGTAGTGTTGGGTAGACGCAGGTTTGTAGTACTTCGAATTTGAGTCTTCTGCTGATTGTCTTATCCAGAAGTATGAACTGGAGGGACCAGAAGGATTTCCAAGCTAAGGATATTGTTCTTCTTATTTCTTTTCCAGTCTTGTCTTTAAAGGAAATTAGTTAGCCTAGGTATGTGTATTCCGTTGCATATGGTAACGTTGTTCCGTCAATTGAGATGGGGATTTCTTGTCTGTTTGTCATCAGCTGTGTTTTTGTCATGTTCATTAATAGACCTGCGGTTTTGCTTTGTGTACAGAGTTGTTGGAGCATTGACTGTAGTTCTTCTGGTGTTTTTGCGAACAGGACTACGTCGTCCGCGAATCTTAGGTCTGTTAGGTGTCTTCCGTTTATGTTTATTCCCTGTTGCTTGTTCCAGTTCATTTTTCTGAATACATTTTCCAAAACGCTTGTAAAGAGTTTGGGAGAGATTGGGTCACCTTGTCGTACTCCACGTTCTAGACGAAATGATTGATCTTCTTTTTCTGTTCTTACCTTAGCAAAAAGTACTATCATAATATTATTAGTATCACAATATTACCAACCTTTACCATATTTATCTCTTTATTATTACTTTATTTATTAATAATTGTTGTATTCTTAATCACTAACCTGTTACTTAATTTTGTCTGGGTCTTTTAACTTCCTCTCATTTGGTTTTGTTTCCATTTTCCTTCATTTTCTTCACTTTATTCTACATTTCTTATTCTCATTCTTCCTTATGATTATTTCTCCAGTCAGTGCTGTCGCTTGCTGTATGATTTGGAACAGTTACACAGTATCGTTGTGCTTTTGTCTATTGATTAAGTGATCAGTTGCGTTGGTTACGACTTTCTGGTTCACATCAGTTGCTCTTCGAATCGTTATAACGAGCTCAGTCTAAATTATGTTGTTATATGATATGGCGGAGGGGATCCGTATTCACATTTATTTTAAAACAAAAGCCAGATATGATTTTTCCTTCATATCCTTAATAAAGTCAGTTTTGAAGTAACATTTGTTTATTCCGCAGCTGGACGAACAAACTAGAACATTTTAGGTAAGTTTATCTCGGTATTCGCTTGGAAACTGGGTCTTTCCATTGCCAGTTCTCCTGACAAATTTAATTAGAGTTAATATTTGGTTTGCATTTGCTTTGTGGATAGTGTATGCGTTTTCCATCCAAGTAGTTCGATTTCCGGCATGGGAAATGAAATGGATTTATCTTTCATCCATGGGGCTGCGTGTTTGTGCCTTGGTATGTATGGTTCTGTGCTGTTTCAGCCATGGCCCTGTGTCATGCTAACCACACGAACAAGAGCCCCACATTATATCTATGAATTGTTGATCAAAAGGATTGACCCTCCCCGTCTCTGCATTGGATTGTAAGTCGGTAACAAAGAATGCGGTGTGAAACATAAAGAAGAATATTGAATACTTGGTTTCTTCGCCATTTTCTAGAGGAAGTAGCCTATATTTGGAAGGTCGAGGAGCATTTAATATAACGCAACGCATTTTTAATTGTTTACAGTATTACTGTATTTGGTTACCTGATTTCGAATTTAGACATTTCTTCTACATTATGCTTGCTTGACGTGTGGACGATCATTTTCTGATTTGGAAGTTATTTACGTCGTACAAAATTATGTCCAATTTAATTTTAAGAAGATTAACTCCATATGCAGATTAAATTATTGGGGATCATCAATGTGATTGTAGGTGTAATAGTTCGACTATTCAGCAGATTGTTTTGTATTCAATACTAGATATTGGAGAATAAATGGGATTATAAGGGCACAATATATCAGA
This sequence comes from Periplaneta americana, assembly GCF_040183065.1. Lineage (NCBI taxonomy): Eukaryota > Metazoa > Arthropoda > Insecta > Blattodea > Blattidae > Periplaneta > Periplaneta americana. Next base: position 106,720,964 of record NC_091119.1, on the reverse strand, counting down.
TACTCGTAGATTTCAAAATGGCATACGAGTCGGTTAAGACAAAAGTTTTATATTCTAATATTCTTATTGAATTTGGTATTCCCAAGAAGCTAGTTGGATTAATTAAAATGTGTCTCAGTGAAACATAGAGCAGAGTCCGTATAGGCCAGTTTCTGTCTGACGCTTTTCCAATTCACTGCGGGCTAAGGCATTGAGATGCATTATCACCTTTACTTTTTAACTTTTCTCTAGAATATGCCATTAGGAAAGTCCAGGAAAACAGGGTGTGGAATTGAACGGGTTACATCAGCTGCTTGTTTAAGCGAATGACGTGAATATGTTAGGAGAAAATTCACAAACTATTAGGCAAAACACGGGAACTTTGTTTGAAGCAAGTAAAGAGATATGTTTGTAAGGAAATTTCGAAAAGAGAAAGTGTATGATTGTCTTGTCATCAGAACGTAGTACGAAATGGAAATATAAAAATTGGAAATAACCTTTGAAGAGACGGAAAAATTCAAATATCTTGGAGCAACAGTAACAAATATAAATTACACTTGCGAGGAAATTAAATGCAGAATAAATATAGGAAATTCCTGCTATTATTCGGTTGAGAAACGTTTGTCATCTAGTCTACTTAAAAAAAAAACTAAACAAATTTATAAAACAGTTCTGCATCTCAGATATATTGTATGAGAAGTCCATTTTATCAACTCTAGGATGCAGGCAGAAAACAAATTTAAGTGTTTCCTTTCATCGCTGGTAAAGTTACAAACCTGTAACTTTTAATATTTTTGGTTTAGTGAAACCATAGCACACTTTGAAAATTATAAGATACGCATAGAAGTAAACAAAGTTAAGTGGGACTTATCGTAGTATATCCCTGATATATTTTTACATTCTTTTCGAAAAAAAATTATTAAATCCAAAATCAGTCGTTCCAGGACTCAACAGAGTAGCCTATACCTTCAGATTCATCTCACCCTATGGAATTCAATAGTGCTATAATCTGAAATTGATCATTTTGGACTTACCACACTTTACCTCAGAGGTGCAGAGTTATATTACTTTTTGTTTTATATGATTGTAAAACTTACACTCTGGCTTTGAGAGAGGCACAGATTTTGAGGGTGTTCGAAAATAAGGAGCTTAGGGAAATATTTGAGGCTAAGAGGGATGAAGTTACAAGAGAATGGAGAAAGTTACAAAACGCAGAACTGCACGCATTGTATTCTTCACCTGACATAATTAGGAACATTAAATCCAGACGTTTGAGGTGGACAGGGCATGTAGCATGTAGAGTTAAGTATGATGGTAGAGACTGGATTAATCTTGCTCAGGATAGGAACAGATGGCGGGCTTATGTGGGGGGGGGGCAATGAACCTCCGGGTTCTCTAAAAACCGTTTCCAAGTAAGTACCTAAGAGATACATATAATTACCATGTGTTTTGATGATATGCGAGAGTTTTCAATACGTAATTAAATTTAATTAGAACGTGATTGAGAAATTGCAAAAGTACTTCATTTGGAGGCCTCTTATTTTTAGAGATAGATGAAGAAAAATTGCACGACTTTCAAAGGAAAGTATTTATTAATTACAAATATCTCTTGGAGAACCTTTGTTTTCCATTTTTTTCCCGTCTACTTGACTCTAGACGGACAGAAGACGGGATTCTTGGGATGTGAGGTCAGCACGACACCGAGCATTCATTTAGGACAACAAAAGATGTCACATTAACAACGGACAAGTATTCGACAGGAGGGATTCGAATCTGCAAAAGCTTTTCCAAAATATTCATTATGATACAAAATAGTTCTGCAACTTACAGTTTTAGAACCGACTGCTGATTACCGTGCTAAATACCTCAGTTTTACTATAGACTATAATAATAGTAATAACAATAATAATGCACAAAAATTTCTTCATGGAATTACCAGACTATAATCTCTGGAAAATGACGGTTCTAATTAAATGATCTGCGAAAAACGGACATAGAGTTCCGTATGCTTCTTTTCCGTATAGGTCTACTGCCTGTTTGAGTTTTATATATGTATGTATGTATGTATGTATGTATGTATGTATGTATGTATGTATGTATGTATGTATGTATGTATGTATGTATGTATGTATGTATGTATGTATGTACGTATGTATGTATGTATGTATGTATATATGTATGTATGTATGTATGTATGTAGCACGTATGGGCGAAATCCAGAAATGTATATAGAGTGTTAGTTGGGAGGCCAGAGGGAAAAAGACCTTTGGGGAGGCCGAGACGTAGACGGGAGGGTAATATTAGAATGGATTTGAGGGAGGTGGGATATGATGATAGAGAATGGATTAATTTTTCTCAGGATAGGGACCAATGGCGGGCTTATGTGAGGGCGGCAATGAACCTCCGGGTTCCTGAAAAGCCAGTAAGTAAGTATATATATATATATATATATATATATATATATATATATATATATATAGAAACTGAAGGAATTAATCATATATTATATTATATTTCTTACATAACTTCGCCAGAATAAATAATAATAATAATAATAATAATAATAATAATAATAATAATAATAATAATAATAATTTTATATTATTATTATTATTATTATTATTATTATCACTATTTGTGCTTCATGCATTTTCTGTCACTGTTTAGGAGACCTTTGTAAATGTCTCTTGCCGATGGATTCATATTTCATTTCGACACCTGTAATATTGCTTTATTCTCTCTTTCATAATCCGTAACCGATATCACCTTATGAAAGTTTTAAATTGTCTCTTTTCTTACTTTGTTGTTCAAAGTCTTTTCTTTTAGTGGCATTGAAGAAGTTACATTTTTCTCTTTTCTCTTTTTGATTATAATCTCCGAAATGTGAAACAGTAACATCTAAAACTTAAATCTGTTTACCTCTCGCATGGAGATATACTCTGTCACAGTATCCTTACAACTCCTTAGCCCTAAAAGACCTTCTCTTTCAATTTTCATTATGTATATTCATGACAACATTTTGTTTAATGTAAATACATATTCGTGATTCATTCTTGTTATTTGTAGGGTATATTTTATGACTTGGTAGCCTATTCTATAGGCCCTATACTACAAACATATCGTTACAAAATTTATTTCAATAACATTGTTTGTAGAATTTAGTAAAATAATTATCCATCATCTTACATTTTTGTCACTACACTATATACTGTATAGGGACACTCGAAAAGAAAATGCCAATTTCAACACGCACATTTACATGGATAGAAATAAGCCTATGGATTTTTGATAGTTGTAGAGAAATTCTCAAATTTCGTTTCACAGAATTTACGTTCGTTCATCTACAATTATAATACACTCATACAGGTGAAATACAATTTGTTTCACGGTCGATACAATGTGTTATCTGTTATTTCTTTCGTAGCTGCTACGATTCTCTTCTTCAATTCTAAGATCACGGGTATAGAAAACAAGTAGCCTAGATATGTCTTTCATGTACCCTCAAAAGAAGAAATTTTCGTACATCTTTCGCTGAGAAATTTTGCAGAGAATCTGAACCCTCGGTGAATACCATTCATGCTCTATGATTTGCTATTGTTTTCCTGTGCCCCAGACATGCACGTTGTGGCGTTTCACTATTTCTCTCAAATGGTGTATCTGAGAAAACTATACTGGAGGTGAAATCATTGTTTTAAATTTATGTTTTGTTATCTACAGTTTGTGTGTATCCAATGCCTACCCACTTCACTTGAGTAATTCGGGTTCCGCATATTGTGGATAATGACAGGACTTTGATCCATTTGAATAACAAATGACATATGACATAGGACACAGAGAAGTTTTGTATCAACTGGTGAAAATATATTCATCAAATTCATTTTTTATACACGCTACAGCATCTGTAGTCATATCGCTTTTGAATAATCATCCATGTTAAAAACTGGCAGCGAAATGCTACAGTTTTGCCCTTTCCCTATCTCTCTCTCTCTCTCTCTCTCTCTCTCTCTCTCTATATATATATATATATATATTATACACATATTGTATATACATATAAGTATGTGCAAAGAGGAAGACAGAAAATAGAAAAGATTGGAGAAAAATGGGTTTGCAGTGAAAGTCATGCCTTCAGGCAGAATACTATGAATGAATGAATGAATAAGTATGTGTTGCAGATAAATACAAGCTTAGAACAGGAAGACATTTAAGAAACCAACGAAGATATCATATTGAGATCCTCCCAAATTGGAGGAAAATACTCTACCAAATGTTATGTTTTTAAATAGACTTTATAGCCTTAAATTAAGGTATTAAGATACAGGATTTAATAAAAAATATCTCTGATAGTGTGTTTTTCTTGTCCTTTCCGTGACGCTTCTGTAAATTGGTTTGACGTCAACACCACACATTCATCTTCTTGCAGGTACAGCCAAATATTTGGCAAGTGCTGGTCCACGCTATTTGATTGTACACCGTGTTTCTTAAAGATTTGAGGGACTACAAAACCTTATTACAAGTAAACTATTAATTAAACTAGTTCAGAAGGAACAAGAAACTCAAACAGTTTGTGTGTGTATGTATTGTTAAGCCCTGAGTTCACATTCCTGCCGCTAGTCTGTTTTGCTTTGTTCAGCTGCAGCTCTTATTCCTTATAGTTGTGCAATGGTTGCTACGCGGGTGGAGAAATCGTTCTGCGTTTTGGAATTTCACACTACTAGATCAGTGATTACTCTCCTACGTCCATTTCGTATAAATTTGAAAATAACCCAACTAGTGAAAACTCAACTCGCAAATAGCTAATTGAAAGAATCAGATTTTCTCTGCAAAGGAAAATCACTTGGTCGCCATTCAACCTCAGAGGAAAACAGGGATCGTGCAGACATGTTTTGTGCGCAGCCCACAGAAATCAACAGAAATTATAGCTAGAGAACTGGACATGTCAGAAGTGGCCCGCACGATCACCGGATCTAACACCGAGTGATTTTTTTTTTTGCAGTTACATCAAAGACAATGTATTCGGTCCACCGATGCCGCGTAATATCGGAGACCTAAGACAGCGTATCATCGCAACGGTTGACACTATCGACTGGTCCATGTTGATGCGAGTGCGGAAAGAACTAGACTATCGTGTGGATGGTACACGCATTGAACATTTGTAAGTGCAAAAAAAAGTGTGAGTTCCTCGTTCGTTCTGGAATGGTTTCATTAACATAAGTTCAATAGTTTTCTCACAATACAGTTTTTAAACCCTCAAATCCTTATGAAATACGGTGTATTGTTGGCTACGTTCGATTGTTTTCTTCTTATATACAAAAATATAGCAATATAGTTAATGAAGAATGTGAATGTTCAAACCAATATACTCTATCATTGGTAGATTCACGTATGGTAGATTCCTTCATACGGAAAAAAATTCGCGGTACCAACGCCACAATAGCAGCACTGGCATGGGCTCTCTTCAACTATAAATTTATTTCGTCTAATTTTATAATAATACTAGCTGTACCCGTGCGCTCCGCTGCACTTATTACAAATAAATATAAAGTAATTACATAATTAAAATAAAATATTGTGTCCAGGGAACATTCGTGTTTGATAGAAGAATAAATCGTTTAATATGCTACTTAATTTAAATTGTATTTAAATAATTAAAATGCGATCATTTTGGTCCAGAAACCATTCGTTTGGTGCAAAGATAATTCGTTTAAAATTTTTCTAAATTAGTCTTGAATGCATCCTTTAATAAATCACTCCAAATTAATAGAGTTGATTGTGCACGAAGATCATTTTTATGTTAACCTTATTGTGCATCTTTTTTTTGTTAATTTTATTTTATTCACGCCTTAACATCTGTGGTCATGTCGCGTGTTTAGAATATGTGGGTATATCAGCAGGTCGTTTTTACTCTTGTTGAGTTCCTGTTTCTATTGTGTGTTGTAGATGGCTTGCGTTCATGTAACTGATTATAGACTTTGATTAATGTTTTTAGTATTGGTAATTGAGGCGGTGATGAATAATGGCATGTATCTTTCCAATCCGGCATTTGCCTTTATGACTAAGGGAAATCATGAAAAACCCCAGTCAGATTGGTCGGCCACGGGGTTTGAACCCGGGACCTCCGAATGCGTGTCTCAAATGCTACCGCCTGAGCCAACTTGTTCGGTTGTATATCATTATTTATGCAAATAAAAAAATGAGGTGCCCTACATAAATATTATTTTAAGAAACACAGGAAACGAATATGGGTGAATTATGAGCGCAGGAACGCCATTTCATGACACCTTTTAAAATAACTCAGCTCCAGTGATCTCTATGGTAAAATGAGCGTATAAAATTAGAGTATTTTATGTGGACCAAATAAAGTTGCAATAATCAAGTTATACAATATTTCGACAGAATATCAAGTTTTCTGTGCGTACAGATTTCTTTTCATCTTACCTCAGTCCTCATTTGTAGCATTACATCCATTTAGAGAAACTACAAATTCCGAATAGTGAAGGTTAATTAGCTTCTGAGATTACATCATACAAACACACAAAATATTCTCTGTATATTAATATTGATAAACGTCAAGGCCGCCTTATATAGACGGAGTCATTTGTTTTGATTTCATTGTAGCCATCGTCGTCGTTCTTGCAATAACTCCTATGTCACATATCGATTTTCAGATTTTTGCTCTATTAAATAACTTAATTAGTGATGCAGCAAATAATAGAATCTACTATATATAACTTAATTATATTTCTTTCTTTCGAAAATGTAAAAATTCAAGATCTCCTATGCACTACTGCCATAGAATGAATAAATTTGTTTTTCTTCCTACTAAAAAAATTAATATTTTGCACATAGAAGTTACGGAACAACGACACTATAATCTGAGGTGATGGTGGAAATGTATTGTATTGTTATTTTAAAGCTCTTGTAGGCCTAAATCCTTAAAGATCAGTCCTATCAAACTTTTGTCTGGGATAAAACTTATCGGAAATCATTTTTAAAGAAACTTTTGTTATGTAACATTTTTTACAAAAATCAATAATAAGCGGAATATTTCGGTTTATTTAATTCAGGCCCCCTTATAACCCCCATTTTAAATAAAGTAATTTGAATGTCATATAGCCTAAAATCTAAGTTACAACGAACTTAATTTATGTTCCAATTTTCATCGAAATCCGTTCAGCCATTATCGCGTGAAAAGGTAACAAACATCCAGACAGACAGACAGACAGACAAACAAAAATTTCAAAAAAGCGAATTTTGGTTTCAGGATGATTAATTATACACGTTAACACCAATTATTTTTGAAAATTACCAGAAAAATTTCGCTTACAGATTTATTATTAGTATATAGATGACAAGATTACAAGAGCGTAGGTGGAGTAAATTATGCAGATGAAATTGAAGAGTTTTCTCCGAAAACAAGTCTATTTTCAGTAATTTGACATGAAGGACAAAAAATTGTGGATATTGTTTCCTGATGGCTTCTTATTGTTGTACACAAATATATGTTTTCAGCATAGGTAAAATAATAAATCCACACTTTAAAAATATTTTTAAATAGGACCGTTTATAAATAAATACATTAATACAAATTGTGTGATGCTTTTTCTTACCAAAATCCCAGTAACAGCAAAAAACACATTTGTGTTACCTTACCTTATATTTAGACCTATACAAAATTATCGTCATAAACCCTAACATGCTTGCAACAAGATACTACCTACTGCCCTAGGGTCAATGGCGAACATCTGATAATAGCAGGGCGAAATATCTTGTAGTACGCCGACCATGTGGACATGATACTTTGACTCAACTCGTACTCGCTTGCTGTCTCCTGCATAACTTCTGGCCGATAATCTGAATCGCCAATGTCTATTTCACTTATGGCCTCTGATTTGTCACTATCTCGTCGTTCTTCATATTTTGGCTGGCAGCGGCCATCTTCATACTCCACTGTTTCCTGAATAAATGAGCGTGCACGAAGGACTTCTGTTTCCTGAACAAATGTGGAGGTGTAAAAGACTTCTGTCTCCAGCACAAATGCGGACTTAAATGGAAGTGCTTTGACGGACTTGTCTTGTTTTGCATGAAATCGTCATATTTCTGCCTCGATATTCACTTCATGGAAGTGAGTTTCGAGGAAAAACATACAGCAGATCTCTGACGATTGAAAAGAATATTAGTAATACAGCAAAATGTGTGTTTTTTTTATTTTTGTGGACTTAACTCGTTTTGGGAGAAAGCTCTTCTATTATAGGATGCGTTCAAGTAAATCACGCAAGTGACAAGTGTAGTGCAACCTGTGAAGACGAAGTGAAGTTGAAGTGGCGTTCTTGCGCAGTTCTCGGCATATTTTTTAGTCGTTACAAGAAATAATACAGTTGTGAAGAATATATTTTTAGGAGAGTTTTGCATTGCTAGACAGAACCTAAAAATGTAACATGAAATGTTGACAACGTTTCCATGGCTGAATCTACATGTCTGATGTGAAAAATATTATTATACTACGTAAAGATTAATTTTTGGTGCTACAGAAAATATCTGTTATGGTAACAATTGATATTAGAGGAGAAAAATTCGCTCCGGCACCGGGGATCGAACCCGGGTCCTTGGCCGGAGCGAATTTTTCTCCTCTGGTATCAATTGTTACCACAACGGATATATTCTGTAGGACCAAAAAAAAAAGTCTTTACGTAGGTTCTTCGAGCACATTGCAATATTAGTGTGCATATTATTGCGAATATTATTGTGCATATTACTGTGGAATCCCGGCCACCAAGTCACTCAATTGAGTGCGCTCCTTGTATAATGGCAGTTGACTTAATATAAAAATGTCAACATATATGTCAAATTTGAAGTCAGACCACAAAGGGAAAAACACTGGACGAGTGAGATTCGATCTGGTGCTGTGGATTGAACTTCGGCGTAGCTCAGTGGTTAGAGCACTTGGTACATGGAACCAAGGACCCGGTTTCGATTCCCGGCATCGGAGCGAATTTTTCTCATCTAATATCAATTATTATACCAATTTTGATCGTTATAAATGACTTAAGTCCACATTACTGGTCAATATCTAAGAACATCTTTAAGTTTCATGCTTGTTTATTTACAATACAATGTCTTCTATTTTTATTTGTTGGACTGTGATGTGGAATTATCTTAGATGGGAGGTAGGCTACGTGTCGTGGATTTACGGCACTGATAGTGGGCTTCAGAGAAAATTTATAGGCCATTTCTCGCTCTGGAAGAATTTCGACTCTGAGTAACCCCTGCAGTTGGTGTCGTTAAATAAAATTTTACTTAACGAGTACATCTATCTTCCTTCGCCTGAATAGGCTATATAAAGAGTTGCAAAGATTTTAATATTACATTTTTATTCTTTCACTGCCTGAACTTAAACCCCTTCTGGATAATCCACTATTGCTTTCCTTTCCATTTAGAACGATCCATATACACTCACACTGGATTTGCGAAGACAACTAGGTTGCTGCAGCGACCGGTTGTTTCGTATTTACATTTGAAGTACCTCGCCATTCACTTGCTAATGACGGCCCCTCTCTGTCTATCAGCAGCAATACCAACTTCGGAGAGGTTCTTCTCTGCCCTGAAAATCTACAAAGTGTCTAATGGACGGAAATACACACAAAGGATGCGTACTTGTATGGCTGCCATTTTTCTTAATGGATGCCATTAAATAAAATATGAACTAAAGCCGCCCCGATACTCAGGTAGCTTTGCGACTATTGTCTCCCACTGCGCATGCTGTTTCCTACTCAGACCTGACGGTCGTAATGCTCTTGTTTAACCGATCGTAAATAGACAACTGAAAACAGACGAAAAACTTACGACTCTCAGTCAGTGGTTTTTCTACAGGGTGGCTACAAAAGGCAAAGACATTAATTATTCATTTTCACACTTCTTTCTCCTCTTCCACTTTTCCTTTTTCATATTTTCTCTTCCTTTTTAACATTTACCTACACATATTCTTTCCATTTTCCTCTTTTCTTCATGGCATTTTCCTCATCTTCTCTTTCTTCTAGCTCTTCATTCGCTTACTCTCTTCTCTTTCCTCATCTTCTTCTCTTCCCTTTCTCACTCTTTTTCTCATTTTCGTCTCTTCCTTTCCTTCAGCTTTTTCTCATTCTTCTCTTTATCTCTCTTCTTTTTCTCATCAACATCTATTCCTTTTCTCTTCTTCTTCTCATCAACATCTGTTCCTTTTCTATTGTTTTCCTCACCTCCTCTTTCTTTTCTCCCTCTTTATCATCTTTTCTCTTGCATTTCTCCTTACTTTTGTTAATCTTTTTCTCTCTCTTTTCTTCCTACTTTTCCTCATTTTTCTTCCCTTTCTCCCTACTTTTCCTCATGTTTTCTTCCTTTCTTCCATACTTTTCCTCATTTTTCTTCCTTTCTTCCCTACTTTTCCTCATTTTTCTTCCTTTTCTCCCTACTTTTCCTCATCTTTTCTTCCTCCCTTCCCTACTTTTCCTCATTTTTTTCCTTTTCTCCCTACTTTTCCTCATCTTTTCTTCCTTTCTTCCCTACTTATCTTCATTTTTCTTCCTTTTCTCCCTACTTTTCTTCACCTTTTCTTGCTTTCTTCCCTACTTTTTCTCAGTTTTCTTCCTCTTCTCCCTACTTTTTCTCATCTCTTCTTACTTTCTTCCCTACTTTTTCTCATTTTTCTTCCTTTTCACCCTACTTTTCCTCATTTTTTTTCTTTTCTCCCTATTCTTTCTGATTTTTTCCATTTTTTTACTCCTAACTTTTCTATATCCTTTCTCTTCGTGCTGTCCTTCTCATATTTTCTACTCATTTTCGTCATTACCTTCCCTTTTTCCATTATTTTCTTCCTAATTTTCTTCTTTTTTCCTAATCTTCCCTTTCTTTCCTTCCTCTCTTAGCCGCTTTTCCCTTTTCCTTTGTTTAGCTTTTCACCGTTTTTTCTCCTTTTCCGTCTTCAGCCTTCTCTATATTCTTTCCTCGTCACCGTCACATCTTTTTTTGTTTCTTTTGTTAGCACATATTTCTTGTTTCTTTCTCGTATTCGTCTGCTTCTCTCCTTTTCCTTGTTTTATTATATTTTCCTTCCTTCGTCCTTTTTCTGTTCACCTATCTTCTTTTTTGTCATCTTCCATTTTACCTTTTTCTCCATTTTTCAAGTTTCATTTTCTTTATTTACTTCGTATTCCTTTTTTCATTTCCTTACTTTTCCCTCTCCTTGCTCATCTCTTCTTCCGTTGCTTCTCTTTTCCATTCTTGCAAGTGATCTGTTTCTTTTCCCCTTCTCTTCCCTTTGCATTCTGACTTTATGGCATCTTGTATTAAGAGACAAATTGTAGTATAAAATTGGATGAATGGGCGTAAATAAATTTGAACATTTGGAAAAATGGGTGTACAGTAGATCATCAATGAAAATGTTACACTGTAAACAGAATGGGGAAAAGAAATTCTCAGACTGATTACTGAAACCGAAGGATGAACTGTGGAAATACTGTAAAACGTGTTATAATGGGAACGAAACCAGCTAACGAGCGCATTTTGTGAAGATTATCTTGATGATGACTACAGAATTGGACTCTTAAGTTCAAATATAGTTATTAAGTTACACAAAAATGATCCTAACAGACGATTCAAATGCTGAGAATTATAAGACTGGCCTCATGTTGGTGAATAGGATGTAACCCGTTTACCGCCTTGTAGTAACATAGCGAATTGAATAGGTGAAGCGACAAAAGGGAATAAGATTCTTGTCTTTAATAATAACTAGTGGCTTGTGCAGCAAATCCTGCAAACTATGTTCGTTAGACGTTCAAATAAACATTTTTCAGATTTACTTTCAATGAAGAATACCAGACATTTGAAAGTTATTTGTTTCCATAATAATGAAACGTACTCTCTCTGAATGGTTTTTTATGCTAAATAGTTTTTCTTGAACCTATACACCTTCAGTTTTTTAGTTTGAACGCGAAAACTCAAGTAACAATGTCAGGACGATCAGTGGGTTTTTCATGTGGGAGCAGAGCAGTAGCTATTTCAGGTCATTGCGGATTGTAGGTGAGAGTTAAAAAAAATGTCAGGTTTGCTATGCTTTCGAACAATAGACATAGCATCTTGGTGTAGCTGCTGCATCTTTCGTAAATTACCTTGAAATGTAGAAGGTAAAATCATTTTATCCTGCTAAGAGATCTTGCTGAAATGATCGGGAGACTACAAAAACTTGTAGGCCTCTTATTTTATCAGTAAGTAGGTAATACCTTTTGGACTTTCCTTAAGAGCTCTAATTTTTGCGCTCTCTCGAGCCAATACTGTAGAGAATCACGCATATAAATATCTACACCACACCGACATTAAATATATGAAAAAGATCCAACCCTACTAGATTAATAACTATAAAAATATTTGATTTTTAATAACAATATTATTATCTTACGTAAGTTTTATAGTTTTCAGTAACATAAACTTATACTATATATACTACATAGCTGCCACTCAGTAAAATTATCGAAATCAAGATCTAATTTAAGATATTCTCTACATCTACTTATATAACCTCAAAACGTTTCACTTTCATATCATCAATAGAGCATTAATATGTATAATTAATGAAAAATAATTACATCATGGCATTAATTATAATAATATTTCATTTCTAATGGTAATAATGTCATCAAGCCACCTCAAGTTTTGTAGTTTTTAATATCCAATACACAGCTGTACTCAGAAAATTACACACCACAGAATCAGACCTGTAAATTATTTTTAGTAAGTCTCGAATTGTTTAATAACCAATTTAATTTGAGCTCTAAATATGTCAGCATTCTTGCAGATCTTGGTCTTCGTGTAATATTGTTTACTGTAGTGTGTGTTTTGTTTTATTCTAAATGCAGTTAGTGACGACAGATGGATTTTAGAAATTAGGAAAATTATGTAGAAAAATTGACATTTCACTGAAAACTACTATTTTTCTGAAAAACTTTGGGTTCCAAGCTTCAAAATGAGGGGTCATTTATTAAACTCCGTTCAGTAGTTTTCCCGTAATTTCCATTACCATTTCAAATTTTATATATATATATATATATATATATATAATTAAAATAAATTAAAATAAAATGTAGCAGATTGTTTGTATACATCTGAAGTCTGATTAGTGTAATATGTTATTAGTCGGCGATTTATGGAATGGAGGGGGAAAGGAACTAGCCACCCTACCCCAATAACTCCTGGCTTAGTTGTCTCATGAGTGATGCCTCATTGGTGTCATTTGTGATGTTCAAATCTGTCTTCGGACAGTTGACTGAACAGTAACAATCTAGCAGAAGATTTTTGTTTCGAGAATCGTAAGTGTCCTGTTCGCCATGTTTGTTGCGGACAGAACGATGCCAGGGGATAGTGAAATTGATTTCGTCACTGGGTCTTGAATAATATTTTCAGTTACTGGAATTGTTATTGTTGAACGTAACTGACGTCTGCTTCAGATCGATCTGTTTGCTGCGATGTCTTTCCTGCGAATGTCTTTGGCAGCGCGTGTGCACTTGGAGGTCAAACTCTGCACACGTGTTCCCTATTGCTGTCAAGCCTGTCCTGTCTCCTCGGTCTAGGTGACGAATGACAGTTTGAATCACGTGACCAAAGTTGATAGCCACTTGCTATATGGACTGGAAGGGTCACCCTTGGTCAAGTGACAGCGATTCGTTGTGGTTTAAGTTATGTCGGAAATTCCTGCACAGTTCTATTATTATAGGCTTAATTAAAATCCGATCAAAAAATAAATTACATAAATAATTGAATGGTAAGTATTTAGGAGAGATAAGTATTATTAGTATTGTTCTTTAAAATTCAAATTCTCTGAGGAAATAAATCTATAATAATAAGTAGAAAAATAGTAAAGTAAGTAAATTAGATAATAATTTAATAAAAAGGTATATCGTTATTAAAAAGTATCTAACATAGCATAAGTGAAATAAATATATTTTCAAACAAACTGAACAATAAAATTGAAGTCAGTGGCCATTGAAGAATGTAATTTAGTTAATCCATCCAAAAAAAATTGCTTGCATTGTTATTATGTAAAAATGAAGCTTTGAAAAATGAACAGAAGTTTGTTAGCAATTTGGCTTGTTTATTATACACATTTTCAAACTTCGAGATAATGGTTTTACTGTATATCCTCAAATAAGAATTGGTTTGGTGCAAAGTTATTATGTAACGAATGTGGTACGAACTTCAAAACCGGATTAAGATTCTGGATTAAAAAAAGTTGTTTTTTTCTTCCGTCATGTTAATAATGTCAAAAGAAGTGCTTATACAAATTTTGGCCACTCGACCGCAATTACGAGGCCGTCAAGAAAGTGACTTTCCCTGGGACGTTTACAGATAAAAAACAGAATTGAATGGAAAGAGTTATTGAAACAATACAGTAATTGTTGAGCTATTTGTCAACATATCCCTCACTGGAATAGACACATTTGACATTCCATGGGATCAATGTTTGTATACTTGTGTCGTAGAAGTCAGCCGCCTGGGATCGAAACCAGCGTTTGACAGCCGTCTGCACCTCTCTGTCGATCTCATGATATGACAAATGTCTCAATTCCGATGGGGAATATGTTGAAAAATAGCTCAACAATTGATGTATCTGTTCCAATTAATTTTTACAATGAAATTGTGTTTTCTATCTGTTAACAGCCCTTGGCGAACTCATTTTTACGGCCCTCGTAATTGCAGTCGAATGACAAAAATTTGTATAAGCACTTCTTTTGACATTATTAACATGGTTGGAGAAAAAAATTTTATTCTTTTGTCTGCCCCCAAGAGAATGTTTGCTTCTCAGAGACGGTCCTTGTACCATTTTTCTTATCCTGCATTAATTTATCAAGAATTTTAAATAAACTGGTTTATGTCATGATTAAGTGCACTTAGGAAGACTAAAACTACTGATATTCAGTCGCAGGCGTTCTTCATGAAAGCCAGGTATCAGTGACCAGTATGTGTTAAAAACTCTCTGTAAAAGTAGTACAGTAAGTTATTGTTTGGAAAAGTTTACACAAACGTCTTAAAATGCATCCTTATGAATTGAGGTACAGGGTAAGGCAAAAGTCTCCATACAAAGGGTGACATAGTGATATGGGTTTTCTTTTTCATTTCACGTAGCTAAGTCAGATTAGAGAAATGTTCCTAACAAAGAACGAGAGGATTGATATCATCTTTCTGGCATGTAGCGTAGACTTCCAATGAGATGCAAGAAACGCAAATTACCCATGACACAGCGGCCAAACTGATCACCAGATCTCACTCCCATAGATTTTTAACGTTGGGGAGCATCTGAAAGCTCTTAGGTATCAGAAGAAGATTAAAAATATTTCATGAAATCTAAGGGATTTAATAAATCCGATGCCACTTTTTTGTAAAGTATATTGGATCGAAAAATTGTGAAATTGAAAATAGAGAAAATGGGACGATCACGAAAAATTACTTCTCAAGACCGTATTTATCCACCAGAAATTTTAATTTAGAAGTGGAGTGTCCAACGTCGAATGGCAATGCATTTTTTAAAATCAGTTCTATTTCGGGAGTCCATTCGCTACCTAGCCCGGGATATGCTGATTCTCATAGTTCAATTTTCTCATTCTATTTTATTTTTATCTGTTCCTCTTTTATTTCACTGCAAATTTTCATTGTTGTAAAACATTATCTACTATGAATTTCAGTTTATTGTAAATAAATTTCTTGTAAGACATTTTAATTTCAGAACTTAAATGTTACTGTTTAACATTCTTTATCTTTGGCAACCTCACCAAGTTGAGGAAGATTAGATATTATTATTATTATTATTATTATTATTATTATTATTATTATTATTCTTTTTACTAGCTGTACCCGTGCGCTCCGCTGCACTTATTACAAATAAATATAAAGTAATTATATAATTAAAATAGAACATTGTGTCCAGGGAACATTCGTGTTTGATAGAAGAATAAATCGTTTAATATGCTACTTAATTTAAATTGTATTTAAATAATTAAGATGCGATCATTTTGGTCCAGAGACCACTCATTTGGTGCAAAGATAATTCGTTTAACATTTTTATAAATTAGTCTTGAATGCATCCTTTAATAAATCACTCCAAATTAATAGAGTTGATTGTGCACGAAGATCATTTTTATGTTAACCTTATTGTGCATCTTTTTTTTTTGTTAAGTTTATTTTAGTCACGCCTTAACATCTGTGGTCATGTCGCGTGTTTAGAATGTGTGGGTATATCAGCAGGTCGTTTTTACTCTTGTTGAGTTCCTGTTTCTATTGTGTGTTGTAGATGGCTTGTGTTCATGTAACTGATTATAGACTTTGATTAATGTTTTTGGTATTGGTAATTGAGGCGGTGATGAATAATGGCATGTATCTTTCCAATCCGGCATTTGCCTTTATGACTAAGGGAAATCATGAAAAACCCAGTTAGATTGGTCGGCCACGGGGTTTGAAGCCGAGACCCCCGAATGCGTGTCTCAAATGCTACCGCCTGAGCCAACTCGCTCAGTTGTATATAATTGTTTATGCAAATAAAAAAATGAGGTGCCCTACATAAATATTATTTTAAGAAACACAGCAAATGAATATGGGTAAATTATGAGCGCAGGAACGCCATTTCATGATACCTTTTAAAATAACTCAGCTCCAGTGATCTCTATGGTAAAATGAGCGTATAAAATTAGAGTATTTTATGTGGACCAAATAAAGTTGCAATAATCAAGTTATACAATATTTCGACAGAATATCAAGTTTTCTGTGCGTACAGATTTCTTTTCATTTTACCTCAGTCCTCATTTGTAGCATTACACCCATCTAGAGAAACTACAAACTTCAAATAGTGAAGGTTCTGGGATTACATCATACAAACGCACAAATTATTCTCTGTAAATCAATACTGATAAACGTCAAGACCGCCTTAAATAGAAGGAGTCATTTGTTTTGATTATGTCGTTACTGCAATAACTTCTATGTCACATATCGTTTTTTAGATTTTTGCTCTATTAAATAACTTAAATAGTGATGCAGCAAATAATACAATCTACTATTTAATATAACTTAATTATATTTCTTTCTTTCGAAAATGTAAGATTTCATGACCTCCTATGCACTACTGCCATAGAATGAATAAATTTGTTTTTCTTCCTACTGAAAAGTTTAATATTTTGCACATAGAAGTTACGGAACAACGACACTATAATCTGAGGCAGCGGTGGAAATGTATTGTATTATTTTAAAACTCTTGTATATCCTTAAAGGTCAGTCCTATCAAAATTTTGCCCGGAATAAAACTTATCGGAAATCATGTTTAAAGAAACCTTTGTTATGTAACATTTTTCAAAAAAATCAATAATAAACGAGATATTTTGGTTTATTTAATTCAGGCCCCCTTATAACCCCCATTTTAAATAAAGTATTTTGAATACCATATAGCCTAAAATCTAAGTTACAACGAACTTAATTTATCTTCCAATTTTCATCGAAATCTGTTCAGCCATTAACGCGTGAAAAGGTAACAAACATCCAGACAGACAGACAGACAGACATATAGACAGACAGACATACAAACAAAAATTTCAAAAAAGCGATTTTCGGTTTCAGGATGATTAATTATACATGTTAACATCAATTATTTTTGGAAAAGCGAAAATTACCAGAAAAATTTCGCTTACAGATTTATTATTAGTATATAGATTAATATTATTATTATTATTATTATTATTATTATTATTATTATTATTATGTGACCGCCGTTATAAATTTCTATTGTGATTAACTTCCTTTCAGGCAGAGGTCCCTGCAGACTCAAAATATACCCATTTCGTTTGTGTTCTTAATATTATATGTGTACTTGAATGGTGTCCGTATAGGCCAGTTTCTGTCTGACGCTTTTCCAATTAACTGGAGTCTAAAACAAGGAGATGCACTAACACCTTTACTTTTTAACTTTTCTGTAGAATATACCATTAGAAAAGTCCAGGAAATCAGAAGGTTTGGAATTGAACTGGTTACATCAGCTAATTATTTATGCGGATGACGTGAATATGTCAGTAAAAAATCAACAAACTATTAGGAAAAACACAGGAATTTTACTTGAAGCAAGTAAAGAGAAATGTTTGGAAGTAAATCCCGAAAAACAAAGTATATGATTATGTCTCGCGTCCGGAACCGTATATGGAAATATAATACTGGAAATTTATCTTTTGAAGAAGTGGAAAAATTTAAATATCTTGACTCTGAGATGGAAATTAAACGCAGAATAAATATGGGAAATGCTTGCTGTTATTCTGTTGGGTAGCTTTTGTCATCTAGCCTGCGTTAAAAATAACTGAAAGTTACAATTTATAAAACAGTTATATTACCGGTTGTTTTGTATGGTTGTGAAACTTGGACTATCACTTTGAGAGAGGAACAGAGATTAAGGGTGTTTGAGAATAAATTTCTTAGGAACATATTTGGGGCTAAGAGTGATGAAGTTACAGGAGAATGGAGAAAGTAACACAACGCAGAACTGCACGCATTATATTCTTCACCTGACATAATTAGGAACATAAAATTCAGAGGTTTGAGATGGTCAGGGCATGTAGCACGTATGGGGAAACCCATAAATGCATATAGAGTGTTAGTTGGCAGACCGGAGGGAAAAAGACCTTTGGGGAGGCCGGGACGTATATGGGAGGATAATATTAAAATGGATTTGAGGGAGGTGGGATAAGTTATGATCGTGGAGACTGGATTGGTCTTGCACAATATAGGGAACAATGGCGGGCTTATGTGAGGGCGGTAATGAACCTCCGGGTTCCTTAAACGCCATTTGTAAGTAAGTATGTGTTTTAGAGTCACTTAACATTTTTAATATACAAATTCAGTCGAAACATTTTCTGCAGGGAATCGCCGAAGAAATTTGTACGAGACTCTCAGTCAGAGAGAGAATTCTTTTAAGTCTTGTAAACTCTCTACCCGCAGCTTTACTTCTATTTGACAAGAAACTACGCTCAGGAAGTTTATCTTTGCTTGAATATATCATATTCGGCAGCTTTTGTACGCTCGAACATCGTATACGGTGGCAAGTACAGTAACAATTAGAAAGTCAACATATTAGTCTCTGGTAACGCGAGAGTTTGTTGCTAAGAAAATTTGAATAGCAATTAAGTTTTATGCAATATAATTAAGAAAAGAGAGTCGAAATTATCGTTACGGAATGTCCCTAAATAAGTTATATCCAAATACATCTGAGAAATTCTAACGTTTGCAGCGTGGACGGGGGTCCATTAAGATTTTACGTCCGGTTAGATTGAGTCTTCACTATACGATAGGATGGACGGAAAATCAATTAAAGTGTAATGGGGTTCTTTCTGCCGGCGTTAATATTTTATTTGGGATGGCAGAAAGAGAATGAAACCTTACTGAAAGCAGAGTCAATAGTCCTGACATCGATTCTTTGTGCGTGGATCTTTCATTCATGTAATCCTATACATAACCTAACTGTGATGGTCTCACATCAAGCCATTTCATCTTGTCCTACAATGTCGAGCATAAAAGAAAGTCGTTTTTCCTTTTCTGCAACGGCGCATACAAAGTACAATGTTCAATAAAGGAGCAGCCCCTGTTAAATATCGACTGCAAGGATCAAAGAGAAGCTTCGTCGGTTGCCGACTTATTAAAAGCTGCGATTATAAATTCTGTTCGTATACTGACATCCTATCCGTGGCCTGCTCTAGGCGTTTCTTATGACAGAGTTCAGACTTCTGGTTTTATATTATATGATCCGCAACTGAAGTGCATAATTCTCAACTGTTATGGAGTTACCATGGCTTGTATGTTGATAAAAATAGTGAGAATCATGAATTATTTAGATATTGTCATTGACATAATAATAATAATAATAATAATAATAGTAGTAATAATAATAATAATAATAATAATAATAATAATAATAATAATATGATTTATTTAACCTGGCAAAGTTAAGGCCATACGGCCTTCTCTAACACACATCCAGGAGTTAAAAAAAATACAAATTTAAAAATACAGCACACACAACACAAAAAAACACACAAAACTGAAGTATTACTCGACCAAAGCTATTGGAATCGCGGGCGTAATGTGAACTATCGCGATGCGGTATTACGAACGCAGTAGCAGTAGCGCCACGGCTCCGGACTGCAGGGCTCCACTGGCCTTGGTCGAGTAATAGATAATCATAATACAATGTAAACAACAAGTCAGTAGAAATGAGATATACAAGTAATATATAACATATAGAAAGATAGAAAAAGGCATAGTAAAATGTGAACAGTAAGTCAAAATAAATGAGATATACAAAATATACAAAATATGAGATAATAATGATAATAATAATAATAATAATAATAATAATAATAATAATAATAATTCATATAGAGTGTTATTTGGGAGGCCGGAGGGAAAAAGACCTTTGGGGAGGCCGAGACGTAGATGGGAAGATAATACTAAAATGGATTTGAGGGAGGTGAGATATGATGATAGAGACTGGATTAATCTTGCTCAGGATAGGGACCAATGGCGGGCTTATGTGAGGAAGGCAATGAACCTTCGGGTTCCTTAAAAGCCAGTAAGTAAATAATAATAATAATAATAATAATAATAATAATAATAATAATAATAATAATAATAATAATAATAAAGTACAGAGCAAACAATGAACACAATATTTTTAAGTACACACAGCAAGGAAAATTATGATTATAAGTAGCTAGGCCACCATTATCGGGAAATATGATGAAACAAAAACAGATAAAATAAAATAAATATCTCTAGAATATAAGAAATGTAGTGAATACGTGGAAACACGCAATACAATACTTGTGATAACAGTTAGTTTGACAATTCGTCATAAGATAATTTTCTAACTTGGATTTGAAAGATTTCAAGGTTCGGCAGCCCTTGATTTCAGGCGGCAGAGAGTTCCAGTGACAAGAAGTAGCAACATAGTAACAGTGAAAGATCAGGAATAGAGAGATGATGTGTGAAGTGGAATTTCTAGCTTGTTATCGCGTTGTGATCGAGTATTAATATTATGATAGCGAGAGAGAGTATGGAAACGGGCGAATAAATAAGAGGGGGCTGAAGTGTGTATAATTCGATATAAAGAGAGAAAGTGAGTGTAGATTTTTCCTCTCATGTAACCTAAGCCATGATAACTTCTCGAAAGAAGGTGAGATATGATCATAGTATCGAACATTAGAAATGAAGCGGACGCACGCGTTGTGAACACGCTGTAGTTTTCGAGAGAAATCAGTTCTGAGATCACTGAACAAAACGCCGCATTAATCGAAGTGAGGTTGAATGAGGTCTATATCAGCGTCTCTTTTAATTTAGATGGATAATGATACAATCTTTTTAGTGAATGGAGAATAGAGAATGCTTCTTACATGTATATTTAATATTAGATTCGAAATGAATTCCAATGTGTTTTTACTGTCTGGCTAAACGGGATAATTGTTTTATTTAGTTTCACAGATTGAAAATTCAGGTCGTTGATATCAGGAATTAATCTATGATTCGCGAACAGAATAGCCTGTGATTCACATGTGTTTAGGTTAAGTCCAAATTGTTGAGACCAGGAAGAGAAATATATATAGGCTATGATACGATAAACATACAGCTTACTTATGTAATAAGTTCTGCAAAACTATTTATAAATTTTTTATTCTCCGAAATTAATTACCCATTAACATTTTGAGAATTACATATGCCTATTTAACAATATTTGGGCCTATACTTAGGAACGGTGTAATTGGTTGAGGAGGAACTGCTAAATCACATCTTATTTCGCAATTTTTTGCTTAAGAAAGGAATAATTAAATTTTGTTTGTGGAAACCTGTTGATTACCCAACACATTTGATTTTTTTTCTCGAATTTTTTTGTTCATAATACTGAACAAATTTTAAGAGCTTGTGCCATGCGAGACTGCGTAGCCCAGTACGGTGCAGTGCGGAAGCAGACCGTGGACTGGGCCGTTGTGCAGATCTCTGGTTAAAGGTCCTGCCACTGACTAAAAAAAAAAAAAACTTTATGGGAGAATCCAAAGAGTCCAGACTTCGAGAATAGATGAAAAGTATGATGATAATGATGGTAAGTAAAGTATAATATTTTAAGCAAATCGGCTTATTATTTATTTACATTTCCATAGCTTAAAATTAATTACTCTTTAAACGAAGGAATTTTACATTTACTCTGATGCAGTGGGGACACGTCAAATATTTCTTTCATCACATGTGTAGCAGCTCCCACTCTATCGAATAACTTTAGCTGGCTTTCCTGTTTAATATTGGGAGTCCATTCGGAGCTTAAAATTAAAGAATATGTTCATTGTTAATGAAACATATTTAGGTACTAGTATTCAGTTTTATTTTTCTTAAAATTATTGTGAATGCAGCAGCAAAGTCCTTATTGACGGGCCGCCACTGCATTCATGCATGTGCATGATTAAGTAATTTATTATTTTAGGTAAAGAATTAATTATACAAATAGTGTAATAGTTAGCCCAGAGGTCTGCAGTGTAATCGGCGTTATACCTCTATAGTATCGAACTGTTCACACCTGTGGAGTAACGGTTAGCGTGTCTGACCGCGAAACCAGGTGGCCCGGTACATTGTTATAATGGTTTTATCCTCGCCTTTTTTGTGCCTTCCATTTCCTCACCACTCTGTCCATTGCATTTGGCTCTTTGATGTTTGAGAAATCTTGCGGAGAAGACTAGGGTGATGCATTCGAACCTGTTGGGGAAAGTTACTTGGTTGAGGTATTTTTCCGGGGTTTTCCCTCAACCCAATATGAGTAAATGGTAAGTAACTATCGGTGCCTGACCCCGGACTCATTTCACCGGCTTCATCACCTTCATTTCATTCAAACGCTAAATAACCTGAGATGTTGATACAGCGTCGTAAAATAATCCACTGCAAACTATCAAACCCTGCGCACTTAACAGGATTTACAGAGCTGCAGGTGTAAATAACAGTGAATTAAATGGCTTTCTAAGCACTTTCTTTTTATGTCAAGTGTAAAATGTTGGTGCTAGCTATACCCACTGAATATTGATGAATTGAAGTTGAGAATTACTGCAGCTATCAGGACAATTGGTAGGAGGATGTTAAGAAGAGTGTGGGATGAGTTGGATTACAGACTGGACATATTTTGTCGGGTCATGAATGGAGCTCACATTGACATCTTTAGAGTATACAGGGTGTAAGGGGTTTAAGTGCCGTTCTTTTAACAGTTGTCGGAGACTCTTTACAGGATCAAAAAATGTCCAAACAACATAGGGTCAAAACTTGATAGTTTTCCCACAAAAAAGTTTTTTCTTTCCTTATTTTATTTGCGTTATACTGCTTATATCGTCACTAAAATTACGAAAACATTTACATCAGTTGATATATCTAGCAATGAGTTAATATTAGTTTAAATAAATATTTGTGTGTTCTATCACGTTTTCGTGAAATTAAATAAAAATGCATGCTTAAATTTGTTAATATTTTGGCTTGAAAAATTTGGCAACGTGCTCAGCAGGCAGTACTCTGCACAGACGTAAGTACGAGTCAGCTGAGTTCAAGCTCCTTGTCCATAGCTCTACTGCCGAGCGGTTGGTAGTACAGTACAAGGTATTCGACAATGTCATACACAGTTTAGGAATATCATGTTATTAATTTATAGAGGAAGTCGTCGTAATTCAAATGAGGCAAGAAGGATGTACCGTCAACATTTTCCTCAAAGAAAGTTACCTAATCGGCGAACTTTTGTAGCAGTTTCTCAACTATTATTAGAAACTAGAAGTCTCTTATCTCGTTTCGAAAATTACACAACCAGAAATTAATTTAAAAAAATGGTACTGCTTTACGGAAGCGGGAGAGATTAAAATGTTGCATTAAAAAAACGTTCGTGTGGTTTTGTGCAGAAAACCATTATTGTTTACTTTTTAGACGTACAATTAATAATGAAACAATATTGTTACATAAAATGTAAATTTACCATAATGTTCTGTTAATGAGATTGCAGGTTTGTATTTGCTCCTGCATTAGAACAGAGCATCTGTTTTATGCCGGTTGAGACGGTTCCTCGTATAGGATGAGGAGATTTTCATTAGATTAGTATTTCGTGTTAATATTCTTATATGGATAGGATGCGCGGACGTGTAAGTTAGTTTCAAAATCTGAGACGGAAGTAACAGGTGGACAGGAAGGCCGAAAGGAAGCTAGGCGGACAGGAAACATGTGTCCAGGCGTGGAGTTGACTGATGAGGGAATGTATGGACTTTGCCTGCGGGTGGTCAGTAAGATGACGCCAAGCCAGGTTCCAAAAAAGAGATGATCTGGTATATGTCAGAGAATTGTCAGGACGCCGGAAGTGGGAGATGTTCTAGTTAACGAACAATTTTTGAAGAACGCGTCTTAAGTGACGTAAGTGTAATCATGGCCAATCAGGATTCTTAATAGAGACACGTGATATATAGATAGGAGGGCGAAATTCTATGTTTGGTGGTTGAAAGTAGGGGATAGATTTGGCAGATAGACAGAAGGCATATACAACGCGTACGGAGAGGTTGCACTCCACATATTCTCGGCAAACCTAACTCGGAAGTATAACAATTTACGGACTTAGAATTTTTTAGTGGTGTAGTAAGAAGTCGTGTGTTGCATTATTATTATAAGTCTGAATTCTTTCCTCTCATCACGTTATCAACTGTCCGTTATATTACTGGTGTTTTATAGTACAAAAGATATAATTACGTGAACTCAGAAATTAGTATACCAACTTGCGGGAAGTGAGAGCTAGATATTATACACTTGGACGCGCATTTCTGCTAACCTGAAACGAACACTTAATAATAATAATAAACGTTTTCATAGTTCTTACCAACAACTTCTGGTGTGCGCCTACATCATTTCAACTTACGAGCACGTCTCCCAAACCCCATGTCCCGACCGTTTTGCAGCTGACCTGGGACCTCATCCTCTACCGGAGTAATCTCGAGGAGGCTGGCGCCCAAATTAAACAGTGTACGTAGTTAATTATTGACATCGACGTGCCTCCTGGAGATACTTTCCATATATGACGAGATGGGCAGCCGAGGACGACGACGACGGCCGCTTCATAATTTGGCGTCCAACGTCGGGCTCGAGATGAACAACGTCGAGCCCTTGATGAACAACGTCGGGCTCGAGATGGCAACAATGACCACGGCGGGGATCGACGCGAGAGCCGACAGCCGACGCAGGGTTAATGCGGCTGATGGCAACAATGATCGCAGCGGGGATCGACGCGAGAGCCGACAGCCGACGCAGTGTTAGTAGAGCAGCTTGCAGTACCATGCAGTGTCAACGACCGACGGCCACAACACCGTGCAGACCCCAAAACAGCTGAGAACAATGATGGACGGTGGGGGAGACGATCAACCAGGCGTAACCTAGAAGACGTCGATACGTAAGCATAAAGGGTTTCATTTCAATTGTTGTGTCCATATATATGTACATGTGTGTAATTCATTTTGGTAGGGTTTATTTTGTTTTTGAGTTTAAGGGGCATTGTTGAAGATATATTGTATATTACATGTTACTGAGGAGCCAAACTAAAAGTGGAAAAATGGAGAGGTCAGTGGGGATGAGTCCTAGTCAGGATAAAGAGAAGTCACAAGAGTCGGATAGTGGAATGACGAACAGTGCGATAGAGCTAATATTAAGTCAGATCAACCAATTGATAGAAAACAGTAATAAATTGAAGAGTGAGATGGGTAATTTGAAGAGTGAGATGGCTGAGAATAGTAGCAGGCTAGAGAGCCAGTTCGGTAATTTGAAGAGTGAGATGGCTGAGAATAGTAGTAGGCTAGAGAGCCGGTTCGGTAACTTGAAGAGTAAGATGGCTGAGAATAGTAGTAGGCTAGAGAGCCAGTTAATGGAAAGTTCTGACGTATATCAAGAGCAAATTGGTCAATTAAGAAATATAATGAACGAGAGATCTAATAGATTGGGAAATATGATAGAAGAGAGCTATAATAGATTGGGAAATGTACTAGCCGAGAACGGTAATGAAGTGGAAAGTAAATTGATTGAGGATATTAGTGAATTGAATAATGAGGTAACCGAGAATAGTAATGAAGTGGAAAGTAAATTGATTGAGGATATTAGTGAATTGAATAATAAGGTAGCCGAGAATAGTAATGAAGTGGAAAGTAAATTAATTGAGGATATTAGTGAATTGAATAATGAGGTAGCCGAGAATAGTAATGAAGTGGAAAGTAAATTGATTGAGGATATTAGTGAATTGAATAATAAGGTAGCCGAGAATAGTAATGAAGTGGAAAGTAAATTGATTGAGGATATTAGTGAATTGAATAATAAGGTAGCCGAGAATAGTAATGAAGTGGAAAGTAAATTAATTGTGGATACTAGTGAATTGGATAATAAGATAGCTGAGAATAGTAATGAAGTGGAAAGAAAATTAATTGTGGATACTAGTGAATTGGATAATAAGATAGCCGAGAATAGTAATGAAGTGGAAAGAAAATTAATTGTGGATACTAGTGAATTGGATAATAAGATAGCTGAGAATAGTAATGAAGTGGAAAGTAAATTAATTGTGGATACTAGTGAATTGGATAATAGGATAGCCGAGAATAGTAATGAAGTGAGAAGTAAATTAGCTGTGGATATTGATGAATTGGGAGATAATCTAGATGAAAATTGTAATGTATTGGATAATAAATTAGAAGAGAATATTGATGAATTGAATAATATGGTAGCCGGGAATAGTAATGAAGTGGAAATTGAATTAGCTGTGAATATTAATGAGTTGAAAGAGAAACTAGTTGAAAATAGTACTGAACAGAAAGATAAGTTAGCTAAGAATATCAATGAATGGAGAAATAAACTAGCTGAGAATTGTAATGAAGTGGAAATTAAACTAGCTGTAAATATTAATGAGTTGAAAGAGAAACTAGATGAAAATAGTACTGAACTGAAAGATAAGTTAGCTGAGAATATTAATGGAGTGAATAATAAGAAAGCAGGAAATAGTAATGAAGTGGAGAGTAAATTAGTTGAGGATATTAATGAGAATATTGGGGAATTGAATATTAAGGTAGCCGGAAATAATAATGAGGTGGAAAGTAAAATAAATATGGATATTAATGGATTGGACGATAATCTCGATGAGAATAATAATGAATTGCAGTATAGACTAGCCTAGGACAGTATCAGGTTAGAGAGCCAGGTGTTAGAAAGTTATGGAGCATTCAAGGAGCAAGTAAATAGAGTAATCGAAAAGTTTGATGAGTTTGGGAGCGAGAAAGAGAATGCGAAAACCATCACAAACATGGGGCGGAGGGCAGAAGAAGCCTTCCCACCCCACAGAGGGTACAATAGCAATGACCATAATGACGGTTGGACCTGCGATCGGCCACACAGTGCTGGCGGTCATGGTTTACAACCCTACAATAATGACACGCGATATTTTGTGAACCGATTTTCTAACAATGGTACAAAGCGGTACTGCAACGATCAAAGGAGTGAATACAGGAAGGGCTATTGGAGGCCTCATTTTTCTGCAGGAGGAGAAAAAGTGAAGTGGAAGCATGCTGGTAGATTTAATGTGAGGAGTAGCGTGTCTCCACGTGTAAACTGTCAATTTAAGAATGGCACAATGACATATGAGGAAGGCCGCATGATTCATGATAGACATCCAGGCGACGTACCAGGTTAATGAACGAGAATTTGTGTAAAGTTGAAAATAATATGATTTTAATTATAAGAAAAATAAGAATGTGTTTGTTTTGTGCATGTAGTATTTGAGCGGTATAAGCAACTAGAACCAAGAACTAACGTCAGTGCTGAAAATTTTAACCTTGGGAAAATTTTTGTAACTTTTGTTTTCTTTTTTTGCCACCTTCAGAATTAGTTGTTTTTTTTGTGTGTTTTCTTATAAGATCACGCGATAAGTAGTATTCCCTGTGGCAATAATTTAAAGATGATATTAAGAAGAATTAATAATGATTAATAATAATGATAGAATATTTTTTTTAATTAACTTCATTTATGTTCATTCATTTGTAGAGGTTGAATGATTCGATTTGAATATGTATCCATTTTTTTTAGAATCAATATTAAGTGCCAGCCCATCATTTTTTAGTTCGAGACATAAAGTTGTCCTCTATATTGAGGGGACGTTATTCGAGATGTGTATTCAAGGTTGCAGCTTATGTATGAGATATGATAAATAGAGTCAGTTAGTATTTCAGAAGTATTGTGCATCGTTTAGTATAATTTTGATTCTGGTTAATGGTTATTATTTCGGTTTTATGAATGTAGATGTGTTTTGAAGGTTGCAGATAATGTATGAAGTATGATATAAAGGGTTAATTGGTATTTTAAAATGTATTGTGTATTGTTTAGTGTATTTTTTATTGTGGTTCATAATTCTTATTTCTATGTTATAAGTATAAGTATGTATCAAGGAACCGATCATGAATGTGAGTGAGAGAGCGCCATTGTATTCGGATGTGCCCTGAATGTTACGATTGGATGCTGTATATATGTCAGGTAGAAGTCAGTTAAACTGGCGTGTGAGATGTAAGCAGGCGTGAGGTGTGTATATAGATTCATACATGTGAATAGTTGTAAATATGTACTAATTGTAAGTGTAAATTTGTACATAGTTTGTAAGCATAGCAAAAGGTGTATCCAAGTGTGACTAATTAGGGGACACCGGAGACTAGTAGCGAAGGTATTTTATGGGACGTCTCATAACAACAAATATTCCCTTGGGAATATTCTTTGTTATGAGAGGGCATTTGAGACGGTTCCTCGTACAGGATGAGGAGATTTTCATTAGATTAGTATTTCGTGTTAATGTTCTTATATGGATAGGATGCGCGGACGTGTAAGTTAGTTTCAAAATCTGAGACGGAAGTAACAGGTGGACAGGAAGGCCGAAAGGAAGCTAGGCGGACAGGAAACATGTGTCCAGGCGTGGAGTTGACTGATGAGGGAATGTATGGACTTTGCCTGCGGGTGGTCAGTAAGATGACGCCAAGCCAGGTTCCAAAAAAGAGATGATCTGGTATATGTCAGAGAATTGTCAGGACGCCGGAAGTGGGAGATGTTCTAGTTAACGAACAATTTTTGAAGAACGCGTCTTAAGTGACGTAAGTGTAATCATGGCCAATCAGGATTCTTAATAGAGACACGTGATATATAGATAGGAGGGCGAAATTCTATGTTTGGTGGTTGAAAGTAGGGGATAGATTTGGCAGATAGACAGAAGGCATATACAACGCGTACGGAGAGGTTGCACTCCACATATTCTCGGCAAACCTAACTCGGAAGTATAACAATTTACGGACTTAGAATTTTTTAGTGGTGTAGTAAGAAGTCGTGTGTTGCATTATTATTATAAGTCTGAATTCTTTCCTCTCATCACGTTATCAACTGTCCGTTATATTACTGGTGTTTTATAGTACAAAAGATATAATTACGTGAACTCAGAAATTAGTATACCAACTTGCGGGAAGTGAGAGCTAGATATTATACACTTGGACGCGCATTTCTGCTAACCTGAAACGAACACTTAATAATAATAATAAACGTTTTCATAGTTCTTACCAACAACTTCTGGTGTGCGCCTACATCATTTCAACTTACGAGCACGTCTCCCAAACCCCATGTCCCGACCGTTTTGCAGCTGACCTGGGACCTCATCCTCTACCGGAGTAATCTCGAGGAGGCTGGCGCCCAAATTAATCAGTGTACGTAGTTAATTATTGACATCGACGTGCCTCCTGGAGATACTTTCCATATACGACTGAGCTGGCAGCCGAGGGCAAGGAAAGGCGTCGTGGGCACCAGCAACGACGACGACAGACGACCGTAGCAGACATGGCGACCCCAACGACGACCGACCGCTGCACGGTATGTCTGTACCCGCTTATACTGGGTACTTCTAAACCCCCTCCTCACCGCTTGAGCTGTACTGTATACTTCTAAACCCCGTCCTCCCCATCCAGCAATCTTTCCAAATGCCTAATATTGTAAACTTTAATAATTAGTTAAATATTGAAATTAGAAAAAAATTGTAAGGACATTTTTTCTTCCTTATGGCATGAATAATCGTCAGTTAAAATAATAGCACTTATACCCCTTACACGCTGTGTAAAAGCTGTTAGAATTCGTCTATTAAATGACACTAGCTAGTATATAGCTGTAATACTTACCTTGGTATAACAAATTAAAAGCATATCAATCATTTATGTAACGTACACGAGCCTCAGGTTTATCTATGTATCCATTCGGAATACTCATGGTTATGTTTTCTTTTATTTCATACTTCCATTCCGACCTGTTTTATAATCGATCATTGCAGCCTTATCCATTTCGATGTATATAAATCCCAGTTTTTATTGAAAAATCTCCCTTCTCATATTTCATATTTCCATAGCTACTCGCGTCCGTCACATGCAACTGGTGACACGTTTCGCCGCTGAATATCACATTGCATTCACGTCCGTGGGTTCGCATTCAATTTGACGTCGCAGATAATTGTTTATCTGCCGACCGAAGTGTGAGCTGATGCTCAGAAGCTCAGAAAATTCATTGGTCACCATGACACAGTGCCATTACACGCAAGCGGAAAATTGCTGTTGGTGTCACGACCTTCGTGGTATGCACACGAGTTTTGTGGTCGCGCTCGTAACAGCGTGCGTGCGGCTCACTTAGGGTTTCGGCCATTTGTAACTGTGTTGAATGAAATAGCGAAGGAGGTTAAGCGTGCGCATATACTGTATTATTGTCTGTGGGGAATTTATTGTATTACAGATGAAATATTGAAAAATTGTTTAATGATTGATTATTACAGTATATTGATTACTAATTCAGCAGATAGACTTCAGGAGAAGATAGTAAACAAATTAATTTTTTTTAAGGCGGCAAATGCACATTGTTAGCCACACAGGAGGGTAAGAGTAAGCATGAAGAGTTTGCAGTGATTAAGTTATAAAACGCACATTTGAATTCACACCAAAACAATTAATTTGTTTTATATGAGAAGACTTTTCAGACAATCATAGACTTTTCAGGGTTTTTAATACACTTATAACTGAGTTTTTGTACATTGTTCTAGAAGCACAATGCCCACAACAAAAATACGAGATTTAGTAATAAATTTAACTACAACTGTAGAAACGAGAATTAATGTAATAAATGAGATATACTAATCCAGGCCTGCAGAACCCGTAAGTAGGGGAAATATAACGTCAGCTTCATTCCACTTCTATTGGGTATGATCGACTTCCGCGTAGAGTTGTTTACATTCTTTGCACGTGCAAGGTCCATCAGTGGTGGCACTGTAATTTTCGAAAAGGATTGTAATAAATCCATTGTATTTATAATGCGTTATCTCGTTTCAAGGTCTACAATTATGCTAGAATTCCTGTCTGTAGTTTCTTTGAGATTTCTTTGCACCTAGCCTGCTTTAGATTTTCGAAAACATTCCTCCTATCATCATCTAGGAAATATAAATTTATAGCATTTAAGTAATGAACATTGAAAGTCACTATTAATTTCAATTCAAAATGAACACAAAGAGTGACGTCCCTAATTTAACAGCACAGGCTATAAATAAATAATCAATATACAGTTCGTAATAATGAACTTACCCGAAAGTTTGTGCATTCCATAATTCTTAATATGGGCTTTGTTGAAATGTAATTTAATATTGAAATGACGAGAAGGAATAAATTGGATGGGACACAGTAAACAAGCAATTCTTTCGTCTTCAACAACAAAATATTCCCATTTCCTTTGGAAGTAGTATTTCTTTACGGGTTTAGATTTTGCTATGTTCCAGTTCTCTTTAAACTGCAGTACGCGTATTGTGCATTTATTTTTTATTTATATATTTATTTATTTGGTTGGAGTGCATTACAATGTTGAATGACAGCTTTGACATCCGTCATATAGCTATCACTCACTTATCAACGTACAATTTATTTGTAGTTCTATTAATAGTAAAATCAGTTATGACTAGTAATGCAAGTTTTGTAAAAACAGGAATTAAAACTTTATTAATGCACGAAAAATCATAATAATTTCTTCAAATAAAGTAATTAGTGTGTTGCTTGCATACAACATTTCCGACTTATTCCATTTTAGTAGAATACAGAGCACGGAGAAACAAGTCTAAGACTGTATTTAACTTTTATTTTACACAAAAAGTGGACTTAATCGGCTTTACTAGTAATAGAACGATGTATACTGTACATAAGTAGACCTTCTTACATTATATGCACACATATTTTTTAAAATTTATTTTACATGTCTTTTAACTTACTTATTTCCTTCCTTCATTTTTCTCTTACTTTCTAAAGGTATGTTCCTAAGGATTTTATTATCTGTTCATTTGTAATTCTTGATAGTGTATTGTATACCTACCGCCGCGAGAATGAATGTTGATGCAGCCGAGCGTAACTAGAACGCTATGGCAGCACTGGTAGAAAAGGTGGGTGCGGTAAGAAGGGGTAGTAAGACAGTCGCTTCGAGGAGTTACAGTTCTTTAGGTCTGTACTAATCAATGATTACAAAAAATGGCTCAAGAACAATAGTCGCATACAAATGCTCCAATCCTTCGTAACTTGAACATAACTCATGCCACCAAGACGAACAATGCCACACTAACCCACTCTCCATCGTTGCTCTCCTGACACCCAGGACATTTAGTTAGTTCCTGTGATCCAGTCTGCTTCTAAGGCGACGGAGGAC
Organism: Periplaneta americana; assembly: GCF_040183065.1. Classification (NCBI taxonomy): domain Eukaryota; kingdom Metazoa; phylum Arthropoda; class Insecta; order Blattodea; family Blattidae; genus Periplaneta; species Periplaneta americana. The sequence continues at coordinate 106,688,177 of NC_091119.1, read as the reverse complement.
ATATGGAAGTTGACGGTTTTGAGGGCCGAAGCTCAAGTCGTCGAGAAGTAACATTTACATTTTTTTTTTTTTTGCTGTTTGCTCTCTCAGCTTTTGCGCTTTCTTCTTTTTTTTCCTTTTATTATCTCCTTCCAACTTTTTTTATTTGTAAGGAAACGATGAATGGATTTCTGATATTTGAGCCTGTCTCTTCCTCTTCTTTTCCACGCTCCATTTTGGAAGTGAAGATATTTCAGCTACCTTCACTTTTAATCCCACTGTGGGGTTAATATCTTCATTACCATCTCCCGCTTTAGTTGTTGATCCTGAGCTTATATTTTCACCACTGTTCTCATTCTCACAATTTAACGACGTTTGTGGCTGCTTAAGATCTTCTGAACTTCTGAGAGTGACAAAAGATGGAGGAAATTGAACTTCGGTAGTAACATCAGGATTAAATGGACTGATTATTAGTTCTACATCATAATTTTTATCACATTCATTTTAAATAGTAATGAAAACAGTTTGAAAGTGTGAAAGTTGTCCTTGAAAAAGCGCATTGTGAATTAAATAAATTATAATTATTAGCTGGTAGGAGTGTGCGACGCTCATTCTGTGCACACTCTTTGCCGACATCGAGTCAGTTTAAGAATGTGTCACTAAGGAGCAGCACAATACGGTCATAGGCCATTAGTTCATGCCACTTCACTGCTACAAATAGGACTTCATTTTAATGTCAACTTGTTCCTTCTGACTGACTTATAACTCTGTAGAAAGCTCAAGTTCTCTTTTGAAAAAAATACATGTGATTTCAAACAAAACGTTTACATACTTTTGTAAATAGAAATTCTTATGCGACTCGACCAACGTATGTCTCACCCTTGTCAATAATCGATACTGAATTGAGTAATGCAAGCCAGTTTCGTAGCAGGCATACCAACTATGGAAAATTCACGAGAGTACTCTTACCCGACCGCGCACACTTACCCTCCGTTACCTTAGGTTTGTTGCAGTTATCTATATATTACAAGATATTATGACTTTACCAAACAAGCTATGGAAGATATTTTACAAAACATTTCGATTTACGGTTATATAGACTGTACATTGTTCACGTCAATGTAATGGTATGTAGGCCCATGTTATGTTTTTAGTTGATTATTTAACGACATTATAGGTAAACTGGACGAGAAGTGTGCAAGATTTGATAGAGATGCGAGAGCTCGCTTAATATTCTGCGGTTCTCAAGTCGGAGCCACAATAGATATTCTAAGTATGGTGAAATATGTTCTTCAATATGCTGCCTATAATTCTAATACACATACAGTATTATGGACACGTTGTACAGTAGCTTTATGGCTAATTTTGTAGTCACATCAGTTAATAGAACATCGCAGTAATCAAATAAATACATTATCAGAGTTTGAATAAGGATTTTTTTCAAAGAAAAAGGGAGAATATGTTTTATGTGAGTTACGAAGTTACAAACTGAACACACTTTTTTGCACGATCATGTTATTGTTGTATTTACAGCTATAGTTGTTAGGACTTGAAAGTTAGAATTCCCACACAGAGACTTGTTGCTAGGGAAACCATTCTTCATAACATAAAACTATACTGAAATTAACCCATTACACTGCACTTATTGTTACTTAGTTACAGTTACAGTGCAGTTTGCGAATACTTTGGAATAATATTGCTCTAAATTTTCAATGCAAAATATATTGTACTTGTATTTTAAAAATATGATCGTGCAAAAAAATGTTGTACAATAAAGTTTTGTGAAGTGCATTACAAAATCTCAGAAACTGAAAACTCACTTTGTTCGTTTTTCAAAATTTTCTCGATTTTGTAAAAACAACTTCCCAACCTTGTATCGTAATATACTATTTTGTAATATTTGTAATCTGATTGCTCCAACTTAAATTTTCGTCAAAAGTAGACATCTAGATTTTTAACAGTTGAGCTATAGGGCATAAAATATTGTTTATGACAACTGATAGTGCATGTTGAACTTCGAAAGACGATAATAGTTCCTCGTGTTCATTATAAAAATTACATAGGTATAAAATATTAAACATTTCAGTGTAAGATTCTAAGGAAATATAGAAAGGAGAGTTCACACCTGTGGGGTAATGGTTAGCGCGTCTGGCCGCGAAACCAGGTGACCCGGGTTCGATTCCCGTTCGGGGCAAGTTACCTGATTGAGGATTTTTCCGGGGTTTTCCCTTAACCCAATATGAGCAAATGCTGGGTAACTTTCGGTGCTGGACTCCGGACTCATTTCACAGGCATTATCACCTTCATGTCATTCAGACGCTGAATAACCTAAGCTGTTGAAAAAGCCTCATAAAATAACCTAGAAAAATAAAAAAAAATGGAAAGGAGAAATTTTATTGTCATAATTGACGACCTCCCTCGAAAAAGCGTATAACATGAAATTAATGAAATATGTGACTTCGGTGGAAAAAGTAATTTTAAAACATTCATTTATAACAATAAATGAATGCATTCAGTAGCTGAACAAACTTCTATCTTTGATTAATCAAATGCAGGGCCGGAAAACAGCCGCTCTCAGAGCGCTTAGCTTCTCCCACTACAGTTGCTGTTGCACGGATAGTCATATATAGACTTCGTGGAATTGCCACGAGAATCGTAAGGTTTACTGCACACGCGGTATAGACTGTATGAGAAGGGAGCGTGTAACGGATAGAGTATGCCTCTGATGTAAACACTGAGCAGTATACTGCGGTTATAATAAAACATGTATCAAGAAATATAATGAATAATCATTGAAGTAGGAACTATCTAAACATGTAAATACACAATTATTTTATAGTGAGATATATTAACTTTTAAAATTTAATGTAAGATACATCATCCTTGAAAATGTGCATTGCAGTGAAGAGTTACGTACGTTTTGAGCGACTGCAAAGTAATCTCCTCCGATGGTCACTAAAACAGTTTTTATTTTTGGAAAATGTACGTTCAACATCACACGCTGTAATAGGTGCATATTTGAAAAACGGGAAGTCACTACTTTTTAGTACACAGACTTCAGACGTCTTGTCGTGACCTCATGGTACATAATTTATAATACGAAGTTGTGAGTAGGCAGAATTTTGAGCAATAACGTTTCTCAACTTAAATTTCACTTTTTCTGAAATTAGTGAATTGTTATTTTGGATAACGGTTTGTGATACTTTATCCACTATATTACGGGCTTCTGAGTATTGTAGTTTAGACGATTCTAACAGGGTGATGCTTTTGGATAAGATTTTAAAATTAGAATCAATGACAGAATATCTTCCAATAGCTGTTCAGAAGCTGTTCAGCTGCAAGAGCGGAACTGTCTGTGCTATCCAATGCATCAATTACCTCCATTATTTTGCCGTAATATTCTGCATAATAATTAACAGCATCCAACCACGTTCCCCAACGTGTCAAGACTGGCTGCGGGAGTAAGGGTATTCCAGGGGAATTTATTTGGAACGGCAACACTCTCATTGTAGTATGTTTGATTGAATTCTTGTCTGAACTGAACAAATGCTAAGCTTTGACTATTCCAACCACAGTAATGCAAAAGCAAGTGCTTACTTAGGTATATATTAGCTGTAGCTGCTCTATCTATTTGGACCGGTCTCAACTCTTAACATGAACTGCATGTACTACGAGACTGGGCGGTCGCTCACCTCATCTATACTACCGTACATCGGCAACCTGATTGCATGCTGCGTGTGGCAATTTAACGAAGTCTAGTCATATACATGGGTGGACAACTCGTACTCTCAAACTGTGAACAAACTCAGTCAGGTAGAACGAACTCTGTGCTAGCTGCAGTGTACGTGGCCTTGCAACACGAGTGGTTGCTGGTTCGCTTGCGTCTACAGGAGTGGCGGCTCGTCATGAGTGAATCACAATGTAATCCGTTTAAATATTTTCCCTTTATTAACGAATGGGAAAACAAGTACTTTTTTGTTAAGAAGGAAGGTAAAGCTGTGTGTCTTATATGTTCGTCTACACTTTCTTATGCGTCACAAATTTCTTAAGAACATTGACAGTCATTATCATGATCTCATTCATTACACTAAAGTAAGATAGCTTTGCAGGGGTGGCATGTTATACAGGTTTTCCATGCTCAAGGAAGAAATAGAATTTTTTACGATAAGCGAAGGTATAAAATTCCACAACAAACAGATCCAGCATGGTTTTCTGATCTTGTTTTTTTTTTGACGGACATTTGTACACACCTTAATGATCTGAACGTGCATGTACAAGGAAAAGATAACTTGATCATATATATGATCGACCATCTGAGAGAATTTCTAGGTAAATTAAGAATGGCAGTATCAAGTAGAAAATAAACAACATTCACCACTTTCCTTCACTAGAAACTGTTTTCAAGAGCGATGAAGAAAGCTTATCAAATATAAAACCTTCCTTCAAAACCTCTCAACAGAATTCACTGGTTGATTTGGAGAGATAGCGACAATGGACAAGGTATGGAGATTATTCTGCAATCCCTTTGGGTTTCAGCAGATAAAAGCTCCTGAAAATTTGGAACTAGAATTGAAAATCTGCAGAACAGCACGCCGCTCAGAGTTTCGGCGAAATCAGGAATCGAAATGTTCATAATGCTGCCTAAGTCATAATTTTCAAATCTATGCTTGTTTGCCTCCCGCCTAGCAGCCATGTTTGGTTCCACATATGTGTGCGAGTAGTTCTTCACTATGATGACCAACAACAAAACTGTTTGGCGATCCAAACAATTTAGTGGCTGTTTTACGCTTATGTGTTTTCAAAGTTGAGCCAGATTTTAATGCTCTGACAGCAAGAAAAAGTTGCCAAACGTCTAAATGTACAGAAGGAGTTCAGGAGTAAGTTTATTTCATTTTCTGTTTTATGTATAAAATTACTTCCTTGATTTTGTGATTATTTATGAATGTAATACTTTTTTAAATCTCTTTATTCTATAAACACTTGTAAACTCTGATTACTTTCTATGTTTCAATGGACAAATAATAACTAATATTAACAAACAGTATAATAAGTGCTGCAAGTATATTTGTTGTATCTTGAAAGGGTTGTGTTTAATTTATGTTTCCAGAACTAAATAATAACGTATTATAATTTACAAAGCTTGGCAATAATGGAATTTCAGTTTTGTGTATTTATTTATAGGTGTCTAAAACTACTGTAGGCCTAATTATTGTACCATGCATAATTTTGAAATACAAATAATGGAGTAGGCCTCTTTAGCTTTGAGTATTTAGTTACAGCCTGTCTAAAACTACTGTAATTATTGTACTATGCGTCTTTTTGAAATACAAATCATGGAGTAGGCCTAGATATCACAATCACCTGCACCAGCCGCCACAGCCCACCATGGCTTCTGTAACGAAACTACACACAGCTTGTAACTGCAGCGGCTGCCTCGGTGTGTGCCTTTTTGTGCCAAGGCTTTTAGCGCCTCGGGAGTACGAGTTGCCCAGCCATGGTCATATAGTCTACCAACTGCTCTGTTTACTACACGAGTTTGCCACCCCTGATCAAATGGCTCTGCGAATAAATATAGGTCTCACGAAATATCCCCATGAAATTATTTTCTTTTCTCCTGAAACGTGTATTATAGATTTGTTAATTACAACCTTATTCGAGGGAGGTCTTCGATTATAGTTGGAGTACATCAGTAGAAATGGGTGAATTTTTAACGTAAATACTAATGTTTGTTTATACCTAAAAAAAGGTTATCAAAATCAGTATACGCACCGATTTGGATGTCTATAATAGTTTTTTTGTATCGTTAGAGTGTCTCGGTTCAGTTCTCCCGTGTCAAGTGCTGGTTTTGCGCTTGGCGTTGCGGTCCTGCCGTCGTGTGAGCGAATCTAGGGCTCCTAATTGAGTGTAACGAGCGGCGACTTCCTCTTCCGGTGGCGCTAGCGTCTCCTCCCCACCCTCCACACTCACGCTCCGTAGAAAAACAAAAGAAGGAAACGTCGCGGATGTGTTTCCTGTCGCGGCAATATGGCGGGCGGGGCGCACGCCCCCGACATGACAAGTAGTAATTGTTTCGAAACTGAGAGGAAAGTTGCTCACGGGTAACGTAGCGTAACGCTGTGTTGCAGGTTGCATACTTTATTAGAGAGGAGAGCTAGAGCTATGTCTCGGTTGTGCTGCCTTCTCTCTGCTATGTTCCTCTTTCATTTGCTTTGGCTTAAAAATTCGTTTTTCCACATTTGACGTTAATTGGTTTTAGTAACATTTTGAGTCGACTTTCAATACAGACTATTTATGGCTGATTTTTTTTTCTTTTTACTCAGTTGCTGAAAAGAAGTGTGTGCTTATTTCTAACCGTTGTATGATTTTCGTCTCACAAAGATTGAATGTAATCTCTGGTTTGTAACGATATTAAATAAACCTTCGAAAGTGGCTAACGTGTCATGCCAACACATGACAAAATAGTTCCTTTCTTGGAGAATGTTTGGCGTTGGTGGTGCACAATCGTGATTAGTGTAAGAACAACCCGACTGAGGGATTCATTTTTGAAAATGGTTGTTGATGACGACATGAAGGTCGTTATGATACAATGATAAATATGATGATGCTGGAAATTTTATTATACTGATATATCACTGAACAACAAGAATTTTGCTTTGACTTAAAACAATATGTCCCTTATGGTTTAATGTGCGCTAAATCCGAAAATGCGTTTCTTTTCTTCGTATCACGTAAGGTTTTTAAGATATACTATAATTTCACTTTTCGATAAGCGTTCCCCCACGAAACATCAGGCGCAGGTTGGGGGGTTGTAAATCATAACCAATGGTAATGCATTTTATGAGTTTATGACTTATTTCCGGTTTCTTATGGTTGTTAGCATGTTCTTTTGTACTTTAATAAATAAACAGATATTGGTCCTTTCTATTAGTAAATTTCATAATAGTTCTAAGTGATGTGTACGAAATGAACAAACAAGAGTGTGGTTTTCAGTATTTAAAAGAAACGTTTACCAGTCTGAATGGAGGCAAATTAAAATAGGGCATTTTCATCGGTCCACAAATTCACAAAATTATGGCTGATTCTTTGTTTGAGGAAAAACTTCCCGTTACAGAAGAAATGGCATAACTCGCTTTCAAAGATGTTTGCTCAAATTTCCTTGGAAATTCTAGGGCAGACAACTACATAGAACTTGTTGTGGAAACCATGTTAAGTTCATATGAGAAAATGGGGTGTAATATGTCTCTCAAAATACACTTTTTACATTCTCATTTGGATTTCTTTCCTCCTAACCTTTGAACGGTAAACGACGAGCATGGGGAAAGATTTCATCAAGAAATATCCGAAATGGAAAGGCGATACAAAGGAAGATCATCATCCAGCATGCTTGCAGACTATTGTTGGTTTCTTGTAAAAATAGTCCCGGGTCTAGTTATAAATAAAAGTCATCCAGAAAATTCTTTTAAATGTAAGTTCAAATTCCGAGATTTTTCTCATTATACGGATGAAATATTTTTATTGTTTTAAACTATGTAAATCATTTTTGTATCCAGTACAAATTTTTAAAGTATTATGAGGCATTTTGAATCCCTAGTATGTTGTAATTTTACCAGTAGCCGTGGAAAAAAAAAATCAATTCATTTTCACCGGAAAATGGTACGTGATGGGACGATTTGGATCTTAAATTCAAATTTAGGACACACATATTAGTAATATTCACCTATTTTTATTTCGGAGCAAGACAAAAAGTAAAAATTTGTTGTTCAGTATACTTACAATGTGATAAATGATTGATGTTACTGAGGATCGGAGAAATTGCTTTCCATTCTTGTAGCTACTCTTGTACGTAAACGGAAACCTTGTACAGAACGATTCATATAAACCTTTACAAAGTTAATGAGTTATCTACCTATGGAAGCTAGTATAAACTTGAAATTCAGTTCAGTGATCTCACAAACAAAACATTCTAATGGGAGCAGATAAGATTTTTTTTCTTTTATGATGTTAATAATGTCAAAAGAAGTGCTTATACAAATTTTGGCTACTAGATCGCAATTGCAAGGCCCGTAAAAATAAGTTCGCCAGGGGCCGTTAACAGAACGAAAACACAATTTCATTGGAACAATTTATTGGAACAGGCATAGCAATTCTTGAGCTATTTTTCAACATATTCCCTACCGGAATTGTATCATGTGTTCGACAGAGAGGTGCAGACGGCTGTCAAACGCTGGTTCCGATTCCAGGCGACTGACTTTTACGACACAAGGATACAAAAATTGATCCCATGGTATGACAAATGTCTCAATTCCAGTGGGGTATATGTTGACTAGTAGCACAAAAAATAAATAAGCCTTTCCATGCAATTTTGCTTTTTTCTGTAAACGGTCCCAGGGAAAGTCACTTTCTGGATGGTCTCGTAATTGCAGTCGAGTGGCCAAAATTTATATCAGCACTTTTTTGACATTAGTAACATGGTGGAAGAAAAAAAATTAACTTTTTTATCTTCCCCCATGAGAATGTTTGCTTGTCAGTGGCTCTGGGACTACCTACCATCAATTGTTGACTATTATGACTACTGTTGGCTGCTAGTAATTAGTTCGCAGTCTCTAGTTTCTGCAGTCATAACACGAACATGCAGTTTGAAATTCGACAGCGTGTTCTTATTGTGAAAACGTATTGGAAGACAAATTCCTTGATTCAAACACAACGGGAATTTTGAAGAGAATTCGGTGCGCGCAGTGTTGTAACCAATAAAAAAATTATCGATGGCAAGAAAGCTGGAGACAACTGGCTCGCTTTCTCAGGGAGAAAGGAAAACAGATCTGCAATGAGTAAAGATTGTGGTGATTATGTTCGAGGACGTTTAATTAATTTACCAAAGAAATCATTGGGCCGATTGAGCCAGGAGACAGACTACTCGTATGGCACATGTCAGAGAGTTGCAAAGAAATCGGGCTTAGAGCCTATCTAAAAAAATCTATGGCCCCCCAAATCACCTGACCTAATCTCTTCGGACTTCTTATGGGGCTAACTTAAGGACAGTATACAAAAAGAGACCGCGGTGACTTGCTGAACTGCGTGAGGTCATTAGGAATGACATCAGCAACATTGACTAGTAGGCCTATACACTTCGGAGATCGCCACGGAATACGATGCGACGAGTACAGTTCTCTATGGATGCAGGTGGAAGACATTCAGAAGAGTGCACACGCTTGCTATTATTGGTTGAGAAGTTTTGTCATTAAAATTGTAAAGGCTTATATGAATATTACTTAATTGGATAAAATAGAAATTGTCCGGTAATATAAAGAATGCGAAAGCGCACACAATGAAGATTACTATAGTAATATTTTCTAATTTCATTAAAGGAACAGTTTAATACAACATAACATAGAACAAGAAATTTAACTCATAGTTTATTATGAGGGGTGGGTGGAGCGGAGAAAAATTCTCTTTGGCACTAGGACTCGAACCCGTGTTTTCAGCTCTACGTGCTGACGCTTTATCCAATAAGCCACACCGGATTCCAGTTCCGATGTCGGGTTGAATTCTCTCAGTTTAAGTTCCACCTCTTATTTTCCCTTTAGTGGCCAATCCTCATGCACTGTGTCACAGATGTGTGACAGTGGCACAATGTCCAACACATTATGTGCAGATGTGCACTCATTACGAGTGACTAAGTGGCCGGGATCCGAAGGAATGAGCGCCGTCTTAAATCACTAAGTGATTATTTACGCATATCATATTATTATGATATATCTAAGTAAATATGATATTTCCGTGCAGGAATTCTACATTATCATATGATGAAGAATGGGTGGATAACAGATAAATGTTAATAATGTTAATGCACTCACAGAAAGGGTTAAAACAATGCGTTACTTCAAGGATATAAAAAGTACTCATTGCAGTGTAGCATTTCTTACTTTGGAAAAAATATTTTTGAAACAATCATCCAACACTTTCAGTGTTAAAGTTGACGCGATTGAGGCATTACGAGCTCTCATGTTGAATTACCCTAAATTTACATCTTCTGTGCTGAAATGTGTCCGGGTTCCTTGTGCATCTGTTGAATAATTTGATGTATGAAACCTTAATTTTTTCATTATTTTGACGCCTATGCTTTAATTAGAGTTTAAAATTATTAGAATCTGTTTTAAGTGGATGAAAAATTGAAATGAGCTAATTAACATTTTAAATTTATAATTATCTTTTTATCTTAAAGTGTTAATTACTGGGTAGAATACGTGCGAAGTAAATTATAAAATAATTTGGTATAATACAGAAGAAAATAAATGAATCATCTTAAAGATAGTTTAAAGGTAGTATTTGTAGAAAAAAGATATTCTTAAGAAATATTTTACTAATTTTAATTTATTATATAGTCTATTAATATTATTTTTTTGTAAAAAGGGCTACATTTCCTTGCCTTGAATACGGGATGATATGGCTTGTAGAAAGTGAAAGAGAAAACATTCAATAATCACAGTGCAATTATAGCTTTACCCACAAACAGGCTATCTAATGCGCAGACAGTTAGTTGGCAGGACAAAACTCTTTTTTAATAAAGTCTAAGTGCCTTACTGCCCTTTTATACTACAATAAAAATTAAAAATAAAGAGTGTCATTGCATATTTAAAGTACTGTTGGCTGTTCACAATGCAGAAAAATATGAATAAACATCGTTGCATCGGAAATGAAAAACATACAAATATTGAATAACTCTTCTCGGGTTCTCAGCCAGGTGAGTTGGAGATTAGCTTCCAAGCTTTCGACGGCTAGCTCTGCCATCTTCTTCAAGGACGAAGTGATGTGGGACGAAAAAAAAAATCGAAAAATCGAAGGAGAATTGGGAGGAAAATTTAAAAGGTACGCAAAACGCGTCCTTGCAAGGGGTTGGGGGCTGTACAAAACTAAATATGTGAGCTCCAAGCCTGTTGGCCACTAGTCTCACTCCGGGTTACGCTGCTCCCCTGAAGGAGCTCTAGAAAATTTTGAAGGGGAAGCCGAAATTGGACGTAACCTCTTAGGTACCACATACGCGAGGGGGGCTGAGACTGATCAATTGATCACGGAACGGGGCGAGGAGGAGTTGGCTGGTGTGTGCCGTTAGGATGGCAAGACGCTGTCATCTGTTGTTCGATGACAAAGCAGGTGAAGGCCGTCGGAAGAAGCGCCGTGAAATCTAAGCTGCAATTTGAGAGGTCCCTGTCCTTTCAATTTGCGACTTATTGAGTGACCTCGTATGTTTAATAGACTATTAATATTATCTGAACTAGGGCATACATAATTTATAAGAAAGGTGGAATATATATGGGGAAGGGCATATAGGTCCGTGGCCCATTTCTTATAGGGCTCATCCCGACATTTGTCTTACGCCTTAGGAAAACCACGGAATACCTTAGGCAGGATGAGTTGTCTCATATAAGAGACTAGCCAATTTGGCTATTATGTTGGAGGTCATGAGCCTTGTTGATTTGTCTCAATTTCGAGACCAGCCATTTGGCTATATGATGGCTCAATTGCGAAGAGGGGGAAGAGATGTGATTGTTAATTAGGGGGATTCATGGGGATATGAGTGCAGGTCCGTGGCCCATTTCTTTTAGGGCTCATCCCGACATTTGTCTTAGCGCCTTAGGAAAACCACGGAAAAACCTTAGGCAGGATGAGTTGTCTCAATATCAGAGACTAGCCAGTTGGCTCTTAGGTTGAATGACTCTATGAATCGATGGATATATACTAGCCAATTGGCTCTATTAGATTTCCATCGATCAACAAAAGTAGATAATGTTATGGAGGGATTTTGTTTAGCCCAGTTAAGACAAGGTCATTTTACAGCGGTTGCACTATCCAAGGAGTCTCATGGAGTTGAGTCGTGGCTACCAAAACCTGGGAGTAACGCCAGCCTCCCTGTCCTCCTGTCTCAATAGTATAGCTAATGGACCTGTCTGGTGTCTACGTTGTAACCTAGGATCATACTGGCCGAGGCCAGATATGAGCGGGTTGGGGTTAGCACGAGCTTCCGCATACAGGTTCCTAGCCAGTCGAGCAATGAACTCGTCTATGGTTGGCAACTCTAGTTCATCATGGAACTTTCTTCTCGAGGCGACTCGGGGGAGATGGGTAATGAGTCGAATCACCTGGTTTTGGACAACTTGGAGTTTACGGAGATGGGACACTGCCGCAAACCCCCATGCGGGTGCGGCATAGGTAATGACAGAGCGAATGAGGGCCTTATACATGGTAAGTCCTACCCTCAGGTTGTCAGGAGTTAAGGCCGCCAGAATGGGATAGTGTCTAACTATTAGCCCGTTGGCCTTACGAAGAAGGGATTGGATGTGATCTCGGGCAAAATTAGCAGAATGCTAAGAAAACACGGGATTAAAACCATCCATAAGCCGCCCACAAATATCCAGAACTTGCTGAGACCAGTTAAGGATGACCCTGGTCTCAAGACACCTGGTGTCTACAGAATACCTTGTGAGTGTGGGAAATGTTACATCGAGCAGACGGGACGAACTATTATGGAACGCTGCAAGGAACATCAACGCAGCATAAGACTATATTATCCTGATAAGTCTGCAGTAGCCCAACACAGCCTAGAAACTGGTCATAAGATGGATTTCGGCGCCACCACCATCTTGGACAAGACATCAGGTTACTGGGATTTAGTTATCAAGGAAACCATCGAAATCCAGCTAGATGGCAATAATTTCAAGAGAGACGGGGGTCTACAGCTGAGTACAGCATGGAAACCTGCCATCAATACGCTTAGACCACCAGCACACGGCAGACATTCGGGACCAGCAAGTAGCGCCTGATTGGCTGCCGTGTCCACCATCCAGAATGCGCCTGTCGGTCGGGACTAGGTACTAGCTCCTGATTGGCCCGCAGCGGGTAGCCCTACTTTTGCATATATACCGGCTAGACGTGGTCCCACATCACCCCCCTCGCGTATGTGCTACCTAAGAGGTTACGTCCAATTTCGGCTTCCCCTTCAAAATTTTCTAGAGTTCCTTCAGTGGAGCAGCGTAACTCGGAGTGAGACTAGTGGTCAACAGGCTTGGAGCTCACATATTTAGTTTTGTACAGCCCCCAACCCCTTGCAAGGATGCGTTTTGCGTACCGTTTAAATTTGTCCTCCCAATTCTCTTTCGATCTTTATTTCGGTCCCACATCAAGATATTTCAGTTTTAGATGATGAAGTGCCGCCGATTCCATCTGGGTCCGGCGCACTTCAGGTCATTAAGGCTAAAAAGAAGGAGAAGAAGGGCTCAGCTAAGACTGAACAAGGCGGCATTTGTATCGCCAGTGAGCTCACCAAGGATAAGAGAACTGCTCTCTCTACCTTGGAGCAATTAGAGGCTGCGACTCTTCAAGTGTGACCGAGGAGGCAGCACCCCCCCGCCGAACCTGAGGCCCCACAGGACACGGCTGCTGCACCTGAGGTAGATCTGGCAGCAACCCGCCCCCATTCCCCAGCTCGTACTCACGTGTCGGAGAGTGAGGACGAGAAAGATGATGTTGAGACGGCCATACTAGGCGACGTGGTGATATCCCATCCGTTATTATTACGCCAACCTTCACTGGCTCGCTGGGTCGACTGAACTTAGAGTTCAAAGCCGAATACGAACTGTTGGGCTTATGCTCGTACAGGACGCGCGGCGGGACGGCCGTGAAAACTGTTTGCGAAAGGGACTACGCAAATCTTTGCAGGTTCCTGACCAAACGGGGAGTAGCGTACAACTTGCTGCGCCCCAAGAACGACAAGTCTCTGCGATTTGTTTTGAGAGGAATAGATATCCACACTGATGAGGAGGACATCCAGGGTGACCTGGAATTCCAAAACATAATCGTCCGGCGAGTGACGAGGATGCACTCATCAAGGACAAAGGCCAAACTCCCAATGGTCATTGTCGATGTGTAGAATTCCCCCGAAACCCGGGATACGATGAACGCCTTGCGGCAGTGCTGCCTGATGAGGGTAACAGTTGAGGACTACGTCCCCAGCAAGCGCCCGCCTCAGTGCAGCAACTGCCAGTGGTACTACCACATGCAGGCTAGCTGCAAAGCGCAGCCTATGTGTCGAGCTTGCGCACGCCCCCATAGGACTAAAGATTGTCGCAATCCGCACGATGTCCCCGCTACATGCGCACTCTGTAGTGGCGCTCACACCGCCAATTACGGAGGGTGTCCTGTAGCACTACAGGTTAGAGATGCCACGGAAGGAACGAGCAGGGCTGCCCGACGGAGGAGGGCAGAGCTCGAGGAACAGCGGACGCTCCAATACGAGTGGCTCCGTCAGCAGCGTGTGGAGCGAGCTGCGAGGCTGCAGCAGCTGTGCAGTGGCCTCGTGCGGAGCGACGCACGGAACTAGGGACGGTCCGCCAACAGAAGCAGCAGGCGGACATCCCTTCGCTTTTGGATGTGCCCGTTGCCGCGCCTCTGTGGTCCACCGTGGCAGAGACAGCCCCCCAAGCTGCTGCCAATAATGTAGACCCCTTTCCCTGCGCCCTAAGCGCAACAGGGGCAGCAGAAAAGCCACCAAGGCTACCACGGTTGAGTCCATCTCCGCCCTTGTACCACTGGCCCAGCAGGAAGCTATTGCAAGCACTTCGAAAGGCCCGACCGGTCAAGGCGCTACCTTGGACCAAGTTCAGCACTTTGCCGAGGCGTTGCAATTAGAAAACCCCAATCTCCCGCTCGCCCCAATCCTAGAAGGATTAACGAGAGTGATAGTTCTCCTTATGGAGAATTCTATGTCTGCCCTCCCGGAGATATTTAAGCTCCTAACCTCCCTCGTTTCTCTCAATGGCCAGACGAAGTGATGGAGTTGCTAGGTTGTGTATATGGAACGCCAGGGGCCTTAGACATGATAGACATGAATTCAGGGCTTTCCTGGACGCTAATAATATAGACGTAGCATTTATAACAGAAACGTTCCTGACACCCCAAGTAAATTTAAGATGAGCGGGGTTTAAAGTCTATAGACTAGATAGAGCGGGTAGAAGAGGCGGAGGTGTAGCGGTGTTCGTTCGTTCTTCGATCGTGCACTGTGAGTATCTCCTTCCCCAACTAGCGGCATTAGAGGCAGTGGCTATTAGAGCCTACATAGGCAGACTCCCCTTTCTGCTTATGGCTGCCTACAGCCCTCCGGGCACACTAAATGAACGCGTTTAGATATAGTGACAAGTCTATCCGATAGATTCGTAATCGCCGGCGACCTCAACGCGAAGCACGCTAACTGGAACTGTCAACGCCCCAATCGGCAGGGCGATAGGCTTTTTCTAAATTCTACAGGAAACGGATACGTAGTGATGGCCCCTAGGGAACCCACGCACGTACCGGATGCTGCAAATCAACTTCATGACATTTTGGACATCGCTCTGGTGAAAGGTCTCACAACTAGAGCGAGGCTAACAACCCTGGATGATCTTCCGTCCGACCACCTACCGGTGATAATGGAGATCATGCACCCAGTCGAACACTGCCCAACCGCTGAGAAATTCAACTACAAGGCGGCAGACTGGGTGATCTTCCAAGACCAGGTAGCCGCTACGCTTCCACCACTCCCCCCTGAAGTCACTCCGGCAGGGATAGATAGGTCAGTTAGCGACCTGACGGAGTGCATAAAGAAGGCAATGGTTGCTGCAATACCGAAACGGTATTCACAACCGGGACGGATGCATCTCCCAGCCTATATTAGAGACCTAAAAATCGCCCGCAATAGAGCAAAAATATTGTGGAAGCGTACTAGGTTAGACGAACATAGAATAGAAATGAACCACTTGCGCAGGCGGATCAGTGAGGCGGTCCACGAAACGGTCGTGGATGCTTGGAAATCCAAGGTTGAGACGATGGACAGCAGAAACATGTCAGATGTCAGGCGTGAATCTCGAGCTCTGTCCAATCCGTCTCAATCTATTCACCCATTAGTAGTCGGTCCATATGCCACGGTCTTTACTCCTGAGGAGAAGGCTACCGCACTGGCAGACGTTCTAGAGACCACTTTTCAACCCGTGGAAAAAAATGTAAACTTGCCCCTATATCAGAGCTGTTGAGGAATCGGTTCGAGACCTCCTTAGCAGGGAGCCGGAAAATGAGATACGACTTGCGAACACCCACGAGGTCGCCCATTTCATTCGTCGCCTCGGCCCTCATAAGGCCGCAGGAGCCGACGGTATCCAAGGAAATATATTGCAGCATCTCCCAAGGTCAGCTATGAAGCTCATAGCAGAGATAATTAATAACATCTTGGCTTCCGGTCACTATCCCATTCCCTGGAAAGAGGCTCACGTAGTTCTCTTTCCAAAGCCCGGAAAGGATAAGACGAATCCAAGCAACTATAGGCCTATTAGTCTCCTCAGTTGTCTCAGCAAACTGGCGGAGCGGGTCATACATAGACGCCTCACTGAAGTAGTGTTGCCCGAAATCAGGAACGAGCAGTTCGGTTTCCACCCTGGTCGTTCCACTACACTCCAGGCACTCCGCATGACGGAGGACATTACCTGGGCTATGAGCACGAAGCGTGTAGTAGCTGCAGCTTACCTGGACATCGAGCGAGCATTCGACAAGGTTTGGCATGAGGGACTCCTCGTTAAGTTACTGGGCATGGGAGTCCCACATGGAATGATACGCCTCATTTCTAAGAACCTCCGAGGCCGTACATTCAAAACCCGTGTAGGCACTAGTTTTTCTCCACCCCCGTGAAATTCACGCAGGAGTCCCACAGGGTTCCATTATCGGGCCCATACTTTTCAATATAATCATTAATGACCTCCCGTTTCGCTATATCCACGGCAGAAGTAGTCATCTGTATATCTATGCTGACGATACTGCCCTCTTGGCGATGGGCAAAACCTACAGATTAGCGTCCCGTAGATTGCAGTCGATCTTAGATCACCTCCAGCCGTGGTTCCACGACTGGAGAATCAAGATCAATGTAGAGAAATGTCAGGCCATACTCTTTTCACTAAGAGCGAGACTCGAAGAAATACCAAATACTGTAGAGAACTAATACCGGAAAGCAACGCGATTAACATGGTGTCGGGCGGCGACACGAGAACACTAGCGCTGTCTAGCGGCTTGGTTTGAACAATGCTTCCAATATGTATTGCTTCAAATACCGTACGAAGCTCTCTACTGAATTTGATTGCGTACATAGCTAGGAGGGGTTGGGAGGAATTGTGGTAGGCCTATACAGTATTACATGAGAGCTAAAGAAATCATTACAGAACGGTCAGATTTACATTCTCGTTAATTTAATTGTCATAACTATTGAACTAACATTATGATGCTAATAATAATATTATAAGATGTTTTAAAAGAGATATCACTTTGGTGAAAAACAACATTAAAGCTACAGTGCATACTTCTTAATTGTCCCATTAGCTATTCTCCAGGTTACTGATGCATTACTTTTTTTAGCCTTTCTGTTCTTTTTTCCAGTCACTGTTCTACAACTTATTCTGTCACATTCATATTTTACAAAACAATTGATAATTACGTTAAGGAACTTATTAACGAAAACATGTTTACAATCTTTACATACTGAATTAGTTTGATCTATTTTTCAAAAATAAGGGCTTTATTTTTACACCTTGTCTGCTTGATGAAAGAATTTTTCTGAAGTACGTGTGAAATGTTGATCGAATAATTTTAGATAAAGAAACTGAATAAGTTGTGGGAATTAGAAAATTAGCACTGTCATACTTTTTATTTGCAATGTGCTGATAAATGCCTGTCAAGTTTTCAGATTTGAAACTAGCTAGTTCCAGTTTGCATTTCTCATGTGGTATTCTGCTACAAGCCCACCCTATCACATATGTTAGTGCATTATCTGGAATCATACACTGATCATGATTACCCTCTTCAAGTTCAGCGGTTTCTACAAAACTGTTTTCTGTTGCTGGATAATCACTGCAGATTCTAAATGAACTTTCTTCAATCTCCTTCGTAACTAAAAAATCACTGACTTCAATTTCACAGTTGCCTATCTCTGAAGGTGTTAAGAGCTGGCAGCTCATAATTCCTCTGACGGCAGACTTGAATTTACAGCTGTCAGGGGTAATGTTATTACCACCCTTAGAA
Source organism: Periplaneta americana (assembly GCF_040183065.1). Lineage (NCBI taxonomy): Eukaryota > Metazoa > Arthropoda > Insecta > Blattodea > Blattidae > Periplaneta > Periplaneta americana. Next base: position 106,670,111 of record NC_091119.1, on the reverse strand, counting down.
CGCACAATAGAGAAAATATTTTCAATATAGTCTTGTGTTATACGTCTTTTAAGCAGGAACCGAAAGTTAAAATTTTGTTCCAACCCTTAAAGCAAGGAGGGTTTGTCCTTTTTTCGCTCAGAATTTTCAGTTTTGAAAACAGACTTTCCAGTTTTTGTAGAGTCGTCCAATGACAAGAAGTAGTTTGTAAAGCCCTGCGTGAGGATTTAGCATTGTTCATGGTCGATGAATTAAAATAGTCAAATCCACGATCCACTAGCTCTATAAACTCTGCTGTTTGAAGAGCTTCTTCAGATAGTGACTGAAACTATACATGAGTTTTTATGGCCTTGCTGACTGAATGACTTAGCACCTGTACAGACAGACAAACCCTCATGGGCGAGAAAGGTGGGACTTCTATATGTTTTTGTCTCAAATTTGAGCATAATCGAGGATTCATACCTTTATCCTTATTATACAGTTCAACAACATGTTGCCACTTGTATACTTCATCTTTGTACGAAAGGCCGTGCCGCTTAAAGTTGTTCTCCATCTATTTCAATAAATGGTTTATCAACCTCGCATCCCAATAAATTCCTCATTCTAATATTACTGGCTGCCTGGCCACTAACGACTACTTTAGGAAAATAGCCACATTTCCTAACCTCGCGGAGGCTTCGGAAAGAAGATCCTTTAGAACATCACCGGGCGTGGATTTATTAGATAGGAAATATCCTATTATCTGCTTGTAGTTGGTTTGCAAGCCCCTAATCATAAATACTAAAGCCTGATTTGCGGGTTTCAATTCTTCACTTTTTGTTTCATTTTGACTCTCGTACGGTCCAAATTCTACAAAGCCATCGAATAAATATGATTTTGCAATATACGAGAAACTTTGTTTCAAAGATATCTCGTCAAGTACAATGGAAACAACTCTCTGAGCTGGTGTCAGACTTCTCGATTTTATCTTAAGAAGTTACATTATTGTCTCATTGAAACCTGGACCAACACCCAATTGTTGCAGTCAATTACGTAAGGAGCGAATAGTCGGCAGACAGAAAATCTTCCTCAAGTATCGATATGCATTCGGTGAAGCATAATGCAATGCCAGTGCGAAATTTTTGTCATACACGGTATATCGCCTTCCCCTAGGTTTTCTTTTTCTTAGCTTCAACTGAGATTTAAGAAATGAATCTTCTACCAGCAATTGAACACATTCTAAAGATGAATGAGATTTTTTCAATTTTTGTACGTCAGCTCTCAGGGTTTCAATGAGTTTCCTTTGTTTTGACATAATTTTCTGCGCATTCCTTAGTTTGTTAATAAGAAACGTATTTTTTTCTCAGACGAAATTTTTTGTCTTTTAGGAGTTCTAGCATTCTCCAAGTTATCTATAACAAGATAAATTTTGTGCTTTATAAGGCTTGCAATATTATATTTCGAAACATTTTATATTGCAATTATATTTGCTAGCATCACAGCTTCTTAGACAGGCAACTATTCTTACTTCTAGCTCGCTGCAGGCAACACAAGAAATGTTTCGATCTCCTCTCGCACGGCCGACCCTCTCGTCAACTTATTCAAACCTTTCCGCTTGGAGCGCTGTTAGTTGATGTCGCACATATGAGAGCTAGCTTTCCGGTATTAGTATCTACAGTATTTGGAAATACCACCACCACCTACACTTTTCGGACGAGAAATGCCGTGGATGAACCAAATTAAATATTTAGCGATCATTATGGACTCTCATCTCACCTTCCGAGATCACATCCAATCTCTTCTTCCTAAGGCCAACGGGCTGATAGTTAGACACTATCCCATCCTGGCGGCCTTAACTCCTGACAACCTGAGGGTAGGACTTACCATGTATAAGGCCCTCATTCACTCTGTCATTACCTATGCCGCACACGCATGGGGGTTTGCGGCAGTGTCCCATCTCAGTAAACTCCAAGTTATCCAAAACCAGGTGATTCGACTCATTACCCATCTCCCCCGAGTCGCCTCGAGAAGAAAGTTCCATGATGAACTGGAGTTGCCAACCATAGACGAGTTCATTGCTCGACTGGCTAGGAACCTGTATGCGGAAGCTCGTGCTAACCCCAACCCGCTCATATCTGGCCTCGGCCAGTATGATCCTAGGTTACAACGTAGACACCAGACAGGTCCATTAGCTATACTATTGAGACAGGAGGACAGGGAGGCTGGCGTTACTCCCAGGTTTTGGTAGCCACGACTCAACTCCATGAGACTCTTTGGATATTGCAACCGCTTTAAAATGACCTTGTCTTAACTGGGCTAAACAAAATCCCTCCCTAACAATATCTACTTTTGTTGATCGATGGAACTATCATAGAGCCAATTGGCTAATATATATTCATCGATTCATAGAGTCATTCAACCTAAGGAGCCAACTGGCTAGTCTCTGATATTGAGACAACTCATCCTGCCTAAGGTTTTTCCGTGGTTTTCCTAAGGTGCTAAGGCAAATGTCGGGATGAGCCCTAAAAGAAATGGGCCACGGACCTGCATTCATATCCCATGAATCTCCCTAATTCCTCTAAATTAATTAACAATTACATCTCTCCTCCCTCTTCGTAATTGAGCCATCATATAGCCAAATGGCTGGTCTCAAAATTGCGACGATTTAACAAGGCTCATAACAACAATCACCTCCTACATAATAGCCAAATTGGCTAGTCTCTTATATATGAGACAACTCATCCTGCCTAAGGTATTCCGTGGTTTTCCTAAGGCGTAAGACAAATGTCGGGATGAGCCCTATAAGAAATGGGCCACGGACCTATATGCCTTTCCCCATATATATTCCCCCCTTATTATAAACGACGTATGCCCTAGTTCAGATCCTATAAATTGTCTATTAAATATACGAGATCACTCAATTAGTCGCAAATTGAAAGGACAGGGACCTCTCAAATTGCAGATTTAGATTTCACGTCGCTTCTTCCGACGGCCTTCACATGCTTTGTCATCGAACAACAGTTGACAGCGTCTCGCCATCCTAACGGCAAACACCAGCCATCTCCTCCTCGCCCCGTTTCGTGATCACTTGATCAAATCTCAGTCCCCCTCGCGTATGTGGTACCTAAGAGGTTACGTCCAATTTCGGCTTCCCCTTCAAAATTTTCTAGAGCTCCTTCAGTGGAGCAGCGTAACCCGGAGTGAGACTAGTGGCCAACAGGCTTGTTTTGTACAGCCCCCAACCCCTTGCAAGGACGCGTTTTGCGTACCTTTTAAATTTGTCCTCCCAATTCTCTTTCGATTTTTTCGTCACACATCACTTCGTCCCTGAAGAAGATGGCAGAGCTATCCCTCGAAAGCTTGGAAGCTAATCTCCAACTCACCTGGCTGAGAACCCGAGAAGAGTTATTGTATATCAAACGCAGGTAAAGCGTACAGATATTTTCTGTAACGGTTCAATATTGAACATCACTTATGCAGGCAGATGTGATTATGTCCACCAACAGTGGAAAGCCGTCACTTGGCATTGTAGAGAGAAAATCTGTGACATAGCCGGGTGACTGAAATAATGCACCTTATTGCGAGAGTGTTCACTCTACCCTATTATTTCCTGGCTTAGTTGTCTAAAATTGTGCCCTCTTGGTGTCACTTGTGAGGTTCAGACCTATCTTCGGGCACTTGACTAAACAACAACTTAGTGGAGTGCGAAGTAGTATAATAGATAGCACTAATGGTTTTGTCAGAGTGGTTTAATTTGGTTACTATTAAAAAAGATAAAATATTCACATAAAGAAGATAATTCCATATACGTTGCTCGTTATCGAACCAGAGGATATTTATAATATGTTGGGAGGAGTTATGAGGAATTGGAGTCCGTTATAGTATTGTATTCCTTGCAGGTTTCATATCGGCAAGAAATACTGGGATTTTAGAGCAAAACGTATTGAATTTTTGGAGTAGTTGAAAATAGTTTGAGCCTCTGGAAATTGTAGCAGTTGTTTTTAGCTTTATAGCTTAATAATGTATTATCACACGTATTATCTTTAGAGATGTAGTCACGCCTCGAGTGTGTAAATACGTCGGATAATTTTGTTTATGCTTGTGCATAGTTTACAGTAAATACCAGCGTCGGTATTTGCCTGGTAAGGTAAACCAAGCATATTATTGCTATTTCAAATGTCAAGAAAAAATTGGACTCCAGGGTATGCTGTATATAATTTTAGTAATTCGTGCCAAAGTGAGTGAACGATAAAGTTTCGAAATATGCCCTTTCTGGTAGCAACGATCCAACGTGAATTGCCGGCCACGCCGAAGGCTGTTATTTGTGTCTCGGAAATTTGAAAAGAGAGAGAGAGAGACTTTAATAGGATATCAAAATTTTCCATCCACAAAAAATCTGTACGACAAAGACCCAACCAGACTTTTGTCACTAATCTATCGTTGTAATTGGAATAATTTCTTCTTTTAATGAAGGAAAACTAATCTGAAAATAGTACATTATGCAACGAGCCTATAATGGTAGTAATTAAGACGCAAGTATGATTGTTTATGAAACGAGCGCAAGCGAGTTTCATAATTTTCATACGCGCCTCTTAATTACCATTATAGGCAAGTTTCATACGACTTTTCATGCTCGACCATATTTCTAACTTGAAAGTATTCAAAATTATGGTTATGTGCGAACTGACCTGAATTGTGAGATGTGCGCAGACGCGAAAGTATTGATTTTTTCCGAGGCCGAATTTCATTGATCTTGGCATAGAATAAGATTAACATTACTCTGGTATAACCTGAAAATTGATTTAAAATTGAAAAACGAGATGACAAATTGAATTTATTTGAATATTATTTACAATTAACTCTAATTATTATAGTAACAGAACATAACCTTCTGCGACAGTGTTGGATTTCCAGCCTCCGTGACTTTTCGCTAATTCTCTTTCGATTCCATATCCTAGAATAATCAATACTTGCGGTTTTATAACGATACAAAGGTGACTTGTCATTGGCTGAACACCTGTAAGCTGGCTTGTAATTGGCTGAACACCTGTACTTTAATGACATGGTATGCTACCAGGTGTATAATTACTACATTTCGGCATGGTCGAGCATAAAAGTTATTGTACTATTGCCTCTTCAATAGCTTAGAACAAAAAAATTCAATTATTTGTCTTCATTCTTCCACTATATGCAGAAGCCTGTTCTCCTTCGTTTCTGTATCATTCAGCTCAGGTTGTCATGGCATCTCCTTCTGGGTTGGCCCTATTTCTTTCTTCCTATTGATAGGTTGTCCCTTGGTGTTGTAAGTCCACGTAACCGTTTTTGGCGTGTGAAGTAATGGGAACGTTAAGTGCAAGAGTTTTACCTTTGCCTAATTCAGTCTGACAACTGTGTTTGGCAAATGGCTGATGTGACGTGTATAGGAAGTGGTACCATTCTCAGCTGCACTAGCAACATGCTCACAAACTGGACACTATACTCTAGGACACATGTCAAAAACGCTGGCACCAGCTGCAACTATCCTATTTCTACGCATCCCGTTCATTACGTTTATTTAATTTATATATCCTTCCATATACTCATTCATTTTATTTTGTCCGTATTGCATGTTTTCCTCATGGTGTTGCTCCATTCTCAATACATAAAAGTTTCTTGTGCATTTGTGAAAAATGTATTAATCAATGTAGACTAAACAGCTTATTCTGAAATATTAACATAACTTGGAGCTCAGGATGCAACAGTGGAACCTAATTGAGAATAGAATTAAATGATTTAAAGGTAGGGGATATAATCAATTTTCAGTGTACTTTGGAGTGCAAGATTCTACATGTGTACGTATAAATAACTTACATATGATTTGTTAGAGGACTGGGTTTTCAGAACTTCCCTGAGGAATAGAAGTTATTTATAGACTTTACGGAAATGAGTTTTAAAGCATTCTCGTTACACAATGGGAACATTAAACATCAATTCCGGTGACATTTTGTTGAATATAAAGGAAACTAATGGCAATTTATCTCTTCTATTAAACATAATTCACTACACACTGTATTGCTGGAAACTCTGTAGAGATTTCAGGGTGAATTTACAATAGAGCAATTCACGTACAATGCTTTGTAACAGACAGGCCTCTCAGGGAGAGCTACAGCCTAGCACAAGCAATATTAAATATACCTCTATGGTACTGCACCTACATCACGTATGCTTCCTCTTAAACGTATTAAGGTGGTTATTACGATTAATTCTGTAAAAATTATGGCCAAGATGGAAGGATTTTGTCTCTACAGGGAACCATTTTTCGAAGTTTATTGTTGATAATAATAAACTGAAAGAGGAAGATTTCGTTGGTTCCGAAATCAGAAAACTTTCTAAAATTTAGAACTCAATAAGTAGTATGCGTCTAGAAACCTGGAAGGGTTTTTGGACTAGTGATTAGTGAATTCCTTCATATTTATAGAACTACTTGAATTATTTTACTACAATTAGAGATTACAAGTGATGAGCAAGGATAAAGATTCTGTTGGGACATTTCTCAGAATAAAATAATAGTAAAATGGAAGACGTGATCTAGTACGGAAGGAGATAACTGTTCGTTTTGTTTTGGAGAATAGGAATTATAACAAAAATAATTATAAATGATGTAATAAATTTTACCAAATTCTTTATGTAATCTGTACATGTTCGTCTACTGGCAATATTGAAGGCTTCAAATTAATCTTATCTGACTTCACGTATTTTGTTCCACAGATCTTATATCAGAATTGTAACTTTGGGATGTGGAACAAGTGAAAATTACACAAAAATATGTAATATATTTTAAGTAGATCAATTCAGTTTATAAGCATAAAATGTTCATAAGTTGGGTAGAAGATATTATAAACTTGAAGGAACTTTTCAATCTTGTTCGAAACTTTACTGTTAGCCGTTAAAATAATCATGTAGCTAATTGTAGGTAATAGTGTATGAATACTAACTCTTTTTTTTTTCGTAACACCTGAGACTAACAGAAGGTATATGGATATCTGATTTTGTCTTTATTAAAATTACGAATGTTCAATATTAGTACCGAAAGTATCATGATATTTAACACAAAACATTAGGGAAAGAGTATACTAACAATTTAAGGTTAATATTTTTTTAAATTTGGAATACACTTTTGTACGGTGTTATTTCATGCGCTATTCTTAGGGCTTTCTTTTGTAAAACAAACACATGATTAGCTTCAGATTAATCCGTATTACACAATGGAATGAAAATATGCAAAGGATGCTCTTTTAAGGTTGTTCACATTGCCAATATACGATAATGATCTTAAGCAGATCTCAATTTAATGGTAATATATTGTATGTGTGTTTTCCAGTTAAGTGATTATCCTGTTCCAGACAAGGGAACTTTGTGGTTATAGATTCTTTCATATCAATCCCACTTAACTTCATATTGTTGGAAAACTTAAGAGAATTGCGTAGGACAGTGACCGGCATGTTCCGTGCTCTGTGACGTCATACCACAGAGCCGCCACGCTCTTTGCTCGGGAAACTCTGCATACTGAGCACAGCGAGGAGAGAAGGTTCAACTAAACAGTGGTGGCACGACGCCTATGCAATGACAGCGCGATCCATTCGTCTGAGGTAATATGGGAACAGCACAATTACAATACATGTGTACGAAAACAAAACTGTACATCCGTGATAAATCAATGTAACAGAATATCTTTGTTTGTAATCAAATTTAATGTACTTATAGTAATATGAAATTCATGATACAGCCAGCTGCAGAAGCTTTCGCATTATGTAAATGAGGCTCCGAAACTGCTATAAATATACAAATATAGAAATAAATATTTTAAGCAGTACTACAACACTTTGTCTACTCGGAAACTTGAAAACAGTTCAAGTGTTTTTAACAGACATTTTCCTACACAATATACAGATTGAACTGTCTAGGCCAGCCGTGGCGAAAAGGCCATGGTGCGCCGAGCCACTGTGTAAGCTACAAGTGCATAGCACCTATGGAGGGAGGCGGACAACCGAAGGGGAAGTTAATGTTTAGGACGTGTAACGAAGGAAGAAATGAACAAGAAAACATAGGACACATTATCACAACCTAAAATTAACTGTCTTCAGAATGTCTCTGCGACAAAGTTTCAAAATCAGGAATTATGTCACTTACTGCCAATCGTAGTTGATCACGAAGGTATTTGTCTGTCAGTCGTGATCTAAATTTGATTTTTACTATTTTCATTGTTGAAAATGATTTTTCACAAACGTAAGTTACAACGAACATGGCTTCAACAGAGCTAGCGAAAGAACGAAGCTTCAAATATTTATTTTTTCCAAAGATTTGAAAAGTTCAATATCTGTCAAGTCCTTACATCTAGCTTTCATTTAACGTCACATTGTAAATCTGTAAGTTTAAATTGAAAATCTAACCGCATTATTCGTACATCTGCTGTAAAAGAATCGACATACAGAGATAATAATAATAATAATAATAATAATAATAATAATAATAATAATAACACTTAAGCTTTTAATGTTTCATCAGTAACATGTAGTAACTTATAATGCCGTTTTATGTTATACAACCGTTTTCCTAGTAATGTTTGTGTACAAATCATACATTTAATATTTTCATCATATTGTAAGCAAAAGAATGCATCCTCCCATCCTATTTGAAACTTTCGTTTTTTATAGAGGTACATGGTTTCGAGAGAGATATTGCGACGATACGCCACTCGCAGGTCCGAGACAAATACAAATAGAACGGAGTTTGACTCCAGTGAGTAAGAGGGTGAGGGTTGGGGTTGTAGGTAGGAAGCGAGAGAAAAGACTGCGAGCCACAATGTGCTCGTGAGTCGCATTTTTGCCGCGGCTGATCTAGACCCTAACTTGGTGAGTAGTATGCAAAGTATATTTCAACTTTTGAAACACACCATCACTTTGTGTTACTATCGTGTCCAAGCTAAATGCTTTGTCGAGATCAAACTGTGTTATGGAGTATGGAGGAATGGCGAAGTGTTTGATTTGTGGCAAGCTGTTTCAGCATGTAAAGAAATTCAATATCATTGCCATTATTCTGTATGCCACACAAATGATTATGACAAATATGGGGGGGATATCGACAAATACTAGTACAGAAATTGAAAGATAAATTGTAAAGTGAAGATAGGGAACACACTGTCAGTGAATCAATGGTAAGCTTAAGGCTTAAGATATAGGATTTCACTAGCCATTGCAAAGAACATGCGATTTTTTAATGACGGGGAATTTTCCAAGAATGTTGCCATCATGACCGCAGAGTAGTTATTCCCTAGCAAAATACAGGAATGTGATTCCATCAATTTATCTCCAAGAACTGTCGTATCATTGCTGCACTGACGCCACTGCGCTGGTGCGTGTTAACAGTAATACGACTCATCTGCTCGCTCTTCCAAGCTCTTGATGCCTGACTGGCTCTTACGTCATAACTGCAGCTTCTGCCGGCCACTGGCGTAGGAGGTCGAAAAGTAACGGACAACAATTTTTTGTGATAACGTATTTAATGGGTAAGAGGAACTAAATAATGCACAAGAAACTACAGGTTTTACCTATTTTTCAACACAGGAACCAAGTCTCTGGACACATTTCTCCCATCGTCACACCAGATTCAATACACCTCCGTTTTATGGCGTATAGCCACCTGCGCACGACTGGTTTCACTTCTTCATCCGAACCGAAGCGTTGGCCTCATAGGAATTTCTGCTTTTGTCCAAAGAGGTTAAAGTTAGACGGTGCAAAGTCTGGACTGTAGGGTGGATGATTGCCGCCTCAGTACCTCTGACATTGGGTGGTGTTGCAGCGGTCACTGTTCGGTCGGTATGTGATTCGTCTGTTTTTGGATATAACAATACCTGGACAGAAGCAAGTGTGCACTTTCACTGTGAACTTACAATAGAAAATGAAAGTGATGTCCAATAACACTGATACAGGCATGGATGTGTTTTCTTTAATTTCCACAAGTTTCCCAGTTCGTATTGTAAAATAGTCCCTTATACGCAGTTTTTGCAGCTTGTAGTTGATCAATTGTGCGTGGGAAGTCTCGATACACTTCAAATTTTACTTTTTTCCTTAAATAATAGTTTATGTTATCACTTCTAGGGAGCGTGGGGACATGGATTTTAAAGATGATGCATTGTCCATAAAACACACCTAAAAGCTGTAGAAATCTATAAACTGTGTATGCAATGGCGCACTCTTTTTAGAAACCACGCGTATTTGATTTCGTCTTATGCAAGTTGGCCAATGAAATTATGTAACGTCAGAACAATAACGTTCATATTGATGTTATTTTTTCTACTTCCATTACTTTATAAAAGAAGAGTTTTACTCGTAATTCTTTTCGAACGGCTCAATGCGCTGTTGCAAGACCTATCCTATCTGTTTGTTGTGCTATCTTACGTAATGATTTTGACTGACTCTACATCGTACAGCCACAAATATTCTGTAACTTATTTTCGGTCAGTTTAGGTGGTCTTTCACTCCGGCGTCCTCCACTCAGTCTGTTTACTGAATTTATCGATAAGTGCACGATCTGTATTACGACATGAAATTGGTGTTTCTGAAAATTTTACAGAATATTTCTGCTTCACTAATTCCATATTACTTAGCTATTGCCTTCGCGAAACATATACGCAAATTCTGTAACAAAAATGCGTTCTACTCCAAAAATACCCATGGAGTCTACCGTTAGTCACTGGTTGATGTTTTTCCGGGGTTGTTCCTCAATCCATTGAGAGCAAACGCTGGGTAACCTTCGGTGTTTGACCCCGAACTCATTTTGCAGGCATTATCACCTTCATCTAACTCAGACCCTAGATAACCATCGGAGTTCATCATCATCATCATAATCATCATCATCATCATATTCATCATCATCATCATCATCATCATCATCATCATCAGCCTTCAAGTATTAGACCCCAGTGGATCTGTTACGGTCTCTTGCCGCGTTTCCTAGGTCTTCCTAAATTTCTTCGACCTCTTGGGACATACGATAAAATCTGCCTGGGCCATCTAGAGCGATCCATCCTCTTGACATGTGTCTGCCACTGAAGCCTGTATTGCTGCAGATAATGGAAAATAGAGTCAATTTTTAATTTCTTCAGAATATCTACGTTCCGATGATGGTCGAGAAGAGAGTATCCAGCAGTTTTTCGCATGAATCTCATTTCGGCAGTTGTAAGCCTCCTTTCGTCATATTTCCATGCTTCACTGCCATAAGCCAAAACTGCTCATGCAAGACTTTTGTAGATTTTCAGCCTTGTATGTCTTTGTACTTGCGAAGGTTTGAATACACTGTTGATGGTTCCAGCAATTTTTAGAAATTTTGAGATTTTGTTGTCTATATCATCGTCAATGATGTATGATATATTATAACCTAAATAGTTGAATTAATTCACACGTTCTATTAATGTGCCATTTATAATGATTTTGGGTGGAACTGGATCTTTTCCTAAAAAGGCCATGTTTTTGGTTTTTTCGGTTGATATTTCCGTATTCAATTTTGAAGCAGTTGTTTCTAAGTTGTGGATGGCTCGTTGCATTTCATCTTCTGATGTTGCAATGATAACTTGATCGTCAGCAAACAGCAGAGTGTCGAGACAAATGTTCTGGTTGATTTGTATTCCGGCATGATGGCCTTGCCTCCAAATTTTGAGGATGTGGTTATTATAAACAAAAGTGGTGAGAGTCCACATCCATGTCTAACACCTTGATTTATTGGAACCCAGTTAGATGTTTCATGCTGTTTGTATGGTAATTTCATTCTGGTTCGGAGCTCATAAAATTACTAATTAGCCACATCAATTGCGAAAATTATTGTTGAAAGTTAAGGTTATCAAATTATACATTTCAAGAAAAATAGCTTTTTTTAAATTTCATTCAGGAATCAACTTAGCCGTGACTTTAGAATTGCAGCAACTACAATAAGAGTTTCTCTGACTGGGTCGAACAAGTGTGCAGTGACTTTCCTAACGCTCTGTGGTACTAATTATTGTGAATAATAATACAATCAAAATTATAATTGGCCAAAAACACAATTAAATTTAGTTGCATTGTCATACGATACATACAGTGAATAACCTAAAGAATAATCAGTACGAAATGTACTGGGAATGACCTGTATAATAACAATAACGTACACCAATAAATACCATTAGATAGGATATTAGGGGTAAACAGAGAAAATTTAATTAACATAGGAGTATGCCTTAACCACATTACAAAAACCTTTACAGAAACAATTAATACAGTATACACACTGTTTCCCAGATATAACACTATTATTCATACTGCGAATTCTGGTATACCACGAGCCTCACTATCTGACACTGCTATTAGAGATTTGGAGGTAGTTCCTTGTCATGCGGCATATTGTTTTATTCTACACGTGAAATTAAAAAAAAAAATAATAATAATAATTCCAGAGAATCAACGGAATGTTATATCACGGATGTTGTTGATGTTGAAACAAGATAAATATAATAATAATAATAATAATAATAATAATAATAATAATAATAATAATAATAATAATAATTTCTACTACCGCTAGCCACCGACGTAGCTCAGACGACATCTTGTTTGCCTGCTGATTCGGAGTTACGCGTTTTTCGAGGTTTTCCCCAACAATAAGGCGAATACCAGGTAATTTATGGCGAATTCTCTGCTTCGTCTCGCAATCGCTAATTCCATCGACGCTAAATAACCGAGTAGTTGATACAGCGTCGTTAAATAATTATTTATAGTTATTATAATAAGATAAAAATTACTACTACTCTACTACTACTGGTATTACTACTATTGCTGCTGTTGCCTTTTTACGAGAACAACTTCCCGCAGTTCACTGTTTAGAACAAATTCGTATTTTGATGACAAATTTATTTTATTACACAATAAATGGTCTGCTGCTATCACTTAATGGATAGTGCTTACGCTTCCCAATAAAGCGGTCCGTGCTTCGATTTCGGACGAGGGCGGAGATTTACTTCCATTGCGTCAAACTCACTCAGATTAGTTCTCACCAAAGAAACGCGAGTTCTGTGCTCTATATTATAGGTGTTCAATTGTAACTCGTACGAGGTAACCCCTGGCGTAAGCAAACCGCAGCGCATATTCTTTAAGGTCGTTTTTCCTATTTTATATGGAAAGTTATTGACCTTAGCAGAGCATGCTTGACGTGCAATATCTCCTGGTTCTATAGGCGTTTGGATACCCATGCTCTATATAATTCGTCAGAGTTGTGTGATTAGGTCAGGTTTTGTACAATTTCTTTAGCTTGTAGGGTAAAAATAGGCTAAGGACTTTAGTAATAGACGATGGTATATTATACACACTATTTAAAGGGTGTAATTGATGTTTTGTTATTTGAAGTGTTGTATCAGTGAAGAGGTGTGTTGTGTCAATGAAGTGTGTTGTGTAAGTGAAGTGTGCTCGTGTCAGTGAAGTATTATAGTTTATAGTGGCAGTGCAAAGTATTTGAACAGTGAAATGTTTTTGAAGTGTTAGTGAAGTCAGGATAGTATCAGTGAAATGTGTCGTAGTTCCAGTGCAGTGAGTGAGTTGACAGTGAAATGTGTATAGTGCTAAAAGGTACTTGTGCGTGTATGAACATATCATACTCGTGGGTTTTAGTTCGAACTTAGAGTTAAGATACAAATTAGATTTACTTTAAATGTTATTAAGTGATCGTGCATTCATTTAATTTAGAATGTTCATTATTATTATTATTATTATTATTATTATTATTATTATTATTATTATTATTATTATTATTATTATTATTAATTTATTAATTGTATTTTTATTAATTGTGTTTATTACTGATTGTCATTATTGAGTGTAATTAGTTACCATTGCCACCGGGTATTTACCCATTTGCAGTGTGAATAAATACATATATACAGATTTCTTACTTTCCTTTCATTCAAGACCAAGTACCATCGTATTATCATATCTTACACTCACTGTCGGTCTCAAATAATTACCAAGTTAAATGTAATGATCTTGTAATAGTGAAAGCGCCTGAATTGTTATGGCGTTAGAATGTAATAACACTGTGCGACTGGCGTCAGCTGCCCCTGCCGGAGCCTGACCCGCACTACATCCATCACGTTCCCGGCACATGCATTATTTTCCGGCCGCGTGTGTATTTGACAGGTGACTCGCCGGTGTTTTATTGTGTTTTGAATTAAGAACGTTGCGGACAGATGGGCAAGCGCCCGGTCACCTTGCTGTCCAATCAGAGCATGAGATGAAGTGGGAATTGCTATATCCATTTGCAGTACGTTACTACAACATCGAAAACAAGAGAACACTCTTCTGGGATTTAAAATCAAGTTGCGGCAATGGACAATAATACGTATTATTCTATATCGGAATCTACCTTTGATCTGCAGTCAGTGAATAGATGATTAGATACAAAGATCTTAGTTTGCAAGATATCTCGTATGTGAAGGTAAGGAGACAGTTCGCCACACTTCATTAAACTCGCTGGCCTGAGGAAACATACGTAGTTTCGGAAGTTATGAATAAGAAAGAAGCCCTTTGACCTTACTTTGAATCAAATTCGTGGCTAAGCGTTCTTTTTGTGCTGTGTTCCTGCAGTAGGTATGTCCCGATAGTAGGAGCAGTGACTGTTAGAAATTACCCTAATGGAAATGGAAGTAGCTCAGAAAACTTGTACAATTTTTCTTTACTAAACATTTTAATCATATGCTTGCCTGTATGAGAAATCGAATGTGGGTAACAGTGAATATTTAGCTAAGTTGACAAGTGTCATCGAGTATTATTATTATTATTATTATTATTATTATTATTATTATTATTATTATTATTATCTTACTAAACGACATAAACGACATAGTAAAGAATACTGACAAATAGCTAATCTTGGACATTCATTACCAGGGAGCGAAACTTGTTGCCCGATGAAACAGGTTATCTGTTTCAGTGTGTTTCCGAGGTGGTGTTACAAACTTTCAGGGATGATGGCGAAGGGCACATGTATCAATTTGAGATAAGGAACCCTGGTCCGGAAATGACCGAGTCAAAAGTTACAAGCAAAAATAGTTGTGTGGAAATGAAATGATTTTATTCCTTTGTACACCTTATTTATATGTATTTATCTGTACATCTTAACAAATACTGTATTCATCTCACGTTGTTTACGTTGTCTACTTACAGTATTCCATTCAATGCGCTGTTTGAGGGGTGGGGACAGGAAACTACATAAGCAATGCAGATAGCGTAATGTGTAACAGACATGGTCGGTCCTGATATGCACGTCTGTAGTCAGCAGTGTATGTGTACAAGTTTCAGTATCCAGTCGATCAGTCCTAGTGAAATGGAGAAGTACACGAGAGCGAAATAAGCAGACCTGATTTTCGAATACGGATGAGCGAATGGGAACAGTAGACAAGCTCACAGATTGTATCGTAACAAGTACCGACGTAGGAGACATCCGGCCCATACTATCTTTCCACGACTGTTCAAAAGTTTAAGGGAATGAGGGCACGTGATTTCAATTTACAATTCCATTTCCACGCAACTATTTTTCCTTATAACTTTCGACTCAGTCATTTCCGGACCATGATTCCTTATTCAAATTGATACATGTGCCCTTCGCCATCATCCCTGAAAGTTTGTAACACCACCTCGGAAACGCCCTGTAGATACGAGTTTGTTTACATGCGCGTGAGTAATCTTGTTCAGTGGTGTAGAGGAATAGGCATAGAACACAGCTTTCTGCATAATGAGTGAAGCGTAGAATGAATATAGTAATTTATAATAATGTAGGGAAGTAGGTAGGCAAATTAATTAACCATTTCAGTTTGGACTTAGAGACCGACATATAAGAATTATTTGAGCATGTCAGTAAACTAGTGATTCAGAAAATTGAAAAATATGAGTTACATGATTCATATTCATTGTTTGTATATTTAAATGACTTATTCAACCCAGCAAATATTGTACATATAAATGTTAATAGCCCTAATATTAATGCACTAACAGAAAGAGTTAAAACAATGAGTTACTTCAAGTATATAAAAAGTACTGATTGCAGTGTAGGATTTCCTACTTTGGAAAACATAGTTTTGAAACAATCATCTAACACTTTCAGTGTTAAAGTTGATGTGATTGAGGCATTACGAGCTCTCATGTTGAATTACCCTGAATTTACATCCCCTGTGTTGAAATGTGTCCGGGTTCCTTGTGTATTTGTTGAAAAAATTCATGTATGAAACCTTTATTTTTTCATTATTTTAACGCCTATTTCGAAATATAGGGTTATTTTTTCATGTAAAACCCTCTTCCCAATTTATACGAAATTACTGCGATTATCTTACAACTAGTTAGACTAATTAGCGATAAAACGCGAAATATAATATTTTATCACGATTTTTTTCCCCGAAATTAATACGGAATTCTGTAATCTCTAGCCCATGATGTAAGTTACTCGTCGTAGTTGATAAAGCGTCGTCAAATAACAAATTAAAAAGTTACTTGTAGATCGCAACATAAAGCAAGTAAATAGCGAATAACTACGGCACAGTAGTTCAACGGAGTACGACCCACACCGCCTTCTTTGTACACATTAGAGGGACTCCAGAACACAGTTAACCTGAAACCACTTGCTTCTCTTCCTTCGGGCAACACTTTTCGCTCCCTGTTCATTAAATAGAAGAATGCAAGCGATTTTCATGGAAAAGAATATATTGTTGTATAAATACTTACTCCAGGTTTAGAGATAAAAATAAATGTTATTTTAATATACCGAAGTACATATGACATTTTCATGCAGATATTCTGCATGGAAATATCATATGTACTACGGTACATTAAAATAATATATATGATATACGTAAATCACTTCGTGGTTTAAGACGGCGCTCATTCCGTCGGATCCCGGCCAACTAGTCACTCATAACGAGTGCACCTCAGCACATGTGTGGACTTCAGTCCTACGTTCATAGACATCTATGACGTAGTGCAGAGGGCGGCCACTAGAGGGAACCCAAGAGTTGGAACTTAAGCGGAGACGATTCTGTCCGACACCGGGATGGGTATCCGGTGTGGCTTAGTGGATAAAGCATCAGCACGTAGAGCTGAAAACCCAGGTTCAAATCCCGGTGCCGGAGATAATTTTTCTCCGTTCCATTACTCTTTCATCGTTAGAGATAAAAAGTTTAGCCGAATCTAGGGGTATACTGTGAATTTTAAAGAAATTCCTCCTGTGACAAAATTGAGTGTCGGTACGTTATAAATTAATATCTGTTCTAGATAGAATTATCCGACGAGGAATTTGATGCGGATATGGTGGATACATTGTCCTTCGTACGCCACCATAAATTTTGAGTTTCAGAATTTCAGAGAGAGAGAATCGAGATTAAAGGTAAACATCGTGCTGGAAAACCTGTTTCTGTGATCACTGCAGAAAATATTGATGCAGTGCAAAACATGATTTTGGAGGGTCAACGAATTTAATTCTGACGTTTATCAGAGACTTTGAGAATTTCTTATGACCGTGCCCTCCTGATCATACATAATGATAATTAGGTATGCCTTAATTTTTTGGGGAAATGGTAGCAAAATTGGGAGTGTCTTGATTTTGCAAAAGAAAGCCATTGGAATTCTATGTCAATCAAACTATCTTGAACATTGTCGACCTCTTTCGAAGCAATCACATATATTAATTGTCATAAATTTATATATATATATATATATATATATATATATATATATATATATATATATATACGACCTAGTACTTTACACTCGACAAAATATAGACAATTACTTATTAATAGCCAATATACATGATCATGAAATTAGAAATAGTGAACAAATTAATATCCCATTGGCTACCGTAGATTACATAAAACTAGTACAAATTTTTCTGTCATGGGGATGAAATTATATAATAAGCTTCCCAGTCAATATTATAAGTTACCAACCAATAGTTTCAAAGCTAGATTTTGTAATTGGCTTTTATGTAATTAATCCTTCTACTATGTAGATGAGTTTCTTAACATAAATTCATACGAAATTGTTTTTTAATAAATAAAGTTATTTAAATTTAGTTACAAATATTACATTAAGAGTGAAGTGTTTTCATTAATTTTAGAGTTTCAAAATGTTATGTGTTTTCATTACTGTTTTCAATTATTAGGGCCTATATGTGTATTTTCAAATGTATGTTCTTTGTGATGACGCCTATCACTGTATGTTGAATGGCTTAATAAACTGAATTGAATTGAATCGAATGATTCGGGTATGAGAAAATGATCTGCTAAATAGATCCTTAACTGCCTGAATGCTGAAATGAAACGACTCAGACGACAATTTCCAAGCCGCTTTGCCGACGTTTTGAAGATAATTCTTCCACCTTTTCGATCGTATTGTAGTTTGGAAACACTCGTTCTTCCTTCCAAAATACGTTTGCGTTAAAAAATCTGCACAGCAGTTCCCCGTATCGGCATTTTTTTAAACACAGAATAATTACGACCTCTGAAAAATAAGGAAGAGACCAGTCAAGTGTTAATTATGGAGTGTGGCAATGTATGGATCTTTCAAATTCAAATTTTCAAATTCAAATTTATTTACAATTTACATTTGAATTGAATACATACGAATAGATACGCGAAATGAGCATAATGCTCGTGTTCGGGTACAGTCCAGTAGTCTACATAAATTTTACAGGGTTCAAATAATAATGCTGATGATATAAATAATAGTAATAATAATAATAATAATAATAATAATAGAATAATCGTGACAGAAATGATACAAAGATTGTAATACAAAATAATTCATTAATAATAACAATAATAATAATAATAATAATAATAATAATAATAGTGATAAAACCAAAATATTTACAATAATAAAATAAATATTAATACGGATAAAGTAAAATATAAAACCACTAGCGAGAGTTAACACAACTTAAATAAGCATATAATAACCGGAAAAAATGCCAAACTCGAAAATCAACAGAAAAGTTCGCTGTATCGCAGACGACAGCAACCGCCGTATTGACATTGTGTTGTGTATTAATGGTAGTAGTGGGGAGCTGAAAGTCTACGTAACTGCCGTTCTCTTCGAAACTTCTCGTAAAATCATGGGAAGTTAATGCTGAAAAAACAAAATGTCTACGAGTCAAACTGTTCATTATTACCAGGATAAATACAAATAATACTGAAATATATTAATCGAGTTTCAGTTAATAGATCTCTCCTTTTGTGCAAGAGGTATCATATCAAAATATTTTATGAATGGCGGGGAAAATATAAATTTCAATAACTTTCTAGTGACAAGATATAGTGACAAGTACTATCAAGTGTATCTGTGGCGATGCTAAGGAATCATTTATTGGAGATATACACTGTTATTAATTAAGAAAATGATCTATTTATATTTATTACAATGTTTTATGTTATAGGGTACATGCATCAGATAAATACAATAAAAATTAGTACCATATAATGCTAGTAACACATAAAAAAATTATAATAAAATTTATTAAATATCATACCAACATTTTCACTTTATTTTTAAACTTAAGAATGTGTAAATTGCTTAGGTCTGGATTATTTTTCAATACTGAATTGTATAGTCTTGGTCCATAATGCCTACTGTGTCTTAATCCAGCTGTAGTGTGGCATTTAGGTTCTGCCAAAAGAGTTGGGACATTTCTTCTGGTGTTATGTATATGTTTTCAGTTATAAAATTCATTCGATTTTTGTGAAAATAAGTTAGTAATGTATGTTTATATATTTGCTCAATTTTTAGTACTTGGAATTCAGAATAAATAAATTGTGTCGGATAATCAAGTGGTTTATGTAGACAAATTTTGATGATACGTTTTTGTAGTAATATTAATGGAGTTAAGATAATCTTTGTCATTCCACCCCATCCTATTATTCCGTATTGGATGACTGGTTGAAACAAGGCTAGATAAACTACACGGAGAACATAGATAGGCATATATGCACGAAGGGTTACAAAGTTGTGAATTGTTTTCCGTAACCTATTACATAAATATGTTACATGTTTATTCCATCTTAAATGTTGATCAATGACAACACCTAAGTATTTTACTTGCGTGGATTCTGTCAAGGAAGAGCAATTACAATCAATCAAGTTTATGTTACTGCAATTGTGTATTTTTAAATTTGTATCCTTATCGAGTTTGATTTTTCTCAGACTAGAAGTCGTTAATGTAAAAGGAACTGCAGTTGTTTTTGAAATGTTCAATGAGAGCAAATTTTCATCTAACCATTTCTTAATTATATTTATACCTCTATTAGCATTTAGGTAGGCATCATTCCAATTCGATCCACTAAAAATTACGGCTGTATCATCGGCATATGCAAATATATCTCCAGATGTGTTTCCTATATCAATGTTTAGCAAGTCATTGATGTATATTAAAAATAGAAGTGGGCCTAAAACTGTACCTTGTGGCACACCTATATTTATATTACGAATTTCACTGTGTTGGTCGTTAAATTTCGTTAATTGGGATCTGTTGCTTAAGTATGACTTAAATAAATTTAAAGCGATTCCTTTAATACCGTAGGCATGAAGTTTAGAAGTGAGTATATTATGGTCTACAGTATCAAAGGCTTTTTGAATATCTAGGAAAACTCCCAAACATTTTTTACCCGAGTCTAATTCTTTGATAATCCTTGATGTTACGTTCATAATAGCATCGTCCGTGCTCATGTTAGTACGGAAGCCAAACTGCTTTTGACTTAATAGACTGTTTTTTTCTAAGAAATTAATTAGCCTGCTTGTAATACATTTTTCTAATAGTTTAGAGAGACTTGGTAAGAGTGAGATGGGTCTGTAGTTACTGAGATTGTTTCTGTCACCAGATTTGTATATAGGTATTACTACAGCACATTTAAGATCAGTTGGAAATACACCTTGTGATAAACGCAAATTAAAGACACGGATTAGTGGTTTCGATATGGGTTCAATAATCGTTTTGAGTGTTCTTGTAGTGATACCATCAACACCCGGAGCCACATTATTTTTTAAAGTTTTAGCAATAGTTATATTTCTTTATCACTTACGGGAAACATGAACATTGATGATGGTGATGGTGATGATGATGATGATGATGATGATGATGGATAAGAAAAGGAAGAAGAGAGTCTTGTGTTTTTGTTTATTTTTGATGCTATATTGTGTCCTATGCTTGTAAAATGAGCATTAAGTTCGTTTGCAATATCATAATGATTCTTAATAATTGAACCATCTTTATTTACTATTTCCATAATACTGCAGCTTTTATTTGTTGAAACGTTAGTAGCTTCGTTAATAGTCTGCCAAAATCTTTTGGGATCATTCCTATTGTTGACAAATTTCTGTGAGTAGTAACTAACTTTCATATTTCTTATAACGCAAGTTAAGATATTTCTGTACCTTTTATATTTTTTTTTATAAATCTTCATTCAAAGGTTCACGTTTTACTTTTTTGGCTAGTCTGTCTCTTGTGCGTATTGATTTAACAATACCCGAAGTGATCCAGGGTTTTATTTTTTTATGTTTACTGGGTACATTTTTACAAGTATGAAAGGTATATTTAGTTATTAGATCGCGGAGTATTTTGTAAAAATTTTGAAAACTAACTTCAGCGTTTTGGCAATCAAAAACCGTTTCCCAGGTCTCTGAGCTAATATTTGCGACTAAGTCTTTGTAATTAATATGTTGAAACGTGATAGTTACGACGAAGTGAAGAAACATGTCTGGAATGATTTGAAATGTAGATGTGGAGAAGAATGGAGCGTGTTAAATGGACAGACAGAATAAGAAATGAAGCTGTGTTGGAAGGAGTGGGTAAAAGAAGAATAATGCTGAAGCTTAATCGGGAGGAGAAAAAGAAATTGGCTGATCACTGGCTAAGAAGAAGCTGCCCATTGAAGGATCCACTGGAAGGCATGGTGAACGGAAGAAAAGTTCGGGGTAGAAGAAGATATCAGATGATAGACAACATTAATATATATATATATATATATATATATATATATATAGAACTATGCGGAGACTAAGAGGAAGACAGAAAATATGGAAGATTGGAGAATGCTGGGTTCGCAGTAAAAAAACCTGCTCTTGGACACGATATAAATGAATGATAATTCGTGTGGTGAATAATATGTTATTTATTTAACGTTTATCATGGGAATTTCACTTGAAGCAAGTAAAGAGATAGGTTTGGAAGTAAATCTTGAAAAAAAGCATAGGATTATGTCTCGTGATCAGAATATAATACGAAATGGAAATTTATACTTTGAAAAGATGGAAAAATGTAAGTACGTGGTAGCAACAATAACAAATATACATAACACTCGAGAGGAAATTAGACGCAGAATAAATATGGGAAATACCTGCTGTTATTCGGTTGAGAAGTTTTCGCCATCCAGTCTTCTTTCAAAAATACTCAAAATGAGAATTTATAAAACAGTTTTATTACCGGTTGTTATGTATGGTTGTGAAACTTGGACTCTCACTTTTAGAGAGAAAGAGATTAAGCATTTTAGAGAATAAGGTTTTTAGGAAAATATTTGGGGCTAAGAGAGATGACGTTACAGGAGACTGAAGAAAGTTACACAACGTAGTACTGCACGCATTGTATTTTTCATCTGATATAATTAGGAAATGTCGGCCTGGTTGGCACAGTTGGTATAGTGCTGGCCTTCTATGGCCGAGGCTGCGGGTTCGATCCCGGGTAGGTCGAAGGCATTTAAGTGTGTTTAAATGCGATAGGCTCATGTCAGTAGATTTACTGGCATGTAAAAGAACTCCTGTAGGACAAAATTCCGGCACACCGGCGATGCTGATATAACCTCTGCATTTGCGAGCGTCGTTAAATAAAACAACATTTTTAATTAGGAACATTAAATCCAGACATTTGAGAGGAGCAGGGCATTTAGCACGTACGGGCGAATCCAGAAATGCCTATAGAGTGTTAGTTGGGAAGCCGGAGGGAAAAATACCTTCTTTGGGGAGGCGGAGACGTAGATGGGAGGATAATATTAAAATGGATTTGAGGGAGGTGGGATATGATGGTAGGAAATGGATTAATCTTAATCAGGATTGGGACCGATGGCGGGCTATTTGTAAGTAGGTAAGTAAGTAAACGGTGATCCTTATTGCAGGCGTTATTTAACATGGATAGATCGATATAAATAACGATTTTACTATTAAATAGAAATGGTAGAAAAGGTTGTTCAACTGCTTTAAAGCATTAACGAGGTATTTACCCAGAAAGGCTGAGAAAAGTAGGTGCAGACTTTCTAAACACTGAGGAAGCTTATTATCATACAGATGTCTATGCCGAAACAAATATTATATTTAACGAATTATATAGTAACCAAAGCGACGTAACAAAAGAAGAGATTCGTTTTTAGAGGTTACTGCTGCAACAAGTGAGCATCATGTCTCGCATTATCATTGTTGACTGTGGCATCAGAAGTTGCGACTTGTTTAGGAAACTTGGCGTCGCCATGGAGATGTGTTTGTTGTGGTATTGATTCACGAGGCACCTGCGGTGACCTGATGTGCAGGACTCGGCCTCAAGAATCCAATCCAGGAGTTACTCGCGCATTGCTGCGTTGCTACGGTGATCACAGACGCTACAAAAGAAAGAGATTTCTGCGAAGATACGTTCTGTAACGTCTTGGGATTTACGGGTACTATATACAATACTCTTTCAAATGTTATTAAATAAAAAGTATCGGTCACAATCCACAGTGAAGGGTTCGAATCTAACATGAGATGTGAAAGTTTTTCAGTTAATATGTAAAACCCTATGTAATAACGCAACATCATTGGAGTCCCACCGAAAGAAATTCTAATCACTAGTGTAAATAAATTGTGGACGAAATACATACGTGAAAATATTTTCATATTGGTAAAAAATCAATATGAATTGAAAACTATTTTGTATTTTTTCATTAATCTAACAGTTTGTCCAGTAATTATTAATATTCAGGATAAAAGAGAAAGTATTGCATTCCTTTTATGATGTGATTCCTTACTTATTTACAAATGCGTTTTAATGAACCCGCATGTTCATTGCCGCCCTCACATAAGCCCGCCATCAGTCCCTATCCTGAGCAAGATTAATCCAGTCCCTACCTTCATATCCCACCTCCCTCAGATCCATTTTAATATTATCCTCCCATCTACGTCTCGGTCTCCGCAAAGGTCTTATTCCCTCCGGCCTCCCAACTAACACTCTATATGCATTTCTGGATTCACCCATACGTGCTACATGCCCTACCCATCTCAAACATCTGTATTTAATGTCTCTAATTATGCCAGGTGAAGAATACAGTGTGTGCAGTTCTGCATTGTGTAACTTTCTCCATTATCCTGTAATTTCATCCCTCTTACTTACTTACTTACTTACTTACATACTGGCTTTTAAGGAACCCGAAGGTTCATTGTCGCCCTCACATAAGCCCGCCATTGGTCCCTATCCTGAGCAAGATTAATCCATTCTCTCTCATCATATCCCACATCCCTAAGTCAATTTTAATATTATTTTCCCATCTACGCCTCGGCCTCCCTAAAGGTCTTTTTCCCTCCGGCCTCTCAACTAACACTCTGTATGCATTTCTGGATTCGCCCATATGTGCTACATGCCCTGCCCATCTCAAACGTCTGGATTTAATGTTCCTAATTATGTCAGGTGAAGAATACAATGCGTGCAGTTCTTTGTTGTGTAACTTTCTCCATTATCTTGTAACTTCATCCCTCTTAGCCCCAAATATTTTCCTAAGCACCTTATTCTCAAACACCCTTAACCTATGTTCCTCTCTCAAAGTGAGAGTCCAAGTTTCACAACCATAAAAACAACCGGTTATATAATTGTTTTATAAATTCTAACCTTTAGATTTTTTTGACAGCAGACTGGATGATAAAAGCTTCTCCACCGAATAATAACAGGCATTTCCCATATTTATTCTGTGCTTAATTTCCTCCCGAGTATCATTTATATTCGTTACTGTTGCCCCAAATATTTTCCTAAGAACCTTATTCTCAAAGACCCTTCTCTGTTCCTCTCTCAAAGTGAGAATCCACGTTTCAGAACCATACAGAACAACAGGTAATATAATTGTTTTATAAATTCTAACTTTAACATTTTTTAACAGCAGAGTAGATGACAAAAGCTTCTCAACCGAATAATAACAGGCATTTCCCATATTTATTCTGCGTTTAATTTCCTCCCGAGTGTAATTTATACTTGTTACTGTTGCTCCAAGGTATTTGAATTTTTCCATCTCTTCGAAGGATAAATCTCCAATTTTTATAGTTCCATTTCGTACAATATTCTGGTCACGAGACATAATCATATACTTTGTCTTTTCGTGATTTACTTCCAAACCTATCGCTTTACTTCCTTCAAGCAGAATTTCCGTGTTTTCTCCTAACATATTCACATCATCCGCATAGACAAAAAGCTGATGTAACCCGTTCAATTCCAAACCCTTTCTGTTATCCTGATCTTTCCTGATGGCATATTCTAGAGCAAAGTTAAAAAGTAAAGGTGATAGTGCATCTCCTTGCTTTAGCCCGTAATGAATTGAAAAAGCATCAGATAGAAACTAGCCTATACGGACTTTGCTGTAAGTTTCACTAAGACACATTTTAATTAATCGAACTAGTTTCTTGGGAACACCAAATTCAGTAAGCATATTATATAAAACTTCTCTCTTAACCGAGTCATATGTCTTTTTTAAATCTATGAATAACTGATGTACTGTGCCCTTATATTCCTATTTTTATATTGTGATTCCTAAGAGGGAAAAAAGAATATAACAACATTAAGTTTCTTTGTGGGTGATTATCGAAACAAAATTATGTTTTGTGTAATTTTTTATCACTGATTCCTTGAAATTTAAAAAAAAGACTCGAGTTCTTAGTATAATAGTGTAGAATAAGCGATTTATGACCATGTTATACAGAGCGTTCGAAAAGTCACTGTGCACTTGACCCATCCAGAGAATTTTGTTTTTACTCTATGTTTCAATAGTAATTGTAGCAGTTGATGTGTCCTATTGAAAAGATGTCATCGTTATTTTCTAAAAATAAATGTTTTTCTGCTCTAATTTCCATTTCGAAATTAGTGGTTCCAACAAAACAGCGCCACTGCACACCTAGCTGACAGATCTCTACAGTCTTTGACAGGGATTTTTGGAGAACTCATCTCTAAAAATCTGTGGTTTCGACGCTCCTCAGACCTGACAACACCAGCAAAATATGCAATGTATCGACATTGCCTATGCATACCTGACGAACTGGAAGCTACAATAATCGCGATAGCAGTTCACAATAAGAACTGGTCGAAGTTTTTGAATATAAAATAAATGAAACCATGCCTCATCTCTAGGGACCGGATTTTTAGGTTTTTGAAAAGCCCATTTTAGTTTTTTGGAATAGGTGAAATATGTTTTTTTTTGGGGGGGGGTTTATGTCCAACCTGTGAAAGGCGTCGCAAAAACAGCTCGATCGCTAAATATGTGTCGTTACAGCTGTTACTCTAAAAAAATAAATATATATTTATTAAGGAAACATGGATCACGAAACTTACCTTTTCAAGAACCAAACTATTGATCAAAATTTATAAGATTCGAAATGTTTGCTCCTTCCCCTTTAACATTATTTGAGGTTTGAATAAATTATTGTAACAATTAACATTTTATCTAATATAATTTGTCTTGATATAACTACATAGATAGATAAAAGGTGTCACAACTTTTGCAATAAATTTGTGCAAACTTGATTAATAATTATTTTAAAAGGTAACAAACAAACAAAACAACGTTATTTACTGCTACTTTACCTGGTTGCACCATATGATCAAATTCTTTTCAAGAGTCTCGACTGTGAAGTTTTTCTATTGTCTTTCAAAATACATTTGAAGGACGAAAAGGTTCTTTTGACAGCACATGACGTCATAGGTGCAAATTGCATCGCTGCCACTGCAGCAGCTACCCAGGGTAACTGACATTTGAAGCTTTCCCCCCTAGGGAATGGAGCATACATTTTTCATTTTCTCAAACCCTGGATTCCTCTGCAATACATTTTTCAGTTTTAATGTGACGGCTTCACCCACGTGTCCTGGTACTTGTTTCTGTAGAACCAGTCAATGACACCAATTGCATCTTTGAGTTGTAGCGACGAAGATTCCAAGTACTCAATATATTTTGAAAGCTCACTGAAATGTGCCTTGAGGAAAGCAAGGGAGCCATAGATGTTGTCACTGCTAAGTACAGATTTTGTCTCAGGGATTGAAGCAGCCTCCTCCACGTTGAGAGTGTTGTTTCCTCTCTTTCTCTCTATTTCTCGAAATGTATTGATATGTTTCTCAAAATAAAAAAAAATCAATGTAGTAAATACAGGATAACGCTTGTCAACAATTATTTAGATCAGCCGTGGCGAAAACGTAATCGCGCGCCGAGCTACTGTGTAACCTGCAACGTGCATAGCACCTATGGAGGGAGGTGGACACCCGAAGGGGAAGTGAAGTAACTGTCTGACTTATTAACGGATTTTCATTTTCCTTACGTCAAGCACTTGAATATAATTTTATGCAGTATAATGTTTAGTACGTGTAACGAAGAAAGAAATTAATAAGAAAACATAGGAGACATTATCAAAACCTATTAACTGTCTTCAGAATGTCTCTGCGTCGTAGGTGATCACGAAGGTATTTGTCTGTCAGTCGTGATCTAAATTTGGTTTTTAATATTTTCATTGCTGAAAATAATTTTTCACAAACGTAAGTTGTAGCGAACATGGCTTCAACAGAGCAAGCAAAAGAACGAAGCTTCGGATATTATTTTTGGCAAAGATTAAAAAAGTTCAACATTTGTCAAGTCCTTACATCTAGCTTTCATTTAACATGACATTGTAAATCTGTGCGTTTAAATTGAAGATCTAACCGCATTATTCGTACATCTTCTGAAAAAGGATCGGCGTACAGAGATGATAATAATAATAATAATAATAATAATAATAATAATAATAATATTAATAATAATAATAACAATAATAATTAGTAATAATAATATAGTAATAATATAAATAATAATAATAATAATAATAATAATAACAATAACAATAACACAAACTTTTAATGTTTCATGAGTGACATGTAGTACAATGGCGTTTTATGTTATGCAACCGTTTTCCTCGTAATACTTGGGAACAAATCATACATTTAATATTCTCAACATATTGGCAACAAAAAATGCGTCCTCCCATCCTACTTGAAACTTTCGATTTTGTGGAGGTACATGGTTTCGAGAGAGACATTGCGACGGTACAAACCACTCGCAGGTCAGAGACAAATACAAATGGAACGGAGTTTGACTCCAGTGAGCGAGAGAGTGGGGGTTGGAGGAGAGAGGAAGCAAGAGAAATGCACAGCTATCATTGCGAGCCACGATGTGCTCGCGAGTCACATTTTCGCCACGGCTGATTTAGGTTATTTTAGATTATGAGTTCCAATTTAATTTTTTTTTTAGGTTCTATTATTTGGTTGAGAAGCTTTTGTCATCTAGTCTGCTGTCAAAAAATCTGGAAGTTAGAATTTATAAAACAATAAATATTACCGATTGTTCTGTATGGTTGTGAAACTTGAACTCTCACTTTGAGAGAGGAACAGAGATTAAGGGTGTTTTTAGAATAAGGTTCTTAGGAAAATGTTTGGGGCTAAGACAGATGAAGTTACAGGAGAATGGAGAAAGTTACACAACGCAGAACTGTACGCATTGTATTCTTCACCTGACATAATTAGGAACATAAAATCCAGACGTTTGAGATGGACAGGGCATGTAGCACGTATGGGCGAAATCTAGAAATGCATATAGAATGTTAGTTGGGAGGCCGGAGGGAATAAGACCTTTGGGGAGGCCGAGACGTAGATGGGAGATAATATTAAAATGGATTTGAGGGAGGTGGGATATGATGGTAGGGACTGGATTAATCTTGCTCAGGATAGGGACCGATGATGACCGGCTTATGTGAGGGCGGAAATTAACCTCCGGGTTCCTTAAAAGCCATAAGTAAGTAAGGTTCAACAGAATTCACATATACGACCACTACAAATCCGGTCCCTAATCATCACTTATGAAGTATTGGAAAAGTCTAACAGGCGAGCGTTAATGCTGTTCAGAAGCCAGGTAATCTACAGGTTTGCGATTGTCGGGCACAACCACCACATGATATAGCTTAAAATGTAGACTTACCCCTGAAAAGTTCGCGGATTTCCCTAAACAAACCCGTTCTCACACATGCTTCCACAATTTGCACTACTTCTTCTATCGAGTAAGTAATCTTACACAATGCGAACAGAAACATGTGATTCGAGTAATGTAATGAAATAAACTGCTGACAGAAGACTGCCAACTATCGATTATTGCACAAAACTGACCACTGTTGCAGCAGTTTACACAATACGATACGATAATGGTATTTCCAACTGTCAAATATCACATCCATTCCAACGAGAGGTGGGCTATTTTTTCGTGTGCCAACCAATAGAAATAGGACCTGATAGTAAGGATCATAATTGCCTGAACACTCTTAGGGACACGTTGGGAATCTTTAATTGGACACAGAAATGGATGGAACTGCGTTGTAATGCCTGTATTGACGCTGATAGAAAACATTTTGGAAATTTGTTATAACGAGTCCTGATAGAAATTATTTAACTAATTATATAATAAATCAGTATGCATTGATTGAAAATTCCTAATGGCATAATCAAAGTTATCTTTTATCATCTCGCAGTGTTATTTGACCGGTTAGCAAACACATCAAGACTGTAACTATCGAACAGAACATTTCCGAACACGGATTTCTCTATGAAAATTGTTCATACCGATCACCAATGCCATTAGTAAAATATTTTAACAAAGTGATTGCACCCTGTATATTTAACGATTTGTGTCGCATACTGTTAGGGTTGCAGAATATAGATAATTTAAATATAAAGTTGGTAACATAACATACTGTATATCTCATCTTGCGTTAGCTACGTAGATATATAGGGACATCATTTTATTTTTACTTAAATTTTTTATTGTACCTTAGTTTTTTCATGTACTTCACTCCCACTCCTTCTAGTAACAAACTTCCACACACAACTAAAGCCGCAAATGCAGTTAAAGTCGTCTTACGGTCATAGTAAACAGTACAGAGAGTGACTATAGTATGTTCCAGAAGTATGATCACATTTTTCAGTGAAAAAAGAGCATGCATTCACTATTGAATCATATTTTGGCACAGGTATTTTGCGTCCGTTTAGTTACGTCGCATCTCGGTTTCCCCCACCCGTTTCCGTTAGCTCCTCTGTTAAGGCTAGTGACTGGGCTGTCTTAGCTCTTTTCTGAAAACATTTGCAGTTAGGAATTGGACTTCTACAGTATGTAATATTATACAACTATTAAAATAATTTAAATAAAAGGGTCTCTTTAAGTAATTTTTACGTAATTTTCCCCCTTTCTAAGACCCTCCTATGTAACCACATGGACGGACAGTAGATAGCATATATGAGTAAATTTATCTATCCGGATCGGGCACAAATGAAGATTTAATTGACAGTAAATAAGGTAACTGTTATAGAGTAGGTACAGAATTATTTCAACAGGCGTAGGATTATGGTTCCCCCATGTCGCCTGATTTCAGTGCTTTGCATTATTTCTTTGGGGTTACTGTGAAACAGCTATGTTCGCTAAACATCCTACAACAATAGAAGAATTAAATAATTACATTCAAGAAACCATAATATTCAATTTCAGAAGATATGCTTGAAAACGTTTTTGATAATATGCACAAAAGAACTGAAGCCTGTATCGAAATGAACGACCACCATTTTCAATAATTTGTTTAAATATACATATTATGATTATTTTTAAAATTTAAGTGCACTGTAAATATTGTATACTAATGTGCTGTTGATAGTATACTATACATTGCATAATAAACACGTCCGATTGGATAGTTCAGTTAGTCAGTAAAACACTTACTGTTAATACGAGGTACTGTAGCTATTTTGATTAAATAAAAACCCGACGAAAATGATCAAACTCAAAATCGTAATATTTCCTAGTTTATGTAAGTGGATGCACTACTTTTCTTCCCTCCTATACTTAGTAAAGTTATTTGTATTGTATTTTACACTAGTGTTGTCAAACTCCGGTCATGGAAGGGAGTAACAAAAAGTGTTTTCGGTTCGCAACCGTTAATCCAAAGTTAAGTATAGTCAGATTAATATTGGAAATGTTAGTAAAAACAAAATGATGTCCCTGTTCGTAAATGCACTAGTAAGTTGTTGGTAACATTAATGGATTTTTAAATTCTTTAAATTGTGATGGAAGCATTTCCATAATCCTACCTCTAATTTCACGGGAGTTCATCACAAATTGCTTTGACTCCGCACGTAATGAACGTGACTAATTTGCGAGGTGCAGCGTCAAACACGAAGCACTAAGTGACCCACCTCCACCTTGAGCAAATGCACTTAATGACCGAGGTCTTCTGCGCGGACATACTTTATAAGAATCATTAGCACATTCTATGTTAGCCATGTGGTTGCTAGGTTACGAAATAGTGTTAATATTGAAACTACATAAGGAAATTTGCTCTTCACTTCATTCTATATGCATTATTAATTGCAATGGAACTTCACAGTAAGTTTCCTTATGTAGCATTAACAAAATATACAGTATCTTGTCCATGTGTAGTTGCTAGGATCCTAAATTACGTCATTATTGACATGAAGCAACTGCTCTTAGTTTATTTAGTGTGCATTATTAATTGAAAATGAAATTTATAGCCTCTCTTATTATGTGAAGCTCGCAATACATACAACATGACAACTTTGTGTGTTTCCTAGGTTAAGAAATCGTGTTAATATTAAAGTTAACATACAGTAGAACATTTCTGTTAAATTTATTTTTTGTGTATTGTAATTGTACTTAAAAGTTAGAAGTGATGTTAATATGTAGCAGTATCATAGTCTTCGGTAACTATACTTGGCGATACATAACACTGGTCTACAGTGATTCTGCTACTGAACAAAAACAAGTATACCAACCCTAATTCGAGTGTGCTGATTACAGATCTGAAATCCGATTTTGATCTATCACTTCGCAATTTTAAAATAATAACCATTTTTAATTGTTACATTTTTAATACATTTAGATCCATTTACTTATTTTATTGTGATTTTGCTACTGAACTAAAACAAGTGTACCAAACCTAATTTGAGTGTGCTGATTACAGATCTGAAGTCCGTTTTTTTCTATCACGTCACAATTTTAAAATAATAATATTTTTAATTTTTAATTATGATGTGTAAAACTACGTTCAGGACAAAACTGAGTGCTCTCGAACTCAAAGCTTGGGACACATTTATACTAGTATCAACTAGGTTTTTAAGAAATTATCGCACTAATAATTATGTTGAATTAGTATATAATATGCTTAGAGCATTTCAGAATCTAGGTTGTTGCATGTCTTTAAAAGTGCACTTGCTTCATTCACAACTTGACTTTTTTCTATCAAATCTCGGCTCTGTAAGTGACGAACTTGGTGTCCATCAGGACATATCAACGATGGAATCCAGGTACCAGTGTCAATACGGTCCGAGCATGATGGGTGATTTCTTCTGGTTCCTACAGAGGTCAACCACATGCCAACAAAAGCGGGAAAGCAAAGGTCTCAAGCACTTTTAACGGAGTTTTTAATGCTTACTATATACTGTAGGTGTATATCTTCTTATAAATGTATTTAAAATAATATAATAATTTGCAAAGAATATATGAGGCGTTTAGTTGCAAGATCAGATACATCACTAAAATATAATTCTTCAGTATGAAGGAAAAACGTTTGCAAGGAACCAAAGATTTGCAACCAATAGTATTCTTTCATCATACAAGAAGATATGAAATATAACATTAACTCATTTTCGAAAAAAGAGTGATGTATCTGATTTTGCAACTACATGCCTCATATAAACTAAGCCCAATTTATATCTCTTACTTTATGGTACGGGTATATAACTGAATAGTAAGAATTAGAATTAATATTGAGTGCTATAATAAATCTGATTTCAGATCTGGAATCAGCGCATCAATTTCAGTATATAACACTTGACATTTCCTCAGTAGCAGACAAAACGTTTTTTTTTTTTTTTGGACCAGTGAATTACAGACACAAACAATAGGGGTGAGTAGTAAAGGGCAATGAAACAAGACAGAAAGTCCTAATAAACATACATTAACTGGGGAAAGAGAGCGTTACAACATGTATTCACTTTGATCACGATCTGGCATCAGCACGTTTCCTGATAAGTTCGTATATCCTTATTGTGTTCCTAATGCATTGACAACCATTGATAATGCGTTTCCTGAGTTAGCTAACATTATCACTAGAGCTAGAATGTACAAAGCATTTCTTACGTTCCTAGACAAGATATTCAGAGGATTAAATAAAGTCTGGTGACATGAGAGGCCATGGTGTTGGTAAACCACAACCGTTACACCTGTTGTGCAAGCTTATACGTAAAAACTCTCGAGCGTTCAAATGAAAGTGAGCTGATGTTCCATCATGGATATTCTATAGCAGTTGCCTTTTCCAAAGAGACACAGCGTCAAAAAGGTCGCTTAGTTCACGTTAAAAAAGTAGAAGTACGCACAACAATTAAGCCTGCCAGATAAGAAAAGAGACTGCAAAAGTACGAGGTGTATTCAATTGGTGATCACAGTGACGACATATCTCGGAAATGATTAGTTTCCAGACTTGTGTTTATTAGGACTTCTTTCTTTGTTTCATTGCCCTCTAGTCAGCCCTGCAACTATAATTTTGAAACACTCAATATAACACTCTAATAAAACAGATACAGTGTAAGAAAATACCTTTCAGGTTCGTTTCATCTGTATTGTTAATGACGGTTGAATTTTAGTCATTCTTAATAGGCTATAG
Organism: Periplaneta americana; assembly: GCF_040183065.1. Taxonomy (NCBI): domain Eukaryota; kingdom Metazoa; phylum Arthropoda; class Insecta; order Blattodea; family Blattidae; genus Periplaneta; species Periplaneta americana. The sequence continues at coordinate 106,636,107 of NC_091119.1, read as the reverse complement.
GTTTATCATATTATAGTAACTAACATAGTTGAAATCAACATAACTGCTTAACTACGGTAATTCAGCAATCAAGCTGAACTAAGCTACTATGGAATGTGTTAAGAATGGGATTTACTCTATACACGTGAATTGTTTGTTGTCTACGTTCCACAGTTGTGAAGTATTGATTCGACCATTGCGAGTAATATGAGGAATATCTGTCCAGAGCAATCGAGATCACACAGATAACCATTCCGGTTCAATTTCCATCTGAAGTAATACACGTAATGAAAACTTGTATGTCTTTTTATAATCAGTTTTCTTGAATTCAGACATCATTTTCAGTTTATAAGATATATTTTTCAGAAGCTTGCGTAAAATATGTCCAACAGTACAGGATGGCATTATAAGATTTCCTTAACACATTAACACTGCTGATCCCGAATTTTCTCTAGATAGGTTTGGGCTTTCATTAACAATCTCTGCCACCTGAATATCAATAATTCTTAGTCTTCCCGATTTTATTTCATCATGAGCTGAACAAGTTTCTTCAAACGTCTTTAATAAATTAATACAAGATAAGAAAGCTTGGTACATGGGTTGTCACTCAGATGCATTTTTGTCCGAAATCTTCTTAATCCGACTGTGAAGTTTCTAGCACATTTATAATAACACTGCGCCAAACTTATTCTTGCTTAAAGATTTAAAAAGATTTTCTCAAAATTGGAAAATGCATGTAATAAACAAGCCGAATGGCTGACAAATTTCTGTCCATTTTTAAAGATTAATTGTTGTGTTGCATCGTAATAATGAAGGAATTCTTAACACGAAATAATTAAAGCACTTTCTTCACGCATTCCTTAGCCGCTTAGTTCATGTTAATTCCTTAACTTGTTTAGAAACTGTATTAATTTAAATTACTTTACTTTCTTTAAAAACAGCCGTATACGGAGCACTAGTTTCGATAAATATATATGTATAAATACTAATACTAGGAATGGCATAAGTAAATAGCTGATAGGTTTTTTTATTGTATAGACCTATGTATTGTTAATTTTATTTAGGTTGAAATACAGTCAACCTTGTTAAGTTATACTAGCATAGTGAAAGAGGGATGGAAGATACTAGAATAAGACAAGATTTAGATATGCTAGCTGCACATTGCAGATTGAAGCGGGAAGTACAACTTAGGAAGGTAAACAAATACTGATTGTAACTACATTCTAGAATGTCTTGAGTCTTGCACAAAACTAAAAGCAAGTGCAAGATAAAAAAATATGTAAATTGTAGAAATTGTATTTAAATAATACTATATCTTTGTGTAAAATTGTTGTAAAGTGTGTAATATAAGGGTTAAATTGCTTTACTATTTACTTAATACTAGTATAGTTTTCGGCAGCTATGTGCGGTTGGAAGTTTCAGAAGTCTGGCAACATCGCCACTAACACAGTCGTCTTTCTGCTCGTAATAAAGATGTAAGAGATCAACGAACTCAGGTCTGTCTCTGTACTTGAGTATCCCTCTCTCGCCACGACGTTGCATCTGCTCGCATCGTTCAGTGGCTTGAAATTAGGGTTTTTTAATTAAATTCACACGAAAACCGACCGCGCTATTAAAATGCGCCATAGGGATAAATGGTTCTTTATTAGATTTTCTATCGATATAAATAAAAATCATGATCCTACTCTCAATAATTACAGAATACGAGGTTGTTAAACATCTGGGGGGGAGGGACTTTTTTTTCTGAGAAAACTGTGAACTTTCCACTGATATGGTATTACACTTTTTGTTACATAAATCAGCTATTCACTCTGAAAATTTGCAGGATTATTTCACTTCCGTCCTGTATATATATAGTTTCCAGGATATGAGACAGTGTTCATACTAGAAATTAACACAAAGAAATTGGTACTGAGTTCATTTTATATGCACAAATAATTACAGAGGAACTTTAGAGCTGGTCTTGATGTGTAACGCTAACATAGTAGACTGCTGAATGTGCTGTATGTGGCTGCTAGGATTTGAAACAGAGTTAAAACTAAAATGACATAAGGAAATCTCTGTTCATTTCACTCTGTGAGCATTATTAACACCAATTAGGCCATAGAATTGGCCTTGCTATGTCATATTTTCATAATATTAAGTGCATGTGGCTGCAAATTATTAATGTATGTGAAGTCTCATCTTGAAGAGGATTTTTTTGTAGTTACGCCGTATGTATACTTTCTGGAGACAAGGAGCATTATAACTCTCTGTTTAACAGAGGAAAAGTAAAGTTTAAGGTAAAACCCGGCAGAGCGCTACATAATTCATCACGACAATGCATTGTGAACAGCTTCTCACAAAGCGGGCGATGTATTCATTATTTACTGAATAATCCGACCCGAGCGAGCTGGTCGATGTTTTGGCTCGCAATCCTGGGTGCATCAATAGTTAAGAGGGTTTGTTGAAACATAATGCCTAATGATGGTAGCACTTTAGAGTCGTGGTTAGGTGTGAAAGCTGCCGCGTTTTGTAGTCAAGTTTTTAAAAGGTTTAACAGCTTTAATTTCATAAAACCAGAGCAGCTCTGCCATGTGCATACAGTACCTGTGAGAAAAAAAAAACAAAAAACAAAAGCGTTCCTCTGCTCTGGTTTCCAAGGAAACAAATTACTATGAAATAGGTATGTGTGTGCGTGTGTTTGTATAGCCTACCTGTACGTCTGTGAAATTAAACGGGATTGGGATCATGTACGTATGGCCTCAGAAATACGAGATTCTGTTTCAGAGGTCGTTTATTTTAGACTGGATTCTAAGAGGAAAACGAGCCTTATGACTTAATCAACAGCGTCTGCGGCTCTCGCTTGTGGTTTTTGCATCAGGGAATCGATTTCGATCAGATTGCTGAGCTGCGTCAAAGCATCTTGTTCGATTCCGTAACACAAAGTTGTCCTCGGCACAACATAGGCTATTTCCCTCACCACAAATCAAACTCAGCATTATGATGTTAATGGAATTATTATCTAATTACACAGTTATTCTAACCGTTATCATCTATTATCATTGATATATTATCTTTCTCTTACTCTACATCATTATTACCGTCTTCATCTACGTCATCATTATCAACATCATCATCTGCACGATGTTCTTCATTGTTGTCGCCATCTACATCTTCGTTATTCGTAATTCTACTAATTATGAAGAAGACATTTGATTAATTCTGCTGGGCTATTAGTTGTTGTAAGTTAGTTCTTTGTATTGTGATTGTTATTTGGAAATTACAATAATTGTTCATTGAAACGAACGCTGTATAGACATTTTCTTGCGTCATCCGGTCTCTTCTCAATTTTATTTTCTGAGTGCGATAGTTGATCTATCTGTTCACGATTACTAGAATGGAGCTTAACCTTCCGATCCTGAGAAATTGCAGCTATAGTCCCGTCGCTCTAATTTCCGGCAGCCAATCGCGTTGAAGGTCTTTTACATTTAAACGGGTGCGTCTTGTGATTCGCTGAGGAAGACGTTATTCATTTCTTAAGGCTCGATAAATACTTACTTAATATAATCGCCCGCCATTTTGGCTCTTTCGTTGGCATTCGCAGAAAGCACACGAAGACGTGATTTTCCGCTCAATTATTTGCTAAATTACAGTGCGTTTGATTTATTATCATAGGAGCTACGACATGATAATGTTTAACGATATGGCAAATAGATTCCTCTTATGGTAGCTCGGTAACGAAAGAACAAAAATGGCGAACGATACTACCTACCTAGACTTTATAGAGCCTTCACTTTCTAAGACGTAAGCAAAGAGGAGGAGTCACGCCGGGAATAACAGCGTCGCGACTATAATATTTTACATCTGCACCTATTATTGAAATGAAAGGATTATTATTATTATTATTATTATTATTATTATTATTATTATTACTATTATTATTACAAAGGGCGGCTCGTCTATATTAATTTCTCTAAATATGAGTTTTCTATTAGACTTTTGAAAATCATCATCACCATCACTACCACCACCACTACAGTATATTCGAGTTTCGGCTTCCTTCAATATCTTCTTCCAGGACTTCTTATCCCTGCCAATCTTCTACCATCTTTTAACTCCGATTTTACTCAGATATTCCAATCAACTTAGCCTTGGTCGTCCCTACACTTCTTCTTTCCTCTGGCTCACATTCCAGTATCAGTCTGGGTAGTTCAGTTTTGTTCCATTTTTTTCACATGTTTAGCTCACCTCAATGTTGACACTGTAATATCTCCTTTGTACAGTTCAGATAATTCATGGTTACACTCGTATTATATTTTACATTCTCCATATCCAAGATTTTTCTCTTTTATTTCACTAACAATCTGCACCTCCCCCTCATTTATTTTCATCTATCATCTGCAATAATTAATAACTTTCTGGGGTGAAATCTTAAGTGCAATATGGGTTTCCGAGCTGTATAGTAAGGATTTGAGTCTCCGAACCCTGCCTGGGGTTTATCAGGCACTTTTTCGGAGATGGGACTTGGCTCTTTCAGGGCGGAGACAGGACCCACCTGTCAGCTTCAGATTCACTAATGCTACCTAGGGCACCTGTTGGAGTTGGACAATCATTGCATATTATATAGGATGCACATTGTAAATATAACGGACGCACGCATTATGCACACGTTGTAGCATGCTGCTCAAATTTGCATTTAGGTTACTTAATATAACATCGCAGTAGTCGAAGTGTGGCATCACGAGTTTTTGTACAAGGATTAATTTTAGTTTATCAGGAAGTAAGTGCTTTAGTCGCATTAATGAATGAATATTCGAAAATATTTTTTGGAAGTGTGATTCACTTGTTCCAGGTGACAATCCATATAAATTCCAAGGTTCTTCACAGTCGAGCTGTACTTAGGGTACTTTGTGGTTTCGGTTTTGTAAGTTGGTTTTAAATTTAATACGTGTAATGCAATTTTTAAAAGATTGTCATTTATATCATTGTCGTAATAGTAAGAAACTTCACAATTTTAATGAAAATTTTCATTCTTCTATTTATTGCTTACTGTTATGTTCATAAAATATATTAAAGGTGATATATTTCAGTTGTACGAACACTAATAAGTACAATAAGATTATTGAAGATGTTAGTCAGACATGTTTCGGAGATGCTTCTCCATCTTTAGTGACTAATTACAACGACGATGTGGTTCAGTTGTTCGAACCATGTTGTTGCTTGTCTTAAAGGAGACTAACTATCAAAACAATGAACACTGTATTATTGACCTAACATGTGTGTTTTATCTTTAAATATGTTATGTTCATCTTGCAGGATAGCTATATTTCATAGAAATAATAACTTACGTAATGAAGTATTCATTTATAAACTGGCTCGTCTCATTTCTAACGGTTTTCGATGTCTGCGGGAGAGAAGATGGCTGTTGGAAAGTCCTCTGCGTGTCGATCCTGTTGCACAGCATTACTAGATAATCACTACAGTCAGGGGCGAATCTAGCTACTGGCGCCTCTAGGCAGAGAAAAATATTTCCGGCCCTTATTTCGCCCTATATGCGTCATTTGGATTAATTGAAATAGGCCTAATTGATTCCGCGTTATTATTACGGTTTCTGATGTCGGAAACTCCTGACTCAGATAAACTACACTATTTCGGTACCTACTGTTTGCCACATTATTACACTTTGATGTATCTGGACTCGAACTGGAACAAGCTGGCTATGTTTGTTTTTTAAGTAGCACATCTATTTTTTCACTTTTTCACAATTTCCTTTTTTTTTATTGCCTTTCAACTGTCCGAAGACAGGTCTGGACTCCACAAGCGACACCATCAAGTCATCACTCATGAGGCAACTAGGCCAGGAGATAATGGGGTAGGGTGATCAATTCCTTTCCTCTTCCATTGCATACATTGCTGACTAGCTACATATTACACTAATCAGATTTCAGATGCAGTTCTTCCTCTGACACATATCGTCAAGCGAGATGTACTGTCTGATAATAGATTTTCATATCAGCCAGAACCTCAATCAGAGGCGGTTCCGGTATTGAGAATTACTTAGCTTTTCCAACTGTCACTCATTATAATGAATATTAAAATATAAATCACCAGGTATAAAACAACTGCACTCTTCACCGATTTAAATTAAATTGAACTGCCAAGCATCCGGCTGCTATAATGGCTGGCGGTATTTTCTTTGAATGTGTCTGAATGGGCGTTATTGAGTGTTGATATTGACTACTCTTATGACAGAGTTAGTGGTGTCTCTCATCACCAGTGTTGCCATATTTAGCGATAAGTCGCTAAATCTAGGGAATTTTGAACAAGACTCCGCGAACAATTTGGTAAAATATGATTAGCGACTTTTCTGCCGATTTTTGCGAGCTGCAGCTGATGTAACTTGGTTATTTCTCGCAACGCAGAGATTTTTCAATCCGCACCGACCTGTGGCAGTTGTGTTTTGAAATTTTGTGCCGATGGTTCGTTGTAGTGAAACAAATTTTCAGCAATGAGACTGTAGTTTTGTAGTTTTTTCTGGTTTCAATATATATTTAAGTAGTGTTAGTGCAAGTGTACTAAAACATTTCATCATGGGAAAGCCTAAATACTAACGATATTACTTTAAAGAGTAGGAGCAGGAATATAGATGCCTATGTCCCGTAAATTCAGATAATACAAAAGCATATCACAAATTTTGCAATGAAGGTCCTTTCACTTTCACTTTCAAACGCAGAAGTGGAAAAAATCTTTAGCCAATTTAACATTGTAAAATCTAAATTAAGTAAATAGATGAACATGGAAACACTGACATCTATTTTAGACATTACAAATTCCCTGAAATGCTTAGGTGAAAATTGCCAATCCTACAGTTTGCCAAAAAGTGTAGTGTCAGTGATATATCAAGCGCAGTATATTCACAATAAGCTATTCCCACTTTTCACAATAATAAACAACACAACCAGACACCACAGAAGGAAATGACGACGAAAAAAATGATATTTTTGTCTGCATAGGTATGTTTTTATTATTTTTATTTACTGACATTTGTTATTACTTTTTAGCGACCTTTCTGGGGATTTTTAAATAAATTATGGAGAGATTTAGCTACTTTTTGCTGAAAAGTTAGCGAGATTGTAGGGAGATATGTTGGCAACCGTGCTTATCACAAAGCTTATGATTGCGAGCAACGAGATTTGCCTTCCTAACGTATCGTACTAATATAACACCAGTAAATTCTTTAATGTTATCACGTGAGACCCTCACGGTGAGAGGTCATAACATTGAAAAAGTGCTATGATCGCATTGTGATACTAATGTTGAAAAATTGTCCTTTTTTCCGTTAGCAGACCGTTGATTAAATTTTAACTGATTGTTGCCATTGTTATTCATATCATTTTCATTGTGCATTTAAGTTTATGTACTTCTTTAAAGAGTTATGAATAAAATTAAAAAAAAAATATATATAAAGAAATTAACAGTAATAGCTTAAAAGTCTCCCCCTCAAATCTGCCGCCCTAGGTAGCTGTCTAGTCTGCCTAGGCCTAAATACGCCCCTGACTACAGTATATTGTTACATTTCCATCTCAAAGTTCTGGAATATTCTCTGTTATTCATACCGTTGGATAAGACTTACCCAACTATTTATAAAAAAAAATCTCCGCGCCTTTTGTTAGACAACCCTCAAGTCATTCCGCCTCCGTGAGTGAACTTGACAGCCGCTGTGCTCTACTCCCTTGCCTTGAAACTTTGATGACAGCAGCGTTCGACATCCGGTCACTTCAAACATTCAGCAGTGTAAGCGTTAAAGTAACATCCGATTACATCCCGTTCTGGTCTGTTTGCTTTAAATCGATGGAAACTTTTGTTACGGGGCCATGTGGCAGCATGCTATACTATGCATTCTATACAAGTCATTAGTTCATATTAATAGATAATGCTTTTCTTCTCCTCGTTATTTCTTTTTCATCATCCGTCTTCGCCTTACCTTTTTCATTCTACCATCTCTTCATTCTTTCCTCTTCTTAACCACTGGCCTAGCTCAGTTGGTAGGCGCGTTTTTCTACTGCTCTGATTTCACGTCGGAACTGATCGTAATGAATTGCTTATCGTTGAGCATAGATTCAATAACCAATAACTTCTAATGAAAACCAAATATTATACTTAACTATTACCTTATGATGCTTGTCCTGTTAGGTTTCCTCTTGAGCTGATTACCGATTTTTCTTCTTATTTTTTCTTTATAGGTTTCATTCCCATCTGAGAGTCGAATATCATGTAATCCCATGACAAATTACCAGCTTCGTATCGCCAAATATCATCTCGATACCACCTGTGTCGGAGCTAAATAATCTAGTAGTTGTAACAGTGTCGTTAAATAATGACAAAAGTCCCTAATTATGCTCTTTTTCTTCATTTCTACCTCCGTCACTACTCATTCTTATTCTTATTTTTCCTCTTATATTTAGTTTTAATTACGTATCTATATCCTGATTTTGTAAGTCCCAATCAGTGGATGACTTAGAATCTGATCCATTTAAGTTCAGTGCAGGAAATTCTAGCCTTTAAAGGAGGTGCAACTGTGACGTAGAATATTTTTTAAGCATATGTCTGCATGCGATTCTGAGATTCTACATCATATTGCATCTCGTTTAAAGGTCAGAAATGCCCATGATGAACATGCCTGGTCTAAACTCTGTTTTCTTTTTATTAGTTATCTGCTAGCTGCTGTTGCTTATTTCGGCTGTTTCTAATCTTTTAACGTGTGAATTACAATATTTGCTCCTTCTTTAATCTGTTTACGTTTTATATTTCACATTCTTTTGTAAAAGATTTATTGTACTTTTATTAGAAAGTATTAGCCCGTCCTCATCCTCCTTTTCTTTCTAATTTTAGCGATCCATTCTCTCTTCTACTTCTGATGTTTCTTTTTATCTCTGTTAATCTTTACCCTCATACTTGTCATGATTATCTTTCTTTCTTATTTCTCTACTATATTTCCTTCTTACTTCTCTAATTTTCTTTCTTCCCTGTTTGCTTATCTCTTTCCGATAGGCTATATTTCTTTCCCCCTCCTGAAACATTGTTTTACTTATCCATCCTTTTTTCGCCTTCATCTCCATCATAAGCTTAATGATATTTCCTTTGTTTTTCTACCACTCTCTTTTCTGACTACTACAATTTTCTTCGTTATCTTCTCTATTTCTCTTACTTCCATTTCTCATCTTCACCTTGCACTTTATGAAGGTACTTCTTCATCATTATCATCATTATCGTCGTCGTCGTCATCATCATCATCATCATCATCATCACAGTCATCTTATTGTTTTTTTCTTCCATTTCACCAAACGATGTAGCTCCGTCGATAGCGCGTTTGACTATTGATCCTGTGCTGCGCTCTTGCATGGGTTCGATTCCCGCTTGGCCTGATTACCTATTTGGGTTTTTTCTGAGGCTTTCTCCAACCGTAAGACGAATGTCAATCTGTAGTGAATCATCAGCCTCATCTCGCCAAATACCATATCACTATTGTCAATTCTATTGATATTAATAATTTACTAGTTGATACAGCGTCGTTAAATTACCAACTAAAATATCTTGCATTTATTTTTACGTTCTGTTGGTCCCTTTGGAGCTTAGGGCTGAAGGGAAATTTGTTTACCTAATCCTGGCTCCTGCTATGCTTTTTGCTCCCTTTCATGTTTCATAAATCTCCTGCTATGCTTTTTGCTCCCTTTCATGTTTCATAAATTCCCTTGACATCTTCGTCTATCGTTCTCCTCCTAGATCTTCTATTTTTTAGGGATTTTTACAAGTTACAATCTAGCGCTTCTTTTTCCGTAGATCCCTCTGGCTATCTCAAAGAGAGTTACTCGTACTGTAATTGTAATTGTGGTTGAATTAGAGTTTTGTTTTGTAACATCCTATAACTCTCCCTCTCTAATATTGTTTCAAACAATCTTACACTTGGTATAGGACGCAAGGAGCGGTTGGTCAAGACTTCTGTTAATCAATTAGAGTCGAATTTTTGTCTTCTTTGGTATTATAATATGACGTTCTCAAGTAGAGTAAAACTGTATAAAAGTATCATTTGCTTTTTCTTTTATCTTTAGGCGTGTGAAATTTATTTTTCTCAGATTAGGTTGATTTCTTGTTTTTCCTTAGCGATGGTATCGTATTTCATTGCTTGTAGAGTGAGTCTACTGATATTGACGACTAAGAAATAAAAAATACTTTTTTTCATATTATTTACTGACAGATGTAACAAATATAAATGGAGGAAATTAAACGCAGAATAAATATGGGAAGCGCCTGTTTTATTTGGTTGAAAAGCTTTTATCATTCAGTCCGCTTTCCAAAAACCTGAAAGTTCGAATTCATAAAACAGTTATTTTATCGGTTGTCCTGTATGGTTGTGAAACTTTGACTCTTACTTTGGAAGAGGAACAGAAATTAAGAGTGTTCAAGAATAAGATCCTTAGGAAAATATTTGAGGCTAAGAGCCATGAAGTTACAGGAAAATGGAGAAAGTTACGCAACGCATTTTTTATTCTTCACCTAATATAATTGGGAATATTAAATCCAGACGTTTGAGATGGGCAGGGCATGTAGCACGTACGGGCGAATCCAGAAAGGCGTATAGTGAATTAGTCGGAAGACTTGAGGGACAAAGACTTTCGGGGAGGCCGAGACGTAGATGAGAAGATAATATTAAAATGGATTTGAGGGAGGTGGGATATGAATGTAGGGACTGGATTAATCTTGCTCAGGATAGGGACCGATGGCGGCCTTATGTGAGGGCGGAAAATCCGGGTTCTTTAAAAGTATTTGGAAGTAATATTTATTTTTTCATAAATGGATAATCTATGTCTTTGAATTGTACTTTTTATATGTTGACATTTCATATGTGGATGAAATTCAGCGTTGGTGTGAGAACTTGCTTTTGTCATATATGAGTTTCTAGGCTTTCACGGTGACTCATCAGAATTAGACTTTCGGATGTTCCACCGTGTCCTGAAACTAAACATTTCTAACGTATCGGAACTGCATACAGGTTCCATCATCAGGGCAGATAGCCAATATCAGAGGGGTCGCCTATTCTGTTGGGCTCGTTACGCCAGAGATCAGTTTTGCAGATATGACGGAACCTGTATGTAGTTCCGAAACGTTAGAAATTTCGAGTTACAGGACACGGTGGAATACCCAAAAGCCTAATTCGAATTTGATTCATGTGATACCATCTCCTCTATACCACAGCATAGCCTAAAATAAAGCATAGTACAGAATTCTGATACCGTAGTATATCCTGCTTAATGCGGAAAGAATTTTGTCTCATGGGTAATTGTTATTTCAATTTTTCCTAACGAAACTCATGAAAATCATAAACTTGAAATGGTGCTGGTTTTTGAGGAAAATAATTTCTTCCTAGAGCATTATTTTTGCTCATACGGAGTTGCTATAGAACTATTATGGAAGCAGTATGCAAATATTATCAAGAGGAATTTCATGAAGATTTATCACCAAAGCGAACAATAGCACTCTTGGTAGGTGAATTCAGGCGAACTGATTTATTTCTGTTAACACAAAGGAAGAAGTGGAAGGAGAAAATAGTAACAAACAACGCAAACAAGATTCCCGTACTATAACCAAGAATATTCATCCACATAAACTTTGTCATGAATACCTTAGTCTTAGTCATTGCTGTCATCTTTCAATATGCACGTTCTTTTCTAGCACTAAGGTCACACTGTAGCTACCTCACATCACCCTCCTAGTGATAACTAAGGTTCACAGTGTTATCGACTTTCGATCTACTTTATTTGCGATAATATCGTATAATAGGAGAAAACATACTGAATTTGGGCCTATAATGCTTTCTCTTTCTTAGTTTTAAAATCCAGTTTTTCTTAATTTAAAGGTTATTACAATGTGGAAATTGTTGGCGCAATATTATTTTATGTTCTCGCCAGTGTACGGGACCGGTGCCCACCTAGCATCGTGATGCACTTGGGAAGCTACGATAGGTAGCGAAATCCGGTTACAAAAGCCAGCTATAACGGCTGGAGAGATCATCGTGCTAACCACGCGATACCTCCATTCTGGAAGGATGATCGTACACCTCTGCTTCGGCATGTGGACGTGAGGCCAGCAGCCGGCTGGTCGGTCATAGTCCTTCATGTGCTGTCGTGCCTCGGATTATTTATTATTATGTCCTCCATACAGAAATGTGCCTATTAATTAAAATACATCGCCGACGTAGTCCCTAATGAAGTTATAGTCTTAAAATTAGTCTATCCCTTCGTTATTGGTAAAGTATATGTTCCATTAAACCACATAATAATTTTATGTAAAATTATGTTTTTTTTTTCTACAGTCTTCTTACGTTTGCTCTTTATAGAAATCCATCTAATTATCTGTACTTTCTTTTTTACAGGTAAGAAATTGACTGGCTGCTGGTGGAGCACAGTAGAGAAGATTTCTTCATCGAGGCATCACGACAACCAGAAATCTTGACATCGTCGCCCAGAAATGGCGCTCCTGGTGACTTATCTTTATCACTACTAATAACAACATTATCTTCTGTGTTCACTGTTTAGATATAAGAGAATTATTGACTTCAGTAGTTTCGTTGCTTTTTTTCGTTTTCCGACATACCTTGTTTCTTTAGACTAAGTTCATAATTTGTCGATCGATTTTGTACGGCATTATGCATTTTTTTTCTGTATGACTTTTCCAGTTTTATCCATTTCGGTTAATTTTACTATTCATTTGCTGTTTACAAGAATGCATTCAGTTCCGTTCTGATATTAAATACGGTATTATCCTATTTAAATTGGTGTCAGCATCATATATTTAAGTATATCGGCAAAAATCTATTAAATTGTTATGTGGCGAAACGTAAATTAATTACAGTGAAAAATTTCTCTTTTCACTTGTAACAATGAAATAAATATAAAAACGAATCATTTATAATTTTTGGGTTGTCTGTTTCTATTTCTTCCTCTGATTAAGAAGAAATTGATACTTCAGCAATTTCAGTTATCCAGAGTTTATTGATGTCATTTTAATTTCTATTTATTTCCATTGAAACTGTGAATCGATATCAGAGAGATAAATTACGTTGTGATCGGAATTGTAGAACATTGCATGGCTTCCTATAGATGTGAATACATTTTTCATTTTCTTTAGTAGCCACTAGAATCATTAATGTCATAAATAACTCTATATGCTAGCAATAATAGGAGAGTCAGAAGTTGGTAGAGTCATAGTAAGTGAAGATGCCATTGGAAAATATTAATGAATGTAGAATGAATGTGTATATGAGTGACTTAAATGTTGGAGTGAATGATAGTGTGAATGACAAAGTGAAGCGAGAGTGATGAGTAGTACTTCTGGAGTGAATGATTGTGGTAGTCGGACTGAGTGTAGGAATGAATAGCAGCCCAGTTGTAGTTGATGAGTGAGTGTTGGGAGTCACTGTAAAAATGATTTATAATGTGACAAAAGTTCTGTAGGAGTAAATAAGTCCGGCAAAATGTCCCGTTTCCTTAATAGGAATTTGTTTGATCATATTATCTGAATGTCCCTCAACTTAACCTTAATGCTAGAGTTCATTGCGGTACAAGAAAGAAAAATATAAATTGAGTATTGTTGTTTTAACCAAATAACAAAAATCTTACTCTTATGCCCAGACTTATCTATGATTTAACACGCTGATATGTTTGAAACGAGTTTCTGAAACAACAGTTATCATCATCTTTACAGTTATATGTGCTTCAACTGGTAACTATATCTCGGCCTGTAGTTACCTGGCTGTTAATACTGATTCGAACAAATACCGACATGCGGCGCTACTGCATTACTGTTTTGTAAGCTATAATAACTGATATTAAATAATAATATAAACCGGAATTAATTAATTTACTATATTATCGGTATAGCTTAAAAAAAATTTGGCGTTTTATTTACGTAACTTACGGTAAATGTTCTACTTTCTATGACAGATTAGGATAATATTGTGCGTTTGTAAAGACAATTTCGAATAACTTAAGCATAATTTTGGTCATAAACTTCATATTCTATGTCGTCAGTCAAGGAATATTTTGCTCTACCAATTCCAATGGTATTTCGGTCTCCGAAAAGTCCATTTAAACACATGAAAGCATTCATATGGACGAATGTAATATATTTTTACATTACCAATATGGCTGCGATATCCACCACAGTTAACTGCGGTTGCAGTTTTGTAGCAGAAACTCTCTCCATTAGTATTATTTACCTCGATGATCACGCCAAATACCAACAATTATTGCTTTTTTAATCATATTACGATTGAGATGGAAGTGTACATGTATACTAGACCCTATCGTTTACCACACGGTTCCTTAATTAAAAAGCCTGCTCCTAATAGTATAGAGCTCACTGCCATATTACTACTGAAAACTTCTGCAAATAAAAATAACTATAAATAACTAAACAAATCACTAACAAAATACTAGTGGAGACATCTATGGACACAAGAGATACTAAACTTAAAGTTACCTCAACTGTTAGTTACAAGATCTGATAAATCTACAGTTAACTTTTCGGAAACTCATGAAAGTTATCAGTGCAGTTAAATGTATAACTGCAGTTAAGTAACTGACAGTTAACTGAGGTGTACCAGAAACCGGGCATTAATGATGAGACTAATGTTGGACTTCAGATTCTTTTACTTGTTACAGTGGAAATATGTGACAATAGATCTAAGAATTAGTAAACGTAATTATTTAGAACAATGAAAAATTTTACTTCTCTCTATCGGAATGTCTAAGTACTACTGATTTGTGAATTATTCCATTCTTTCATTGCTATGAGAAAATCACTGCCGGTTACTCTTTAACTGTTAAGTTTATTCGCAACAAGTTGAGCGATTGCTGTGACATGGCCTCAACCTCCAGCTCCCTTATCTGAACCAGAGGGTTGTGTTTTACAAGGACAAGCTCAATGATGTCGTAAGACGTGTTTACTGTATGTTGCCAAATTTTCTTAAAATTTAAACACTGAAATCTCTCGATAGCATTAGCTTTAGGAAAAGCTGTGAAGTTTTATAGAAAAATGTAACCAGTTTATTCTAATCTACTAATAACTGTAAATGTCGTTCTGTTACTGATATCTGTTATCATATTAACATTTCAAATATCTGACACACTTTTCTATTTGTTGATGAAACGAGAGTTCATACACAAAAAGGTTTCTAGATTATTTTGTTGACGTACCACGTGGAATCCATTTTCAAGCTCTGGACAACTATAAGCTTTCCATTCTGTATGAATGGATGGATAGCGATCATTCTGTTTTGTAGTACCGTTAACTCTAGTGCACAGGTGGCACTGAAGAGTGCAAGAGAATTTTGACGGGTGACATACGAGTGCAATATCAGCAATACTCTGCAGCTTCTTTTTTTCTAATGCTTTATCTATTATTTCACACTATATCGAACTGGCATATTTTTCGAACGAATACAACATTTCAGTTTCTGAAAGAGGTTACTCACAGCGGGAAATTCCCTTTGCTTTTTGAAAACTTTCAATGAATCAGCTATTCTCGGTTCGTGTAGTCCTCTTCGACTACATGTCGAAAGAAAGTTCTTTGTTTGCAAGTATATCTTAATCGATATTTTTCCTTTACTTACTTACTTACTTACAAATGGCCTTTAAGGAACCCGGAGGTTCATTGCCGCCCTCACATAAGCCCGCCATTGGTCCCTATCCTGTGCTAGATTAATCCAGTCTCTATTATCATATCCCACACCCCTCAAATCCATTTTAATATTATCCTCCCATCTCGGCCTCCCCAAAGATCTTTTTCCCTCCGGCCACCCAACTAACACTCTATAAGCATTTCTGGATTCGCCCATACGTGCCACATGTCCTGCCCATCTCAAACGTCTGGATTTAATGTTCCTAATTGTGTCAGGTGAAGAATACAAAGCGTGCAGTTCTGCGTTGTGTAACATTTTCCATTCTCCTGTAACTTCATCCGTCTTAGCCCCAAATATTTTCCTAAGAACCTCATTCTCAAACACTCTTAATCTTGGTTCCTCTCTCAAAGTGACAGTTAAGTTTCACAACCATGCAGAACAACCGGTAAAATAACTGTTTTATAAATTCTACCTTTCAGAATTTTTTGAGAGCAGACTAGATGACAAAAACCGAATAATAACTGGCATTTTCCATATTTATTCTGCGTTTAATTTCCTCCCGAGTGTCATTTCTGCACTGCTTGGGAAAAGTGGCGTAAATCAGTTTCCACAAACATTTTTATTAATTTATTGACATCTTACGGAACATCTGCTCGCTTGGGAAAAGAGACATACGTATTTCTCCCATTGCAATAATTCATACAGAAGGAAATCAAATCGACATAAACCAGTGTGAAGACAGTTTTTTTTCCTTCTCCTGTAAAATTAACATTTTTGACTTGTGCCACTTTTCCCGAGCACTACAGATTTATATTTGTTACTGTTGCTCCAAGATATCTGAATTTCTCCACCTCTTCGAAGAATAAATCTCCATAAACAAATGTTATTAAGTAATTTAAATTATTATTCTTAGTGTCTAAGTTTTTGCGTGATGTGGCCTTACCATTATAGTTGTTGAATTTAGGTGCTATGAATCTAATAGAAACAGTTACTAACACAAATTATGGTTCAGTAAGAAATACTATACATAATTATATCCATCGGTACTCAACCCAGAACATTGAAAATCAAACCTATCGAAATCGGGAAGCTGGTTACTCACTGCGGTCTCCTGGGATGATTTATATTTTGTTTGGCATTCATGGCCATTTGTGCCTAAGTGCTTATATAGTTGTCTACACCAGCAGTTACGAAGGAAATAATAGGTCAGAGCATTAAAATATTTAAGAAATGTTTACACTCATGCATATGTTTTGTTTTTCTGTACTGTAAGAGAGCGCGTATCTTTATGTAGAGAGACGATTCTCCCTCTCTGTTAGGTCTATTTATCTCTCCACTACCAGCTTTTGAAGTTCAAATATTCACTCATAAAAACGTGATACTTTTTATAGTTGTTTTGTTAGTCCTGTGTGTACTTCAGAGAAAGATAATTAACTATTACTAAAATAAATAAATTATTATTTTAGCTAATGCATCGGAGTTTTAAAGTGTATATAAACACTATGAGTTATACCCTAGATTCAAGATTATATATACCCAGATAGGTCGGACTTACAGGCTTTGAGATTAACAACTTTTGTCAGGTTTACTACGCTGCCATCTAGTTGTTACATAAGGAGTCACGTCATAATTCCAATTTGAATTGCATTAGCTACTGTACTGCCATCTCGTGTTCGTTTACGACGGACGGGTGGCGATCCTGGCGGTTGTTCTCTTCAAAGTGCTGCTAATTTTAACATAGCGAAGAGTTATCTGTTAGGCTACATATATGATCTAGGGTTATACTGAAGGAGAGAATTTTTTTTCCATTCAGTTTATTCTACTAATAATAAAAAATATTCTCTCTTATTCCCTAATATTTTGATGCAAAGAGTAAGTTCTATTGAAATTTACCAATTACTTAATGTTAATTATTTGTAAATAGATTTGTCCTATTTTTTTAGAGACAGTATATTTTTGAAATCATACATATCATTACGCATTCCGGATAATATTGGGCAAAATATTGAATATTTCTCCTTTTCCCCTTTCCTATTTGAACGATGGCAAATTTTCCTGAAGAAGGAAATTTCTCTCGATACAACATCATAGCATTGCATAAGTGAGTGACTGTGCATGACATACTGCATATAAGTGCATGACTGTTGTGTTGGAACGTGGGGTTGAATTATAGAATGACGAAGTACGAAATGAATGACAATTTTAGGGCAGATTGAACGTGTTTTATAAGCGAATGAGTTGAAATGACAGAGAGTAGGTGTGAATGGAGGCGAACGACGGACTTAATGAAGGAATAATGACATTTCCACATCCACAGAATATAAACAAAATTTCGATAACAATTCATATGTATTCAGATAAGATAAAAGCATGAATATTCATCTAAAATTTGTAATTACATTTTTCATTACTCCCTGCGTTGGAGAAAAGAGAAATTAATTATGAAAGCAATGCAGAATTTGTATGTCAGTTACATAAATACATCTGACATTTCGAAAGTTTTGAAGAATATTTCTAGTCCACACTCAGGATTATGAAGCTATCCAATTGTTCTGCTGCCTCATTTCGAATTGGAATGTTTATCTTCTTTATTTTTCTTCCGATAACCATGGTGTTAGCCTTTTTTGCATTTATCTTCATCCCATACTGCTCACAGATGTCATTTAGCTCCATTAACATATCTCTTAGTATAATCTCTTCTGCTAAAAACGTCATATCATCAGCAAATCTTATGCACTTTATTCTTCTTCCTCCTACTATCACTCTCACGTGTTCTGAAAACAATACTTCATTAAATTCTCCAGGTAGGTGTTGAACAGGGTAGTGATAAAGGGCATCCTTGTATTCCTCTCCTTATTCCATTTTCCTCTGACATTTCTTCTCCTATCCTAACTTTGTTTCATATAAAGATTACTCAACGGCCTCATTTCTATTAAAAACTCACATACTTTTCTAGTTTCACTGGAAATTTCAACCGTTTTCCTTCATACAGCTTTAATCAACGCATCTGGAAAACTATACCCTAATTACTAGGACCACTTTCTAATACAGTACTCAAATGGATACATAAAATGCACCAGAATATACTGGTATGTAATGTTTATAAAAATATGAATTCTCAACTTTTTTCTTGCAATATTGCTTAGAAGATTACGATTGTATTCATACCATTTTCAATGCTATTATAAGACAGTAAAATTTTTAATAAGTTAGAGGAGTGGTCGACAAAGATTACGTCAAATAAAATATAAACAACAAAGGGAAAGGTAGAAGGGAGAGGACACCCAAACTACTTAACTTTGAATGAACAAGTGACGGCTAAGGCGAAGTAGATGATGCCTTAACCGTCCACCCTGCTTATGTGTTAGGTAGCAAATAATCTCAGGGTCAGTGAAAAGAAATACAATACAAGTGAAATATTCAAATTCAAATTTATTCACAATTTACATTTAAAATGAATACATATGAATATATACCCGGAATGAGCATATGCTCGTGCTCGGGTACAGTCCAGTAGTCTACATAAATTTTATAGAGATCAATAATAATTTTGATGTTAGAAATAATAGTAACAATAATAATAATAATAATAATAATAATAATAATAATAATAATAATACTAATAATAGAATATCCGTGACGGAGATGATACAAAGATAGTAATACAAATTAATTCATTAATAATAATAATAACAATAATAACAATAATAATAATAATAATAATAAGAATAATAATAGTAATAAAACAAAAATATTTACAATAATAAAATAAATACTAAGACGGATAAAATAAAATATAAAACCACTAGCGAGAGTTAACACAACTTAAATAGGCATATAATAACCAAAAAAAAAAAAAAAATGACGAACTCGAAAATCAACAGAAAAGTTCGTTGTATCGCAGACGACAGCAACCGGCGTATTGACAATGTGCTATGCATTATTGGTAGTAGGGGGGGGGCCGAAGGTCTACATAACTGCCGTTCTCTTCGAATATTCTCATACAATCATGGGAAGTTAATGCTGAAAAACAAAATGTCTACGAGTCAAGCTGTTCATTATTACCAGGATAAATATAAATAATACTGAAATATATTAATCAAGTTTCAGTTACAGATCTCCCCTTTTGTGCAAGAGGTATCATATCAAAATATTTTATGAATGGTGGGAAAAATATAAATTTCAAGAACTCTCTAGTGACAGAGATAGTGACAAGTATAATCAAGTGTATTTGTGGCGATGCTAAGAAATCATTTATTGGAGATATACACTGTTATAAATTAAGAAAATGATCTATATATATTTATTACAGTGTTTTATCTTATAGGTTACATGTATCAGATAAATACAATAAATATTAGTAACATAGAATGTAAAGAGGCAATTGATTGTGTCTCAAGTATAGGAAAACTGCCGCACAGAAACCTCGTCTTTTCATGGCAAGTTCTACGAGAATCAGAAGGGACCAAAGCAGCAGTCAAGGAGAATGACATTTCCAACCTCTCAAGTGTGTTAAAAGAGGAAGACAACAAAACAGCATCATCTTTAGGAGCCAAATAAGCAGGGTCGACCACGATCTGGCCGGGTTTGCGTTCCATCTTGTGCTGAACCTGGCCAACATTGTAGGTGACTCTTTAGATCGTACCAGGTTGTCCTGTTGATGAAATCTGAAACGTTGGACATTGTGGAATGTCCAAAAATCTACTACTAAGAAACTTACTTTACTTAAGACCTATGCACATTTTGATCAAAGACTTAAGACGTTCTGTGTATTTGATTTTAAATTAACGTGAAATATAATTTATTCTAATAAATTAAAATATATTTATATCTGGACTAAATATACATTTTGATGAATAAAAATAAAATATTTATCAGATTTTAGGCTTTCACTGTGATTGTGTTGAGAAAACATTGGGATTTACAACTGTGTAGTATCACGTAATATTTTTAATGTTGAAGCGTTATTATCAGTGGCGTAGCCAGCGGGTGGGCCAGGTGGGACCAGCCCCACCCAAAAAATATGGGAATTTTTGCGTTTTTAATGGAAAATACTCAACATTAAAACTAAACCGTAGATCCAGAGCAATAGTTACAGTCGATAACATTAAGGTAAGAAGTAAAAAATGCGTTCATTTCTTCAAGAGCCAATTTAACTGTGTTGGATTGGGGCTAAAAAATTGTCTGGCTGCGATAAAAAGAAGGAAGCCGTGGAGCTAATGAATTGTTACATCAGCTAGAAACATTTGACACCTTATTTTATTTGGTATGTTTAGACGATATCCTTGCTCTTGCAAATTCATTATCGGGAGCACCTCAGTCTCCAAAAATGGATGTTAGGACATGTTCGTCATCATTAAGGCAATGATAAAAAATTTTCAAAGCTCTGAAATGAAAAAAATTCGACACTCATGTCAAGCACAAGGCATTGTAATCTAGCAATTCTATCCATTGAGAGGGAGAAAAGTTGGGATTTGTTGAAGGACCCATCATGAGCGATCGACAGATTCGTTGCTAGGAAATCTCGACGGCTCCAGTTCACCTTATGAAGCATTTGTATAGGTATACCTTGCATGATTGTGTATCATAATTTTGCGTGTTATTATTAAGACTTCCGAGAATGAGTTTCAAGAGAGTTGACGGCAGCGGCATTGTCAGGAGAAGGGTCAGGTACTTTCAACTGGCCCACCCACCCATATTATACTCTACAAATATTCACATTATACGTAACATTTTCCTTCGTTTCCCTTCCATTCCATGTCCTTAAGTTATATTGTCTAGAATTTTAAACGTGCGTGAGTACCCACTTTACGTTTCACTTACGTCATTTACGTAACCCAATTAAAACTCTAGAAACTATAATTTAGGTATATGATATGGAAGGGAAACAAAAAGGAAGAGTTACGTATATTGTGAATCACCTTAAGTCTCAACACAAAATAAGAAATTTCAACTTTTTCTTCACAAATATTGCTTATAGTTAATAGTAAGTGAAATTAGTGATCATAATTTCAAATTCATGCATACAGAGGTGTAAATCGTGGACAGACAACTTGTGTGGTTACCCCTAGAACGAAAATGAAAGTTCCATTATGTCTCTTGACCCACTCTGGCATGAAACTCCTGAATTGATGCACTCCCGTCAGCCGGGGTGTTTAACTTGTCACACATATTGCCCCTGATCTGACACTATCACGACCGTTGCCATTCTTTTGTCCTAAATGGCAGTCGTACACTTCAAGGACCATCTGCGCTGCAATAACCTCGGTCCCGTTACGTGCACGAGCTGGCTGTCTGTCTCAGTACATGGAGGTTCACATTGATTAAATTTGAAATTTACGCTTTAGGGAAACTTTCCGAAAAGGAACAAATCTTACCGACATACGTTGAGACTGTGCTTTCTTTCTAAATCGGTTATTTGACGACACTGTTTCACCTACGAGGTTATCTAGCGTCGGTGGGATTTGTAACACCGAAATGGTATTTGACGAGATGAGTCCAAGGATTCGTCAATGGATTAAATGATATTCTCCTTATAGTTGTCGATAACCTTGGAAAAATATCCAAATACCTAACCAAGTAATCATATCAAGTGAAATTCGAACATTTATCTGAGCGTAATCTCGGATTGCGAGTCGCATTCGATACTCCAAACCTACACCGGCAGTCTCTGCATGTGTGCGCATGCGCACGCCGTATGACTTAACACGTTGATGAATTAATTTGAACTTAACATGGTACGTAAACTATATTAAGTAATTTCATGGCCATTATTACAGAGCCATAGGAAATTCCCGTTTGCTCTAGCAAGGCAACGAAGAGATTTTCTAGGCGAATTTTTCCGACGATACCCGATGTCATCAGAGCTTCTTCAGTGAGCACTGTGCGTCGCCGCCTTCACTTCTTATCTCGAACACTCCCCGTTTCCCGAAATTTGTTAACCAATTTGTTAATTGCAGCACGACTTCAAAAGCTACTCGTATCATCAGGAAATTTTTCTTGGAAAAATCCCCTGACAGCAAGAGCCCATTCTATACGCACATACGAATAATTTTAAATAGATTTGTTGTGGAATAGAATACTCTGACCTATCACATCTTTCGTAGCACACTACTGTCCAGTGCGGTTTCAACAGTCGTTTAGCTGTTTAGCTCAGACTGATGACACGTTCTTTCGCTCCCTGCCGTGGCCTGGACGACATTGCATCTGGACTGACTGATCGTGCGCGGGCGGAAAACTCATAATTTCTTCACCCAGTATTATTCCTGTGAGTTTACGTCAAAAGAATTCGGATTTATGATTGAAGCACTTAGAATAGAAGAATTGGTACTTTTTATGGAATAATTATCAATGAAGAATTTATTAACTTAATATCATAGCCAGGAAGTTTGATGTAGAAATAAATAGGGGAAGTCTTGCAGTACCGACCGCTTAAGCTTTTTGGGTTATAAAAAAGAAAACATTCAACTTTTCGACACACTCTTCTGATATAATGTGAGTACATATTTTTTTATATTATTGAACTCAATGGTAATTACAAAAAAATTCAGAAACTAATATTAATAAAAACATAAACAAATTAAATGTCCATAAAATCGATACAATCAGAAAATTGGCAGGCATATATCATATCATATCATATCATATCATATCATATCATATCATATCATATCATATCATATCATATCATATCATCATATCATATCTATCATATCATATCATATCATATCATATCATATCATATCATATCATATCATATCATATCATATCATATCATATCATATCATATCATACCTGTGTTGTAGTAGTATTATAAGTTAAATTTCATTTTCTTCTTCTTCTTCTTCTTCTTCTTTTCTGGCTCTACAGCGCTTTGTGAGCTTTGGCCTCCTTCACAATTTTCCTCCAGTCGTCTCTATCCTCTTATACCCATTCTTCCCGTATTCATCTCAATGTGCTGTAACCACCTCTTCCTAGGTCTTTTTTTTTTATTTACGTGCTATATTACAACCTGTGTTTTGACATAGGCATATCACAAGATATTTACATTAGTGGTGACTACAATTTTATTGTTTAGAATCTATTCTTGAAGTGTGCGGAAGATGTTGCTGATGAAGTTTGTGACAGCGACAGTGTTGATGTGGAACTTCAATATCTGGGGCAGCGTTTGGGCTGTTAGAACACGAGGCCGGTCTCTTGAGTACAAGGAGCATTCTGTCAGAAAGTGTCTTGCTGTCTGAGGTGACTTTTCTGGGCAGTTACATAGGGGAGATGGTGCCTTGTTGATCCTGTGAAGATATGTACGGAAACAACCGTGGTTGGTCAGGAATTGGGTGATAATGTAATTAGGCCATAGGGATATAGAGAGCCTGTGGTGGATAGAGGGGATAAACTGTTTGGTGTGATGTGCTACCTCGGCGTTGATGTAAGTTGCATTCCAAATGTTTATGTAGTAATTTTCCAGAAGTTGCTTAGCTCGAGACATAGGGATGGAGTTGTAGGCTATAGTACTTTTATAACTGGCAGCTATCTTTGCTAGATAGTCGGCTCGTTCATTGCCTCTGATTCCTGTATGTCCTCTGACCCAGTTTAATGAGATATGAGTTGACTTCTTGAGAGTGATAATTTTCTTTCTAATGTAGACTGCTATTGGTTGTGTAGTTCTTTTGTTTGCGATGGCAAAGAGTGCTGCTTGCGAGTCTACATGTATTGCATATGAGATTTTATCTTTACTTTGCTGTTGAATCCAGTCTACTGCCATTTGGATGCCTAGAAGTTCTGCTTGGAATACCGAGCATTCGTTGTCCAGTCTACGTGCCTCGGTGTAGATATCCATTGGATTTTCTTCTGCGACCATGCCTGCTCCGACGTGTTTTTCAGTTTTTCACCCTTCTGTGAAGATCTGTATATTGGCTGGGATGACTGTACCACTGTTGCCTATTGTTACGCTGTTGTCTTTCGGGTGGATTCCTCCGTATCTTGTTGGTAGTTCAGTCTTCTTGAGTTTGGGCAGAACTGCATTGGTGGATAAGCCTCTTCTAACCGCCTTCATATCTTTATTCAGATGCAGGGCTTGCTCTATCGGCATAATCCCTGCTATTGCTTGCATTGCAACGTTGGACACAGTTTTGTAGGATTTGATCGTAAACGTTAGGAATGATCTTTGGATCTGCGTTAGTTTGATGGAGGCTCTTCTGGATATTGTCTGGCACCAGGCCTCCGCAGCATACGAGACGACTGGAAAGATGGCGTGGTTATACATGGTGAGAAGGTGGTAGTACGATATGCCCCAGGATGCTTTGGAACATCGGATTAAGTTATTTCGAAGCCTTAGTATTTTGTTCTCTAGAAACTGCGCGTGAGGAAACCAATCCATCTTGCAGTCGAGCATAACTCCCAAGTATTTAATTTTTGAAACAACGGTTATACCCCACTTAATGACTGTCGGGTGGGTATTGTACTCTGTCCTTTTTCGAATGTACATTGGCATAAGTGCTGTTTTGTCCTGTGCTATTTCCAGTTTTTGTGTTTGACACCATTCCTCTATATTTTGTAGAGCAGTTTGGAGAGCGTCGAGGATGTGTGAGTGAGAGTGACCTTTGAGCATGATCATTATGTCATCCGCGTACATTATTATATCCAGGTCTGGTATGTTAGAAAGCTGTTCAATTAGACCACTGATGATAATATTCCATAGGATGGGACCAGCAACCGATCCTTGGGGGCATCCTTCGGTGACTTGTTTGGAGATGGTCACGTTGCCTAGTTTATAGGAGGCGGTACGATTTCGAAGGAAATCTTAGATGGTGCAAAAAATATTCGGAGGACACTCAAGGTTCCATAGTCTCTCAAGTAGGCCTGGATGCCAGGCGTTGTCGAATGCTCCAGCGATGTCTAGTGTGAGGAGGCAGCATTTTAGCCCTTGCTGTCTGTTGTGGTGGACATAATCCGTGACGGCTTTTATAGCGTCTGCGGTGGATTTTCCTGCTGTAAATCCGTATTGTTGCCGTGGTCTCCGTCCGGTGTATTCCAAGTGGAAGTTGAGTCTGTCCATTATTAGTTTTTCCAGACATTTTCCAGGAATTGACAACAGGCGGATACCCCGATACCCTGTTATGAGGTGGTGTTTACTCTTGTCCGCTTTAGGAATTGCTATTATCGTGGCGTTTTTCCAGGTCGACGGGAAGCAGCCTAATCTCAGACATTTGTTAAATAACATTTTCCAGAAGATTGGTAAAATCGTATGTATTCTTTTGACGATCGTGCCTTCGATGCCGTCGGGTCCTGGGCATTTATGGTTATTTAGGTGTGTTATAGTATCTTCAACTTCATGATGAGCGAACTCCGGTTCTGGCTGATTGACTGGCGCACCTCTTGCTTCTACTTGGATTCTGACAGTATTTTGTGCTTCATTGTAAAGGGCGGGAACATCGTCTGGGAAGAATTTGTTAAGCAGGGCTGTAGCTGTGTCCTCTGCGTTCAGGGTTGAGACTCCATCTTGGAGAATTAATGTTGAAAGTGCTTGCTTCCTTTCGAACTCCCTTTTGCAGGCCTTGTAAATTTTCCAGGGCGAGTCTTTAGAGCTTTCTGTACAAAACTTTTTCCATGATTCCTGCTTCGCCTTGAGGAGTTCGGTCTTGTAATTTCATGTGATGGCATTGAGTTTTTCTTTGTAGATTTCTTTTAGCGTTTGATTTTTACATCGCTTGAACCTGCGTTTTGCTGCATTAGTTTGTTTTCTGACTACGTTTAGTTCGGTGGACCACCAAGGCACGAATTTGTTTGTAGGGAGGAATGGAGGGAAGCAGCTACTGTTTATTTCTTCCAGATCGCGCCATATCCTATTAATTGAATTCTCTAGGTGTTCTTTGGTGTTTGATTTGTGTATCAGATTCATCCATTTGTTTCCAATGTGCTGGAGTTTCTGTTGGTACAGGTTCCACTTCCCCACTTGGGTTGCGAACTTCCTGGTAGAGTGGCTTACTTGTCGGGTTATGTTGACATATGAGCGTTGAATAATTCTTTCTTTCTTATTCCTATAATGTGTCCATGAAGCAGGAGTTTTGGCATTCTTCCTTCTTGTATTCTTTCCACATGACCCAGCCATCTTAATCTCGTGGGTTTGATAAGTATTACTAAATCTTCTCCTTTCAGTATTTGATCAATTTCCGTGTTTGATCTAATTTTCCATTCTCCAGCTTCAAATATTTGTCCATATATGCGTATAATAACTTTTCTTTCGAATATTCTTAATGCCTTTTCGTCATTTGTTTTTCAACACCCATGATTCAGCAAAATATGTCACTACTGGCTTTAGTAAGGTATTAGGCCTATATATTCTTAATTTGATTCTTCTGGTTAAAAGTCTTGACTTTATTAGTTTAATGTTTGCGAAATAGGTTTTATTTTCTATTAATATTCTATTGTTTATTTCTTCAGTTATTGCTCCTTTGTTATTTACTTTAACTCCCAGATACGTGAATGTAGTAACATTTTCAAAATTATAAGTTTCCTGTTTTTATTGTTGTTGTTGTTGTTGTTGTTGTTGTTGGTTTTATGTAATCTATCTGATCCACTTCCATCTACATATATTTTGTTTTATCTTCATTCATTTTTAAACCTGCTATATTTCTCACCAATTCAATTGTTGTAAACATTTAGTTAAATTTTATAGCAAAGATTATTGTAATATAGGCTTAAACATTTCATTAAGAGCGGTACCTGTGTTACAGTAACATTTAAAGTTAAAATTTTACATTACAGGTTATTGTAATATACTAGGCTTAAATATGTTGTTAAGAGTAGTGTCTGTGAGACAAGAGTATTTTAATGAAAAAAGTTTACACCAAATACTATATTTATTCGTTTATAATACACAACACAGCCCTGCTCTTGAAATCATTATTTTATATGTGTATTGTGGTCCTTGATGAAGGAATAGTCTTTTTTACATCGTACACTGCCGCGCGTCACTACTCTTAAAGTCATTTTCACTAGTCGCCTGGAATCTGAATTACAGGGTTGCCAGATGATTCCAGACCAATGTCGCCAACTATACACCAACAAGGTGCCAGAAAGTAGCCAAGTATCTCTGAAGTTGATAGTGAAAGGAGTAATAAACTTTAAAATATTTACAGTGTAATTATAATTATAACCGTTTATATTCATTTATAAATTTGTAATAATTTTATTGTTAATATTATCTAATACAAAGATACAGGATCATTAAATGGCATTATTCAGCTATGATGTGCATATTTAATACTTGCATTTTGCTATTTGTTCAACCTGTATTCTGTTGTTTATATGTTTACAAAATTTACATACTTTACAAATTGCTTCATTCGAATTTTTCTTAAAATCTGTAGCCTCTTGAAGCCAGCCTGAAAATATTAATTTTCTGCATTAGGTGTGTCTATAGTATAATGGCGCATTTTTAAAAATTGTAGTGATTTTGAATTGTGACAATACCGGTACCGAATTTCGAGGCTTTGAATATATAATTTTAAATGAAACTACAATTATCTTTAGCCCTGGGCAGCTTCTTCCACTCCTTGGTATACTTTCTGCACCTCTCATATTTCGGCATCTTCTACATAAACGTTGTTATCGCAGTTAAAGAAAGCAACCAAGTGAAAGAATCTGCTAAATGCTAATAGGCCTGCTAAATCGCTGAATTCCCGCTTTTATTAATTAACGGCTTACTGCTCAACATCGTTTCTATTAATTTTCGAAGTTTAGAAATAAAGCATAGAAATGGATTTCATAGATTTTTAAACTAAAAGTTTAATTGATAATAAGATCCACTTATTTTATCCATTAATGTAATATATTTATATGCATTAATTCCACTTAATTATGTTATTAAAAACATCACAGATCATACATATACGTTGTAGATCCCCGTGTCAGAGCCTGGGGAAGTTTTCTACGTAATCTTGAACGTTACTCTGCCATTTTTTTTTTAATTAACGTGACTAAAATAACTGACGAATATTTACATACTGAAGAATATTGTGTACAATGGATCATAGTCTTGTGAAAAAAAGTTTTAATTAAATTATTTTTATAATTTTAACATTAAAGACGCCAGAAAAGTAGCCAGGTCACCAAGTGGAAATTTTCGTCGCCACAAGGCGCCAGAATGGCGACGAGTAGCCACATCTGGCAACTCTGATCTAAAAGGATAGCGGCCATTCAGCGTATTCCGAATCTCACCGGTCCGGTGGCATCAATGACGTCACGTTGCAACGAAAATAAGGAACAAAACTGCTGGAAGAATCGATGCTGTCATGGCGACTGTGTAAGTGGTTATCTGTGCTACGCTAGCAAAATTTTGCGAAATTTCCGTATTGCCATCTCGTTCAAATAAAAGAGATCATAAACAACTTATTTCTTGAACCGGTAGTAATAACTGGTCCGTTGACATGTTCGCTCATAAGCTATTAACATATTGTTTTTACGTTGTGCTCATTACAAACAATACAGCAGAACACACCGCCATGACACAACAGTGCACGATGTCATTCGTCTGCTAATTCCCGCCTTATACAAGAACCAATCAGATTCACTGATGGCGGCTAATGGAGACTACCACCACCTCTGCAAGTTGATGGCACCGGTGCGACACCGGTGGAGCATCAATGACGTCATCGGTGGAATTCGGAACACCGTGATGCCATCGGATTGCTCACCGGTGAGATTCGGAATACGCTCATTAGCTTCGTCTGTATAACAGAGAGTGCGCATGCGCGAAAATATACTACAGTACTGTGTCTACCCACCGCGTGACGTCACTCATGCTTGCAGATCCCAGGCTGGAAGTGTACTCACTTAACTTCAAAGAGTACTGGCTAAGATTCCTGTCTCTATTTATCAGGTACTCGTCTGGAGATGGGACCTAGTTCGCTCGAGGCTAAAACAGAATCGCTTGTCTGTCAGCATCATATTCTCGAATTCTACCCAGGTCACCCTTCGGACTGGAGCAACCATCGCGTATAGCACGCACAATTGCCCAATGTAAGCCTAAGTGTGTGGATGCATCCAGAGTCCGGCGCTCGAAAAGTTAGCTGGCTAGCTAAATTACAAAAGGCCATCCCTTGAGACAGACAGAAAACGCAAGGGTCGCGAGAGATATTAAATTTATACTCGAAAGGCTTAGTTGCTACAAATGCTTAAATATATGACATACTAACGTTATCCTGCACAGTGAATAGTCCCATTATCTCTATGATGCAGTTGGGTATAGCATAACCTTTCAGGCATAGATCTTAAGTGAAATGAAGTTGTTGTAAATAGGGTTTGACCTATACCACCCCTGGACGTTCAATTCCTAAAGTTATGTATCTGCATACCACAAAGCTGAACTACCATAGCTGGGGTGAGTGAGTTGAATTCCTCTATATTCCATAACTTTGTTAGTTGGGGAGTTTGGCATCAGATAGCGCGGATGATGGTTGTTTGGGATATCTACCAACTGCAGTTCCCACTACTCCAGCTGCGGGACGGAATTCCTTTTCAGATCCCTACTTTAACGACGTTTAGCTATCAGTGTGAACAAAAAGTTCCGGTCACAGTAATTCAAATAGCACATTGTCATAGGGTAACGGTTTCTTTAATGATCATATTTCACTGTTTTGTAATACGACGACTTTTCATCAACACATTTATCTTTATGTGCAATTTATGGTACACATTACAATAATAAAAAGTTTTTCTTCGTAATTATATTTTCTTAAGAATGTTCACAACTGTGTCTACTTCTAGCGGCACTATAGCACTGGGGTCTACTCAGTCTCTAATAGAAATAAGTACTAGGCCTAGCAGGGGGATTTTCTTTGGGATAAAAGCTGCGGGCACGTAGGACTAACATTCCAAATTCCATTAAATGTCGATTGTATGTAAAGGTGGGAGATTTGACCTCTCGTCACTCTCTGGGCCAATTTGGCCTGTCATGACGTGAGCATTACCTTTCAAAGGCATAATATTATCTTCGAATGTATTATACAACTTTACTTTGTTAAAATGCAATTCCCTTTATAATGAAATGGCTTTTGGTTCAATTAAAGTCACATATACTTGATGTTACAGTAATAATTGATTTACCGGCACATTTCTGTCGTGCAGCGTTTAAGTTTTGTGAATTGTTATAATGTAGCACACTGACATTTCCCGTTGTTAACATGAATGTTGCTGGAACTATATTATAGACCATATGTATCCATGATTTAACATAGCATTCAGTTTATTGTTCTAGACCATTATTTACTTTGCTAATTTTACCAAAACGTTATGTTATGTCGTTAGAATAATATTTGTCCGCTAAGCAAGATTATATGCATACTGCATTGTATTCACTTTAGTTTCATAGCGATGGCAACCGTAGGTTTTTCTGCTATGCAGAATGAACAGCAAAATTAGCCTCCACAACATTAAGTGGACAGCGTGACGTCACAACGCATTTCGCAGACAACTGGGGAACTTTGTAAAACAAACTACCAGTGTACATTTTATATTTACTTTACTGCGTGGAAAATGTGTTTTTACTGCAGGTGTGTAAGCGTGAAGAGATGCGATGTCAACGCTCACGTTGCTGAATATTGCAGGGATGGGCAAAGGACTTTTTTTGTTGTGATATTACACTATACTTATTTCTGGATTTAAAAGAAGAAAGGATTCCACTATCCATAATTGAATCCGTTCATAAATATCAATGAATGATACCTATATACGCATAATATATAGCATGTTATTATTATTATTATTATTATTATTATTATTATTATTATTATTATTATTAGGCTTCGTAATCCTGCTACCTTTAAGCTGGATTGAGGTTGCCTGATTCGAAGTATATATGACGTCACAGCGCAGGTACAGTTACGTTCGTATACAAAATAGTTACGCACCCTCTGCCCTCTTCCTCTAGAAAGTCAAAATCGGGACGCAGTCATAGTGAGTAGTCTTATCGATCACTGCTGTTACTAGTCGTATTATTTAAATCAATATATCTTTGTGTCTGATTGAAGGTTCATTGCAGAGGTAAAATGCTTTAGGTAAGACGCTCAAGCGTGCAATATTACAGGACATAGTTGAGGATATTTGAACGTATATTTTCACTGTCAGTATAGACAACATTACATAAATTGTGTAAAATAAACGTAAAAGTGCACTGAAAGACACAGCAATGCCAAAAGATACAAAAAGTGTGTTGAAAGTAATCCAAAACAACTACCATCACAATCTGAAAAGTATGAAGATATTAACTCGACGTTTAGCATGGATTTGTGTAGCCTATTATGATGTTCATTGCCAACATTCCAATAATCAATAAATTAAATAATCTACATTTCAGGGAATTTCTAGAAAAATAGGCCTAAATCGAAAATTAGTGGTTATCCGTGATGGCCGACATATGCAATATCCTAATGAAACACGGAAAAATGTCAGACAATAGGAATATCTTGAACTACATCATGCACCAATAACGTGATGTGCTATTGAAAGAATTTCTTGCAATATAAAATCATTCACTGCAAAAATCACGACGACAATGAACATCACGGCTCAAGCATGTGTTTACTAGTATAGCTTCAGAATGTCGGGAGTTGACTGTACTCCACGAACACGTAGCGACGACTTGTTTGTTTATATCCTTATCCGTTGCATTACCTGTACTCGGCGTACTATATACCCAGTGTGTCTTTAACTTCAGTCTTTAGGTAGCTGGAATACAAAGCCTAATTTTTTTATTATTATTATTATTATTATTATTATTACTATTATTATTAGTATTATTATTATTATTATTATTATTATTATTATCTTCCCAGGCTATGGAAGCTTTTCGCTGCTGAAATGACAGTAAAATGGCACTGTATTCTGTCTGTACAGGTCTTCTCCCTGTCAAAAATCTTTAACGTCCTTATTTCTTTCCCTAAATTATCTAAATATCGAAGTCCACTGGCCTGCCTCCATGCGGTAGTTCTTCAAAACTACTTTTTTTCTTCCTGAAGCTCTTACTACCTTTATGTTCCATCCACTTCAGATTCTAGCTTTGATTTTTTCAACTACGCTGAGTTTTCTGTAGACACCGTAAACATATTTGTTTGTTAATATTTCTCTTTCTAAACCGATTGGGTCAGATGTAGCGTCCATTTTACAAACTAGCTGTTAAGGTCTACAGAATTTGTCCTTCCAGTTTCTTCACGAGGCTTCCCATTAATCTTCTTTTTAATGATCACCAACTTAAGATTGCTCTATATAATAGTTTATTTCATGTTAGTAATCGCAGGTGGGTAAAATACTTTATCAAGGGCCGAGATCGGACAATACATTTTCCTTCCAATAGTTTGAAATTAGAATTTTGGTTGTACAATATGGACACCAATGCAAGACCATTTCGTCTTGATCTAAGATGAAATCTACCGGGAGGTTATTGTCAGTTGTAGCTGGTTTCACTTCATTTAGTAGAAGCTAATTCATTCTCTATCAAATGAAGATGAGTAAATGGGCTTACTGTTCCTTCAAGTAAAACAACGGATGAAGTTTATTTCAATTGCATCAGCAGAGAAAATTCTGTATTCGTATTTAACGTATATTATGCGCACAGTACCATAAAATTTTGTTTATATGTATTGGGTTGTACGAGTATATTTCAGTTTTACTTGTGGTTTATTATATGTCAGACTTTTAGAATTACATTCGTGGAATTATATTCCGCAATATATACCAGTATTTTTTTCCAGACTTTCTACTTTTGTTTGATTGTAATAAAACCCGTTTTTATTGTCTATAACTAGTTTATGTTTCGCAACATGTTCAGTAAAATTTCTCTCTCGCTTAATTTTTTTTTAATTCACATTCCCTTCTTCTTTTTGCTTTCCTCCATTGTTATATTTTTCTTCACGAGTGTTACCAAGGAGACGTATGAATATCGAACAATTTATTGCAAATACGTTATAAACGCGATTTCCCTCGTGCTTCGAGCTGTTGTCACATGATCTTCTGTGATTTTAAATCAGCACTAAACCATGTTCACTTGATGTAAGGTTAATGTTATAAAACATAAATAGAATAGTGATAGAACTCAGCTCATTTCCTGACATCAAAAGAGAATTTTGAAAGCGATGTCCAGGTAACTGGGCCTAAAATCACTTGCATATCCTAAATAAGTAAACAAACATCCTTTATAAAATTATTTTCCCTTTCAGGAAAAGAGTACGTATAAGTTGGTAAACAACCATGGATATGATGTGAACAGCACTGGCTGAACATAAGATATGTAGCGCTGTGGAAAAGGACGCGTCAATTCATCCCCTCAGAATAACAAATTCAGTGTTGAAAGAAGTTCCTGAACAATAAGACATATAGACCGTGCGAAATTAACTATCATCTTCGACACGACACGTTACACAAAAAAGCTCAGTCAAAATCTGCTGAAAACAATAACACAACACGTTCTTCTTTATAAATCTACGACGCAAAATCTGCACTCAATGAAAATGTCTACACTGCATTGATAGCGACAAGTAGGGACCGTATTCTGTCCCAGAGCCTACGGAGGTAACGTAAGGTAAGGCGTGATGTCGTTATTTGGCGCGTGGCACAGGTGCTAACAGGGAACACTTGCATCTTGTTTCTTTTGCAGTTGGTGTTCTATTCATGATTCAAAACTAGGTCTCGAAGACTTGAATTCTACTGATAAAGATTGATACTACGTTGACTTTCCTACAATTTAAATTATTTGTTCATTTATTTATGCCATTCATTATGACTGGTACTGGCAGAGTTAAGGCCATTAGGCCTTCTCTTCCACACAATCAGAAGGCCTATAAAAATAGCAAGTATAAATAACATCAATACTGAAAACAATGGAATAATAATAATAATAATAATAATAATAATAATAATAATAATAATAATAGAATAAAATGTAAATATGTTCAGTTGCATGCAATTATAAGAATTAAACTATTATAATTTAGTATTACTATAGTGGCCTGAAGCAACAATAGCTGCTTTTATATTGGATGACTATAAAAATAACAGCTGATCACAGTTGCCGCGTCTAGGATTTTTATTCAGGAAACAAATTTGCAATGCCTTTTTATTTAATTTACACGAAAACTGTCCATTCTATCGAAATACGACATAGGAAAAAATATTCTTTATTTTATCCTCTATTAGTATTGAGCGAAATCAAGATCCTATGCATAGTAATTATATATAACGACGACGTTAAAGTTTTAGGAAAAACAATTTTTATTTCGAAAACTATAAACTTCCCACCAATATGGTATTAGAATTTTTTGCTATACTCAATATGAACAATTCGCTCTGCAAAGCTGAAGAATTATTCCACTTCCACCCTGTATCACTGAATGTTATTCCAACAGGTAAATTTTATTGTTATTTACAATGTGTATTTTTGTTTTAATTACTCAGTGATGTTTCAATATCTCCATTTTTATTAGACCTATCGATGTATTTTGTACACTGACAATGGAATAATAATATCCCTTTATAACTATCAATACTTATTTTTTATATTATCCCTAGTTTCAGATGAAGATACAAAATAAAAACATCACTGTTGTGGCCCTGAAAAAAAACAGAATACCTAGTTCATTGATCTATGTCGGGGACAGGTAAAAAAAATTACAGAGATAGCCACTGCAAGTCACAGCTTATTCTACTGGAAATTTACTTATCTATTGTTATGAAAAGGAATTCACGGGCAAGGCTCATGGAAATTTAATTTAGCGAATGTAATGAGTGTTCCATGTTAGCGGATGGTTCACGATATCGCTTGCGCAACTCGGTTCACCTCTCTAGCTTCCGTTTTCAGCGCCTGCACTTTCATTGCTTTTATCTCCATAGCAACTTAAAATTGAAAACAGCAAGGCTTCAAACGAATCGTTAATGTATACGGCAATAGGGATTAATAACCAATCAAACGAAAGCTAACGGGAAAATGAGATCTATGTAATTTGAAACGACATGTCCTTAGTTTGCTCAGTTCTGACAACGAATTGTAATCAGCAAGGAGTGAAGAAGAATGCTCAACCTATAACCTGTCATTGATTTTACTGTAGGAGTACATTATTAAAAAGAGAGGAAGAAGACGAACGAAAATATTTTCTGCTGGCTTAGCTTAATGTATGATTAAATAAAACCATAATTATTCCATTCTCATTATCTGAAAAATGTAACAAACCTCCTACATCTATATTAAGTATTAAATTACATAACTCTAATTGTTGCCTTATATAGTGTAAATATCCAATTATTAAGGAGTCCTCAGAAGTTAAGTATTTAGGCATAATTTTCGACAATCATTTAAAATGGAACCAACACATTAATTACCGTAAATTTGTAATAAATTACGTAAAATAATATATTATTTTGTTTTATTGAGGAATTACTTGTCAATAAGTTTATTACTCACAATATACTTAACTTTATTTGAATCGGTAATTATGTATGGAATTATAGGATGGGGTAGCTTATTGAAATCCAATTTTAATCCACTTTATTTATTACAGAAGAAAATAATTAAAATATGTCTTCATAAACCTACTGACTTTCCATCTCAAAAACAGTTTTCAGACTTTAATGTTCTTAAAATAAGACAAATTTATTATGTTGTATTAATAAAATTCATACATAGAAATCGAAATAATTTTGTATTGTATTCTCATAGTTATGAAACAAAAGGTATGAATTCTTTAATATTGTTTGAACCAAAATGCAACACTGCTAGAGTATTTAATGATACATACATGTCTTCATGTCCTGTTGAAGTCTTCAGGGCACAGTTTGTTTTTCAAGTTTTTATTTACTGTCTCATCTGTTTTATACTTTTTTCTGAAAATTTTCGTATGTTCGAGAGGGTTTTAGTTTTTAAATAATAGCCTACTCGTATTATAAATGTTTTATTCCAGGGACGTTTTGTTATATAGGTTTCTTTCTACAGATAGATCACTTACAAGTACATTGCTGTAATTCCAATTTGTTCGGATAATGTTGGAAGTATAGCAGTTGTTAACATAGCTACATATTGAGAAGGAGTATAGTCATATTATCATTGCAAGAAAGCTGGAACCGCAGTCACTGTTTTATGCATTATAATCCGACTATGAGAAAATGGGAGTCCAATACTTACAAAACCCTCTAAGTAGAAGGTACAAATAGAGTTGAGCTTAAACGATATTTTCATGTATCTGTGACAACTGTGGCTGTGACAATGAAATATCTGTGACTTTTATCGGTGATTTTGTCACACCGATATTTTATATCGATAAGTGAGCACAATATGCATGATTTACACCGATAAAAATTAACAGGAAATATTGAAGAGCAGTGGAATGTGAATACGATTTTTCTATATACGCCACACATCAGTGATTTATATGGGAAAATCCAACAAATAAATTATGTAGCCTACATGTACCATTAACAAATATATACTTACCTAACTGAAACAGTAACATGTAAAAAGTTAACCTCATATACCAAGATGTTATATTGTAGTTGATTGTAGATGTGGAATCAGTTGATAATTTTTAAATGTAATTAGGCATGGAGAAATTGAGGTTATGTGATTATCTTAATCGTTTTAAAAATTGATCCTTTTTATTGTATATAATATAATGGATAAATGATTTTAAGTCGTGCATTAACATTATAATATTGAGTCATAGAATAAATATTAACGAAACATAAGTATTCGGAAAAACAAAAGAAAATAATTACAAAACAAAACAGTTGTTCAGACAGGAATGGTATTATTATTTAAATCGTGTAATCACTATATGATTTATAATAAGATGGTGAAACTAGCGCTGAAGTAGTTCGGCGATTTCGAATGTGAAAATCTTTGCATTTATAAGGATTTTTTTTCTAGAGATGCAGTTGCTCGGGTTAAACTAGCGCTGAGGTATTTTCGGTGATTTCGGAAGTGAAAATAGTTGAATTTGATTTTTTGTGGAGATACAATTGATCGTATATCCAAGGCATAACAAAGCATAAACTAACCAAACCTAACCTGGCCCAGATTCGTATATGCAAGGTGTATACGCGGAGTACGAAGGGAACTACCTCAACGCTAGTTTAGTCGTTGATGGTATATGTCTAGGCATAATAAAAGAAACTAACCAAACCTGACCTGTCACAGATTCGTATATGCAAGGTGTATAAGGGGAATACGAAGGAAACTACCTCAAGGTTAGTTTAGCCAAATAAGTTGCCCATCATATTAGCCAGTTTTTTCTCGTTCGGTTTTAATTCTATAGGTACTGTTGTCGTCCTGTGAGAAATGCTTCGAAAGTTCGGAAGAGCACAACATTCAGTGACACGGAGTGAATTAACATGATTTACGTTTGATACCCTTTATTTTTAAATGTAATTAATTATCCCGTTTATGTGTAAGTGTAGGCCTATTTTAAAAGTGTGCAAGGGGAATGAGAACGATTTGATGAAGCAGTGTCTGCTAGATGTCAGATGTTTTTGGAATTTATAAAATTGACAATTTTTGCCAACTACCCCATATTATTATATTTAAAAGTTTAAAATTACTTGCAAGTTGATAATTTTAATAACACCCCACACGAGTACCAATGTTAGGAAGCACTGTGCGATTTCCTAAGAGTTAATAACCATAAACAACATACCGGTAATGAACTTATTACAAATAATTTTATTTTAAGTTTAATTATTTTAATTAATACTACCATGCACTGTTCGTGTTAGAGCTATACATTAAAACTGGATCATACATAAATAACAGAAGTACAGGTAAAGTTATTAAAATAATGTTGTAGGCTTGTGTAACTATTCTGTTTGTAATTAATAGTATAACAAAAAAATATATTGTTACTGCGTAAAAATTGAGTGGAAAATACTTATACGTTAATATAAATTCACAGTAATATGTAAATGTGAACATCTCGGGGAATACATAAAATATTTATAAAACATATATACAGACTAACTATGAAAACAAAATATCAGATTCAGGATTATATTATTATAATGCCTCTAATAACTTTGCAACACATCATCACTTTGAAAAAAATAATATTGCACAAAATATCACGAAAAAATAATCAAATACCACCGCCCGATTGCTGTTATTGTATCATGCGCATGCGCAAACCCACGACGTAGAGGAGAAAATACTAGTCAAAGAGTACTGAATACGGAGCAGATTTCGATAGCGATATTTTATCACAGATATTTCGCGTCATCAGTCACAGGTTTATCTGTGACAAAAAATACCTGTGACAAATTATCGGTTTGTGAAATATCGGCCATCTCTAGGTACAAATGATTTTACTTCACAGTTCAAGGAATCCCGGAATACTATCTGAAAACTCTTGACTGTTCCTTTCCATCTTTGATACAAAAATACACATCTCGAGTGGAATCGAAAACATTTGGCACATTAGGTAAGAGAAGAATAAGAAGAAGCGGTCTGCTCCCTTTCACTTATCGACTCCCTGGAGTTCACAGGCTGTTGCATTATGAATCCCCCATGCTCAAGGAACTACCTGTTGCCCCTCCCCCTTCAACTGGCAACCCGCCAGATAGGAGTAATTTTTTACATACAGTTCCAGGAAAAAAATGGCCCGCCTGAGTTTTCTAAATTCCAGATTCAACGCATTGCGCATGCTCAATGTTCCAAACCAGCAGTGGTAAATTTGACAGTTATTGAAATTCATTTTATTTCGATTGTTTTCGTAACCTGAGAGTCATTTGAAAATATGCGATGAAAACTGATTTGTCCTTAATAATAGATTAATATTATAAATCGTGCAGTAAAGTAGAATTATGGTAAACGAAAAATAACCTGTATAATTGATAAAAAAAAACTCCTTCGTCAAAAGTATCCGAATCTTGAACTTTGTAGTTTGCGAGAAAGCACGCTAGCACAGATTTATCGAAATGTTAGCGATGGATTGTAGTATTCGGGGTTGTTGTATTGTATCGTGTAGGCCTATGTTACGTGATAACTCTTAGACATTAATCTGAACTCATTTTCAGATTAATTTCGTGCTTTTTGTATTTGTTGTGAAGAATCTGCTGTAATATTATTCAAATAAAACTGGGTTGAAAATCATTGTGGTATGAATCGTGCTCTGTATGAATCCTTAAGACGACGGTTCAGTTCAATAGTGCGATAACTCAAAAGGATGAAGTTTTCAGAGATCTTTCCATATCAATACTCTTTAAAGTTCATACTTCATTTCGGGGGATCCTAAAATCTTTTTCCATAATTTACACTAATAAACGTGCTCTACTCATTAAATATTTGAATAGGCCTAATGTAGTGTAGGTGAAAGGAACTGGCCACTATCTCCTGGCTTAGTTGCCTCATGCTTTAATTGGTATCACTTATAAGATTCAAACCTGTCTTCGGACAGTTGACTAAACAACAACAATGTAGTGAATTAAACACTTTTAATAAATTGATATTGACATTAAAATTAGTTTTTTTTTTTAGAATTATAAGATTATTAGTGGGACGGTTGATATTTATTTATTTATTTAACTGGCTAGCTAGTGAGTACAAATTAAATTTATAAAACAAAAATTTTTCTAGCCACTACCATAAGAGCCAGGCTCGTGTACAGTGTGGTCTTAATCAATAATATAACATAAAATTTACAAGGACAGATTAGATTTTGACTCTCATTTATTAAAAATCTGGTTCAAATCCACGTCGAAAATTTAGCTTTGTTCTTCAGAAGATCAACGTAGAAAATGTGTACTGGACAAAAGTATATTGATGCAAATGATATTTAAGGGCTTTATTGCAATTCGGAAAACATCAGAAGACCGTGCAACCAAGATTGAAAAATGAGCATTTTAGAAAACACGATTTTTAAACTCGAATCATAAGATAATTCTAACAGATTTTTTTCTTCTCTGAAGGATAAACTATTTTTGGTACCAAGAAGAGATTTTCACTCAGTTGCTTTTTCACTTGCAGGAAGGAAAATATTTCTTTTATTTTTAATGTTAACGAATCAAGAATTTCTTTATATTTACAAGGATTTTGGACCAGAGTTCATTATTTTGTTGCTAGAAAGCACTTAGAGTGGGAAATTAATTGCATTCTCGATTTAAAACTCAGCAAGACCACAATTTTAATTTATTTATGCTCGACCATGCCGAAATGTAGTAATTATACACCTGGTAGTAGCCCTTTAATGCACCTCATTAAAGTATACCTATTCATTATAATTCAGTTGTTCACAAAATGAGTAATCACCTTTGT
This sequence comes from Periplaneta americana, assembly GCF_040183065.1. Taxonomy (NCBI): domain Eukaryota; kingdom Metazoa; phylum Arthropoda; class Insecta; order Blattodea; family Blattidae; genus Periplaneta; species Periplaneta americana. Next base: position 106,595,185 of record NC_091119.1, on the reverse strand, counting down.
ACTGATTGTAGAGTTATAAAACCGCAAGTATCGATTATTCTCGGATATGCAATCGAAAGACAATTAGCGAAAAGTCACGGAGGCTGGAAATCCAATACTGTCGCAGAAGGTTATGTTCTGTTACTATAATAATTAGCGTTAATTGTAAATAATATTCAAATAAATTCAATTTGTCATCTCGTTTTTCAATTCTAAATCAATTTCTAGGTTATATCAAGCCTAATTTTCATGTTATTCTCTAGATTATATCAAGGTCAATGACATTCGTGTTTCGGAAAAAATCAATACTTTCGCGTCTGCGAACATCTCACAATTCAGCTCAGTTCCACTCCTCACTTACATAACCATAACATGAATACTTCCGAGCAATCTCTACTCTGTCCATCACTAAATTTACAGTTCTGCCAAACACTCTCACTTGTAACTGCCAAACACTTACAGTTGTTCGTGTTCAAGCTAGCCTTCTATTATTCGTTTTGAATTATCCTTACCATAAAACTTAAATCATCCTCGTCTTCATCTGTTCGTTCGCATAATACTTGTCGAAGAGCTTAGTATCTCCATTTGACACCCCCACTGCTTTACATTTCCTGTAATAGTTCTGCAGAATTGCTCCGAGGTACAGCAGTTCGAAAATTTTGGGTGACGAACCACACTCTTAACGTATATCCATGTATTCATTAGTCAGCATATTTTATACACCGTACCCCGCTTAGAGGGATCGAGAAATAAGTGATAATTTCAAGTGTAAATAATGATTCATTAACAAATATTTTTGCATAACTTGATGTAAAAACTCTCGAGTTTCGGAGAATACTCAATGCAACTCGATGTGTGCGCCTTGAGTTGCTCTGCAGACATCTAAATAGTATTCAACCTCCCGCCAAGTGTTCTGTAGCATTTGTGGAGTCACTAGCGCAGCTGCATTTGTGATGCGTTGCCTCAGTTCCTCCAAAGTGTTAGTTCTTTCTCTTTGGTACACAGCATCCTTCACAAAGCCTCAGAAAAAAGTCCAAGGAGGTCAGATCGGATGACCTGGTTGGCCAGGCAATGGGTCCTCGTCTTCCGATCCACCTATCCATGTACGAAGAACACGGCGTTGTACTCACGTAACAGATTTTCTTCTGCAAGCCATAGCACACATTGAACTTTCTGTTGTGGTGTCCACATATTGACCATGGCGTGTTGTCCTACAAAATGGCGCCAGGCCTGTTTTAGGAATAAACAAACGAAAGTTACGCATGCAGCTGTTTTCAAACTTTATTGCGTAAACTTGGACAGTTTCTCTATCTGTCAGATGTAAATCTCAACGATATGTTTATCTAGTTTTAAGTGGTGAGCATTTATTTCTCGATTCCTCTAAGTGGGACACGGTGTACTTTAACTCTTACTGCAGTATTCTTATAATTATATCTCAATGACAGCTTTCATTAATGCTGTTTTTGTCACCTCCGTCTTTTTCAACTTTCCCATATTATCAGAATGTATAAATTGGATAACATAAAAACCATAGCAAATATGAAAGTCTTCGAAAGATAATTGGTTTTAGTATATTGTTTTTATAAAAAATGTACTCATGATTTCCATACGCGTATACTGGTATAGATGAGGCTTTTGATATCATTTATACCGCACGTTGTTATGGAAACGTAAACAAGAGTAGATAGGTTTGAATTAGTAATTCCTGTTGGGGATATATCAAATTGATGCAGGTTTGAATGTCAATTATAATACATGTTATTTGCAAGTTCGCACCAATGAACGGCAGATATTTTTTATCAAAGTTCTGGTAGAGATAATTATGTCAGTGTAGATAGGTACTATAAATATTTAAATACAAGAGATCAGAAATCAACATTTTGCCAATATTTCGGAACAATTTTATTGTTTCTTAAATTCCTTCATAATAAAACACTAATATGCTTTTATTTAATTTTCTTTAGACAGTAAAATTTACTCTTTTCACTTTCATTGAAGGTTGCTTGAATTTTGGTCATCCTTGACATGTGACAACGCAACGGGTTATTGAAGGCGCGAAATTAATATCACTCAGAATCCAGTGGTCTATACGGAGGACCTGTTACTCGAATCGGCAAGTAATTAATTTCCACAGTCACTTGTTTTAAGTAATGGACTTGGTATCTAATTAAACACACGGCAATAAATCCCCGGCATTAGCGAACAGTTGTATGTGACTGTGCCAAGGGAAAGCATTGTGTGTACAGACGAAGCTTTTGTGTTGAAAAGTTACGGAGCAGAACAGAAAGGAAGCAACAAAAATACTGCCTACATCGATTTTCTAATATGCAAGTGCTTTCAGGAGAAAACCTTCAAGCAATTATTTTTATATACTCGTTTCTTTTCAGAAAAAAAAACTGCAACCTAAAGCTACAATAAAATACAATGGGAAATATACTCACTTTTATAACAATTTAAATCCGTTTTCATGAAAGGGAAGTAAGCTTTGAATGATGTGTGCCTATATATGCCTTCTTAATAAATTTCTGTTGCATACGCATACAATACTAGCGAAGAGCATCCTCAGTTCCTATAAAATTTAGTAATGTGCGCCATTAAATGAATTGTGGTTATATATTATACTCATTACATAGTAATTGACGTAACTACTACCTTGAATGTTGGTTGTCAGATTATACACAACAAATTTCATAATGAATAAATTCTTTTATAGTCGCAGCATTCCTACTGCTTGAGTTCTACAGGGACATCATTTTATTTTTACTAACATTTATAATATTAACCTGGCTATACCTGTAGAGAACCGGAAACACCGTTCGCTACCCCCTTCCACGACTGGAGTTCCATGATACTGGCGTAAAAAACAAACAAATGACTTACTATGTATAGGAGGAAAGAAAAGTACATCATCCATTTACGTAAACTAGGAAATATAGCGATTTTGAGTTCGATAATTTTCATTAGCAGTACTGTATTAAGAATAAGTGTTTTTACTCACGAACTGAGTTATCCATGCGAACGTAGGCTATTCATTATGCAGTGTATATTATACTGTCTACATCACATTAGCATACAATATAGAGAATGAAGTTAAATTGAAAAATAATCATAATATGGATATTTAAACACATTTTTGAAAATGATGGCCGTTCATTTTGATACAGGCTTCAGTTCTTTTGTGCATATTATCGCACTATAAACTATTGCATCTAATTCCAATTGCCAGTTTCGTCCTTCGTACTAGTAACTCATATTGAAATAATTCTGTACCTACCGGTACTCTATAATGGGTACCTTACGTACTGTAAATTCAATCTTCACTTCTGCCCGACCCGCAAAGATAAAATTACTCAGACATGCTATCTACTGTCCGTCCAAGTGGTTATGCCGCAGGATCGTAGAAAGGGGGGAACTCACGTGACAGTTAATTACTTAACAAAGCCCTTTTATTTAAGTTGTTTTAAACGGTTGTATAATATTACGTAGACGTCCAATTCCTAACAGAAACTAATGTTTTCAGAAAAGAGCTAAGACAGCCCAGCTTTTACAGAGGGGAGAGCAGAATCAGGTGGGGGAAATTGGGATGCGACGTAGGCAAACGGACAGTACCTGTGCGAAAATATGATTCAATATTGAAAGCTCTTTCGTCACTGGAAAACGCGAACATATTTCTGGAATGTACTATACTCACTAACTCAGTACTACTTACTATATGAGACCTTGATTCTGTGTGGAGGACAGTTGGAACTTCATTAGTAGAAGGGGTGAGAATGAAGTACATTAAAAAACTCAGGTACAATAAAAATTGAAGTAAAAATAAAATGATGTCCTTGTACATTATTTTATTCCAGATCTACTGTATAGTAATGGATATTGCTACACTTAACTACAAATGCTTCCAACAGTCACCTCAGTCCTTCCTCAGTCGTACGTTTGTGGGTGAGGGCTGTGATCTACGAACTTGAAAAAAAAATATCTACGAACCGACATAAAGTGCTGCGAGAAAAAACGTTGCAGATTTTCAGAGCAAATAACTCATGTTGTATGTAAGAAAAAAACTATATCATAATATTGTTTTTTTTTTTTCGAAAAAAAAAAGTTTTTACCTCTTATTGTGTAACTACTGCGAGTAGGATCATGAATTTTGTCCATATCGTTAGGAAATCTAATAAATAATAATTTATCCCTCTGGCGTATTTCAATAGCGTGGACAAATTTCGTGGAAATTAAATTTTAAAAACGTCTCATTTCAAGCCACTACATGATGCGAGTAGGTTGCAACAACGTCGAGGCGGAGAGCAGCTGACCAATCGAGACATGCCGTTAACCTCTTACATCTGTATAACGAGTAGTGTGTCTTAGCGGCGAAGATGCTGAACCGCTGAAACATCAAACTTAATTTTCTAATTAACCGTGCATTTAATCACAAAACGTATTATAGGTTTAAGTGTACCCTATCGCCCCTTTCAATCCGCAAGGTTATTTCACTTCCACTCTGTATATTGAGATGAAGAGTTTTCCCGTTTTATTATATCACAGATTAAAAAAATTCTGACATTTTGTTTTAAATAATTTTGTACTCACTTTGGAATAAAAATGCATATTTCATATAAGCCTCCGTGTAGCCCAGATGAAGTGTATCAGAGAGTAGGGAAGATAAAAAATAATGTGTTTTGGTATTTTATGAACTTATATTAAGCATTCGATTTTGAACCGGATGATATATACGTTTCAAAAACTTCTTCTTCTTCTTCTTCTTCTTTTTCTCCTCCACTTCGCTAAATGCCTGTTCCGACTTCACAGTTATGACTTTATTGTTATTGGTCCTTCCATCTCTTTTTCCTTCTCCCAACATCTCTCGTTCCCGAAGGCCAGTAGTTATGTATATGTTATTTTTGACAGTTTGGTGTCATTCTATGTAGGTCTACAGTTGTAATCAACTCTCACGATAGTCTTATTTGATCATATATGGCGTAGATCAATTTAATTTTTCCCTCCTCCGATCTTTGTTTTTCATAAAGTCGAATCATGTACATCCATTTGTGCTTCTTGTTACTACACGTTTCGGAATCATAGATTACAGTGCGTACAGCCATTGTTTTATGAAATTTCCGTCTTGTTTTATTTTTCACATTTCGCTGGATGGTAATACACATAATTGAATATGTTTATAACTTCTTACTTAAGTCTTTTTCTGCATCATTATTCGTATTAAATTCGCAACCCTAAAAAATTTATTACCTGTTCAGTAGGGTGTAGTCAAGTACAATTTTTGACGTAGACCAACATACATCTATACCAGGCCTGCACAAGGTTTGCGTTTTCCGAGCTGGCTCACAGCTCATGAGCGGAATACAGATATTAGCTACGCTCTGTATAAGGGTGGACTGGAAGAAGGGGTGATCTTGTATAAAATATACACAAAAGGAAGTACTATTACGAGTGTTTATGAAATGAATTCCCGTTCATTGTTTGCAAAACTATCTTGGACTATTATTAATTAATAAAGAAATATTTATTTTACAGAAGTAATAGAAATTCTATAGCTACTTAAATGTACAATATCATTTTGTTATATTTTTATTTATCAGTACATCAAAACGAGGTTTTATGCTGTTGGCAGCTGAAAGGAACAGCAGCCTACTGATCGTAATGAAACATCAGTTACAGATGTTCGATGTTTGCCTTTATTAAAGTTGATTTTAGAAAACAGTTGCTCACAAATATAAATGTTGAGCCAAATATAACAATCATTTTCATAGCCAGCCTGTGTAGTCGTGGATATTATTGCTAATGTTTAGTCTTGTAAAACTCAACCAGGCTAGTAGTATTATTCAAACGATCTTTAGTTCTTAGGTCACATTGAAGATCAATAAGTTCGAGCTGTAAATCATTAAATGTTAAATGTTATGTTACGTCTTTTAGATTCCTCCATACTGTACTGTAGCAGTAGGTAAGCAACGTGAAACAGTTACTGAGAATAGGCCTACACACTGCACTCCACTAGATAGCTGAGTGGTCGTTTCCTTCTGCTCTACCTATAGCAATTCTATATCATCCTGACGTATCTTCCTCTCCGTTTCGGCGAGCGGTAAACACCGCTCTCCCGCTCCGAAGGAGCGCGCGCGCTCGTTGAGCGCTGTTTGTGCAGGCCTGATCTATACGGAGAGGTGAGTCAATGAAAACTGCGTAGGGGTAATGTAACAGTAGGATCCAGCGCTGCGCCAACTTCAACTGTCAATGAAAACGCGTTCTTGCAAGGGAAATTGGGGCTGATAAGAAGTGTCTACGTGAGCCGCAACCCTGCTGGTAACTTGTCTTGCTACGATTTTCGCTGTTCCATAAGAAGGAACATTAAAGAATTTTGAAGGGAAAAGCCGAAAATGGACATAACCTAATAGCTACCACGAAAGGGGAGGGCGAAGCATTATGGAACAGCAACAGGGCAGGATAGATAAATAAAATCTACACAGGTAATGGGGAGAGGGGACGCCGCAGTCGCGAGAGAAGGGATCCGAGCCCTTGCACTGAGAGAGTGACACACGAGTGAACTCGCCCTGGAGTACCGGAGGCGACATGCGATGTCAATGTCAATGTTAATGGGGAAATTGGAGGGGAAGCAGTTGAAAGGTACTCGAAAACTCATCTTTGCAAGGGAATTTGAAACAAACTGAAAATGTGAGCTCCAAGCCTGTAGGTCACTTACGGCAACATGTGAAAATCAGTAACGGATACATCCTAATATATAGGCCTAACGGATCTCATGCTAAACTTTTGTACAGGGACATCATTTTATTTTTACTTGCATTTTTATTGTACCTGCATTTCTGAATGTACTTCACTCCTACCCCTTCACTAATGCTCCCGTCAGACACACAAACTTACGGCCGCTGTTGCATTCGAAGTCTTCAAGCACTGAAGTAAACACTGCAGTGTATAGTGTGTTTCAGAAATATCGTTGCGTTTTCTATAGAAGAAAGAACCTATATTAATAATATCGTACTAAAAATTATATTCAAGAAACAATAAATTCAATTTCAGAGGATATGCTTCAAAATGTTTTTAATAATATGCATAAAAGAATTGAAGCCTGCATTATAATGAACGGCAACCATTTTCAGCAACTTGTTTAAAAATTCAGATTAGCTTATTTTGAATTGAAGTGGCTAGAAGCAAAGGAATGCTAGTGACATTTGTAATAACATGAGTTAAGTGCATCCAGTGTAAGCAAAAGTATCTAAAATTTTAGTGGCAAAGGGATATTTTAATCGCATCACACATTAAAATTTAAATAAAAATTTCACTGATTTTACGAAAGCTTAAATATTTAAACCCCATTTTCTCAAAAGTAACTTAAGTGCACTTACAGCCCTTTACTTATGACCCCCTCAATTTAAGTGCACTCTATATATTGTATGTTAACATCAATAATTAATATGCTAAATAAAGTAGACATTACATAACGAACATAGCCGCCTGAAAAGTTGAGTTTTTGAAAACAAAAATGTTACTACTCTACTGTATTTTGATAAATTCCGTAAAAGTGATGATCAAACTGAAAATCGTAATATCGTATTTCCCTACAACATAAATGGATACACTACTTTTCTCTCCTCCTATACCTAGTAAAATGATTTGTTTACATATTGCACTAGTAACATCAAACTCCTGTAATGGAAGGGGGCAACAGTGTTTCCGAGTATAGCCAGGTTAATGTTAAAAATGTTGGTAAAAATAAAGTGATGTCCCGGTATAACTCGCGTCAAGTTAAAAACAGTAAGGAAAGGGTATTTATTTAAACAAACTTTCCCTAAAATAGGGTTGCCCTGAAGGACAAAGTATACTAAATATACGAGTATTAGTAAATTCGTACAATTTTATGAACATTTTCCAGTGAGAAATGTAATAATTATTATTGTTATTAATTTACTTTATATATGTGATTTCTCAGAAGATAGATTGAATATTTTAGAGCCATCAAAGAAACAGTCTTGGCCAAAGAGGATTCAAGATTGAACTCTTTGGAGAAATTAATTTTTTTGTAATCGTGCCTCTAGCATCCACTAATAATCCAATAATTTCAATAATTTGTAACTTATACATATGTAAACAATAAGGGATAGATGGACCATAAGTTTGATTCTTCTCATTGTTGACATCTTCCGGTTGAGTTGTATTCAACTCAAAGCGGTTGTAGGACCTATTATATAGCCTGTTGTGTTGTTAAAGTCTAAAATATCAACCTGCCGACAGCTTCCTGTTTCCGATAGACCATGGATTTCTTCATAGGTGGTATATCTCTTGTCGTGAAGAGCTTGAGCGGTTGCGGACCTGATTTTGTGACGCCTGGCATCGCGTAATGTCTCACCATGCGGGCAAGATCCAAGAACGTGGGCGAGGGTTTCTATCTCGTTGAAGCAGTGGCGACAACGGTTACTGTCCATGGATCTGCTCGGAATAGCGCGTACAGCCGCAACATGACCGACCATTTTTATTGCATCTCCCCATTCACAGCAGCTCAGTCCTACATGATGAGTGATCCACCGGTTTGTGGCACGATGTTCCTTTCCCTTTTTGAGAAAGCCCGCTCCATTTCTGAAATTATAGATCTCTTAGCATAGCCCTCACTTTCCTTGAATTAAAAAATCCGTCTCGGGAGTTAGTGAGACTATCATCGTATGTTAAATTTAGTCTGGTTAAGCAGAGTTTGCTTTCACCTATTGGGATTCTGGTATTTAGAATAAGTATAAGGATTATTAGATTTGTATAGTGTTTTCAAAACCTTAACTTGTTGCAGAACTGCTTCCCATTGACATCTGAAAAATCTCAAGTCTTTAAATTTTCTGGGGCTATAAACCATGTTGTCAGGAAGATCAACAGGGAGTTGTAAAATTTCCTTTAAAGTGAATTTTATCATTTGTCAGAGTCTTCTAGAAATGTTTGGGGAATCTAATGAAGAGGAATGGTTTGAAAAGATAAATGAGTGTAGGGCAAATCGAAGTATTTAAGACAGAGAATTTCGGATTGGCTTGCAGAAGCGGTGAAGATGTAGTTCCAAATTTAGACGTAATGTTTGCGTAGATGTTAGAGGATTAAATGCAATCTTATTTTCATAATTGATACCTAAATATCGGATTAATTATGCGAAATGGTCACATAATAGAACATTTTAAAACTGTAGGCCTATACTTCATATGTAGCCTACCTTTATAACAGACATTTATTAACCTTGTTGTATTACAACGTGCAAAAAATTGCATGTTAAACGCGTGTCATTAAATATTAAAGATGGATCTAGATTAGGCCTATGAAGTGTAAAAATACTGCATGGTAAACCATAGTTTTTTCAAATGCTTAAAAGTTGGATAAATGCAGTAGTTTGGAAATTACAAGTATATAATTTTACATATAAAGGCGTTTGAAGTTTGTTAACAATAGCCTAATAGCTTGAATGTTGCGTCATTCTTTCTAGAGATAGTATCATTGCTGCCCTTGATAACAAAATTATTTAATCGAATTAACTTAAAAAAGTTTTCACGTTAGTATGTTCTGGATTCATTTATTTCACTCCTACTATTTATGTGAATATGATTTTCTTTATAAAGACATTATTTTAGTTTTGTCTGTTGTTAGTTTTAAATCATAATTCATGCTTATTCTTTTTAGATAGAAGAGGTAAAATTGTATATATATCTTCATTTTTTGTATTATTACTAATTCCTACGCATAATTAAAATGTTAAAATGTCAATTTCCGTATATTTATGCTTAAATATTTTCTTAACCAACATTTCTCATAATTAAATTTAGTTTAAACCATTGCAGGTGTAAATTTTATATCGACATTGTTTCTTTTCTGTCGGTAGGTACTATCAGCATAAAATTCCTACGTAAAATCACTTGTATAGGTATATTCAATATTCCATTGCAATGCATAATGCTTATTCAATTTTTCATCATCTTGATTATTTTATTATCTATCTTAAACATTGTGTCTTTTGCCTCGTTTCGTAAAACAGTCTGGGAGTCCATACCTGGACTATTAATTTATCCCTGTCCTTGCTAACCATTGCAGTTGTTTCATATCTGTATAATCATCCTTGTCTCATGTATATCCCCCTAATAACGGTCTCCATGTTCATGTAATTAACACTAAACAGTCGGATCGCTCGTCTCAACAGGAACTGTTCCCGCATTGTTAGACGACCATAATCCGTTGGTATACATGTTCTCCCAAATAGCAAAGTGCTTATGTAACATTAATGGTAAACAGTTTAATGCTCGAGTTAAAGACAATGTCTTTGCTCCTTACTGTCTCACTGTCTGGAAGTATTGCGTAGCAACACATTTTCTACGTAAGGATACAATATAATCTAAACAACCTTTTCCCTAAATAAAAGAACCACTCGGAAGGGTACGCTTTACAAATAGACAGGTTATTGTAACAGCTGTAGATGATCAGGCAATTAGAAGCTTAGAGCAAAGTGATGTGGATGGCAATCGACGTCTTTCAAAGATGTGGCAACGTTTACGAGATACTGAAGGAGAATACTTTTGTGAGCTTTAAGTATGCAAATTGTGAATTAATAAATATTTATGCTTATATAAGTGTGTTAACTCTCGCTAAGTGGTTTTTATATTTTATTTTACCAGTCTTAGTTATTATTTTATTATTGTTAATATTCTTGTTTTATTATTATTATTATTATTATTAGTATTATTATTATTAATTAATTAATTTCTATTACTATCTTTGTATTATCTCCGTCACTGCTATTCTAGTATACTATTATTATTATTACTATTATTATTATTATTATTATTATTATTATTATTATTATTAGTAGTAGTAGTAATAGTAGTAGTAGTAGTAGTATTGCTAGGCCTATTATTTCTATTATCAACATTATTATTGATGTCTGTAAAATTTATGTAGACTCTACTGGACTGTACCCGAGCACTAGTATATGCTTATTTCGGGTATCTACTCAAATGTACCATTTCAAATGTAAAGTATGAATAAATTATGAATTATGAACTATTTATTCTTAATTAAAGTGTTGCTACTAATTTTCGATTGACCCATACATATATCACATAATTTTATTACTTGAACTAAAATATTTTTATACATCTTGATTACACAACTTTTAACACTATATCACTTCAGATTATATGTTATATGTAAGCTTAGTATTCCTGCTAACAAAAGACTCAAGTTGCGGGTAAATAGTCTATATAGTAGGTGAAACCCAGGTGATGCAGGAGAGAAAGAGACATACAAACATGTTCTTACTGCATGTTCGTAGAGTACATCCAACCTGAAATAAAAGTAGAGCAACTACCGACTTTATAATCTAACGGCGCAACATCCCGAAGTTGGCCAGGGCCAACAATGCGTTACAAACATATTCTCTTCATAAAGTATGGGCACAAAGCGCTGACGTAGTTGGGGTTCACTTGGAATATGTTCCTTCTTGTACTTTTCTAGAAATTCTCTAAAGTGTTTATTGTTCAATTTATTAAGCGGTATATTGGCATTGACCATCATGGCACATAGATCCTTGCAAAACATGGAATTCTTATCGTACTGTCTTTGAGTTTGATGCTGGTACTGCTTGTTCTGAGTTACGTTCAACCATATTTCTATGCCTTTTTGTATTGCAGTGTCTTTCAATGCACTGTTTTCTTGTAACTTTTATACCTACTTTGCACAATTTACGTACATGTAATGTCAATTATTATTGGCTCCGAACTCTTGAATTAAGTCCTCCAGCCTTTCATACTTCGAACTTTTTGTCTTCGGCATTTTACCTCGTCATAAATACAAATGTTACGTTAAATAAATAATACGACATTTACATTTCACTGGTTTAAAGCACTCACTATGAACGTGTTCTGGCTTCAACACAAACTACAGTGAGCGTCAGTAAGATGCGGTTCTATGTTGTATCAGACGGGACGTATCCCTGGGCTGTGACGTCGGGTACAATGTGAGAGTAGGCAACTGTATTCCAGCTTAGACGTAGCTGAAATACTAAGCTTACAGTCGCGCTCAAACCTCCTCACGTTTGCAGGTGTGTCTGCTTATCGGCGATAGCCAATAGCGGCAGTGCTGCGTTGCAACATACGGGCTACGCAGACACGCCGCATAGTCGCCGCTTAAAAATCTCAAAATCAAATAACAAGTGCGCTGGGAAAATTGGTATGTTGTTGGGACCCTGCATGTATATATGATGAATGCTTAATGTTTTCTGAACACATAAGAACAAAAATCACGTTTCTACCCCCAGTGGTTCCAATTTTATGGGTTAATACGATAAAACCCCGATAAGACGCTGTTCAAGGGACCGCGTGTAAACCTCGTATTAATGGGACGGCGTATTAGACGGGTATACTTTGTAATTTTCATTATATACAGTATCTATTAGCATTTTTCTTTATGGAAATACATGATTCATGAAAAGTAATACAGTATTACTCCGTTATGTAATTACTGTATTGTACGTCAAAGACATTTACAATATGTACTGTACTCAATTATATCGAAAAAAGTAATTTATAGTTATTTCTCGTGTGCGTGTTTCCAAGTTCTCATGTTTATCACACTTCACTCTCTTGCGCTTACAGCCTTCCGACGTCGCAGCCGTAGAGATTTTTTTATTATTGACCTTAATGTGGATGATGGGATTTCTAATGAATCAGAGAGTTGTTTCTGATCATCGTAATTTCGTAAAATTTTTTCTTCACAGTTGCCTCTGTCTCATTGCTTTGTGCTGACTTCCAGCAATGAAGTAGTGGACGATGTTTATACAGCTGCGATGCGATAAGGAATGTTTATCATATGTAAGAATTTTGAGCACCATAAACTTACAGCTTCAAACAAAGGGTCCTTCAGAATATAAACAGAGTTTTCTGTTTGTGAGAGGAGAGAAGAGAGACTACTAAATTGAAATGTCAGTTCGATTTCTGATAGTGTTGTGTGCAGTTGGCTCTGTTTAAAATTTTTTATTTTATTTTATTGGGTTATTTTACGACGCTGTATCAACATCTAGGTTATTTAGCGTCTGAATGATATGAAGGTGATAATGCCGGTGAAATGAGTCCGGGGTCCAGCACCGAAAGTTACCCAGCATTTGCTCGTATTGGGTTGAGGGAAAACCCCGGAAAAACCTCAACCAGGTAACTTGTTCCGACCGGGATTCGAACCCGGGCCACCTGGTTTCGCAGCCAGACGCGCTGACCGTTACTCCACAGGTGTGGACTCTGTTTAAAGTACGGTATATGAAAGTGTAATGTAATATCTTTTTGTGTGTTGGAAATTTGGCATTCTCAAAACAATTATGTCTCTTAGTGAGCCCACTGCAAGTGGGAATGTTGGATCGAGTGGATATGGCAGTAAAATTCGGAAAATGGTGTTTAGTGTTTATAATTTCTTTAGGAAATACTCTTCTGAAGAAATGCGTAAAAATATTAACTTTTCAAAATGTCAAGCACTGACTGCCGAGGCGTGTTCTTTAAGTGTGTCTACAGTGTCCCGTGTATGCAGAGACGTTAAAAGAGCACAAACACAGGGTGCCGATAAATTGTTCCATTCTCCTAGGAAGCATATAAATGTTCCTAAAAGAGTTACAAATCTAGACGATTTCCAAAAAGACGTTGTACGACGTACAATTTTTTACTTTTACGAAAACGGAAAATTTCTGACAGCTGACAAACTAACCGTACTGCTTAGAAAAAAAAATACTCAGGTTCAGTTTCTTCCACTAAAAGATTATTGAATCGGTTGGGATTCCGCCACAGGAAAACCAATGATGGGTAAAAATATCTAATGGAACGGACTGATATTGTTGCCGCAAGACTGACGTTTCTGCGTAAAATGCACATGATCAGATCATCAGGTGACACTCGATCCACATTTTACCTTGATGAAACGTGGGTCAACAAAAATCATTCTCTGAAATATATTTGGCATGACTCAAATAGAAATGGAGGTCTTAAAGTGCCTTTAGGAAAGGGAGGTAGACTTATTGTTTGCCATGTAGGATCAGCTGAAACAGCTTTCGTTCCAGGTAGTAAATGGGTATTCAGATCAAAGAAAACCAGTGATTATCACGAAGAAATGACGGCACAATCATTTCGCGATTGGTTCTTAAACAGATTTCTAAATCATCTAGAGGAAGGGAGTATAATTATAATGGACAATGCTCCATACCATTCCATTAGCATAATAGACCACCAAATACCTCCTCTAAAGAAAGATGAAATCAGTGAATGGCTGAAAAGTAAAGGTGTTAGTTTTTCTCCCTCAGACACTAAGTCAGAGCTTTTGGAAAAAGTGTTGCCCTTCAAAAGCAGTGAAAAAATGTATGAACTTGATCAGCTGGCCAATGAAATGGGACATAAAGTGATAAGACGCCCACGTTATCATTGCCAGTATAGTACAATAGAACTAATTTGGGCCCAGGTGAAAAGGGAGGTCGCTAGAAACAACAAAACTTTCAAAATGTCGGATGTGGAAGAACTTGTAAATAAGAAACTTGAAAATGCGTGAAACACGCGGTGAAATTACTAGAGGAAGATTTCGCTAAAGAGTTAGGCCAGGAAAGCATTTTAGAACCAGTGGTCATTAATTTACAAGAAGACAGTGACACAGATGACAGTAAAACTGATGGTGAGGGGGCTGAGGACGACGATGTTGGCTCACCATTAGCTCTGTCACTGGAGTAGAAATTTGCAGCACAAAAGGTACGTTTTATTAATTCATCATTTTCCTTAAACGGAACACAGGCATATAATAACCGCTATTATTGTAAGAATGTGCTCTGACTGCATGGACATAATGCTATTTAGGGCCATGTCAATTCAATCAATTCATTTGTAGGCTACAGAAAATTAGGGCCTACTACTTCAAATTAATCCTATCGTTCAATTTATTTGATCAAGCTGCGCCTTTGTGTTATTCGACAACTTTATTAACCCTAATAAAAGTAAAAGTTACAAAACTGATATAAATTCAGCGAGTTACCTTGACTCAGCTAATTTTTCTATATTTTGTGACTTTTAATTTCATTCGATGAAATCTGAAGATAATAATAATAATAATAATAATAATAATAATAACAATAATAATAATTATTATTATTAAGTCTTCTGCATCTCCCTATCAAACCAACCTCAGGTAAAGGGTCGCGCTCCACAGTTTTAAAACTACTGCCGCTGAGTGACAGAGACGGAGAGAGTAGTTGTGACAACATCGCGCTCGCATGTTACTGGGTTTCGCGAAACGTCAGGAGGTTTGAGCGCGACTTGTAGTTGTATGTCTTTCTCGTATTAAATTTTACCGTACGTGGTTAACATGTTTCAGCCTGTTATGGGCCATCTTCAGAACTGGTTGGTCTTGGCGCCTTTTGTTTGTATTTCCTGTGGGGGTGTGTTTATATAGTGTAATGTGGAGTCAAAGGGTGTGTGTTCTACATATTCAACCAAAAAGCCAATACGAAATACATAGACACAAAAACACCCCCACAGGAAACACAATAAAAAGCGCCAAGACCAACACTAACCAGTTCTGAAGATGGTCCGTAACAGGCTGAAACATGTTAACCAGGTACGGTAAAATTTAACACGAGAAAGACATATAATACATATTCCGAAAATATTTTTGTCATAAACATATCCTCTATTAACTTTAATATATTCTCTCGATTACGTATGCAATTTCAAACCATCGTGTTCTTCCATGATACACTACCTGCTCTTTCATGAAGAAGGCAGCAAATTCATCCCTAATTTCCTTCGTCTGTCAGTTGTATTAAACTCTGAAAAAGGTTTGTATTTTTATATTCTTGAGTTAACTTAGCAAAGTTCTTTTAACTTTCTGAACCGAAATGTAAGTTTTCCATTACTTTTAATGCACCAAAATCTGCCCTTTCTTGTAACGATCATCGAATCCGTCTTCTTTTCTCTCCATTTATCAGTTCATGACACAGCAAATAATATCTCCTCATCCGACACTTTGAGTGTAACTCAAATGTGTACAAACGTAGTTATATAGCAGCCTGTTACTAACTTCTCTTCAAACCCCAGTAAATACCTACTGAGACGTGTTACCTGACAAAGGATACGTGACCAGTCTGGATGCAGCCTATAAGTACGTATCCTTAGCAATAAATTGGTAAAACTATATTACTACTACTACTACTACTACTACTACTACTACTACTACTACTACTACTACTACACTGAATGATTCATATGTATATTCCGAAGTTAATAGGGATTACATTACTGCTGTTAAGAATATTTTGTTCAGTCAAAATATGGGGCAGTAAAGTACGATTATTTAGTCCTGACAGTTCCTGGCGATGTGCGCCTGGGTCAAGCGAATCCATTTAGTTTCGCCAAGGGGTGTTTGGGTTAGTCTGCCGCTTGCCGTCGGAGCGATCGGATGTCATGCGTACGGTAGAGCGGTATGTTTCTATTACAATTAAATGTACTGCATTTCTTTACCGACCGCTCGCCCTTATCTCTACTCCGGAGCTCTCCCCACTACTCCTATTACTTCCCCTCTTTCACGTCGCTGAGCTGTCAGGACTAAATAATCGGTCTGTACTATTCCTCTGTTAACCTGTAATTGTACCTTTAAACACCTCACAAAAACGAGTGATGATACCCGGAAATATTCTTCTAATGGAACGTATCCTTAGGTTATGTCCGCACCGATTCTAATGGAACGTACCCTTAGGTTATGTCCACACCGAGTTCCATTACGCCACAAAATTACTAAGTTTCTTAGCTTTCGAGATATAACACTTACTACTAACTACTATTTCAACATCATTTTTGTGTGGGAGCGTACAAATGTTCGCACTTTTCAAGAAAAAACGTAGTACCTATCTTTGTAGGTTACTGTTCCCTCAACTCATCTTCCTGTTTGCTTCTTTTACACTTCTTAGGCCTATTTGCTGTCTTAAACCTTACTAAATTAATATTACAGTATTTGTTTACACGTAGTAGGCCTACAGGAATCTGTTCAAGTAGAGAATATTCAAGGCTCAGCGGCCTGCCTGAGACCTTTATAAGATACAATGAATTTAATTGGATTTCAGAAGAGGGTACTACGACCAAGTGCTGCGACCTAGAAGATTTATTGCGCTAATCTCTAACTGGACGCATTCCCATCCCACATCGGCTGACTACATTAAGGTTTCGAACAGGCAACCTCACTCGTTCCTAGGTCAGCCCCCGCCGTGCGTTGCCAAACGGAGTTCGGGGAATGCTTGTAAATATCTGTCGCCGAACGGCCGCACTCTTGTACTGATCCAGCACGCTGCACCATGAACTTGACCCGGAATATGGATAATTATGACGCTGATGTGTGAATAAATGAGGGTGAAGTGAGTCCGAGATCCAACGCCGAAAGTTATCTAATAATTCCGCTTCAGTTGGTCGAAGTAAACCTCAGACATGCTAGCCGTTAAATGAGTTTGAGTTCCAATGCCGAAAGTTATCTAGTAATTCCGCTTTAGTTGGTCGAAGGTAAACCTCAGACATGCTAGCCGTTAAATGAGTTTGAGATCCAATACCGAAATATACCTAGTAATTCCACTTCAATTGGTCGAAGGTAAACCTCAGACATGCTACCCGTGAAATGGGTCTGAGTTCCAATGCCGAAAGTTATCTAGTAATTCCACTTCAATTGGTCGAAGGTAAACCTCAGACATGCTACCCATTAAATGAGTTTGAGATCCAACACCGAAAGTTATTTAATAATTCCGCTTCAATTGGTCGAATGGAAACCTCAGACATACTACCCGTTAAATAGGTCTGAGTTCCAACGCCGAAAGTTATCTACGAGTAATAATTCCACTTCAGTTAGTCGAAGAAAAACCTCAGACATTCCAACCGTTAATTCACAATTATGAACTTACATTTCTGCAGAGTTTGGATAGTCTGGACTATGAATCTGTGCTACATGCGGTCCGTGTTCGAGTTCCGATCAGACCTAGCAGTGAGGTTTTGCTTATGGTTGTTTAATTTCCCTATGTGAACGTTATTCCTTCAGATCTCCGTTCTATTGTCATTCCATAGCATTTTCAGATCTCCGACTATCGACTCGCGGAGAGGCTGGTCAATGGACAAACAAGGTTCCTGCGCTTCGGAACTTTATATTCAACGAACTCAGCGTAGTCAGCTGGTGTGGGTTGAAAGTGCGTCTAGCTACGGGGTTATTACAAAGGATCTAAATGACTGCAGAGCTGGGTCGTGGTGACCCTCCAAGAGTAACAGTAATATTAGACTAAGGTACTAGAAAAGTGTAGAGACTTTTGATTATGTAGAGCTACGGAGAATGCCTGCAGGACGAGAAAGGAGCAAGAGGGTATACGGATCATTAACTTGATATACCATCCTGCGCCATTAATAATTCACTGAACTGTGTAACGCATACGTGAAACTTGTAAGCAGGTGAGCGTGTAAATGTTACGGCATAACAGCTGGTGATTAACACATGGAAATATTTGTATTACGTGTTACGAACAGTGATTCTCGCGCTAATAAACATTGCATTGCCAGAATTGCTGAAGTTAGCCATTAGAGTGTAGCAGATACCACAAAGACAAAGTTTTCATCCGTATCAAATTTCAATGTCTCAGGAACTGAAGGCAAGTATTTCGCTAATGGGATGGATTTTTCTCGATAGTTACAAGCTGAAGTAATTGATGAGATGTTTTGAATATTGTTCAGTGACGAGTCTACATATACTACCTACGGACAGGTGAATATACTCAATATGCACTATTTGGCAGCAGGAAAACCTCACTGGCTGCGATCAGTGAATTTTCAAAGCAGATTTTCTGTCACCATATGGGACGGTATCGTTGATAAAAGTTACTGGATCTTGATTGAAAGCCTCCCCGGAAAAAAGGATGTAACATCATATTATTGAAATACAGTAGAGCGTCTCGTTTAGGCACAGTGAAAACGTAAACAAAATGTAAGTAACGTGTGGGAGGGAGGACGAGCCGTACAATAAACATGAGGGATGCACAAGATTTTAGTTACAAAATTTAGGCTATGGCGGAACATTAATTGAAATTATATTTGCCAAAAACACACAAAACAAAAGAACACAAATTGCATAACGTTATCAAATACACATTTTAACAAACAAACAATGGTAACGTTGAAATAATTCAATATAACAAATCAAATTTTGCTACTTATATGATGTTGCTTTCAAGCAGCATTTTTTACGGTCATGAATGTCATTCTCTGTATGACTAACATAATATCATCGTCTTCTGTGGCCGAATTAACAAAACTACAGTATATTGATCTGAAGTGACAACACTATTTCCTAAACATAATTATCTCTTCTCAAAGTTCAATTTATTTAGGTACTGTACAGAATACAGTGACATTATGCTAGTCATACAGACAATGAAATTCATGACCGTAAAAATGCTGATTGAAAACATGATATATACCAAGTAGCAACATTTGATTTGTGATATTGAATTATTTCAACGTTATGCAATTTGTGTTCTTTTATTTTGTGTGTTTTTTTGAAAATATCATTCAAATTAATACTCCGCCATAAATGTTGTACTAAAAACTTGTGCATCCCTCGTGTTTATCGTACGGCTCGTCCTCTCCCCACACGTTACCTGCACTTTGTTTACGTTTTCACTGTGCCTAAACGAGACGCTGTACATGATTCAGGTGAAAAAGAAATAATTTTGAAGCATTTATTTACAACAATAAATTATTGCATCTAATAGTTGAATAAACTTGAATCCTAGATTAGCCAAATGGTTCTGTTAGGAAATATAGGCCTAATGAAATATGCATCTTAAATTATTTTTCTTTCTCTTGAAACATGAATTATAATTTTGTTTGCTACATCCTTATTCCGAGGAGGTCTTCAATTTTAGACGACGTACTGACTTGAAAAATTATACGCTATTTATACACAATGACGACCTCACTGAAAAATTCATAGTGAGACTTGTGACTTACAAGGTCGCAGTTGGGGGTTCTCCCGTTTTGCCATACTAGACATCTACAGACCGATTATTTAGTTCTGACAGCTCAACGACGCGAAAGAGTGGAAGTAATAGGAGCAGTGGGAAGAGCTCCGGAGTAGAGATAAAGGCGAGCGGTCAGTAAAGAAATGGAGTACAGTTTAACTGTACTGGAAACACAACGTTATACCGCATGCGTGACATCCGATCGCTCTGAATGCAGGCGACAGACTAACCTGAACATCCCTTGGCGTAACTTAATGGACTCGCCTGACCCAGGCGCACATTGTCGGCGACTGTGAGACTAAATAATCGGACTGTACATATTTCCGTTAACATTTTTCCTTTTCGTTATCATTCCATAGCATTCCTTGAAGGCCGGATAGCGACTCACGGAGGGGCTGGCCTAAGTACGAATTAGTGGATTGCTCGAAACATGATGTAGTCAGCCGGTGTGGGTTTGGGATTGCGCCTAGCTTGAGGATTAGCGTAAAAGATAGTAAAAGATCACAGTGCAGGGTCATAGTACTCCACTCCCGAAAATCCCATTCAATTCCATTCCATACACAAAATGACTTCTGTTTGCCATATGTAACATGATCGAGCGATGGCAGGCGAGTAAACATGTCATTAAAGAAGGTGGTGTCTTAGGTCATTCTTTAAATCAAGTCACTATTGCTCTGGAATGATCTCTTTCTTTATAGACGAATAAGTCTGAGAAGACCCCATTATTACTGTCTTAGCAATGTCCAGATTTAATACTTCAGAATTTTTTTTCTCTTGGGGTATACAATGAAATTACCTTGCAGATTGAAAGGGACGATAGGGTACTCGTAAATGAATAGAAAACCTATATTACGTTTTGTGATTAAATGCATACTTAATTAGAAAATGGAGTTCCCGGCAACATCGTCGCTAACACACTACTCGTGATAAAGATGTAAGAGGTCAACGAACTCGGTTTGTCTCGGTAGGTGAGCTGCTCTCTGCCAAGACGTTGCCATTTGCTCGCATTCTGCAATGCCTTGAATTTAGAGGTTTTTAAAATTAAATTTACACGAAAACCAGAGGGATAAATTATTCCGTATTAGATTTCCTATCGACATGGACAAAAATCACGATCATACTTGCAATAGTTAATGAATAAGAGATTGCTAAACATTTGGAATACTATGAACTTTCCACCAGTATGATATTACAGTTTTTTGTTACACTTACATGAGCTATTCGCTCTGGAAATCTGCAAGACTATTTCACTTCCACTTCGTGTAAAGCTGCAGATATATTTAACAAAGCCAACCACTCCAGAGGACATATGTAATAATTCGCACAAAACAAACTGACACTTTGTCACTCCAGACTCATTTATTGTTGGTGCAAAGGGCGTTACGTAAGTTAGTTCGTGTTTTCAAACTAATGACCCAGATTCTGTCCATTGGTAATAAAAATACTATTTTGGAGCATGGAAGGAAATACTTCATTCATACACGACAACTGTGTACTGCAGGTTGCATTTCCCCTCACAATTGTAACACATCATAAAAACTGAAATAATGAGGAGAGAAAATTTATTGAAATGGACAATAAAATCTCTGTACGATTCACGTGACTTTTAGACATATGTTTATGCGGTATTCATGATTTTAATGATATATTGTTAAAAGAGTTATGGTGTTTATGCTATTTTTACAAATATGTGTGAAAAATACAGACAATATGCTTTAAAAGTGGCCTGCTGAAATGTAGTGATGCGTGGAAAATGTAGAAATATTGGAAACTTGCATTTTTAAATGACATCACATTTTGTGTAAAACATACAGTCGACAGTCAAAATGTTATCCATTTACAACTTACTTACTGACTTGCAAATGCCTTTTAAGGAACCCGCAGGTTCATTTCCACCTTCACATAAGCCCCCCATCGGTCCCTATCCTGTGCAATATTAATCCAGTCTCTATCATCATATCGCACCTCCCTCAAATCCATTTTAATATTATCTTCCCATCTACGTCTCGGCCTCCGCAAAGGTCTTTTTCCCTCCGGCCTCCCAACTAACACTCTATATGCATTTCTGGATTCGCCCATACGTGTCCTGCCCATCTCAAACGTCTGGATTTTATGTTCCTAATTATGTCAGGTGAAGAATAAATGCGTGCAGCTCTGCGTTGTGTAACTTTCTCCATTCTCCTGTAGCTTCATCCCTCTTAGCCCCAAATATTTTCCTAAGAACCTTATTCTCAAACACCCTTAATCTCTTTTCCTCTCTCAAAGTGAGAGTCCAAGTTTCACAACCATAAAGAACAACCGGTAATATAACTGTTTTATAAATTCTAACTTTCAGATTTTTTGACAGAAGACTAGATGACAAAAGCTTCTCAACCGAATAATAACACGCATTTCCCATATTTATTCTGTGTTTAATTTCCTCCCGAGTGTCATTTATATAGGTATGTTACTGTTGCTCCTAGATATTTGAATTTTTCTACCTCTTCGAAAGATAAATCTCCAATTTTTATAGTTCCATTTCGTACAATATTCTGGTCACGAGACATAATCATATACTTAGCCTTTTCGGGATTTACTTCCAAACCTATCTCTTTACTTGCTTCAAGTAAAATTTCCGTGTTTTCCCTAATCGTTTGTGGATTTTCTCCTAACATATTCACGTCATCCGCCTAGACAAGAAGTTGATGTAACCCGTTCAATTGTAAACCCTCTGTGTTATCCTGAACTTTCCTAATCGCATATTCCAGAACGAAGTTAAACTGTAAAGGTGATAGTGCCAAAATGTTATCCATAGCTGAGAAAATGCTCTATGTTATAGGAACAAATTGCGTGCCCGAAATGCTATCTCGTATTCTTTTTCTATATTTCTCACCAATTTTTCACTCTTTCCCTCTGCTTTCGCTGTTCTTTTCACAACTCTTTTCAGAGGAATAGCTAGACCACTCTTTCATCTTCTTTACGAACTTAAATACATTATATAATATTATCTTTATACTTCGCGAACGTTTTTTTCTCGCGGTGACTTCCTAGGTGGATTTTCCATGTTTCAAATTACACACAATGTATAGGACACTTCCGAAGCAGTGTTACAAACCGTACGATCCAACCCGCGGATAGTGCGCAAAATGTACGAGCCTGTCGGCAAAGAGGATAAAACATGTCAAAAAGAGATAATTTTAAACATTTATTACAATTTACGACATTTGAAATTATATATACAGTACATTTCTGCTGTATTACGAGTATATTTCATATATACATTTGTAGTAGTTTCTGCATGTAGCACTTCTGCGTTACAAGTACTGTACAGTCGAGTGTCGCAAAACATATTTCTATAAACATTGCTCTCCTGTGTCTCCAAGTCCAGGTGACATGACAGCTTGATTTTGGTAAACATTATTATAGCGACAAGAAATCATGTAGTGTACATACATTACTTGTGGCTATTCAAAAACAATGCTGACAAACATCCGTTTGTTTATTTCCAAATATCTCAGAGAAATGGTCTCTCCAAACCTCCCAATAGCCTAAACATACTTACTGTTGACACGTAAGTATGTAATAACAAATAAGTTGGTTGTAATGTTTTGAACACCTCATAATAGAAAAAGAGAATAAACATATTCAATATATGGACGTATTTTGTACATAAAAAGGAACAAAGAACAGCCTGAACTTTCTTGTGCTAGTCGTGTTTCGTGGCAGTGCACGGACAGTAAGAAATCAGGTGTAATCGTAATAGGTTCTGATGTGAAATTGTGGCAATGGAATCAGAAAATAGTGATAGTGGTCATAGCAGGTCCTACTCCCAAAAAATCTAGTTTAAGTACATCTAATGTACTAAATATACACTGTGGCAATGTAATCAGAAAATAGTGATAGTGGTCATAGTAGGTCCTACTCCCAAAAAAATCTAGTTGAAGTACATCTAATGTACTAAATATACAGGATGAAAACAAAATTTTAGAAAATTATGGTAAACAATTTCTTAATATAAAGTTTAGTTTTGCTCTGATGAAAAAAACACTGTAAAAGGGATAGATATAGGTTCTAGCTCTCCTATTTCTACTGTTGTTGATCCTTCTGAAAATCCTCCCAAAGTAAGGAGACAACAGAGTGTATAAAAATCATTTTATGTGCTGATATTTAATTTTGAACAATTATTTCCTTGTAAAAATAAAAAAAAATCGTTTAAATAAAACACTGTGGAGGAGGTTTAGGTAAAATAATCAAAACAGGCCTATTTTATATGTAGTATACGATCCCCCAATCAAAAGTACGATAATTAGGAACCAATTGTACGATACAGTCAGGCCTCAGGGCTATACCGAAGTAACTTCCTTTCCGCATAGTGACAGAACAGCAACTGATTGCATCAGTTTACTATTGAGTGTACTTCCGATATCGCAGCGCAGTCGATTTGATCTAGAAACACCCCGCCGGTAAAGATAGCTGTCCCAAGTAGTACTAAACAGAAACCGCTGATCATTGCATGTTTTTTACCTGTAAGAATTTACATATGATACTTTTGAGTCTGAAAATGTTACATGATTCACAGACATTTTTGATTGTGGCGCTTTGCGCTTGTTAGATAACTTTTTCTTATGGGAAAGTATATGACAAGAATGTAGTAATATGTCTTTATTACTAATTATTAATTGTATTACTGTTATGAAAGATGGGTATCTAGCGAATACTCTTCGAAGTCTCAAGATTTGTAACTGGATGTTAGTTTTGTAAGTGCGAAACACTATCTAGGTTAGATAACTCACCTGATCGAGATGTGGAGGAATAAGTTACGGTGAAGTTTGCAACAACAAATAATACAAAATTTCTGTGGTGTTTGGGTAAAGGGAGATAAGTCATAAAAATGAGTTCGGAGATAAATGAAAATTAAACTTGGAACCCTTATTACAAATAATTTTCTACACAAATAAAACACATCAGCTGCTTGTATTCTTTGATTTTTGAACACCCACTTGTATAATTTAACTTGTGTGTTCATCTGGGGAACAAAATTCCACCTGGAGAAAAAAATGACTTATACCCCTTTACCCGAACACTACAGATTTATATAGGATGGAAGTGAAATAATCGTGCAGATTGCAAGGGACGATAGGGTACACTTTAAGAAAAAGAAAATCTATATTACGTTTCGTGATTAAATGCGCGGTTAATTAGAAAATTGTGTTGGAAGTTTCAGCAATCTGGCAACTTCGCCGCTAACACAGTCCCCTTTTTTCTCGTAATACAGATGTAAGAGGTCAACGAATTCAGATCCGTCTCCCTAAGTGAACTTCCTTCTCTGGCTACAACGTTGCAATTTGGTTGCTCGTTCAGTGGCTTCAAATAAGTGATTAACGGTTTTTAAATTAAATTTACACGAATACCTTCCACGCTATTGAAATACACTAGAAGGATAAAATATATTTTATTAGATTTTCTATCGATATGGACAAAATTACAATCCTACTCGCAATAGTTAGCGAATAAAAGGGTGTTTAACATTAGAGATAAAAGACTTTTTTTCTGAGAAAACTATGAACTTTCCACCAATACCTATGGTATAGGCTAACACTTTTAGTTAAATGCAACGTGAGTTATTAACTCTGAAAATCTGCAGGGTTATTTCACTTTCATCCTGTATACTGTATAATTACATTGTCGAACTACTTCATCTATCATAAACACAAAATGAAAATTAACGAGGCTCCTAACTCCATTTCATAGATCTTGTACAATGAGAAGTAATGATTGGTATATGTTACATTAGAAAAAACCTTTGGTTTGGTATAAATTCCCCAAATATAATGAAAGAACTGAGTGACTTTTTAACTTGACACTTTTAAACTAGTAAGAGTACCAGGAAATCTTAGAACTCCATCACGCCAAATTCAAAAAATCTCTCAACCTCATCATACTAGATTAACAAAATCTCCCAGTCTCATCAGGCCAAAGTTGCAAAATCTCCCGGCTTCATTAGGCCGAAGTTACAAAGTCTCCCAGCTTCATCAGGTCATAGTTGCAAAATCTTCCAACCTCGTCAGACTGAAGTTCCAATATCTTTCAGCCTCATCAGACCTAAGTCCTAAAATCTTCCAACATCATCTGGCCAAAGTTCCAAAACCTCCCAGACTAATTCTAGTGCTTTTTGGTCCTGTCAAAACCTGATCATAAACATTCCGTATTTCAGGTCTCACTCTATTAGGTGGCCTCGCTCTTTTTCTTCTTCTTCTTCTTCTTCTTCTTCTTCTTCCCCATAACTTGTGCCCTTTAACATAAACTCTTTCAATGGACAACGTTAATTCCATGACACCGGTGTGAATGATATTTACAGGGTTAACAAATACATTAAAACAATGCGTGGACATAAACAAGGTAGGAAGTTATTTCTGTGAACGACGTGACCTTAAACCATTATTTCAGCTTTTGTGTAAATTTCTTTCATTACAAAATATTCGTATAAATGAAGACGAATATGTTAATACTGGGATTATAAATAATTTTTCTTCTGCGCAATCAAGACAACGAAAGTACATCTTATTGGTTCCACAATAATTGATTTTACTTATCTATGAGATCTGAAGAAAAATAATAAAAAATATACACTAATCACATCCGTAGTTGATAAAGAAACTCAATTGTGTGTATCCGTTGCCTATTCACTTCACTTACGTGATTCGGGTTCCGCATATTGCTGATTGATGACAGGACGTGACCCATTTTAATTTGCTCACAACTTCGGTGCGCCAAGCTGTGCAAGATGTGTATCTGTGGAGAGTTATGTCGTGTACTAGGTGAGTATGTGTAAGTGTTCGTGTAAGGGTAGTGTAGGGAATGGGTGAGGTTGATGATGAAAACGAGGAAGGGAGACGGGGAAACCCGGTGCCTGCACGTATTCTACAGCTGGCGATTAGCACCAAGGGGGCCGGCAGGCTTAACATCCCCTTCCGCAGTAACAAATGCCTTATCTTCATATACTCTGCGAAGAGATTTTAAATTTAACCCGGGCAAATTAGTGCACCATGTAATGTTTAGAAGTTGTGTACCGCAATCTCTCCTAGTTCCGAGGTAGAAATTTTACACGGAAATCTTTGACCCCGCCGGGAATCGAATTCAAGCCGGCTAGTCTGAAGGCAGACGCGCTACCACAGAGCTAGATCGGCGGACAGAAACCGAATTTTTACGGCGAATTGAAAAGGCGTAATGAGAAAGCATATGTCAACTTCGTGACACACTTTTCTTTAATACTAAAGCAGAAAATTGTGTACAAACCCATAAATAAAATTTGGGCCACCTAATTTTACTAAGTTCCTGTTACAACGCATTGCGCATGTGCAGTACACAAGGGCGTCTAAATGTATGCTACTTGTGGACAGTCTTACGAAGTTTGTTGCCAACATAGAGGAGGAGTCCACACCTGTGGAGTAACGGTCAGTGCGACTGGCCGCGAAACCAGGTGGCCCGGGTTCGAATCCCGGTCGGGGAAAGTTACCTGGTTGAGGTTTTTTCCGGGGTTTTCCCTCAACCCAATATGAGCAAATGCTGGGTAACTTTCGGTGCTGGACCCAGGACTCATTTCACCGGCATTATCACATTCATATCATTCAAATGCTAAATAACCTAGATGTTGATACAGCGTCGTAAGATAACCCAATAAAATAAAATAAAATAAATAAAATAGAGGAGGATTGCTACCAAGACTCGGTCCCATTTTTCAATTCCGTATCTTTACATGCAGGTATTAACAGGGTTAACTGTTGATTTGGAAATTCACTAGTTTCACTAAAATTGAGTTCAGAAGCAAATTTTCGGATTGGTTTCCTTAGCTACAGCCGCAAAATGCTGCTAGTTCTCTAAGCTGTTCGCAGTTTTCATTCCTGCAGTGCGTGTGTTCGCTTCAATTAAAGACTGATCGCTAACACGTGCAGAACGATTAATCAGACTCTTTCACCGTGACAGCAGAAACAAAGCTTAGAGCAAATGTTGAACATTTTGCAAGAGATGTTAACACACTGCCAGTCGACTATTGATTTCTGTAATGTTGTTATTGCCCTGAATCCTCAAATGGTTGGATCTGTGCCCGAGGGACCTATGTTCATTGTCGAATGGAATCATATTTGCTGTGTCATTGGATATAGTATAGGGAGTTCACATAAAATGTTTACTACAGTTCAATACAGGGAGTAAATATTAAGTACTTACAAGAAGTGCTCACAATTACCTAATGCTGGTTTAAATGTTTTCTATTAATAGTAGCCCTCAATCAAATCTCCTCGTTTCGGTTAAAACAAATGTACGTAAAAGTGGCATTCACTTTCCAACTGCAGAATACAGCGTACTATACTGGGTGTCAAGAAGAATTATTATAAAAAATAATCGCATATTGAGTTAAACCTTCTAAAAATGACAGAGATTAGTTTATTAATAGTTACTTTATCTTTCGAATTTTGCCATAATCCCTCCATTTTGCTTTATACAAGTCTGCTAGTGTGTCTTACTTACAAATGGGTTTTAAGAAACCCGCAGGTTCATTGCCGTCCTCACATAAGCCCGCCATCAGTCCCTGTCCTGTGCAAGATTAATCCAGTCTCTATCATTATATCCCATCTCCCTCAAATCCATTTTAATATTATCCTCCCATCCACGTCTCGGCCTCTCCAAAGGTCTTTTTTCCTCCGGCCTCTCAATTAACACTCTATATGCATTTCTGGATTCGCTCATACGTGCTACATGCCCTACCCATCTCAAACGTCCGGATTTAATGTTCCTAGTTATGTCAGGTGAAGAATACAATGCATGCAGTTCTGCGTTGTGTAACTTTCTCCATTCTTCTGTAACTTCATCCCTCTTAACCCCAAATATATTTCTAAGAAACTTGTTCTGAAGCACCCTTAATTTCTGTTTCTCCTCTCAAAGTGAGTGTCCAAGTTTCACAACCATACAGAACAACCGGCAATATAACTGTTTTATAAATTCTAATATTCAGATTTTTTTGACAGCAGACTAGATGACAAAAGCTTCTCAAACTAATAATAACACACATTTCACATATTTTTTCTGCGTTTAATTTCCTCCCGAGTATCATTTATATTTGTTACTGTTGCTCCAAGATATTTGAATATTTCAACCTCTTCGAAGAATAAATCTCAATTTTTATATTTCCATTTGGTACAATATTCTGGTCACGAGACATAATCATATATTTTGTCTTTTCGGGATGTATTTCCAAACCTATCGCTTTACTTGCTGCAAGTAAAATTTCCGTGTTTTCCCCAATATTTTGTGATTTTCTCCTAAGATATTCACGTCATTTGCATAGACAAGAAGTTGATGTAACGCGTTCAATTCCAAACCCTGTCTGTTATCCTGAACTTTTTTTTTATTGGGTTATTTCACGACGCTGTATCAACATCTAGGTTATTTAGCGTCTGAATGATATGAAGGTGATAATGCCGGTGAAATGAGTCCGGGGTCCAGCACCGAAAGTTACCCAGCATTTGCTCGTATTGGGTTGAGGGAAAACCCCGGAAAAAACCTCAACCAGGTAACTTGCCCCGACCGGGATTCGAACCTAGGCCACCTGGTTTCGCAGCCAGACGCGCTGACCGTTACTCCACAGGTGTGGACATCCTGAACTTTCCTAATGCCATATTCTAGAGCTAAGTTAAAAAGTAAAGGTGATAGTGCAACTCCTTGCTTTAGCGCATAGTGAATTGGAAAAGCATCAGATAGAAACTGGCCTATACGGACTCTACATCTAAATATTGGTAGATTGCACCTTCCGAAACATTCCACACTGCCTATCTTAAGCATTCTAGTCTGCCGAATTCAATGCCTCCTAATCTGTCGTATACTGAACCTTCTGGTCTGCCACATCCCAAACATACTAGACTCTCTCATTCATTCATTCATTCATTCATGGTTTTTTGCCTAAGAGCAGGTCTTTCACTGCGAACCCAACATTCTCCAGTCTTTTCTATTTTCTGTCTTCCTCGTTTCCGCATATGATCCATATACGTTAATGTCGCCTATCTTCTGTTTTTTTCTTCTGCCCCAAACTTTCTCCCGTTCACCATTCCTTCCATTGCATCCTTCAGTAGGCAGGTTTTTCTCAACCAGCGTTCCAACCAATTCCTTTTTCTCTTTCTGATCAGTTTCAGCATAATTCTTTTTCACTTACTCTTTCCAAAACAACTTCATTTCTTATTCTGTCTGTCCATTTCATACGCTCCATTCTTCTCCATATCCACATTTCAAATGCTTCTAGTCGGTTCTATCCACTTCGTCGTAATATTTATGTTTCTGTCCCATAAAATCCCGCATTCCATACAGAGTACTTCACTAGTCTCTTTCTTAGTTATTTTTCCAGAGGTCCGCAGAAGATGCTCCTGTTTCTATTAAAAGCTTCCTTTGACATTGCTATTCTCCTTTTGACTTCCTGGCAGCAGCTCATATTACTGCTTATAGTACACCCCAGTTATTTGAAGTTATGCACTTGCTCTTCTGCCTCATTTAAAATTCGCTTTTTTTCTTCCGATAACCATGGTCTATCACAGGGGTCGTCAGCACAGAGCACTCTGGGGCTAGCCTCTCTTACCCGCTGAAAACGCAGTGCACTATAGTGCTCTCGTAGCTGCTAGCGGGTATGCTCTCTATCTCTCCCTGTTGCACGACGGTGCGCAGGAGACAGCACGCTTACCCATTGCACATTTCAGCGAGTGCTGACGACCACTGGTCTATCACATCACAAATAATCGAGTTCGAGAGGTACAAACTTGTTAACATATTCTCAAGTTAAGGTAAAACACGCGTTCAATTTCGGATTATTTCTCTTATGTTATATAATGAAGTTGGATTTCGCTTCCCCAGATTGTACAAATACATCCATAATTGAGGCGTTCGGAGCTAAAGTGGATCAAGTCCATGAGACGTAATGTTGAGATAAATAGGACTTAAAGTTAACTTGCTCTGGTGGATTATCTAATTTCACTAGCAATAATTTTATTGCTCCATTCTCAAATCCTAGATTTATAAACAATTGTGATGTTAATTAATGCAACGCTTTGATGACTTGATCCACTATGGCTCAGAACATCGTGATCAAATAACCTGAGCCAAAAGTGTCTGGTGTCACCTACCGACGAATGCTTGGAATTAAGACTTGATACATTACTGCTCGGAAAAGATCCAACTTCAGATAATCAGAAAATGAACTAAACTCGATTTATGAAAATTTGTGACTTTAGCTCTGAACGCCTCAATTAACAGATGGCTTGTATCAAAATAATGAAGCAATTTGAAACTCACTGTAGCGGGTTTGATTGGGGTACCAGATCTCGTGTGAACTCACCTCATAGAAATCCCACCAACTACGTGTTTTAACTAGGCCATTGGATAAGTAGGCAACAATGCTGTAAATCAGTACTCCTAAGTGGTGACTATTGAAATCTTGTACTACGTAATAGAGCAGCGATTATTTTTAAATTTTCAATACTGTAAGTCTCGAAGTAGCCATATTTTGTAAATCCAGTGGCTGTTTCTGATTTAAGGTACGAAAATATGCGTAATAAAAATCCAAGTTGCAAGATAAAAACACGCAATTCAGTGCGAGAGAAGTCATACTGTACTGAATTATTGCAAGTTTGGTGGAAGCGAGGCATTCCTTTTCAATCGAGAGTTGACATCCGAAGAGCTTTAGATTCATCAGTGAGAAAGATATCCAGAAATGTTGCTGCAGGTAGAGTCCGCCATCTTCCAAGAATTTGGCAACGTATTGTTGACATGGCATGAGACTATATTTGAAGTATGTAATGTCAAAAATAATCTAAATAAATGTAGTGTGAAATAGTAACTATGTTGCCATTAGTTTTCGAATGCCCTAGTATTATAAGTAGGCTTCGTATTCCAGCTACCTAAAGACTGAAGTTAAAGACACATTGGGTATATAGTACGCCGAACACAGGTAATGCAACAGATAAGGATATAAACAAACAGGTCGTCGCTGCGTGTTCGTGGAGTACAGTCAACTCCCGACATTCTGAAACTTTACTAGTAAACACATGCTTGAGCCGTGATGTTCATTTTCGTCGTGATCTTTGCAGTGAATAATAACTTGCATTCGTAAATTACAGAACTTGATATGATTTTATATTGTAAGAAATTCTTTCAATGGTACATGACGTTATTGGTGCATGATATAGTACAATATATTCCTATTGTCTGATATGTTTTCATGTTTCATTAGGATATTGCATGTCGCTCGTCACTGAAAACCCATTAATTTTCTATGTACTTTTCCCGAAATTCTCTATAATGTAGATTATTTAATTTATTAATTGGGATGTTGGCACTGAACATCATGGTAGGCTAAACAAATCCATTCTAAACGTCGAGTTATTATCTTCATAATTTTCTGATTGTGATGGTACTGGTTCTTTTGAATACGTTCAACACACTTTCTGTGCCTTTTGGTATCACAGTGTCTTTCAGTGCACTATTTTTGTCACTTTTACGTTCATTTTACACCATTTATATGTAATGCTGTCTGTATTGACAGTGAAAATATTAGTTCAAATATCCTCATCTATGCCCTGCAATATTACACGCTTGAGCATCTTACTGAAGGCATTTTACCTCTGCAATGAACCTTCAATCAGACACAAAGATGTAGTTATTTAAATAATACGACTAGTAAGAGCAGTGATCGATAAGACTACTCACTATGACTGCGTCCCGATTTTGACTTTCTAGAGGAGGAGGGCAGAGGATGTGTAACTTTTTTCTATACGAATGTACCTGTAGCTGAGCTGCGACGTCACATATACCTCGAATCAGGCAACGTCTTTCCATTTTATAGGTAGCTGAAATACGGAGCCTAATTATAAGCTTTTAAACGTCCCAGGAAATGTCAGAGGTTGAACTATGGTGGATTGTGAGCACAGCCAGAGACGATGGTAGTTGTACATACATCGATTACTCTTGCATTGTATTCCACAATTTACCTAATGACAGTTGACGTACCCAAGGGACAATGTCCCGATGTCACACGCGTCATGTCAGCGGGTGGACACAAAATTTAATACGAGGATTATAGATTAAAAATTAACAACACTTTATCGAACACTTCACCGATTGTCAGAGCTGTTTACTCATGTCTGAAATGAAGAAATCCTTTATGAATATAATTTACATCATCTAAAACTAAGGATGACTTATGCTAAAATCCATCATTACTTCTAATCTGAAACAAGATGACTTGTTGAAGTACTTGATAAAGCCTCAAATGTAGTTTGATACTGAAGGTGTTTGGCTACAACAAATACTTTATGGCTACTTCTATTTCAATATGAAACTGAGGACAATAAATTGAAATACAGCGTTATTATAAAGTAACTAACAGTTTAAATTAATGTAACTACCAAACAAATAGAGCAATCAAGATAAACTAAGCGGCTATGAAATGTGCTAAGAATCGGTTCAGTCTGTGCACGTGGATTGTCTGTTGTGCACATTCGACCGTTGTATTGACACTATTGACCCCACCACTGAGAGTACAGTGAGCTCCCTCTGGCCATGGTATTCATACAACTATTTCGGTTCATTTCCATCTGAGTTAATGCAGTAATGAAATATTGTATATTTTTATGTAATTAGCTTCCTTCAATTGAAACATCATTTGCAGGTTCTAGGGATACATTTTCAGAAGTTTGCGTAAAATTTGCAAACAGTACTGGATGCCATACGAAGCTTTTCCTCAAGACATTAACACTGGTGACTCATAACGAGTTTTCTCTAGCTATATAGGTTTTGGCCTTCATGAAAAACCTCTGCAACCTGAATATCACTAATCTTCGCAATTTCATGTTATCATGAGGTAAACCAGTTTCTTCAAACTTCTTAATAATTAATGCAGGATAAGAAGGAGCGGCAAAAATGCCGTCTCTCAGATGCATTTTTTGCCGAAACATTCTGAATGCAGCAATGAAGTTTCTTCCAAATTCATAACAACATTGCACTAAACAAATTCCTGATTCAAAATTTGAAACCACTTTCTCAGACTTGGAAAATGTGTGTAATAAAAAACGCCTAATGGATAACAGACTTCGTCCACACCTGTGGAGCAACGGTTAGCGCGACTGGCCGCAAAACCAGGCGGCCCGGGTTCGAATCCCGGTCGGGACAAGTTACCTGGTTGAGGTTTTTCCGGGGTTTTACTTCAACCCAATTTGAGCAAATGCTGGGTAACATCCGGTGCTGGACCCCGGACACATTTCATCGGCATTATCACCGTCATCTCATTCAGACCCTAAATAATCTAAGATGTTGATACAGCGTCGTAAAATAACCTACTTAAAATAACAAACTTCCGTTCATTTTTTTAACCCTTCAGTACTCGCGTGGATTACAATAGTAATCCACTGATATTTAATCCTGTATTACGTCACCGCCTGCAGCACTGCGTAGCTGAGCGTCAATGCAATTTCTCGTCACAGTCTAAGTGAGGCATTACTGGTGTTTAGACGTATTTGTCGCAACGCTTTGGAAAGTTATACGGAGTTTTATCAAGTTATACGCAGTTTTTCCGAGTGGATTACCGTTGTAATCCACGCGAGTACTGACGTCAGTTTCTTGCTCAGGTAAGTGAAATAGTTTTTATATGGTTATGAGTGATGCAATGCAGGAACTTTATGAAAAAAGTGTGTGACATCGTTCCATCCTCTTTGTAGTTGGCTCCAATGGGTACGGAAAATACAAGCAATATTTGCAAGTGGCTAGATGAAGATCTGGATGTTGGCATTGAAAATGAAAGTGATGATGAAAGCAACAAAGAAGATCTTTTGAATGAAGTTCACGATTCTAATTCAGAACAAGACAATGAGGAGGAGGATGATGATTATGGTGATGGTGATGAAAGACTAATGTCTATAAATGATGGAAACTGCTATACGGGAAGAGACAACACTACAATTTGGCAGGAAGAACCAGTATATCTACGAGGGAGAAGAAGAGCACAAAATATAGTGATTCATTTACCGGGCCCTAAAAGAGCTGCAAAAAATGCGCGAACACACACAGAGTGTTTTGACTGCTTTATTGATCAGACAATAATCAATGTAATAGTAAGGTGTACTAATATTTATATTGAAAAAGTGAAGCGTAATTACGGACGTGACAGAGATTGCAAATTAACAAATGACGTTGAAATTCGAGCACTCTTAGGTATTTTGTATCTTGCTGGTGCTTTGAAATCGGGAAGACTGAACGTAAGAGAACTATGGGATAAAAATGGCACAGGTATAGAGTCAATTTACCTGACTATGACCTACAATAGATTCCAATTTTTGTTACGATGTCTACGCTTTGATAACATTCATGACAGGCAGGAAAGGAAAGAAATTGATAAACTGGCTGCTGTACTTGAAGTGTTCGAGTTATTTGTTCAGAATTCACAAAGGTGCTACATTCCAAGCGAATATGTAACTATAGACGAGCAGTTGGTTGCATTCAGAGGACGATGTCCCATGAAAGTGTATATACCTACTAAACCAGCAAAATATGGGATCAAAATTTTTGCTATGGTGGATGTGAAAACATATTACACTCATAACTTGGAAATTTATGCTGGTATTCAACCAGATGGTCCATTTCACCAAAGTAACAGTGCACATGCAGTGGTGAAGAGGCTGGTTCATCCCATCAAAGGAACAGGAAGAAATGTGACCACCGATAACTGGTTCACGAGCATACCTCTGTGTTTAGATCTTCTAGAAAATGACAAAATTACACTTGTAGGAACCTTGAAAAAAAACAAAAGAGAAATCCCTCCTCATTTCACAACTACTCAAGACAGGGAAGTTAACAGTACATTGTTTGGATTCAATGAAAACTACATAATTATTTCGTATGTACCAAAGAAAAACAAAACAGTGTTAGCATTATCAACCATGCATTATGATAAGGCAATGCATGAGGAAACAGGAGGAAGCCAGAAGCCTGAAATAA
The DNA here is from genome assembly GCF_040183065.1 of Periplaneta americana. Lineage (NCBI taxonomy): Eukaryota > Metazoa > Arthropoda > Insecta > Blattodea > Blattidae > Periplaneta > Periplaneta americana. The sequence continues at coordinate 106,559,169 of NC_091119.1, read as the reverse complement.
TATCTTTTTATAATAGAACTAAATGTGCTGTGGATGTCCTGGACCAGTTATGCTCGGCCTATGATGTAAGCAGAAATTCACGCCGCTGGCCTCTGACTATTGTCTTCGACTTACTAAACATAGCAGGTGTCAATGCTCTTGTTGTTTATCCAGCAAACAAAAAAAAATTCTACGGAAAAACGTCCTAAAAACCCTTGCTCTGGACCTAATGAAGCCATTAATTTCCGAGCGTATCACCCAACAGACAATTTCAGCATGAGAAATAAAGAGAAGAGGAGAGCAACTGTTAGGCATTCCACAAACAAGTGAAGAAGAAGGAACACGGCCAGAAGGTATTGGTAGGTGCTACATGTGTGGTAGAACAAGAAAGAAGAGCACAAGACAATCTTGTTCCCAGTGCTTGAAGAGAATTTGTCCTACTCATTCAGATGTAATTTGTTTGAACTGTGTAGAAGAAATGCATAGGCCTACTCAGATAATTGAATCAGATGTAGATTAGACTCACGTGTGTAAAGTGTGAAATGCAAACATAAACATGAAAGTGCATCAATATCCTTCTTACAATACACAAAAACATCTGTAAAATATTACAAGTGAAGTGAGAATGATTGTTACATCCCTGAATTTTTTCATTGCTACACCCCTGAGTGAGGTATTCGGTTATCAAATATGACGTAAGTAAGGTCAGCAGTAGTGAACTTGCGTTTCCCGTGGGAGAGATTAAGAGAGATCAAGAGTTCAGATGACCTTCAAACATCGAGTGAGCAACAATGCTAGATAACCTACATAATTATGATGATAGTGAACTAACTCATAACTATGATGCAACAATAAATTATGACTCAAAGACACGACCAGTGTTGAAATATTATGCAAACATGTCACTTGAATGCAATTTGTGTACTATCCATTTCATTATTAATATTTATATTTAATACATTCCGTTATGCGTACCATATCTATTCTTATTACTGTAATAACTGAAAACAATATATTTCTTAACATTTAAATCTAATTCTAATGTTTAAACCTTGTCTGTAAACAAAAACAAATGTGGATTACCATTGTAATCCAGGTGAGTACTGGCGTTACGGAATTTAACGCGAGTAACGAAGGGTTAAAGCTGTTTTTTTCGTCATAACAATGGAATCAATAATTGTTTTTATCATGGATTACTTAAATCCCGTTCTTCACACGTTCCATAGGAGCTCAGTTCATCTTGATTGTTGTATTAGATTAGAAATTACATTAATTTCAACTGTATCAGATGTTTTATTAAAGTAATTAAATTAAATCAATAACGAGTCAGCTCATGAGGAACCATGGCAAACAAGCTGCTGCTGGTCTCAAGTCTACTTTGAATACGTTCTTTCTGCCTACAATGTTATATTGAGGCGCTCTCGGCCTTTCTATTTATCTAATCGTTTAATCTTGCTGGTTGGAAAACAAGACAATTAAATAATAAACTAACCCTGCCATGAATCGTTATGATCAGGAAGGTAATCAGCGTGTCGAGGTAGTCAAGTGATAACACACACTCACTATGTAAAACACAACTATTTATTAGAACAAGCAAAAATAAATTCGTAGCACAGAAAATATCTTGCTAACAGTGTAGCGTAGACCAAATCCAGCTAATTACCTTACATAGGTAGGTACTTCCCCACGCTGGCATCCATCTTGTCATACAACCTTGACATAACCATCACTCAGCACACACATAGCCGTTACATACAAATTGGTCACCCCTCAAACGTCACACAACAATGGGTGCCTTCGTCGTGAATTCCATACTTTTTAAATTCGTTCTACTGCAATAACTAGATTAAACATAAGCCAAAACCAACTCACTGAACTGATTGTATATAGAGGTAGGCTTTTAGTTATATCACAGCTAGAAAACCGATCCACAAAAAATACAAATACCGACCAGTATTTGACCAGAGTTGACTGAACGCAAGTCAGTCAGGAAAATGAAAGCAGCTCAAGCTAATAAGTACATCCCAAAACTCGCCGCTAAATTCCACCCGAATATCTTCTGCAATTCACTCGCAGGTTCCCGCAACACCGTGGACTATACAGCTTCTGGTAGACTTATCGAACCCGGTTCGATCCCCGTCCTACGTAGGAACTTGTACCCTATCACACATCCGACCTCAACGAGTCCATCAACCACTGATATCTTCTGCTATACACTGACAGATTCCCACAACACCGTGGACTATGGAGCTTCTAGTAGACTTATCGAACCCAGTTCGATCCCCGGCCTACATAGGAGCTCCGGCCCTTCACAACACCCTCACTTGCCGGCACACACCCGACCTTAACGAGTCCATCAACCAGACTGACGCTACTATTGAAAAGAAACTCGCTTCACAGACCAAATTTAACTCACGCCACCGTCTTAACCAATCAGCAAGCGCTATTATAAAATAATGACTGCTCCCTCGATAAAGTAATAACTGCTCCCTCGGTCTCAACTCATTACAGGTTATAGGAACAGAAACAGAGCATACAAAAAAAAAACAGAAAGATGAGAGGAAAGCCATCTACGAGAAGTAAGAAGAAGAACTAGATCAGAAAGAAAAAAACTACAAGCCATCTATGAAGAGTTAGAATAATTAAAACTAACAGAGAAAAATATAAAGATAGAAAAATGTAAAAGAAATAGAAAGGAAAAGAAAGATGTGCCGAAATATAAACGGCACAATATGAAACGTTGAATAAGTTCTACCTTCCTCCAATGTGACCTGAATCTGAGGATGAAATGTTGTATACTTTCTATCTGCCGTAATGTGAACTGAAAGTGAGGTTAGTACACTAACACTATTTTCCTCCAATATGTTCCGAAATTTTCTGTGATAAGTTACAAGCTTTGTAATTCCTTGTAATATGATTCATATTACTTTGGTAGACATATTTTACAAATATTCATAGTTGCTTCCTATACTGTCTGAAAGTGAGAATTTTATTATAAGTCCCTTTTCTCTTATAAATCTTGAGTTGGGTTTAGTATACAAAATGCTGGGATTGTAAAGAAAGCGGAACGTGGCAACATTGCCCTCGTCCGAGCCGATCGCAGGCGCCGACTACCCACACACTTTGTTATCGCTTATTATTTGCAGTTCTATACCGCTAATTGAAAATCATCATCATCATCATTATCATCATTATTATAGACATCGAGGATTAATCCTTTCGGCCCTTATCAAAATTTTCACTGGTCGACCCGAATTTCTTATTCTCGTAGGGTTGTACTGAAAGGTAGTCTTAGTTACTCTGATATCTGGCATATTATGGACAGGAATTCTACAGTTTATTATAAATTTCAGTTGTATCTGCAATTTATTTCCTATTCAATTTTTATCTGATCTAATAATGCAGTGCACACCTGTGGAGTAACGATTAACGCGACTAGCCGCGAAACCAGGTGGCCCGAGTTCGATTCCCGGTCGGGGAATGTTACCTGGTTGAGGTTTTTGACAGGGTTTTCCCTCAACTCTATATGAGCAAATGCTGGGTAACTTTCGGTGTTGGACCCAGGACTCATTTCACCAGCATTAACACCTTCATTTCATTCAGACAGTAAGTAACCTAAGATGTTGATAAAGCGCCGTAAAATAACCTACTAAAATAAAAAAGAAATTTAGTTATCACGTTTATATGTTCCCGTTATTATTATTATTATTATTATTATTATTATTATTATTATTATTACTACTGCTACTGCTACTGCTACTGCTGCTACTACTACTACTACTACTACTATTTTGGATTTGTTACATCAATTTTAAACTATGTCTATCAAGTCTTGTTGATTACGCCGGCCTTTAATGGGTAATGTTTCATTTCTGCTTATTTGATCAAAGCCTTTTTGAAAACCAACAAATGCAATATGTGTCTGAAGGTTATGACCCTTTTTGTTCAGCTATTAATAGTAATAGCGATTGTAGAACAATTCTGGAAAATGCCTTCTAGGTAGAAACTGATTTCAGTTTCGTTGCATTTTATCGCATCAATGTCAGATCGATACCATTTTATATTGCTGTTCGTAAAGGGAAACAGACAGCAGTTTGTGCAATGAGCCTGCGGGTTATAACACAGTGATGAGTGCTGTTGAATAGAGTGCTGGCACTCCCCTTTAATCCAATTTGCAGGAATGGTCCATAAATCAGTGTTTAATGTCCTCACTTACCATTCAAGTGAGTCTCCTACGATAGCGATCCTGCGTATGGCTTGTATGCATGTTGCATCTTCTTGCTGTCCTTGTGGAGACGTTGTAGAGAACATTATCTTTTGTAGTTACACAAAGGCTTGACGCCAACAGGAAAAATGTAGTCAAGGATGACATCAGATACGATGGTTAGGGACTGTAATACTCCACAAGGTCTAATACACAAAGGGATAATGAAGAATACAGAGCTTTATGGTTATCAGGTACTTTTCGTTGTAGCCTGTCAGTTATAAATTTCTGATGGATTGTCATGGCTAAAATTTACCATAAGGATTTCATTTTATAAAGAGTTTCTTTAGCGAGTTTGAGTTTTGATCGAATTTAAATAATAATTTCAGAAAATTGTTGATTAGAGAACAAATACAGTGGGAAAGTTAATCTTAAACCATACAATAATTATTATTACACGTTATCAGTTTAAAAGGTGTTACTTCGTGGGAAAATAAGCAACTTTGAGCAAAAAATCACTTCTAGAAGTTAACGAAACAAACATTCCCTCAAATACTGGCTTTGGAGGAAATATTTTATTTTTGAAATTCAAAATATTGGCCGAATACCGGAACAACTGCGTTTGTTGAAGCAGCGTGACTTGAAGAGTCTTGAAGGAATTCTGTTGGAAGACGTTCAGGAATCTCTGCCACATTGTGATAAAACCCTCAAGGCTTTGCAGAATGAGATCATATATATCTCGTGACCTATTGTCAAGAAGAAGATTGTGTTCTACAAAAACAAGACAGCTCTGCCTGTGTACGATGAGTTCCAGAAACTCTGGCGTTCTGTGGCAGTTGAGGGCATGGATGACATGAAGATAGAGGAATATCTGGAGGAACAGGGAATCCGCTCCATGCAAGATCATGGAACCCAGAAGCCGATACCCCACAAGCGTAAGAACCCGAACCAGCGCAAGCAGCAGCTCAAGAAGCCGCGAGGCAACGAGCACTTGGCTGACGCCCTGGAAACGTACGATGACAAGTGAAGATTGGAGAAGTGAGAGTGGGATTTATTATGATGTTGGTAGAGGAGACTGATGCTGTTGACTGAACACGAAGACCGGTGGGCAATGCGGAAGTACACAGTTTGTGCCTTGTGTGGGACTGAAATGATGACGAAAGGGTGTATGTTGTATCATGTATAATTGATGGAACTCTTATATATATTGTCTTTTTCTCTCTCTCTCTATTTTTATTTTATTGCGTGTGTATGTTTTTTATGTATTACCTTTATATTTATTAGTTGGATTATTTGGTGCAGTTTCAATAAGGAACTGAATATGTTTCACTGTGTTTTTTTTTCTTTTCATATCTTACATTTATTTTATTTTTTATTATTATTTTTTTTAAATTTGGTATGAAGTTAGATTAGTTGTAATTGTGATAATTAATGATAACTGTAGTAATAATAATAACTGTTGTTTTACTATTTTATTATTATTTTTGTTTTGAAGTTTCAAACTGTGCATAGTTATAGCACGAATGGCCGTACGGGCTTGTGCGAAGGATCTTGTGTACATGAGTTTCTGTAATTTATTATGCATCAATAAATGCACTTTATCTATATGGAACTAAAGCATAAAATGAAATAATAAGGCACAATATAAGAAATGGAGTATTTTTTTTTTTTGAAAGAGTTTGCCGTAAAACTTCTAGACTGTGGGAGGGATGTGTGAGAGCATCATTATCCCTTCGTAGATAAGTACTGTAGGGCCTACCTGTAATTTTTCTCATTCGTGGACTATACATTATTTTCCATAGGCTATATGCGCGCGTGTGTGTGTGTGTCTAATTCCTACCCACTTCACTTGCGTAATTCAGGTTCCTGATATTGCAGATAGATGGCAGCATTGCGATCCTTTGTATTGATCCTTTAAAATATCATTTCCATAGTTTTTACGAAATATTAAAAATAGCGCATAAAATGACATACAATTAATTTATAGGCTATGTAACACATTTACGAAAATATAGGCGCAGAATTCGTACGAAATGAATCACTGAAATGTAGTAAATTGTCCCCAGGCGATAACAATCATTTCTAATGTTTCTGCGGTTTTGTTTCGCCACTTCCTGAAGATGCTCCCTTGCATTGGTGACAACTTTCCGACAGAAATTCTCAGGTAATGCACAGCACACCGTGAGCCCTCAGTTTCGATACATTTTCTTATTCCCATTGATACACCTTCTCTTTCAAGAAACCCTATAAAACAAGTCATTCGTATTAACTTCGTCTAGTGGAGAGAACACATTCTGCCGCCTCCATCATGACGTTCCGAAAACAGATTTGATATAGCGTGTACACCAGAGTTTCGTGTAGGTAATCAAGAACAATGCTTGCAATGTGTGGACGTGCCCCACCCTGCATGAGTTAAAGCTACGCTTAGTGTTTTCAGGCGTACGAACACTAGCAGCATGAGGTCGCTTTTCCTCTAACACAGAACCATTAACTTCAAACTGTAGGGACAGTCTGTAGACCTCTCTGAGCATACTTTTTATTTCCACAAGAAAAACTCAATTTTCAACTTTTGTTTAACAGTCCATCCTCCATTCTCCGCCATCTTACACAGGAATGTGTATGCCGTCACTTCAACCGAATTCTAACTCTAGTTACCTGCTAGCGTAATTTCCATGAAGTACTGCATGTGTTCTCAGATTTCCAACGCCAATGCCTTTCAAGTATAATCGTAAGAACATTCTTAAGTCGATGACATTTCGTGAGCCACTCTGTACATTAAACAGTGTAGGATTAAAAAAAGTCACGAAAGATTTAAAAGCCCTCTTTGTCAAGTAGTACCGCGAGCTTATAGAAATAATAATAATAATAATAATAATAATAATAATAATAATAATAATAATAATAATAATAATAATAAAATTTATACAGGGTGTTCCCCGGGTTCGAATCCCGGTCGGGGCAAGTTACCTGGCTGAGGTTTTTTCCGGGGTTTTCCCTCAACCCAATACGAGCAAATGCTGGGTAACTTTCGGTGCTGGATCCCGGACTCATTTCACTGGCATTATCACCTTCATATCATTCAGACGCTAAATAACCTAGATGTTGATACAGAGTCATAAACTAACCAAATAAAATTATATATATATATATATATATATATATATAGGTTGTTTCAGAGGTGGTGTTACAAACTTTCAGGGATGATGGCGAAGGGCACATGTATCAATTTGAGATAAGGAACCCTGGTCCGGAAATGACAGAGTCGAAAGTTACAAGCAAAAATAGTTCTGTGGAAGTGAAATAATTTTATTCCTGTGTACACCATATTTATGTGTATTTATCTGTACATGTTACACATACAGTATTCATCTGACGTTTTTTACGTTGTCTACTTACAGTTTTCCATTCAGTGCGCTGTCTGAGGGATGGGGACAGGAAACTACACTGAAGCAATGCAGATAGCGTAATGTGTAACGGACATGGTCGATCCTGATATGACAGCAGTGTATGTGTACAAGTTTCAGTGTCCAGTCGATCAGTCATAGTGAAATGGAGAAGTACACGAGAGCGGAATAAGCAGATCTGATTTTCGAATACGGATGAGTCAATGGGAACAGTAGACAAGCTCACAGATTGTATCGGGACAAGTACGCACGTAGGAGACATCCGGCCCATACCATTTTTCCACGACTGTTCCAAAGGTTAAGGGAAGGAGGCACGTGGTGCGAAATTACAATTTCATTTCCACACAACTATTTTTGCTTATAACTTTCGACTCAGTCATTTCCGGACTGTGGTTCCTGATCTCAAATTGATACATGTGCTCTTCGCCATAATCCCTGATAGTTTGTAACACCACCTCGGAAAACACCCTATTTAAAAAGGTGTTTATTTTCACATAAAATTAACTTAAATTGTCAATATTATTATTATTATTATTATTATTATTATTATTATTATTATTATTATTATTATTATTATTATTATTATGGTTTTGCCTCTACAAATGCTAATTGGCCTTGTCCAAAGTTACAGTAAATGTAATAGAAATGTTCTATCGTAATGAAGATTCATAATTCTAAGGTCTGATATTGTAAACAACGTTTAAACCTTATGTTCAGTGTAAACTAACGTTTTTCGTTGTGCTTCGAATCATAAACCATAACTACCAGTTAATCTTTAGTCTTCTGCCGTTTAAATTGCAGTCCCAATGCTCAACAGTGCAAGATGGCGGCTACCGCTATAGCTACACATGGACATGACAGATGTTTTTCAAGAATTTATGAGTGACGATGAGGAAGTGATCAATGTTACTTAACGACCACGGTGACCAAAAATATTTCGAAATAGAGTGCATCACTTTGAAATATAAATGAACATGAGTTTAAAACAAATTCAGGCTTTCGAAGTAGATAGTCATAACGTACAGAATCAGGCTTTACAGTCCCTACCCAGTTTCGAAAAATAGAAACTCGGATACAAAAAAAAGTGTAAAAATATGTGTGTTTTATGGTTTGAACTTAAAGAGTATTTGAAAATCTAAACGATTTTATTTTCCTTTTTCAAAACATTCTGTAGAACCTCTGGATCAGTTACTAGTTGCACTGCGCTGTTTCTGTATATTGAAAACGATGGAACATTTCGAAGATGTTCATAAATCTACTGTAAGCCTATTCAGCATTGTACGGTACTGTGTATGGCAGACAGTCTCCTGGTACCCATAAGATTTACTACGAAATACTGAGGCCTGCTTTATAAACACACTAATAATATTACTAATATTACTAAACTCATAAAAATAATTTTATTATTTGACTGAATTCTGTTTTATAAACATCCTATACAACTTACGAAATACGCTCACTAATATTATAGTTCATTAATCAGCTGATTGTGTACGGAGTTCAGTCGTGAATGTTCATCCATGGTTTAGTCTGGTTGCAATGTGTTTGAGTTAATTAAGTAGCTATTTAAGGTTAAGTCTGACAAGCCTACTAAAGTAGGCGGTCTTGGTCCTCTACAAGTTTTTTTTTTATATTCTCTTTGTTATCGAAAAACAAAGATGTTTCTTAATAAAGATTCTCCACCAGCATCGATCGTTTTAACAGAAATAATAAACAGCAGTGATCATCTTCTAGCAATAATACAATCGTATTCCACTAAAGTTTAAATTAACCGAGACTGTAACACGGCGCATTAAGTTAAACACTCGGTTATATTTAACTTCAGCTTGACTTATTCTTTAGATTAACATTATTTATAATACCTGGCCTAAATGGATTGAGGTGTGAACTCTGCAATTTATTGTCTCAGTGGAAGCTTGTAAAACAATTTGAAGAGACCGGTTTCGTGGCAGATTAAAAATGTTGTGGTAGACCAAATTCCATTGAAAATTATGTGAGTGCCGTGACTTTATTATAAGCAGTTCAGGAAACTAAACAAAATAAGGGGTTAGGTACAGCATACAGCAGTAAAATTTTTGGAAATATTCAACACTTGTTTCCTCCGTTACTGTATCTTGTACAATAATGAAAATTGGTATATGTAAAACACTGTCCTTCTGCTATATGAAAAAAATAATTTTACAATTTAAAAAAATTATTTATATATTTTTTTTTTCAAAATTCAAAAGGATGACAGTTCACTGAGCAGTGATGAAGCGTTTTCCTCATAACTCATAAACCTGTTAACTTTTTCATGTTCTCTTTCTTTTATTTTATTTCTGAAACTCTTGTTTACAGTACCATGCTCTTTCACTACATTCCTTAATAAATAATATATATTTTTTTAATTTGTGTTACAAGAAAATACTAACATTTGACCATTATTTTGTAAATGAATCTATTTTTTATCAATATATCAAAGATAGAGAAGTGATCTTGCTTCATACTGTAGATATGACATGTATTAATACACACAAAAGTTTCATCACAGAATGTTGGATACTTTTTTGAGTTATGTGAGAAACGCATCATCACTCTATAGTGAACTCAATTTTGAAAAAAAAATGTAAATAATTTTTTTAAATAGTAAAAATATATTTTTTTCATATAGCAGAAGGACGGTGTTTTACACATATTAATTTTCATTGTTGTATAAGATACAGTAATGGAGGAAACAAATTTTGAATATTTCCAAAATTTTACTGCTGTAAGCTGTGCTTAACCCTTTAAGAAGATGGGACATGCAGTGTGAAAAATGTTGCGGGGCAACAATAAATCAGCGCTTGAATAAACCCCACTCTTTTATGAAGAAAATTATACTGTTATTTTTCTGTAAACTTACTTCTTACAAGCCTTCAAATCTGTCGTGGCTTTCGATAACTTTATTATATTAAACAGGTATTACAATTAAAGCTAAATTTGCAATTTTTATAAACTGGAAGAGAGACTCATGTGTGTAAAACCTGACACAAAATACAGGGAATGTACATAATTAAAGACATTTAGAATGCCTTGTATCTACTCCTTAGTTTTTCGGACAAATGTTTCGTAGGTGCACTATAGGCTATTGCCTATATACTGATATCCTTAAGAAATAAAATTTCACTTGTATATTTGGAAAATAATAGAATGAAAGGTAATTATAATCAACGTTGAGATAATAACGTGAAACACAAAATCGAATCCCGTTTGTTACGTGAGTAGGTTGAAGCTTCTATTTCATTTTTTTTTTTTTTTGTGGTATAAAATCCGAAAACGCACTCTGTCGTAGACGCTGCTAATCCCCACTTCATTAGTTTCATATTACGCCGGGCAGAGCTCCTCTAAATCCGACGGACTAATTGTGTTAATGACGTCACCAGTCAGAAGCTCTACAGTTAAAGTGGTGTGTGTCATGTTATTGCTACACCGTCGCACACTTCATTTATTTTTATGCGTCCATGGCAACTGTGACAATTGAAGATTTTAGCCATACAGCTATTCTCTCATTTGCTAGAGGCTATGCTATCTTTTATTTTGCGTTGCTGTGGAAAACCTTTGCATAATGAAAGCATGAATTTATGTTTCTTTATAATGTAACGAAGTCATATTGTGTATGTTATCAGGAAAGTTTACTCTGAATATTTTGTATTTAAATTGCCGTCACATACAGGTGGTATAATTTGTACGAAGCTACAACGAGATATATACATTGTGTTCATTTACTGTAACTTGAGTGTCCGTGTATAATGTTAATCATTAATGAAAACATTTGTGGAATTGAGCCACATTTTCTGTTCCGCCTTTTCAGTTCTGTGGAAGTGATAAAATTGTAGGATAAAGAGCCATGATAGGTTGAAACACGTCCTTTCGTACCATTTTATTGATCAAAAGTAGTATGACCTAGTAAAAGTGTAATAGTCATGGAAATCTATAAATAGGTTTCTTGCAACATTATAACACTTTATCCTTCATACTTAATATAACGAGAAAGTGGAATAAAATATAAAAAATAACATATAGGGTAAGGTGGTACATTATGGATCATTAAAGACAGATTTTATTGTTCCCACCAACATACATGACTAGGCTTCGTATTCCCGCTACCTAAAGACTGAAGCTACAGACACATTGGGTATACAGTACGCCGAACACAGGTAATGCAACGGATAAGGATGTAAACAAACAGGTCGTCACTGAGTGTTCTCTCGACATTCTGAAGCTATGTTAGTAAACACATGTTTGAGTCGTGATGTTCATGAATCATGAACTTTGCAGTGAATAATAACGTACATTCGTAAGTTAAGGAACTTGAATATATGCGGATGTCCCTTGAAATGATTTTATATTGCAAGAAATTCTTTCAGTAGCACATGACGTTATTGGTGCATGATGTAGTATAAGATATTCCTATTGTCTGATATTTTTTCGCGTTTCATTAGGATATTGCATATGTCGGTCATCACTGAAAACCCACTAATTTTCTATGTGCGGTACTTTATAGAAATTCTCTAAATGTAGATTATTTGGTTTTTTAACTGGGATGTTAGCACTGAACATCATGCTAGGCTACACAAATCCATGCTAAACGTCGAGTTAATAACTTCATAATTTTCAGATTTTGATGGTAGGCCTACTGGTTCTTTTGGATTACGTTTACCACACTTTCTGTGTCTTTTGGTATTGGAGTACCTTTCAGGGTACTATTTTTATCACTTTTACAAAATTTGTAATATGTAATGTTGTCTATATTGACAGTGAAAATATTAGTTCAAATATCCTCAACTATGTCCTGCAATATCGCACGCTTGAGCACCTTACCTAAGGTATTTTACCTCTGCAATGAACCTTTATTCAGCCACAAAGATGTAGTTATATAATTAATACGACTAGTAAGAGCAATGAGACTACTCACTATGACTGAGTTCCTATTTTGTATTTCTAGAAGAAGACGGTAGAGGGTGCGTAACTATTTTGTACACGAACGTACCTGTACTTGCGCTGTGACGTCACATGCACTTTGAATCGGGCAACTTCATTCCAGTTTATAGGTAGCTGGAATACGAAGCCTATACATGACTATGCATTATCATTTTATGTTTACACCTTCAAAAATGACCATTAGAGGGATGAATCCACTGGATGCAACATGCAACGATGGTTACATTTTCCTCTCTTTCTGCGTTGATAATAACAACTTCTCGTTTCCCCTTTTGACATACTACCTTAGAAGGCCTGTTATTAAGTGAAAAACCACACTCATCCATATAGTGCATATTATAAGGATTGTCACACAATTAAAATGGGTCCATAACTTCTTTCAAGTTGCCGAAAAAAATGCGCAACTGATTGTCTATTTAATCCTTGAGCTCTGGCACGTGTCAGACACTCGGGTTCTCTTACACTCAAGTTTGAATGCCTTCTTAGAAATGCGCGAAACCAATCAATCCCTGCATCTGTGTTCTCCCTATTCAATGGGTGTTTCACCTGACTGTTGTTGTTTATTGATATTTCTGGCTTTGAGCCAGAGGCCGATTTAGGGTCTTATACGCTCAGGACGCTCTCCCCAGCCATTGTACATAAATAACCATATAAATATATTTACACATATGACACTATTTCTGGCATAAGTGCCAGTAGGTTTGTGAGTGCATTGATTGAGACCTTTTATTTTGGTGTAGGCCTAATTTGTTAATTTGCGATATTTAAGGAATGGTGAGCGGGAGAAGAGTTCAGGATAAAAGATATCAGCTGATAGACAACGTTAAGGTGTTATATGGGGAGATTAAGAGGAAAGCAAGAAACTGGGAAGAATGGGAAATGCTGGGTTTGCAATTAAAGACCTGCTCTTGGGTAGAACACTGTGCATACATACATACATACATACATACATACATACATACATACATACATACTCACCTGACTTGCCTCTGCAAAGTTAAATGCGGCTTGCCTCACTTGAAGAGGTGTTAGACCAAGACCGTTGCGTCTCCTACACAAAGCTTTCACTCAGCAGCTCTCTGTTCTTCAAGTTTCAGTTTTCTATGGAGTGTAGTAAAAGTAGTAAAAGGAAGTTGATATAAGTTAACTCGGAAGCCCCACGGATAGACAAATATCTTTCTCTGACGCTCTTAATTGCAGTGTCTATCACCGATGGCTCCCACTTTCGTCTGCGTTTAGGTTCTGTTCTTACCTCGGCATCTACCCATGAACATGTAAGAAAAATATATTAAAATCAACAACAAAACGAAAATAAATTGTAAGATATAATATATACGCGTAGGGCTATAACAAAATAAATCGTCTAACTTCCTCCGATCCCATTTATACTAGTATATTCATATTGTACCAAGACTAGTGATCCATATTGTTCTTTAGTAATGTTAAATGTTTGGGGATCTTTCAGCGTTACAAGGCATCAATAGGTGACAGCACTTGTACCTACAGTCTTCTATTTCAAGGCATCATAAGACTGTATAAAAAGGAAAATGATTCTGCCATGTTAAAGCTGCACCAGGAACTTGAATACTGTGCAGTGTTATAAACTGAATATCTTCTCCGTGCATGTATTTACCTTCCTATGCAAAATAAATTGTAGACTTTCAACGAAAGGCACTGAAATCACACGATAAACACAACAAGGATCCTCCTTCTTGACGCACTGCTCAAAACAGTTCTACCAACAAAAGTCTTGTAAAAAATTACGCTAATCTTAGCGTGATCCGTATTGTACCTATATCCATAATGTACCACCTTACCTTAATTTGAATTTTTTTTTTTCCATTTCATCTGCGGTTGAAATGGACTTTTGGAGAAAATCAGCTAGAAAATCACGGCTAAAAAAGATCAGGAACACCGAGGTAAGAACAATTATGGTAGTTGAAGAGGAAATTGAAAGAAGAAGATTGAAGTGGTATGGACAGTTATGCAGAATGAATGAGGCATGTATTCATAAGATGGTGTATAAATGGAAGTTGGAGGAAAGAAGGAGAAGAAGAAGAAGAAGAAGAAGAAGAGGAAGAGGATGAGGAGGAGGACCGCACACTTATTGGAAACAGAATATACAGCAGTCTATGAGTAATATTGGGTTCACGGAAGATAATGCTCAAAATAGAGATCGATGAACGGAATTAATAAATGGAAGGAAAGAGTGAAGCGTGGCTGTAAAGTCATTTTGTTGTGGCGGAAGGAGAACCTCTGTAGTGAGTAATATTCTCAATAAAATAAAATAAAATAAAATAGAATTTCACTTTGTGACAAAGGGGCTATAAGTGACGTAACACAAAATGGTTAGAAATAATAGTTACGTGAATCCATAGGAGGCTCATATTCGGTTTTTAACTGATCATAATGATAACACGGATGTTTATGGCCTAAACAAATTCTGCAGTGACCCGTAACAAAAATTGAAAACTGTAAACAGTTTTTTTTTCAAATGGAAGATATATATTTTATATCAATTTAAGGTAAAAAACTGAAATATGATTAAAAATATAGATGTTATTAGTGGTTTGAAAGCGACAAATTATTGAAAGAAAGAAGTCATAGAAGAAGAAGAGGAGTTTTATTTGTTTGTATATCCATTCTCTTTGTGCTGCATTTAGCTAATAAAGTAACGCGTTTTCGAGAAGATTCGTATATCAATGCCTGCGACTACTCTTCGGCGCCCATAAATAATGAAACAAAAGAAACGAGAAATAATGAACTGCTGTTTCGTATCCTGGCAACAGTAGCGAAGCGCAGATAAACCGGAGCGGTGGAGTTCATAAAATTGCACTGATTTATTTTCCAGACTTTTAACA